>NC_140468.1:17559487-18759487 GCF_051167445.1 Perissodus microlepis
AATAATCTTTTTTTTTGACTGGAAATTAGAACCAAAAGCAGCACAGTGTGAGAGTGTTTGCATAATTTGTTTACTCTGGAATATAGTATTCCTGGGAAGACTAACTTTGTAGTGACAGCTACATGCAAAGTAGCACCGCATGACCCATATCAGTGAGGATATTAGCCATTTGCTGATCCACTGGTATTGCCATTTATAAACGGCCAATAAATGAAAATTAAGAAATAAAAGAAGAGACTGAAAAAACACCCTTCAACAATATTACGAGTGTTGACGATGCATAGCTTATCCACCAGGGGGCACTCTGCAACTTCACAGTTGGCAACATGCCAGCTGAGTAGGGTCTGAGGCTAAACAAGTAAATAAATAACTTGACATGACAAATGTTGGGGAAATCTATTTGTTTCTGGGATTGAAATTCTGATATTTTAAAATATCAGAATCGGTTTTGAAAATCTGATATTTCAGTCAGGATCCTCAAAGTACAGATTTTTCAAACTTGCAAAAAAGTGTTCTTTAACAGTGTGCTTTAGTAAAAAGGCATTTATAGTGTATTAAGGGCCACAAGAATTCTGCATTATTTTTAAGTTACTGTGATCCATCCAGTTAGATCACTGCACTAAACATGTTAGTGTAACTGACCTCTTTTCAGACTTTACTTCCTGTGGTGAAAAGCTAGCCAAAGACGTAGGCCGAGAATCCCGACAAAAACAAAACACGAAAACATCCAAGCAATGATGGAATCAAGAACAACCAGACTTTCCAAATACTTCAAGTGTTTGTTATTGCAATTTACTGTGTGCCATTACTCACAAATATGTTTAAAAACAACAAAAAAAACCCTTTCAGTTTCAGCTTTTGATGCCTGCGCTGCACACAAAACACACCCTTTTGCCCCAAGTAATCATCCACCAAACCTCCAAGGCTATGATGGGAAAACCCTGGCTCAGTGAGCCACACTGTAGTAGAAGGTGCGACCTGGCCAGTCAGTCAGTGAAACCTGCTCCTTCAGTGCTGTTGGAAACTCTTCCACCTACAGCCCAGGGCAACATGGGTGTGTCCATCGACAGTTTCTAGTAAACGTAGTTGAGTTTTTAATTTCATACTTTAAGAATGTGCTGCAACTGACTATTTGCATTGTTATTAAACCACAATAATTCATGCTTAATCATCCAGGTAAGTAAATCCCAAAAAGTTGATCTGTTCATTTGGACAAAGTGTTTTCAGTGGGAGAAACAATTCATCCAAGTGACTTCTTCAGTCTCAGCTGACTGCAGGTTTTCCTAACCCTATAAACAATACATTTGCACAATGACTGAAACTAGCCCACTGAATGAACAATGGGGCAGTGAGGAGCTCACCGCTGAAAACACTATGTCCAGATGAACAGAATCAACCTTTTGGGACATTCTGGACTGTTTTTTGTATACTATGTCACAATCCTTTAAACCCTGTAACACCAAAGTGTGTCATTTTTGATGGAAGTCTCAAAAATTACATCATGTTTGATTTTTATTCCCTCCAAAAACCCAAATTAATTGCACTATAATTTTTTGGATAATAAATTGCCAAAAAATACTGGATGTAAAATATGATACTAACTAAAACCTATATAAAAATTATAATTTAATTTCTTTTTATAATTATTTTTTAAATACTCAATTTATAAAAAAGAAAGCAAAAACAAAAAACTTGAATTTTCTGGTAATTTTTCATGGTTCAGGCTTTACAGGGTTAAAGTCAATTTCTCTCATTTTACAGTGTAATTCAAAGTAAAAGCATCAATCAATAACTCAATATAAATGTCTCCATCGATAGTTCAATATCAGGGCTTCCTTGCACTAACATAAGGTCTGTTAAACCTAATAAATGATCCATAATGCAAATACTTAAGGCTACACCATTTTCTAAGTGTTACTTTTGCAATACACCAAGGTGCAGTCCGGTGTGTTATACTTTTTTAAATTGCCAAAGCTTATTTTCCCACAGGATTAAACTCCTATGATAAGGTCCGTCGAATGTAAACAATCTCCACAGTTGTTTTACTTTCTTGGAAACCAGTTTTATTACAATGCAAGTTTATCAGGAATGACTTTAATAGGCCATGTAAGCCTGGATGTCTCAGGAGAGCGTGACTGTTTTGAACTGCAAGACAGGCTCCAGATGTAGCTCCCACACAAACACGCTCAAAGTGAGGCTTCTCTGGTGGTAAATATTCAGATGTTTTTTTGTTTTTTTTTTTGAGTGAGCGCAGGGAGAGAAGTGGAAATATAGAAACTTAAAACTTATATAATGTTAGAAAAAAAGTCTTGGTTGCTGTGTTCTTGAAGATGAACTGATAGATGTCTTTAAAGTAGAAGAGAAAATGGGGGGTGATTTTCATAACTGTCAGCAGGGTTTCAGAGCCCTGGCATTCCTATTTGTAATTTTTATATACTTTTTTTTTTTTAATCTCTTACATGCAAACAGTACTGGCAGGCAGTAGGAGTGGCAACTCTTCTTCGACAGCAGAGAGCTTTTTATTGGAGAGAAAAAAAGAGAGACCTATCAGACACCAATATGTCCTTGGATCAGACGAGCTGTAAAAATGGATAATGAAAGCTGAAACATTCTGCTGCTTCTGAACACACCCTGTGTGCTGTGACGGGGATTAGATCAGCACTTTTACACCATCTCTGCCACACTCGAGAAAACCGAGAATTTATTTTAACCCCCATCAGTAATGAATGCAGCCTGCCTGTAACAGTCTCACAGACAGGAACTTTTTGACTTTATTAAAGTATTTTTCTCACTTACAAGACCAGAGTACGTGTTCCTCCTTAAAAAAAAATAAAGATACATTTCTGTTACGTGGAAGTTCTTTCTGTTTTTTGAAGAAACTGATGAGTCAGGGTCACCGATTAACAGGAACCTGTTTTTTTTTCTACATGACAGGTAATTCTGTGATGAATATGACTCACTCACATCAACCCTTATGGGTTTCTTTGCAGAGATAAGCCATTAAGTGATACTTGTTTGCAGTAATCTAGAGCACCAGCAGTTAAAGAGAAACTTGGTGACGTGATACAAAGGATTGGGGACAGCAAAGCCTTAATCACACGGGACAATAGAAATATAATTCAGAAAGTTTTCATTAAGTCTTTCCAAGACTTCTTGAGATAGAACATTAAGATGGGCAATTTTAAGATGTTGACAGTGGTACAAAGACTCATACCAGACGAGCTCTTTTGAGAAATTGCCCTTAGGCAGCCAGAAAGTACGGGAGAAACTATACACTGAGAGCAACTTTAAAAATTAAACACATATTCCCTTGTTATGAAACCTAAATATTATTGGAAGCTTTAGAAGCAAAGGTTATATTGTGTAAATGTTAACAGAGTAAATCAGTGTGTGAATTTCTGATCAGTTTCAACATTTGTATTCTCACTTTTTACTTCACACTACTTATGATGAAGGACTCAAACCATATATGTATTATCACACTGATTTAAGAACTACCAATCACTTCTGCAAATACTAGTGAGAAAGGCAAAAATGGAGAAAAGGAATGAAACAATAACAGCGGCTTCTGACCTCTCGCTGTGCCCTCTGTGAATATTTCACAACCAGCGCTCGTTTTTTGATGGGTGAATCTGTCAGCGGTGGAGACAGCTTCAGACATTTGAATCTTTAAACAGAGGAAACTGTCTGACTGGGTTTCAAAGGACATCAGTAACGGAGCAAAGCGAGCGCAAGCAGGAAGCTAGCAGGAAGCTCCAGAATCAGAGAGGAAGAAGGGAAAGAGATGGCAGGGGCACAGAGCTAATCTGAAGTTCCTGGGGGCACCCAAATCTGAAGGGGCCGAGGACACTGCTGACGCAGCTGTGCCTTGAGCCCGGGAGCAACTTCTAAAACAGTTCCACCCCTGTTACTGCGACACAAATCTAACCCGGGAAGGCAGACCAGCAAAAACCACCTGCCACAGGAAAGCACTAGTTTCTACGTGAAACCATTAAACATTAACATGAATTATACCCTTTCTCCATAGGTGTAATTCAGCAGCAGCAGAGTTTTTGTTCTGTGTGAGACAGACAGGTTATTATGTGCCGTCTTATCTTGGGCCCAGTGGAATTAGGTTACTGAACATATGCTACACATTTCCATGGCAACAAGAGTGGGGAAATCTGGAATCATGTCATTTGCAGAGCCAACGGGCGTTTTTGTTTTTTTTCCTCCTCCTTTTTTTCCCCTGCTGCATCACTGCACTGTTTTCCACAGAAAGCCACGCTGTGAGACAACGCTTCCATGCCAAGTCTATTCTGGTTGGGGACTGTCCTGACGCGGCCCTGTCCCCATCAGATGAGGCAACGGCAAGGGAGAGAACAGGCTGAAATAATTCAGACATAAACGCGGCCAGCGACCATGCTTGTTGAGTCCAAGTGGACCTGTTTTAATCCAATTAAAGAGAGCACAGCCAGTTGAACGTGGTCGCAATAAACGCCGTCATCCATCATGCTGGGACAGCAGAGACTGGGAGCAACTCTGCAGAGAGCAGACACCGACCTTAGGGCCCCCGTAATGCGACGTGCAACGTAGAACGCTAGGAGTATGTGGCTGAAATGCAATGAAGCGGTCACATTTGTGACTTCACACTATAAGCACTGTGATAAAACTTAACTGCGCTGCCGTAATTACAATAGCGTCATGACTGAGATTCCAAAGTTGCATAACACTGGCTTCCTTTATAACATTCATCTTATCTAAAGGCAAGCAGTCACATTAACAGAGTGTGCATTTCTCTCCTGTATATTTGTGAGTTTGCTGCCTCACTAAATCGCTTTGGAGAATGACCTGAAAATTAACAACATAAGAAATTAAAAAATAAATAAATAAACTGAAACGCAGGCATGTAAACTTTCACACTTTTGGCGTGAGACACCTTTTCTCAGTCTGTTTCACACTGCCACATGAATCTCTCGCAACAAATAAGAGCAAGTCTCAAAGCTGACGCTTTACCCAAAAATCTTTTTCTTTTTTCTTAAGTTTGGCACCACACTCGTACATAAACAGCAGAGAGAGCACAAAAGACACAGTTTGTGCCCCATTAAGCTGCCGGAGGCACACACAAAACCCCTCTCCAAAAGTCATTAAACTCTTCTCATATATGTTCAGTTTTTCCTTCATTTACTTTACTCTGCAATCTCAGATCCATTACAGATGTGAAAATACTAGCTTACTCAAGCATTTTTACTGCAGTAACAAGTTTGCTACAGACCAGAGTAAAGACGACAATGTCCAGTTTGCCAAAAAATAAGAGAAGCTGGAAAAATATGTTAATTCCAGCTGTTTACAAAAGCCTATTTTCTTTTTTTCCTTTTTTTTTAATACCTCCAGCATCAGAAAGCATTAGAATCCTTCCATGTGCACTTAGAAGGAAGAGAGTTGTACACAGTTACACACTGGACAACAGTCATAACCTCATAGATTGGGATCTAAAGTCACGTACACATATAAATTGATGGTTGGTTGCTGGTGGATGCTTCAGGCTGTGATGCCTGGGTAAGAATGTGTACAAACATATTTACAACCCAATCGTGTGTCAGTCAATAGTTTCCTTCACTCTCATTGGTAGCTGCTTCAATGAGTAGCCTCAAGTTTGAGAAGAGTTTAACTTCTCTTGTCCTCCCGTGTAGACAGCCCTTAAACACAGTGATTTGGTGTATTTCACGTCAGACAGGTGAGCTTATTCTGCAGAGGTGCATGGATATCAACCTGCATGGAAAGAAGGCTGCGGGTGCTGGCACAGCTAATGTTAGACACACTCAGCAGACTGATCAGTGTACAATTTCATGCACTGGGCTGAACGCCACATTTCACATTCAAGCCGCATTTAAAAACACAATCTGATTATCGAAGAATGTGATTAAGAGACTCTAAATCCAAATGCAGAGACAACACTTAACCACATTGCTAAAAGTGTGCTAAAATTTTTCTGTCTTCTGGCTTGTTTTCTTACTTTCATCCAAGTCACTTGGTCTGACATTTTTTCCCTCACATTTAATGATTAGTATATTAGTCCCAAAGACTATCGATAGATCTGTTTCCTATACCCTCTTCAATTATCAAATTAGCTACCAATTTACAGCTGCCATGTTAAGATGCATGTGTACCTAATGCAGTAAGTGTCACTTGACGCGCCATCAGATCTCAAACAGTTTATAACATCATGTGGCTACTGTGGCTAGTTCTGTCACCCTCACTGAATTTGAGCTGTGAGCCACATTAACGTCTGAACGACAGAACGCCACTGCTTTAAAGGATTAATGAAGCCAGCAATGCTATTAAATGTCCCATTTTGGGAGTGTGCACAAGTGCACTTATGTTTCACATCTCTGTGTGATAAGTGGGCTGTTATCATGAGTGAACCTTCACAGCTGAGGTGCTGAATCAAGGCACACAAAAACACTTCCCAAAGTCAATGGGGTTTACTGCTGGACGCAAACAAACTGAAATTACTCAAGGACAAGTCTGTTCATGCAGTCTCCAAGGTAGAGGGAAAAAAGAAAGAAAAAGGAGGGAAAGAAAATGGTTTATAGGACAATATATTAGAGAATAAAGCGTAAGAGAATTGCTGAAGTTTAGCTGGGCTCATGGTGTACTGTTGTTTCTATATTTCATGCTCTGTCACAGCTCAGCAAAGCTTGCCTAACGTTGTTAGGCTCACACAGTGGTGTGTACATGGACAAAAGACTGAGTGAACATGAGAGAGAGGGTGAGTGGGGTAGATGAGAGAGCACATTCAAGTGGTACGGCAATGTCTTTCTAAAACATCTATTGTCTGCGTGTCTGCGTGTGTCCCTCCATGCCTTCCAGCAGCAGACCGAAACGGACTGCATGCACTCGACTGACTGAGAGTGTAGTCTGATTGGTGCTGAAGGCACAGTCTTGTTGCTACAGAGATGCACAAACAAAAGATTCTGCTGAATGAAAAGCAAATAAACTGTATGATGTCAAACTACACTGACAGTACGAGCCAGATTTAAGTTTTAATCATGAATTCAGCAATATTTAATGGAGCCATGCTTGAGCCTGGGCATTGAAAAACATGCCTGGTTCCTTATCTTGGCCTACAACACTCACAAAAGAGAGTCTACATCTCCAGACTTCTGTTTCATGGTTAAATAAAACAAAAGAAACAAACAAAAGAAACAAAAAAAAACAAAAACAAGAAAACCTTGAAACAATAAGACAAGGAAGCCTTGACAGACTTAACTGTTAAACGTGGAGCAACTGCAAGGAAAGCATCGACAGCAGTGGGCAGGAATCAAGAAAGATGAAAGCCCAACTGGAGACTGATGCTGAATAAATAATGACATCCATTGTGGGGAAATGTGATCGGCCTCTCTGAAAATCAATAACTAACAACCAGACCATGATGCCCTGAGTGACTCAGCAACAACTTCAATACACTGCAGACGGTCGATATCAACTGCCTGTTCTTGTTCCGGGAGACATGACCTAAAAAAAAAAAAAAAAATTTAAAAAAAGAGAAAAAAAAAGGCAGGAGGAAAACTGGAAACACTTCTAAATAGGTTTCTGTGAGGGCGGTTGGGAAGATCAGGCTTTGGAAGAAAGTCAGTCAAAACTGCCAGATGTGCGGCACATTCAAAGCTTCTCACAAACTCCTGTGTGCCGCTGTTCTGACAGCGAATCAGAGATTCAGAAGGCACACACCAGAACAATGGATTAATGCGGCCTTTCTTGCAGATGCACTGAGTGAATCTATCTTATTCATACAAAAAGGAATAGCGTTGTCTCTTCCACAAAGGAGTTTGTTCAGCTACACATAAACCTTTCTCAACCCAAAACTCTGAAAAATCTGTGTTTTACTCTGAAAACTCACAGCTATGTTTGACGGGCAAACTGAGGAGCCTCTAAAACACAGAAAGGGTTATTTTGTGGGTCAACAAATAGATATCCATGATCACACTAAATTCATATTTTAATTAATCCTTTGGCAGGGTTTCATTGCATTGGTTTCACTGAGCCCAGGTCATTCCATCTGCCCATTCAAGTCCCCTCTGCCCTGCCTCATTTGCAGCACATACTGTACAGCCGAGCTAGGAGGAGGTGGGATTTTGTTTGACAAATCCGGCTTAGTCAGATTTTGGGTGCATCATAGAAAAACATCAAAATGCAGGCTTTGATTAGATAAGCTTTGATGAGACAGTGGATTTGATCCATAGCTGAGGGGTTAGTGAATCCTCAGTAAGCGTTTCTGTAAGACTATAAAAGAGAGCGCAGCACATTTCTTAAGCCAACAACGCAAATGAGCAGCATCACTCAATCGCAAAAATTAAATACCCCTTTAAGGGCTGCCATTAACTGCCCCCGACCCGACCCGAGTGTGCTCAATGTGAGAGAAGTGCTTGATTGGTTAGACAGCGCTGCCCCTTACCTGCGCTCTCGATGAGGCAACGGCTGCTGCTGCTGCCGTGTGATGAAGGTGGTACCCCACACGGGGCTGCTGTGGCTGTTCCTGAGCCAGCCCACAGGGGGTGACGAAGGGTAGGGGGTACTTCGAAAGCCATGGTCCGACTCGGTCTCTGCAGTGAGAGACGAGGCTGAACTCCCCATCACCACGGAGATAAGAAGTTAGTTTCTAAATGTTGTTTTTTCTGTTTTGGGGGTTTTCTTTCTTTGTATTTCCCTAAAGCACCAAATATGACAAGGGATCCACTGTTGCACCCAGTTGGGCACACAGAAAGCCTTCAGAAGAACACAAACAACCCTTATCATGTGGTCTTTGCTTCCTGTTGGCAATTTTCAGCTACGAATATGAAGAATTTCCTCCTTCAAATAACACCAAGGATCCCTCTGGGAAAGAAAGTATTTATAACAAAAAAAGAAAAGAAAAAAAAACAGCAACAGGATGGCAAATAGAAAAAAGAAGAAGAAGGGTACTCAAATGAGTTTAACTTGCAGGTGGCCAAGTATCCACAACAGGGTGGAAGTTCTCAATTCAAACAGTAAATTGAGGCAAGAAGCGGCGATTCCAATGGAACAGCTGGCGTCACAGAGGAGAAAATACAATTTTCTCACAGCAAAGCCTTGTAATTCTCCCTTTTGTAGACTTTAAGCTTGTAACACTCTGCACCAAGTCTTCCATAGTGCCACTCATAATTCCTTGCGTGTTCATTCTCACACATCTCCCCAGCCTGTGCAGCAACAGTCTTGTGCTGCTTCCTCTTCCTTTCGCACATGCTCGGAAAAATGTCTCAAAAAAAAGGAAAAGGAAAACGTGTGTACCTAAAAGTGTTCACTGTCTTAAAACTTTGCAGCAACAAAACCAGACACCTCCAAAAAGTGTTACGTTTAAGATAAACTCGCAAAAGGACACCAAAATGACACCACTGTCCATGAAGTTAGCTGATAATGTTGCAGATTAGTAGTGGCACAGATGATGTTGTAAAAGGGGCAGGGGGGGAAAAGAGTCACACAAAAGTTATTTGCAAGAAGGAAATCAATGCATCGCATTTCGTGGGAGCAGTGTTGGCAACACTACAAGTATGCAAATAGCCAAGTGTCCCCTTTCAGACATTCAGTCTGACTAACAGCTGCTGTGGAGGTTTACCAGTAAAACAGCCCAGCTGCATTTCTCTCACAGGAGAAAACAAAATGTTTGAAAGCGTGAGGAAGGGCCATTTCACACAGATCAATTCGGAAATGTGCAGAATCCCTGCACTTCACGTGAATTAAATCTCAAGGCAACACCGGCCACGGGCGTGTTTACCTCAACAGCTGTCACAGCACGAACATGTTTACAACTCAGTTTCAACTTTTGAGCAATATCCAAGTAAACACCCGAGAGCAATGCTCCGTGTCATGCTGCGGTGCTGTGCCAGCACAAGGACTTCGGATGATCCTAGATTCTTCTGTCTGAGAGACACAGCTTAATTTCTGTCTGATCCCACAGCCTAGGCAGGCCACTTCAGTTCATCATCTTGCGCTCGGATTTATGCGGGGTTGCCAGTTTGTCATAGCAGGTCTATGCATGCGAAGCGACACAGGGAAAGGAGTATCCCCACAGCCACGGTGTCAGGGACAAACTACATTTGCATGGGTGATTTTAGGAGTATCGACAGTTTGTAAACACCCCGGTGCTCCCTGGTCTACTTGAGCTTTGATAGGCATGAAGTATTAGCTGATCGCTGTGCCCACGGGTCGCTCGCATGGGATCGGATCCGTAGTTTCGCTTTACGGGTTCGGTGAACGTCACACTAAAAACACACGCGTATGTGAGCTTTCAACTAAGTCCTGTTAGCATAACTGCAAAGCGTTACTCATTTGAAAAAGAAAGAAAAAAGGTGATCAGTTTCCACAGCGGTACACAGGGCCATGGAGAGTAATGTGCATGAAGCAGGAAGCGATCTGCAGGCTTTGGGAGAAGCGTGAATACCCGAGGATGTTTCGTTCGTCCAGGCAGGAGAAAGAAGAAGACGGAGCACTCGGTCGCAAATTTCACCATCTTCCGCCGGCTCCACTCCTGCGTGCGCTCATCTCATATTTCCAGCGTTTGGGATGTTAGTCGCTGAGCCTCGCTGCCTTACATCAGGAGACATCCTCGCCCCGGTCCCGTTATCGCCTTGGATGTGAGCTTGTTCGCAGTGTAAAAGCTGCTCCTCCCCATAATGCTTCTACATCTGGGTCCCGCTACGCGTTCCCAGCCTCCCATGCTCCCGTTATGTATTTTTCCATCTTTTAAGTCTCCCTCACTGATAGCCTGAGCGCAGTGGACGAGGATGCAATCTCCTCCAGCGGATTACTGGAGTGTCGGTAGAGCGCAGGCGCACTGGCCCTGGCGAGCAGAGCAAAGCTGGAAGGCTGCGTTCAAGAGATTTAAATAAACCCCAGTAGAGTCCAAGCTTTAGAGGTCTCGCTCATTATTGTGAATAGGAGTGACGTTAGTAATGAGTGTGTACGGCAGCACAGGGGCAAGATGAGGCATGCCAGCCCTAGGAGAGCACGAGAATAAGAACAAGCTGTCTAGCCTAAATGTTCTGTGTTTTTCTGTTGGTTTCCGGAGACAGATTTCTCCTTTGGTCACTGGCAGGCAGAGCACTGAAGGGTTAAAGCAGAAGACAGCGGTGACTGCAACACTCATCACTGCTCAACTGTCCCTGCACATTACTGAGATAAGCCTTCAAACTTCCCCCACTGCTCTCTTCCACTTCATGTAACTTTGCTGCCCTCATTCCTGATCCCTTCCTCTATCTTTGAATCCAGTGTTCACCAGCAAAATACACACATGAAAACACAGGAGTGGCCAGAACATTAACAGGCTCAAACCACACCTTTTTTTTTTTTTTTTTGCTTTTTCTCCATTTTCTTCTTTAATAAAAGTTAAGTCTACCTGAGCTACAGATCGTGGAGAGACTGACTGCATGGCCAGTCAGCTGTCTGGACCTCAGCTTTTTGTAACTGCAAGGGTGTAATCTTCATGACTCCTCGGTGGAATGTGTAAAGACATAAACTGGTTTGTCTGGAAATGTTCCAATTACAATTCCAGTGAACAAGCAAGCCTACAGTATGTAATGCAGCTGCTGATGTAGACTCAAGTCCAAGCTCGACACCGGAGGGTGTTGCTCAAGACCAACTGCCTCTCACGGAAAGACGTAAACAGGGAGCTTACTGTATTAGTAATACAATTTCATTTCCAAAACTGAAACGCTGCTTACACAACAACACTGGAGTGGTTTCACTTAAGCTCACTGAGTCACACTGACTGAGACAGGAGAAATCATCATCACTGTAGTACTGTAATAGATAGATGGGTTACTAAAGAGTGCAGATCTGGCAAAAAAAATAGAGAGAGGGAGAAAGAGAGAGAGAGAAGGGGTAAGAGAGGAAGGGGTCAAGGGACTGCAACCCTTTGTTATGGGTGCACCTGTCCAAGCACCACTTGTTCCACTGCAAGTCAGCACCAACAGCTGACACAGTTAGTGCCAGAGAGCGAGAGACAGAGACAGGGGTGAGAGAGATTAGGTTTCATTTCTAATCTCCAAGGACCCACTGGGAAAAGAAGGGGAAAGGAGGTGGGATGTGAGCTGATTTTCACAGTACATTGTAAACTGTCATTTCTACACAACCCAGCATGTTCGGGCTGACACTATATTTACCCCCCACCAGTGAACAAAGCACAGCAGGAATAATTAACCTTAATTAACCTTCATGGTCATTCCAGGTATAAAAACAAAACACCTTTTATTGACACTCTAACGACAAAACTTCAGACTATTGCCACACTCCAGGCCTCAAGACACACACAGACATTCGTAATATTGTCCAACCAGCTGGAGTGCCCACGAGCAAGTTAATGTGTACCCCAGGCTGCAGTATGTCTGGTTCCTGCCTTATCTCCCTCCCCTAACCCTGCTGCCCCAAGCAGGCAGGGTTAAAGAACAAATGTCAGTGCTGTTATGGGGACTTAATGTCTCTCCTTGTGAGGTGAGGTGAATAAACTCCGACTGTTAAATACACGAGGCTCTCTCACATAATCAATCTATTTGTGTCCAAAGTGTAAGCCTGCCAGCTCTGTCACTAAAGCAGCCAGATGAAAACTCTGAACAATCCCATTGAGACGAGGACACAGCCGCCTGCTGCTACTGCCGGGGGGAACCTTACACACAAAGACACTCTTATTCTCAAATTTGGCCGACATTACCGACCCTCCCTGACATTACCCCACTTGGTGAAGTACTCTCAGGCACCGGTTGTTCTTACCTCGTTTCGGCTGAAGAGGAATTATTCCCGTTTTCAGTCGTCTGTACGTTAACTTTTCACAGCCATGGAAACGGTAAGTTCTCCCCCGGTTTTGTTCTTCACTCGCCGAGCTTCCCGGTCGTTAGTCAGCTCCCAGCTCTCTGCCGTCGGCTCATACCTAACATATCTGTGTCAAACACGCGTATGTGCGCTTATTTCCACTCCGTCGTGTATTATCGATACTGATGCGACCGCGTCGGTTTACCTCAAACAGCTCGGAGAGGAAGGAGGGGGGAATTCTAAAGAGCAAACAGCGATCAAGTCGTACGCTAAATACGTACCAAGGGCTGTTATCTAAAGCTAACCGCAAGTAAAATTACGTAAGAAGAAAAGGAGAATGCCAAAATGGAAAACTCCATTTCCCGTGATTAACGCGGATCTTTCAACAAGGATATCCGGGTACGGTCACTGTCGCCTAATGCAAATATGTAATAAAGATATATTTAATGACTCACTAAAGCGAGTTTACTCAGAACCTTTAAGATTTCGTGTTTTTCTTTTATTTTTTTCTAGCTTATACTGTACAAAGGTCCTTCTTATGATAAATGGTACATTTTAATCTTATTAGTCTCGAAACCAGCTAGCGGCACTATATCGCCATCCAGTGGTCAATGGTAGGAACCACATCTGAAATTATTGTTTCGGACCGTCGGTAGAAGCCACCCAGGCCAGTGAGGCTGATATTGCAATGCAAAAGATATGATCTTCAGCTTTACAGGCATAGCATTCTGACCACTGCCAAATGAGTGAGTAACACTGATTATCTCTTCATTATTGCGCATGTTAGTGGGCGGGACTATTAGACCAGAGTTGTCAAACGTATGCGAAATAATTTCATCTCAATTATTAAAGGGACATAAAATGCTACACATATAAAGGCTACTTTACATCACTGAGCCCTGCTCTCAAAAACTGACATACATGTAACACTGTCTGTGAAGCTGGATTTAAGAAATAAGTGTTTAAAGTTAACGTTTTAAAAACATGTTTAGCGCCATCTTCTGTCAGCAAGGAACGTGGTTGGTTGGTTGCGGCTGATAGACTTATATTAATTTATGTTAGCAAACTAGTGACAGAATCCATAACCCAGTGAAAAAAACAACACTAAAACTAAAAATCGGTTGAATGGATCACTTTTGTGCTGTCCTTAGCAGTCTGTCTCTTTAGCAGCAAATGTCTGTTTGTTGTTTGGCTAGCTGCACTCAAACGGGGAAATCCAGCTGTTAGTCCTAATGTTCGAGTTTGTAAAGCACCAGTGCCTATCAGAGGGGAAAGGGACAATATCTGGTTTAATGGGATTCCCCTCCAGTTTTGTTATTTAAATATAGACGAGTGGTATCCACAGAAACATCAACGGATCCTCTTGTTCATCCGATGGCACCTACACAGACATGTCGGGAGCAGAAAAAGGACATCTCATAGATCCTGAAAGGGCAGGTTTCATCACACAATTCATTGAATCAACAGCAAAAGAACACCACAACTACGCTTCACATCTGAAAAAGATTGTAATGAATCTCCTACTCTGTCTTGTTTCCACCACAATAGAATCGCACGTCCTGCACAGCTCTATTTCTCAGTGTGCTTTGAGACCAGTTTTCCATCAAAAATCTCTATTTTCTGCACTATTCACTTGCATACTACACACCAGTCTACTGTTGTGTACAATGTTGTCGGTCGGTGGTTTTCTTTTCGTGTTTTTCCCCAAAAATGACCTCTGACAAGAAAGCCTAATTTCTGCTTTTCAATACTAAATAAATTTTTAACTTTTACAAATTATGTCAAATTGCAAGACAATTAGCTATGTCTCTAATAAAACCTCTGTAAGTTTTTGAAACACAGAAAAGTTTGTTTTCACTTTCTGCTATAGAAATTTCTTTTTTGTATGACTACAGTTAAAAACAAAAGAAAAAAAAAACCCTCCTGAAAAAGCTAAAACTGGACAGTCTTGGCAACAAGCTACCAGAATGTCATGAATGAACATGAATGAAAGAAGACATTTCTTTCATGCAGATACCTTTGCAGATTGGGGGGGGGGGGGGGGATGTAAGCTACTTGAGGAAAAAACAAACAGCTAGAAGAGGAAAACCATATATTGAAGCATGAGAACGTGGATATGGTAAACGTTAACAATGCACACATCCAAGTTGAAGTACTCGAAAAGAACAGAAGTAATTTCAGAATAAAAAACATCTGGAAGAGATGCAAGAATTGGAGCACAAATACAAAGATCTGGAAGAGAAGAATAATCTTTATGCAGCCACAAGAGCTGGAGAGCATAAAAAGTCAGCATGCACAGCTGGAGGAAAAAAATAAACAGCTGGAGCACGTATACCAAATAATGGAGGGAAAGATGCATCTGGAAGTGGCAGAGCTGGAAGCGAAGTTGAAAGATGCACACACAATACGTGATACATCATGATCATGATACACATGACTACAAGCAATTTCAGCAAAGCAAACAAATAGAAGAAAAACAAGAACTGCAGCAGAAATGTAAAGCATTTGAGATGAAGAACCAACAGCTGCAGAACAGAAATGCAGCAGGAGAAAATAAAACAAGTGCAAGATTACGAAAAACAGGTAAAAAAAAAAAAAAGCACAAAGAAGTGGAGGCCAGAAATTCTGAAATACTCAAAACATACCATGAGAGGCAAAATATAAAAAAAACAGAGAAACTCAAAAGGACAAGACAGAACAGCTGCAAAATTATGCAGTGTTTTTGCCAAAGAATAAAATAAATAATGTAGTTTAAAATAATAAACTGTGGAACAAAAACAGAGCTCGTGGAACATCAGAAGAAAAAGAAAAAAGCTTCAGGCTCTTCAGATCCACATCAGGCGAGGAGGAGGAGGCCAAGAAAAAAAGCAAAGAAAGGAAAAAGAAGAAAAAAATAAAATGGGAGAAAGAGCCGGAGAAAAAGAAAAAAGGCTCCTGGTCCTGGGTGACCAGAAACAGGAAACATTCTGCTGACAAGAGTGCGCACGAGGCTGCTGGGGGTTCAGCTCAGGCTGGACAACAGTCGCTTCCACATCCCTCCTTTCTCCACCTGGCCTCCATTCCATTCTGTTCCACTTCTCCATCTCTTCCTCCACCTCTCTTAAATCAACACTCACTGATCTTTCTCTCCATCATCATCCATCATTCACCATATCCACCTTCCAACTGTTAAATCTCTGTTTTCTTGCATCCCTCCATCTCCTTCACCTTTAACTCCGCCCACCCTGTTTCTTTCTCTCTCTCCTCTTTCCGCTCTTTCTCTACGGGCAGCACAGAGGCTCAGTGGTTAGCATGTGGTTTTCCCTCCATGTTTCTGTGTGGCGTTTCTGTATTCTCCCCGTGCTTGCGTGGGTTTTTCGCAGGTACTCTGGTTTCCAGAAGGACACCTTTTTGGGAAATCATAAGGATGGTGCAGCATTTCCAACCTTTCATCAGCCTCTAGAAATGAAATCAGTGATGAAGTTACTTTGGTTGATATGGTTGATGGATTTTCCCCATTAAAGAATAGAGTCATCAACATATAATGTACACATCAGATTAAAATGAGAGTTGGGCTTTAACAGAATGTTTAATTTTAATGGTCTCAAATCACTTTAATGAAACCAACAAAAACAACTTACAGTTTTTCTCAAATGTTAAAACACAAAAGCCAATCCTGTAACCCAAATGACCAGTAGTCTAAACACATTTACTAAATGTAGCCACCATATTCCAGTACCATAAACACATGTCACATGAAGACACAATTCACAAAACACAACCCTCTGTACTCATAAATCTAAACACATTTTTCCTTGCTAAAACACATGTTGCAAAACAACTCTGCTCATATTCTCAAATGAAAGCCCATGTGATGCAAAATGCTTGCCACAGTCACCAATCTTTGAACACAGGGAACACACCTGGCGTCAGTCACTACACACAACGACTCAAAATTGAAGACACCCGTTGCTAATGATGTGACCCCACCTATAAAAACATAGTTTGGTGAAGATGCCAAACAATCACAATGGATGAAGGCATTCGAGCGTGCGGAAGGAGAAGAGCTGCAGGCCAAAGAGGAAGAGGGGTTGAGATCAGAGGAGGAAGAGGTGAAGGCCTAAGAAGAAGAGGAGTTCGGAGTAGAGGAGGAAGAGAAGGAGGCCAACAAGAGAGAGGAGAAGGTCCAGGTGGGAGAAGAAGACAACCTCGCACCATCATAACAGATGATATGCGAGCAACAGTAATTGATCATGTCATTGGCCATGGCATGACAATGGCTGAAGCGGGACGAAGAGTACATCCAAACCTGAGTAGGTTCACCGTGGCCACCATTATCAAGGCATTTAGACAACACAACAGGTATAGTACGCTATTGCTTTCTTTGTCACACTACAGTTTTACAGGCCTGTGAAAGTGGTCTGTTACTTTACATGTAGTTTTACATATAAATCAGTCAATTGACAACACATGTTTCTTTCTTTAGAGCTGAAAGGATGCCACATAGAGGTGGGAGGGTTGCCATATTCACAGCGGCACAAGAAACCCTCATTGCAGATATGGTCCGTGAGAACAACTGCATTAGACTCCGAGAGATCAGAGACAAAGTCATTGCAGATAATGTAAACTTTGAGAACATTGATGCTGTCAGCGTGTCCACAATAGACCGAGTTCTCCGGCGCCAACAGATGAGGATGAAACAGGTCTACAGGGTTCCCTTTGAGCGCAACTCTGCGCGACACATAGAACAACGTTACGAGTATGTGCAAGTACGTATACATCCATGTCCACAGTACAGTTAGTGGACATACTGTGTTGCTTAGTGGCCTACATTACTTCTGGACAATACTGTGCTACCTGATTGACCGTTCTGAACACCTGTACGCTTTTCCATGTTCACAGAGGATAATGCAGTTGGACGCGATGGCCAGACCCCATGAGTACCTCTTCCTGGATGAGGCTGGCTTCAACCTCCAGAAACGAAGGCGAAGAGGCCGTAACATCATTGGCCAAAGAGCCGTCACTGAGGTTCCTGGCCAACGGGGGGGTAATATTGCTCTTTGTGCAGCTATGGGTACGGAGGGGCTTGTCCACCGGCATGCTGTCCTTGGGTCTTACAACACCCAACGTCTCCTCAGCTTCCTAGAGGAGCTAAAAGACATCCTCCTGGACAGTCAACAACACCATCCTAGGCTAGCACATCACATGTATGTGATCATTTGGGACAACGTCCGCTTCCACAAAACACACCAAATCAGAGTGGTTCACCACCAACAGTGACCACTTTTTAAACGTCTGTCTGCCACCCTACTCCCCTTTCCTGAACCCTATAGAGGAGTTCTTCTCATCATGGAGATGGAAGGTGTATGACAGACAGCCATACACAAGAGAGAACCTCGTACGGGCAATGGAGCTGGCCTGTGCTGACATCCCAGTGGAGGCCTTCCAGGGATGGATTCGCCATTCCAGGGCGTTTTTCCCGCGGTGCCTAGCAAGGGACAATATAGCCTGTGATGTGGATGAGGTGATGTGGCCCAATGCAGCTCGGCGACATGATGCCGCACAGTGACTGTGTGTAATACTGTAAAAAGACCGTGTAGACAATAAAAAAGACTTACACCCTGATCATGTTTCCGAGAGTACTGTTGTGTGCGATAGATTCTGTTTTTGCATTGAGTTGTGTTACAGTAGTGTACGTACATGCAGGATGTTTTTATAGATTTATAGTCTTCATGTGAAACTCACAAATCTAAATGCCTAATCCTCTGCAGGGTTCTATGACGATCCGTTACTGTACAGTTTATAAAAATATGCATTGGCAGTTATGAACCAAAGAACCTTCTCACAAATTGAGCATTGTGTTTTCAATTGTTTTGCTGTAGTGTGTAATGCTGTGTATAGTGTTTACAGTTTTGACAGCTTCGAGCTGCTCTCTTGGTGTGGGAGTTTGAGTTTTGCAGTGGGAAGGTGTGGTTGTGTTTATATAACTTTAGAGAAGGGTGTTGTGTTTGGACATTGGGGGACCTGGTGGTAACGTTTGTGACATGTGTTTTAGCATTTGAGAAAAACTGTAAAACCTAAAAACATACAAACATGGTTCACACACACGACAGCTGCATCCAAATAGGATTTCCAATCTCTGATGTCCTGTCCTCTCATTGTTTCTGCTCAATATTATTATTTCTCCCATGTCAGAATCCAGACAACAGCAGAGAACATCTGGTAAAACTGTGTCTCTACAGTTTTTTGGGGGGGATCTTCCTCACATTGTTTCCTGTGATTTCTTTGTTGCTGTGTCTCTCTCTTTCTTTAACAATATCAGTTCTCACTGATGAGTTCTAACCGCAATGTCCAGTTATCCTGCACGCCTGAGATTCATCCATTCATCAGCATCCTGCAAAAGTTAAACCTTGTATCTCCTCATCATGCTGTGACAGATTTGTCATGCGTTGTTTTTCATTCCAGCTTGTTTCCACTTGTTCATTGAGTTTTATGGCCTAGTGAGGACTAAATCAGGGATACCAAACTCATTTTATATTGTGGGCCACATACAGCTCATTTTGTAAGCCATTTCTCCGCGTGATAAAGTGGTAAATAAGTTTAACACCCCTGTATTAGAACAAGAAGCAGAGCTTTGAAATGTTCTTTAAGATGCCTGGAGACTACTTAAAGAAGATACAAGATAGCCTGCCTAAGGGAATTCAGACTGTGTTGAATAATAAAGGCGGTCATGCCAATTATTGACTTTGAAGCTTGTTGGAATTGTATACTCTGCTTTTGGCTTATATATGATATTTGCATGTGTATTCCATGGAAATGTTCTTTCAGATGGATAAAAAAAACAAGAATAAAAATCTTTTAAACAAACACACTGATTAGGCATAACATTATGACCACCTACATTAAAATGAAAAACACTGATTATCTCTTAATCATGGCACCTGTTAGTGGTTGGGATAGCAGGATAAATGGGCAAGTGTAAGAATTTCAACAAGTTTGATAAGGGCCAAATTGTGATGGCTAGACAACTGAGTCAGAGTATCTCCAAAACTACAGCTCTTGTGGGGTTTTCCCAGTCTATCAAAGGTGGTCTTTGGAAGGAACAGAGGCGAACCAGCTACATGGTCATGGGCGATCAAGGCTTATTGATGCATCTGGGGAGTTAAAAGGCTGCCCCGTGTGCTTGAATCCCAGAGACAAGCTACTGTAGCTCAAACTGCTAAAAAAGTTCATGCTGGTTCAAACAGAAAGGTGTCAGAATACACAGTGCATCACAGTTTCTTGTGTATTACAGTGACCCCATTACCAGATCCTGACAGCTTTGTATTAGGCTTGTAAGGACAGAAATCACTCTTGGTGATGATTATATTATGCATTTCTTCAAGACAAATTTTGTGTAAGTGTACTGTGGTTCTAAACAGACAGAAATTTAGAGGAGTTCCTGCGCTGCAGATCCGGAGTAAGTGGGATCACCCTTAAAAACAACCTTCAGCTATGTTTTCTATGTAGCTCATATGTAGTTCACATGTAGCCCACATGTAGTTCATGTAGAAACTATGTAGCCAGTAGACGTCACAGAATGTGAGATAACATGTTCATGATGGCTAAACATCTAAGATAATGAGAAGTTGAAACTACCTGAACATAGAAACTGGACAACAGGAAGTGTCAGTGTATTGTAAACTCTAACTCTGAGTCACACATGGTAAAAGTTTAATTAGAGGTAAATATCCTTCCCATCACCATAAAATGACATCCCCAAGTTGTCCTTGATCACAGATGCAGATGTAAGCAATGTGAAAAAAAGATCTAATAATTTAAACAGGTGTTACTGAATGAAAACTATTAAAAACTAAGTACATCCTTTCTGCTTCCATAGGAATTAAGTGGGTAAGTAGCAGCCAGGTGCTGCTAATCAAATGCACTTGATTACCTGATCATCAACAAGTTTGAGCACCTTTATAAGCAGCAGCATTTGGTAGTATATTGGTCTGAAGCATTCAGGTGTGTGTTAATACAATGATTAATACCAAATGGTTAATCAAAAAAACCAAGCACAGCATATCTGCACAAACGCCTCATACGAACTGTCAAACACGAGGAGGAAGGTTGATGACTTGGCTTTGTTTTTCAGCAACAGCACCTAACCACCTCGCAGTCACTGAGTCAACCATGAACCCTCTGTATCCCAAAGTATTCTAGAGTAAAATGTGAGGCTGTCTGTCCCGACAGCTAAAACTTAGCTGAAACTGGATAATCCAACAGGACAATGATGTCAAGCACAGCAGCAAATCTACAACAGAATAGCTGAAAGAGAAAAGAATTCTATTCAATCTCCATTGAAATGCTGTGATGGGACCTTAAAAGAGCAGTGCATATACAACTGCCCGCAAACCTCAATGAACTGAAGCAATGTAAAGAAGAGTGACCCAAAATTCCTCCACAATGATGCAAGAGACTAATAGTCATACAGAAAATGATTACTTCAGTTTTTGCTGCTACAGGTAGACCTACAAGCTACTGAATCATGGCCTGTACAAAGTTTTTCACAGGAATACAGAGTCTTGTATAAGCTTTCTTTTTCACCTAACCATAAAACATATAAAACAGCCAATAATTTTGCCAAAGGAATTACAAAACCTAAAGTACATGAACTGAGACTGTCTTTGTTGTTTATGTTCAGCCTGTGCATACTGTAAATTGACTGTAATAAAAATTTTCTATAATTGCTCTATATAGAAATATTCAATACATTTTAAAACCTTGAGTTAGAGAAAGCTGTAGCATATATAATAATACTAATGATGCATTTTATAGCATCACTAGGCCCTTTTATATGCCAGCTTCTGTTTCAGTGCCCAGCAAAGTGTGACAGCTTGTGTTTTCTGCTGTCACACTTTGCTAACTGTAAGACTAAAGTCACTTATAACTGTGTCCTTCCATAACCTTACCCAGCTTGCTGTTCCTGGCAACGACGCATTGCCTACATATAACAACTGATTAAAAACATGATGATTACGGAGGGGAGGCTGATAACAACCTGGTGAAAGATGACAATGTCAATTGACAGTGAAGAACCCTTGACCCTGACGCCATGGCTTCTACAATAAAAAAATCAGATTTACTCTTATTTTAAATAAGTATATATTACATGGCATTATAATTGTTTCAAAAACATTATATTGGTGATGGGTCATTGTGAACATTAGAACAATTTACTGTTACTTAACTTAGACTTACAAGTCAGGAAGCCTAATGTGGCAGAGACCATTCTTACAAAACATGTTCCCACTAAACTGAAACTTTGAAGCGAACAAATGAAGGGAACTAAAGAAATTGCAATACCTCAAATAAGGCTGGTTCAAAAAGCAAGTCAGTCGACACAGACTCCTGTGTTAATTTTTATGGCAGAAATGAACATAATTTGTCATGAACCGAAGTTCAGTACGCAAGCTGGACCCAGAAGCAGAGACAACACGCACAGGAGTACGAAAAATACACTTTATTTCAACTAAAGGTGTCCCGGAAGAGTCAAAGGAAAACACGCGAGAAACTAGAAAAACCAAGGGACCGGGGGATGAGTTACGCAGGACCGCAGTAATCGGGACTGTGGGAGGCTGCAACAGAAAGAGGAAGAGAGTTACTGGGGAGCGGGGAAATAGCAGCATACGTGGGGGAGAGTATGAGTCTTATAGTCAAAGCGGGGCCGTGGGAGCCGGAGGGAGGGGTGAGGGTCCGCGGGGGAGCTCCAGGAAAGTAGAGGTGATCCAAACTCCAGACGGGCAGGTGGCTCAAAAACACGCCGAGCTGTTACCTGAGCGCAAAAGAAAAGATTAGCGTTTGTTCAGGTAAATGAGGGTTTTCACAACCGCCTTCCCGTGGGTGTACGTTACCGCTGTGAGACGACTAACGGACTGGCGTGGAGCAGCTGGCTGGGCTGGATCAAATAGTCCACCTGATAATCGCCTGAGATGGGATGCAGGTGTGGAGTTAACAGCCACACCCGTGGGCGTGGGCATCCCATCAGCTCCTCGGACACCGGGCCGCGGACCATGACATATTTACAGCCTGATTTTTTTTTAAAGAAAGGATATTGGTCGGATATTGATCTCCTGCATTATTAGAGACTTAAACGCTAACAGTCAGGTGTTTCATGTATTGTCTGCTAGACAGTCCTAGACATATTCTAATGTGCTATATAAATGAATTGGAGCTCTGGTAAGAAATATTGATAAATTAGTTGACTTGCTGTACAGTTCATTTTGCTAACAGATTGTTCAAGAAGTCTGTTTTATATACTGAAATTCTAGTTTTTTAATAGTCGAACTAATTAGCAAGTATCTGTGCCTGTACACTGAACCTGCACAGTCTGCTGACAGATCTTGTTAACCAAGCTTGATTGTCCCCCCTTCCCTTACCCCCCAAATTAAAATGGCAGTAGCCTTAAAGATACACTTGAGGCCACATAGAAAAGTGGTTTCTACATTTGTGTTCTAATGTTACTAATGGAGAGCCTTGATTTGTTACTTCAAAGAAGTCTCCTTTGGAGGTGAAAAAGATGCTTTTCATTTTTTGTACGATAAATTCATCCATCATATATTGTCTGGAAGAATCTTCAGTTATTAAGGGCTTTCTCTTAATTTATCAGTCAGCTGCATGTGTTTCCCCCGTATATGACAAAGGCATTCATATCAAACCGACAGTGAGACACAGAAGCTTTGCAGGATTTGATGTTTGCCAGACGAGAATGTTATTCTGCAAAATCCTGGATTAAAAGGCAGGAAATATGGTGCAGAGGGTTTTTTTTTAAAATATGACTTAAAAAAAACAAAACAAAAACGCATCAAGGTATGTTTGAGGTCAAATAAATCATCCCAAAATAAATAAAAGATTGTGATTATGAGACAATAAAGTCATGAATAGTGATAAAGTCTGCTCCCTGCAGCTAGGTACACGCACATTTGCTCCATCCACTCTCATGTAAAATATTACATCGAAGTCATAAACACTATCAAACATGGATGCTAGCTAGCTTCCTGGTTGATTAAATTAAGCCAATAGTCTAAAAACTTGCATTCTGCTGCAAGGCCACCAGATGGGGAGATATGGTTGTAAAAAGATTTCCAGTCCTGTAGAATTCTATGGGGTAAATATTTTCTTTGTTGATTGCTTCAATTCTTGAGATTATTGTTATTACTTGGGAGGGAATCGTGTTTAAGAATGCACTGCACACCTAGCCTTCAACCTTTGGTAAAGTAATTTGAACACTGTAAGATTTTGTATAGTCCTGTTTATGGTATTAGTATCAGTGCCAGCTAGTGGCACTCTGATGCTATCTAGTGGTTAACAGTATGAACCATGTTGGCTCCAAAACTTAATGTTCTTTTAAAATTAAAGATAAAAATATAAATTTGTAAGTAGCTACCTACAGTGTAATTATGTACTTTGTGATATTTGACAACTTTGCATACTATATCTTGTCATCAGACTATTATTGCTGATCTACAACTTTACCTCCATAAAGCTGGTCTCAGGAGGGACTCTGATGACTTTCTTTCTTATAATTTTGACCCTAGTCTTTATTGATGCACACTCACAATCACACCTACAGCCAATTTAGAATCGCCCAGTAACCATGGCAGGAAGCTGGAGTATGTGGAGAAAACCCACACAAGTACAGGAAAACTCCACACAGAAAGGGTAGAAAGCAGAGGAGAAAATGTGTTTGTGGGAGAAGAATAAGACAAGAAGAGGTGTGTGTGTGTTTCAGTGAGCAGGAGATGGGTCAGCTAAAGGGTCAGATGGGTGTCTCAGGTCCTGTGTCAGGTTTTTGCTGCTGCTGTTTTGTTTTTTTGTTTGTTTTTGTTTTTAAGGCAGAGACCTCTTCTTTTATCCTCCACTTGTCCAGTTTCTTCAATTGACTATACCAAGATATACCAAGTTCTTGGCTAAAAGGTCTTTGAGAATCACTTTAAAAAAGAACTAGTTCATGCCAGTCAAACTGTTATGTACGGCATTATTTTTTTGATTCAGTGAAAGGAAGGGCTCACTAGTTCGCTCAGTCTTTGGGGGAGCAGAGAAGGAGATGAGAGACAGGAAGGAGACGAGAGACAGGAAGGAGACAAGAGCAGGTGTGTGTGCATGTGTGTGTCTGTGTGAGGACACTTAATTAAACATAATCTTATCCTTTTCAATAACATCATGATAATACACACAAAAGCTGGTGAGTGCACTTCAAACATTTGTGTAAACACATTACACATAATATACAACATGATTGTTACTTCCGTACAATTGTGGGCATTTAAATTGAAAACAAACAAAACACACAGCTAGCTTTGATTCAGTACGCTAAACCCTAGCATGGCTGGGTTTACCCTTTACAAAATGTCTTGTGTTGATGAGTTAGTGAAATAACTTTATTACTGTGTCTTATGATACAACATACATCCTCTTTGTTGTTGATACTGGGTGTAACCGTGTATATCTTGCATCTGTCCATTGCCAGCTATTTTATTTTTTACAAATCCAGCCAACTCTCAAGTTAATGTGCTTTTTTCAATCTGACAAGCTTCAGTTTTCGGCATTCTCTTCAGCGTCCTCATACTTATCACCACACTGTGCCAGTGTTGCTGTGGCCCTTCCACTCCATCTTAGTCTGCTGTCCCTTTAAAACAGGGGAGAGATGTAAATGTCTTTGGAGTAAAGTGTAGCATGTGAAGCATTCAGTTGAGTGAGTCTGGATTACCTCTTTTAATGTCTGTGTCACTCGGGTTGTTTGAACAAGGAAAGTTCAAAGGCTTAAGCCGATTCGCTAATGAAGAAGCGGGGCAAAGTCTAAAATCCATTAAACTCTTATTAATATAATTGTCCTGTCCGAAATCAATCATCGCAATTGACTCTGGCCTGGAGATGGGGCACAAATAGTGGCTTCGATTTTGCACTAAAAAAGCGGTAAATGTAATGGGATTAAAAAAAACCTCGCTAATTATAAATAGCATACTGTGTAATTTTACGGGGGGAGAGACATGTTGCCACCAGCAAGGAGACACAAAGTTGAAATCCGGTGGATCACAGTGATTTATCTTCAGGGTTGAGCTAGGCGGAGCGAAGCATCCCCCCCCGATAGACAGAAGCAGGCAGTCCGGGGCGGAGAAAAGTTACAGCTTGGTGGAGTTGTTTCTCGTGCTGCTACGGCTCGCTACACATTACCGGTGTCACAAACTAATTATTTAGAACACAGTGACAAAAGCTAAGTAGTCGCTTGACTCTAGCTAACAAGAACGGCACCCGGGAATAGTTGAAAAGGAAACAAATACTTCTTCGACAAGAAGGTATGGGAATGACTGCATCTTACACTTTTTGTCCCCACTTGTGCACTTGTTCGCTTTTCATTTCCTTTCCGCTTAATATCTCTTCTTCACTCTGTTTTCTGGACGATTTTTTTCATTTAAAAAATCTTAGTTAGCCCACTTCAGTCAACTTTTTTGTGGGTGTATTGTTTTCAAAGGCCAGTGTCGGTGCGTACACACAGTTGTCATGACAATGCTAGGGAAACCCTGCGCGAGGCACGTTGAGAGACACAAAAGGACCCCGGCTTAGCTTTGCTTTTAAACTTTTTTTTAATTAAAAAAACCCAAAGAGTGTTTTTTTGTCTTCTACCCGTCAACGAGAAATATATAAAAAACAAACAAACAAACAAACAAACAAACAAAACAAAACCAAAAAAAAAAAAAAAAGCGGCTTTGTCAACATTTATTTATTAGTATCCTGTGTCAGTGGAAAGAGGAGCACTTCGGGGGAGGTAACGAGGTCAGAAGGATATGTGGAATCTGTTGGGCTAAGGTGTGTCCTGTGTTTATATGAGGCAGATTGTGACCCTGCCAGTCAGGAAAAGGATGCTTTTAGTCGGCCCTTTGCTGCTTTATGGTCAGCACACATGTGGAAATGACTGGCTTCTACAATAGAGAGTGAGCAACACACAATTGTCTTAGGGGAAAAGGAAAAAGATGTGTGTGTGTGTGTGTGTGTGTGTGTGTGTGTGCGTGAGAGAGAGAGAGAGAGAGAGAGAGAGAGAATGGAAGTAGTAGCTGTGTGAATGACAAAATAAATACATGTGTTACACTACGGTATGTTTGCATTTGTGTGTAGATGGTAGGAAACTGAGGACTGGGTAACATTAGGTGGTCATCAACTTACGGGCGGGGGTTTTTGAAGGTGGGTGGAGGGTAACTACAGTTCAGTCATACAGCAGACACACCAGACGGAGCAAATTGGGACCTACTGGCTGGAATGAAGCTGGCAACACGCAGGATAGGAAAGCTTTTCGCTTAGATGACTCATGGTTATGCTTGTTTACAGTCTTGTGCAAGGGAAGTTTTCACTATTCCAGGTGCTTAAAGATGAGTGTCTCGTGAACCGGTGCCATGCTTGTCATTAAGTGCAGTGCCAGCGAAATACTCTAACATTAGTAACCTCTGAATACAGTCCAAGCTGTGAGTACTAGGATCCCTAAATATACCTTTAAAAGAATAATTATATTCCACAATAGTTCTCTCTTTATGGATATATGAAGGTATGAATTTATTGGTGCCTGTTCTCAAAGCTTCCTTGACTGTCAGTGCAAAAGGCAAACATATTCATGGTTAAGCCTTTAAAATATAGTACAGTACTTGTGCTAATCTGAAGCAGGCTGAACAAAACCTGGAATGAATGCATAATGCTGTAGTTTTAATAACAGGAGCTATTACAGTTGCATACTTCCTTTCCTCAATAGGAATCGTGCTTTCAAAGATAATGCATGACTGCATCGATCATTTATCCTCCCTTGGATCTGTGGCAACCTTCCGTCTCTGCTTGTGTGTCGGGGCATGCAGCCGCATCACCTCAGCCTAGCTTGTGCCCGTAGGGCCTGGAAGCACATTTAAAAAAAAGAAGGAAAAAAAAGAGACACTAAACATACAAGCACACACACTCATTCACACACTCATGCACACGGGGGCAACATGAACAAACCTACATCAAAGATACATCTGTTTCTTATGCATGTTTGATGGGACAGGCAGGCAGCGGCTGGCTACTGCTCCTGCTTACCGTACAGCATGGATCAGTATGCATGACTAGGTGGAAGGAAAGGAAAGGTGTATACCTTACAAATATGTGAAAAGAGAAATAAAACATGCAGTTTTTAAATGTTGCTTTAATCTTTTATCATCATACAGTAGGATTATCAAAATCTAGCCAGTGCTGGCAGAACTAGTGAGCGATAATAAAGCCAAGATACCAGTGAGTCAATAACACTTTGCTCTGTTGTGGAGTCGTCTTTTGTTCTTGCTGTTTGATGTATTTATGTTCTTTTTATCTGTGAACAGCTGGTATAAATTGCTTTGTCTGGTTGTCTGTCTGTTGACCAAACTCTGCCATGCTGGGACACAAAAACTCAATCGACTGGTTTCCCAAACAAAGAGCATAAGGGCATTTATGCTGGGTGGAAGTCTCCATTTATTTTTGTTTCTTTATCACAGTCAGTCCATTCCAGCGCACATTAGTCTCAGTTTAGCACGGTTTGCCACATCAGACGTAAAAATAAAAACAAACTAATAACTTCATTGCATGTCATGTAATCCCAATGCCCTCCTCTGTGATATCAGTATGATGTATTCAGTTAAAAGTAGGAACTTGACCTTACAGCACATTTCAGCATCCGCTGTCTTTTCTTAGCCAGAGATTTCCTACCATCAGCAAAAGATTGGCTCCTAATCCCTCTATTTTTTTTTTTTTTTTGGACTGCAGTAGATCTTGGCACAGGGAAATAAGCGCATCAAAAATTTAACTGAAGTTCACCTTCCAAAACATTCAGCACTTTGGATCAAGGCAGCATCCCGTCGGTTCAATCCGACAGTGTGTTTTCCCTCTCGCCAGATGTTCAGCTTAATTAACATGCAGGCTCGGGGCGAAAGAGGTGTTAGCACCCATACGCAGTTTATCCAGGTGCTGCAGCTCTGCATAATTGCCTGACATTTACATGAAAGCTATTGATTAGATTCATGCGCATAGTACTGATTCAAGTTGAGCTGTGTATGCTGTGTAGACCTGCAGCAGTAACTTGATTAGTCAATTACGCCATCACAGGAAATCAAAGAGCAACTGTTTTAGTAATTTAATTGTTGAGTAACAGTTACTTATTTAGAAAAACCTTCCTTGGTACCATATTGTAAATCTCAGCCTTTGTGATTTGATTCATTTTTTTTCTTGTAATGCTTTTAGCTAATCTTAAACACTTATTTTCTTTTAATAACCTTTGGAAAGGTCACCTATACTTCTAATAGATCCACTGCTGTACTAAAATCCTTTATGTGCTGGAAGTCCCAAATTATCATGATTGCAGTTGGCTCAAATACTACAGCTTGACTCTTCACTGGCAAACATGAGCGTGTCTGCCCTAGTATAGTAATATTGGCAATAGTATAGGATTAATTATAAAAACATTTTTGCTTCTTTAAATGTGCCTAAAAGGGCTATGGGGATCTTTTTCCACTAAAGACTTTCAAAAGTTGACTAAAAACTAGTCTCTTTCAAGCATATTCAGATTGGGCTTAATCTTAAGGAGTACCTTAGACCTATGGTCTGGGTTTCGCAGTTCTGAAACTGAGACCAGATTTGCTTGTTTTGTCATTATGTACTAGTTTACAAGTTTTACCTGACATATTTTCCTGTATGTTTATAGCTTCACCAGATAACAGGACATGGACCCTTTTCTTTGTTTCACGAATCTCCAGAATTTTCCTTGCAACTCCTTTGACTCTTTGCTTATACTGAGGCTGCCAGCTTGTGGCTGGCTCTGAGCTCTTGATAGCTTTAGCTACTCTGCCTTTGTTAGTTTCTGTTCTGCTGTTTGTTTTCTGCTGTGTGAAGGTAATTTAAGTGTTTGACTTGGGTTGCTGTTCTAAACATTCAAAAAACATTTGAGAATCTGTGTTGAGTGAGGACTCACACTGAGGACTGTCTGCCTGTGTTCCTGTGCTTGTCGTGCACAGGCTTGCTAGCTGATCTTTCAGTCACCGGTCAAGGCCGATAACACTGGCAATCAGTTGATTCTGGTCCCTGGCTGGTCAACCAGGGCATCTCTATTTATCATGTCATCCACTGTTATGCTTGCTTTATTGTTTTTTAGTTGTTGCCATCTAAACACTACTAACTTTAACTGAAGGTTAACTAATAACAACTTTATTGTTTTCCTTCTATAAATGAACCCATAGGTTTAACTACATGTAATATAAAGTAAAATTACATAGTTATCTACAGTAATGATAGTATTTACAGGGTATTTTTGCTTTACAACAGTGTTTTTCACTAATAAAGACAGATAGACATCTTTAAATGTACTCTAAGCATAAAATGACTTGATTTGTTATATATCACAGTTACATGGATCTTTGGGTCTTTGGACTTGCCAGAAAAAATGTCTGTAAGTGTTTCCTCCTTAACCTCTGGCTAAGTGGATGGCACAACACAGAAGAGCTAACTCATCATGCCAGGACTCTGCAGTCTATTCATACTTATAGGCGAGTGGCCACTCTTTCAATGATGAGGATGTACACATCCTGGACAGGGAGGAACTCTGGTTTGAGCGAGGAGTCAATGAGGCCATTTACGTGAAAAGGGAAAGACCATCTCTGAATCGAAGAGGGGGACTAAGGGTACATCTGTCACCATCTTACAATGCTGTGATTGCAGCCATTCCCCCACTCTCTGTGAATGCTACTTACGGCCATTGATCAATGGTCTTTGATCGGTGGTTGTTGATCAATGGTCATGACAAATTGCATATTAATGATCAAGAATCAGACTTTGCGGCCCATTGTTTATCAGTGGTGCTAGTTTTAGTCATTGTGCAAATGTACTGTAAGGTTGGGGAAACCTGCGCTCAGTGGAGACTGAAGAAGTCAGTTGGATGAGCGACGAAACGTTTCTCCCACTGAAAATGGGAACAGAATTAACTTTTTGGAAGTCAGTTCCATTGCTACACTAAATGTACAAATCATGTAATTAACCAGTTGTAAATGGATGTAAGAAAAGACCTGATAGTCCTGATCGTGTTTATGGGCTTTAAACACCTATTCAGATTCATTCTAGATGTGTAAGTAGAAGGCTGCGATACTTGGTAGTAGTAGTGTAACATTCAGAGAAATTCACAAAGGACACAGAAACCAGCCCTATGCTCTGTTTCCATCATAAATCACACAGCATGACGATAACGTTGAAACTCAACACCTCAAGATCTCACTGGGCTTGAGAGGCCCTTAAAAAAACACGGAGAGGTTGACAGATACAGAGGACATGCAAACTACAAGACCGATAGCTTGAAGGAAAAATCACCTTCAGCTTTAAAATGAATGATGATTTTGATGTATGACTTAAAGATAGGCCCACATGTGCTTGTTCAGCATTTCCCTCTGTTTTACATTGTTTACAGTGTGCTGCTGACCTCAGCTTCCTAACTGGGAAAACAAAGGCATTTCACCCTACTGTAAAAATAACTGTCAATAAATACAGGCCTTTTCTTCTAATGCACTTTCGGAATAACACACTTGTTTCTCTGCTTCCAGGAAATAAACAAGTGGGTGTAAAAAGGAGGACTACAAATCCCCACCTGGGGAGCCACTGGAGCCTCAGGGTGCTGGAATGGAGCAACTCATAGAGTAAGACAGATCATGTCTTTCTTTATCTTATTTGACAGCTTGTTTTACACAGATTGCTGACATGCTTTATTGTGTTTACTAAATGAACGTCCTGTCTCTATTTTGGTGCTTCCTGGAACTGTTGTTGCCCAAGCTTCAGCTGCATGCATGGCATTGTGTTTGGCGGTGTATAGCTATACTGCATCTACTAAGAGATTACATCAGCTCACCAAGCATTTTGGGAACTGTAAATAAGATGCCTTAATAAGAAACTTATTAAGGGGCCAAATGTTTCAAAGACTTTGATTTAAGGATATTTATAAGTGATTAAACAGTGGTGACATCTAAACACATCTTTTGTCTTTCTGCATGTTTTGGATATTTTGGTGAGGCAGGTTGTTGAGGTGCATATCTGTGCATTTAGAAATCTTGTTATTTTCTATTCTTAGCTAAACAGAACTCATCATCGTCCAGCATGCGAAAGGTTGGCTCTTTGATTTGATGGAGGCAGTTCTGCGAAAGTGAGGGTTGGATAAACAATCTTGTAAGGCTCTCTGAACCAAAGAGGGCAGGCAATACAAAGCAACCCACATATAACATGAATACGCTTGGGAGCAGTCGCATCTCGAATTCAATGAAGGCACGCAATTATTCGTAAACTCTGTGGCTACGTTTCCTCTTTGAACAGCGAGTCAGCAGAAAGTTTAAAAAAGCCTGGAAAGGATGGCGCAGAAGAGCAGCACCCACACCATCTGAATGTTGTTGGGGGATGGGCAGGTGATTTATCTGACCCTAAATGCCTTTTGTCCACTTTGCGAATGCAAAAACTCTTAGCTCAGCGTCATGCCATCTAGCTCAGACTCAGCTTTTATAATGTGCTGTTATCCTCTGAAAAACCTGCTTTCCTTCATTCAACGCACAGTAGTTTCCTCTGCAAACATGTGCGGTTCTCGTCTTGTCGACGCTGCTGTAGCTGGGCAGAGTGTGATAAGAGCCATGGGAGTTCTATCTTCACTCCTCAGCTCATTCTGCAGATCGCTGAAACAGGATTGGCATTGTGTTTCTGGGCTGTGTGCACATACAGTAAGCGCTGTGTGTGTGTGTGTGTGTGTGTGTGTGTGTGTGTGTGTGTGTGTGTGTGTGTGTGTGTGCGTGTGTGTGAATCACACGATCCATGGTGGGATTTCATTATACATATCTTTCAGCGGCATGGACGCAGAATGTATAATTCATACCTGTGACTGGGCCTAGAAAGCTCCCTACACTCCAACCTGTCAAGTGAGACCATTCATTTACAGTAACCAAGTGTCAGCCCTACTCGTGTCTCATATTGAGTCAGTGATTGTTGAATCAGCCCTCCTCCCTTTCTGACACCTCTGACTCCCATGCCAGGATGACTAGCTTTCTCTTAATGATTAGATTACGTCACCGACCTGCTGCTGCACCATGCCAAACTATGAAGTGACAAAGAAGGGCTCCTGATTTGCGCAACTTCGCACTCCCTGGCTTGTGACTCATTGGTGAGTCATGGCAACAGGCAAGGGGGCTATAAACGCACCCCCATGCATGTTCACACACATACACTCAAGCTTGTACACATGGTTCTGACAAGCAAATACTTTCTCTGTCGTTCCCGATAGTGTGTGTGTGTGTGTGTGTGTGTGTGTGTGTGTGTGTGTGTGTGTGTTTGGTCTTGCGTGAATGCACCCAAAGACACCATATTTCTGTCCTTCCACTCTATCGTTGTGCTTGAGTACAGAGAAACACACGACATTATTTATTATAATCATCACCGGTGTAATAGAGTTTGTTTTTTCCAGATAAAGCGGAGTCAGTAATTGTTTGACACTCGGCGCATTCCAATTAATGTTTTGTTGACTCAGTCTTGATAAGATAAGGCCAAGCATAATAATGAAAACTTGTTATATTTGTGGTTATTTAGATTTAGGTACTCAACCAACAGAGGGCGATGCAACCATTTACCATGAGGAATTAATCCTATTAGCGTTTCTTTGTGTGAATTCATTTGGCAAGTCCCATTTTTAATCTAATTATACATTAAGCCTTTTAAGAAAAGATGTTTGTTAGTTGATTGATGTTGCCAGTTTATTGATTAACTCATCAGTATTCTATATTTCAAATATTGGAGTTTGGGAGAGTGGGCGATAATGGCATTTCCATTTTAATGCCTCATAACATTTCCTCTGTCTTCATGTAGTTTTGAATTCCTAAGAGGCTTACTTTTTCATTTGTATATTTGCTCTAACAAAATGCCTGGAACATTGATATCTGAGATCACTTAGATGTTTCCTGAACAAGTGTGGTTTAATATTAGATTGCACTGTTTAATATCCCATGACATAGCCTGTCGCTGGTTCACACCTAATTGCAGGTGTTGGTGCTCCTAAACTGTCTTAAAATTGTTTTGTCACAGAAGTATTAGTACTGTGCTAAAGTCTTAAGGCATCCTTCATTTCTTTATATTTTGCTTCCAAGGAGCCAGACTTTCTTATCATAGTTCCAGCTTTTGTGAAGGTCCCGACCTTGTACCTGACCATTTCCAGAGGACTTAAAAATGGCTTGTGAATCATTGAGGCATACCAATGCAACACTTTCTTTCTTCTTTCAATGACTAAAAGAAAAGGCCAAAGATAATGCAGTTTGACTGTAGGGATGCCACAAATGATTATTTTGATAGTCGACTAGTCACCGATTATTTTTGCGATTAGTCGACTAATCAGATCATGCATCCATTGGACGTAAAACGTACAGCTTATTGCACCAGCACGGACCTGCTCTTATATGACTATCATTAGCTTACAGCTTTAAGTGCTTAAGGTACGTGCTGACTAAAAATAAAGACAAGATCATAGTTTATTACATTTTAATGAAATTTGCAGATTGTTTCGGTGGAGTTTAATAAACTCAGCTGTCTGCTCCTTGCTATCTGAGATATAACAGGACACTGGAGTATATTCTCGAGCATCTCACACTTCTGATAATCAGTTGTCTGCTTGACAGCTGTGTAAAAATTATAACTTTAATCTCAGCCAAACCGAGTTACTCAAGAACAAATAAAATACTTAAAAAAAAAGCCAAACAATAACATTTTTAAGTTATCTAAGTGACTTATATATATTTAACCGGAGTAGCGAAAGACGGCGGTGGGTTTGAAAACGATTTGCCGGGAGTCCGGTGTTCTCACCGGCTCTAGTGAGCCTTGAACCCCGGCTAGCTATCGAGCTAGTGGGTAACAGACGTCTCCGAAAACGTCAGAGCGCTTTTGAAAACATGTGGTGTCTTGATAAACCAAGCAGATATTTGAGGTTTACACAGCTACATTCTCGCCTGAAAATATGTTAAACGTTTATTTTGTGACCCAGAAAGAATAATAAGAGTAATATTAAAACTAACTAGCTGCCACCATTGTTGGAAACTGAGCAGGGCCGCGCTATGAATTCTGGGATAGGTTGGGCCACGAAGTATACACCCGACCCATCCTTCAAATCTGGGGAAATGAAGGGCGCATTTGTCGGCCTCATTTGTCGGAGTCTTCGAATTTGGACAGTCTTCATCGTGTCGCTGTAACGTAATCAGCCTACAAATGCGGGCACAGGAGGATGCGGTTCCTGAATTTGGACACAGCTACGATACCGGACACTACTTCTTCTTCTTCGGGGTTTAACGGCAGCTGGCATCCTTGTACATGCAGTGCTGCCATTTTCTGTTTCAGTCCGTTATTACACTCTTAAATCCTACTACTTATTCCTTCTGTCTTTTGGGATCTTACAAAGCTTCAAACGACGCGTCTACTATTAAATTAGTCGTTGACGATCTTGATAGTCGACGTAATCGTGACTAGTCGACTAATCGTGGCAGCCCTATTTGACAGGCAGCATTGTTTACACTGTGTTCTTAAAAAAATGTGAGGAAAGCAGGCAAGTGGAGGATAAAAGAAGACGTGGAAGGCCTAAAAACAACCTACAGTAGATGAACAGTATCTGAAATTCATGTTCTTAAGAAATAGAAAATCCATCAAAAAAGTATTGAGAGGTGTATCTGGCACTACAGTTGATCCATCTACTGTTCACTAAAGCCTCATCAGTATTGAAGAAGAAGCCATGTTTAAGAATGGGAAACATGGAGAAAAGGTTGGGGTATGCCAAATTACACAAAACTGGACTGAAAATCAGTGGCAAAAGGTCTACTGAAGTGACCTTGTCGTCAAAATGTACGAGGTCAGAAGTGGTGTCCAACATTAAGTGTCTACAGCCTTCTGTAAAACAGAAGGTGGAGGCTCTGTCATGGTTTGGGACTAGATTTTAGGCCATGGTGTTGGGAATCTTGTCAAAATTTATGGAGTTATGAAAGCAGAAAAGTACCATCAGATTGTCTGATTAGCAGCACCATTTTTAGCATGACAGTGATCCCAAACAGACTGCCATTGCAGTAAAAACATATCTGGATATGTCGTGGAACACTATCAATCATGGTTTGCACAACCTCAACATGACCTCAACATATTTGAGGAAGTGAAGGATCATCTTGACAGAGAACAGAAAAAAAGGCAGCCAACATCCACAGAAGAGCTTTGAATGTCCTTCAAGAAGGTGGGAGAACCATTCCTGAAGACTACTTAAAGAAATTACAAGAAAGTTTGCCTAAGTGAATTCAGTCTGTGTTGCAGCATATAAGTGGTCATACCAAATATTGACTTTCAAGCTCGTTTGAATTGTCCAAACGTTTTGCTTATATACTTCCATGTATGCAACACTACTTAAGAAATAAGGAAAAGAAGACTAGTCAGCAGTAGGTCAAATACATAGATTTGGCATTGTTCTTTTAAATACATAAAAAACAAGAATAATCTGTTTAAGGAAACATTTAGGCCAGACAAAATTGTCTAGATAAATGTACAGTGATTTTATTTTACATTGTGTATATCTTGTCCTGCCAAAATAGCTTTGACCCATCTGGGTATTAACCTAGGAGAGTATCGTGGTCTTGGACCATCTTGATGCTGGCAGCAGGGTCTGCAGATTGGATTTGTTAAAATGCTCCATCTGATTGGCTTGTAGAGGAGCGTTGAAACTGAGTCAGTGCCCTGGCCTGTTTGTCGTGTTCCTTGTGCTCGTCATGATTACATTTTGCGGTGTGGCAGGGCACAGTGACCAACTGTAGAGGTCTTTGCTTTAAATAAGTGCCAAGTTTGGACTGCAGTACTCTTGTTGTTGGTACATGTAAAAATGACAACCATATAAATGCATGTACCCAAGGCTTTCCAGCAGAATAATGCATTATGACAAGAGGATCAATACTATTTTCTTCATTTGCCAATGTGTCTAATCTTACTATTTGTCATCATCATCACGTTGACGGGGACGTCATGTGACTGATTATAGCAGTTAGGGTCATTCTTCACTGGACTGATTATCTTGAGTAAGTACATTTATTATCTAGAAAAATGACATGAAATCATTTGAAGAGCTTAATCCAGGGTTTAAATGTGACTTATGTCTTGGGCAAAAGAAAAAAAAAAGGGAAAAAATGATCGCAGAAGGTGCAGCAGTGTTTTAGATGCTTTAATGGGTCATTTGTCTTTGCACACAGCAGAATCATTTGTCTGGAACAGCTGACCAGAGTAAATGTACAGGCTCCTTTTTTAACGGAATTGAATTACCTCCACTGAGAGTAAGCTGGCAGCAATCTGATAAAGAAGTCAGTGTAAAGAAATTGAAGCCTGCTGTCTATTAAGGGGTTCTCATGCCCTATAAAAGTGCTTTAAGGAAAACAAACACCCTAGGCCGATGTCAGAAAGTGGACGCCTGGGAGTCAGGCTCTTCAGAACTGAGGCAGACAGATGACGAATGTAAAATTAATACATAACTGCTCACAAAGGAGACAGGAGGCTACTGGATGTCTTGTAAAATGTGTATTTCTGCATGAATAACACTAACGTTTAGTAGCTCTTTATGCTTTTATGTTACAGTGGGTTTTATTCGTTTTTTGCGAATGAACAGATAACTATGAAGCTTAGTAGAAGATTCAAGATATTTATTTCCTAAACTCTACTGTGATGAGCGAATACTTTTTGTCACTGGGGAAATATAACTGGCTCTAACTGGGCCATTCAGGACTACTCTGTCACACAGAAGCAGTGCTGGCTGCACAGACAAACTGGTGCTGGTACTTATGGCCTTTGCACTGCTTTATTTATGTGAATTGTTTTTGATGATGATGATTTATGGGTTGTTCCAGCTCTCGGTACTCACTTAGTTGCGCTCTACAAAAAATAAAGCGTTACCCTACCACACACCCCCTCTTACTTGGTGCAAAATACACAGCCTTACTGTGAAGTGAAAGCTGAGACGCGTCACTGGCAAAGTGGCTGCTGTCTGAGGGAATATTTTAGCTGTCTTGTTGAGTTCAGGATTTATTAGGCCTAATGGCGTTGACGTCAGATCAGCATGCTTGTTTTTTGCCTTAGCTGCCGTGTTTCTTTCTTTGATCTTTGTCACAACTAAACAACTTGAGGTGCCTGTTTACGTTGTGCTCATCTCTATGCATCATGCTGAGTGGAAGTGTGCTGCATGCATTCGGGCTGAGAAGATGGATTACTGCTGCCTCGCAGGGAGCGACTGTGTTTGTGCGCCCTATCTGTCCACGTGTAAGCCGCTGGGTCTGATTCTCCAAGGACGTGCGAACAACATACCCGGGAGGTCTCATGCCTGTGTTCTTAAGACAGACACGATCTCAATACCCTGTCAACCCCTGCTGCAAACACTCCCATGTGCACACGCTTAAACAGTAATGCATCAGCGCCCCCCTTTGATTCCCGGTTGTCCTTTTCTGTTATTGTACCTTGAAGTGGAGTTTTGACACCAAACATGGCTCGCTTGTCCCCAGAAATTCTGAGTGTGTTTTTGGTTTGGGTTATTGCGAACGCCAATGGAAGAGCACTCGCTGCACATCGAACACCCCACCTCCACATGTGCACTCGCACACACAAATAGATACAGCAGTGGCAGCCTAATCATTCTTCAGACAATGAAGGCAACGAGGAAGCGCACTCAGCGGAGTGCATATCCCACTGAACTGCCGCATAATGAATCATGAAGGGGAGTCAGCTGGACATCAGACATGAGCAAAAACAGAAGCAGTGGTCAGCTTCCATCTAAACAAAGACTGTGTGTGTGTATGTGAGGATGTCTGAAGTGTTTACGTGTCGTTAAAAAAGGACAGCAGTGAACATACTTAGCTGCTGTGTGAATGTGAGTTACTTGACTGAAAGAGGGAGAGGGAAAGAAGGAAAAAAGCTATAGAGTCCTCTAGGGGTTTCTGACTCAGAAGAGTATTGAATTTTGCATGAAGAGTGTTAGAAGTCATGTCTTACAATAGGACATGTCCAGGATGTAGCCTGCCTTTTTCCTATCCCAGTCAGCTGAGATAAACTCCAGCTGCCTCTGTGACACTGAACTGGATAAGCGGTTAAGAAAATGGGTAGATGGGTATCATACAGTAGAAGGGAAATTTCTGCCTATTGCTGCTGTGTTTGTGTTGCTGTGGCAGTACACATGTCTTAAGATTGAAGTTCTACACAAGTTAGCAAAAGACAAGCTTAAAGGTTTTAGGTGAGCACAAAAAGCCTTCCATTTTAAGCACATGAAGTGAAGTATTACCGGCCATATGGCCGTAGGGCTCGGCCATATCATACCGTTCACGGTAATACCGTGAACGGTATGATATGGCCGAGCCCTACTAACTAGTATCTTTTTATAACTTGTTAAGTCTTTGTGTCTGTATTGGGTGTTCGGGTGTTTTTTGTTATTTTGATAGTCTTGCATCTTTTGCGTCTTACCTTTAGTTATTTTCCCCTTGTCTCCTCATCTGACTTGGTTGAGCTGTATCTAGTTTCTCAGATGTTTCCTCCTCCTCCGGTTGCCCCCTGTGTCTGTATTTGTGTAGTTATATCAGCCTCAGTTTTCTTTATTCTTTGCCATGATGTCTGTTACTCTCCCTTTTTGGATTTTTTTTTTTTAATTTTTTTTTATCTTAACTCACTTTGGATTTTGTATGAACTCTTGAGTTGTTCCCTTTTATTGCCTCTTAATTGGTGCTCTGAGATCATCCATCTTATTCCCAGTGGACCTCCCGTTTTCCGTGATGATAGCTTTGTACCTTTTTTAGTTGTAAAACACTCACCTATCTCTCCGTCGCTCTTCACCACTCCATCTCGACACCCTTTCACCAGCAAACACGTGCCGAAACAAAAAGCTGAGGAGAGATAGTGATAAACCATCTCTGTAACAAGATGTTGATGCTACATCAGGCTCCAGTTTGAAACTCAAACTAACAGACAGAAATACCCTCCTTCTGTTTTCTCTCACTTTGAGATGATGATGAATCAGTGTAGCAGCTCCGTACGCGCACATTTATTTTCAGAGTGCAGACATGCGACCACTGGCAACGCGTGTGTGTGTGTGTCACAAGTACTGATTATATCTGCTATATGCAAGAGATGCTGACATGAAACTGCAGCAAGGCAGAATAAATTTAATATAAATCTAATACTAACAGTGATTTAAAGCAATAATGGGAAAACAAGCCATTTATCACATTTTCTTCACAGTCAAATTAAATGACATCATCATACATCAGCATGCATCGTTGCATTTTGCACACTGAAAATCATAAATTCAAGACAACAATGACTAAAACGCACTTTGACCCTGAATATAGTCCTGATGCAGAGCTCTTACATGCTATCAGGTACTCGGTGTGAACTGAATGAAATTTTGCAGCTATGTAATCAGAGCTGAAGCCTAGATGCTTACAAACAGCTTTACAGGAACTTGTAAAGTCCTTTCAGTCATGTTTCTAACCTGCTGTTATGAAGCTATATCCAGGCTAAATCATGTCAGTGAAGCTCTACCGATAAGTATTGATTTACTTCCTAATCACTAGAGAATAAACGGGGAACCACTTCTGAGATCAGCAGACTTCTAGAGGTGGGGCTGGAATTGTTTTAATCTTCTACTACAGTTCTTTTTACCTTGTCATTTCTATGAACACCTTGAAATTACATGTTTTTGACATCAAGAAGCAGTTTTGACTTGCAACCTGGAAGAGATGTTTCATCAGTAGTTTTACAGGTCAAGGAGAAGAGAAATTCAGAGTCAGCAACCGATACTTACATGGATTCATCTTTTATTTAGACCACCCTCCTAGGGCTAGCAATTCCCTGGATTATAGTGTATCTCCTGGCATTATGCAGACAGGGGTGGGGTGCTGTCATATAGTGAGAGAGAAAAAGATGGATAGATGGGCTAAAATGAGGAAATTATGGAGGCAAAGAAGAGGAGACAGAAGGGCTGTCTAGTTCCTCAGCCTTCAGGCAGAGCACCATTTGTCTTTCTGATGATGTTTAAATTAGAGGAATATGACTTTTCACTGTGGTGCGTGTAGGTGTTCCTGCTTTCCAGTGTTGTTGAGTCTGATTAGACATCGAAATAAAAAGTTTTAAAGCGGAAATCATGTGCTTTTTCTGCCTTTTCTGCATTTTCTGTCTTGGATCTGTATGTGGTCTGAATTGGGGGATATTCTAAATATGTCCACCTCAGACAGAGCAGTTATTATGTTCGGGGTGGCACAGTGAGAAGCAAAGATGGGTCTTAGTAAGTTACAAAATTCTAAATAATGAACACTGGCAGTGAGTCAACATTTATTTACAAAGTGATAATTAAGACAAATATGTTAAGGAGTGAAAATGAACAAAAAAAGGAAGTGACTAAACTTCAGGGTCTCCTCATGCAGCAAAACAACATACGCAAAACCTAATAAAAAATAAAAGCCCTAAGCTACATAATCAAACTAAAGCGACAGAACCTGCAGGTCTTTGCTACAAAACCACAGAGAAAGTGGTTAATGATAAAATGGTAAACCCAGCTTCCATCGCCTCAGAGACAGATTTAAACAAATGCAAAGTAACAGGAACTAAACTTTCCAGGTTTGCCCCAAGTCACTTTTAAGTAAGGCATTTCAAATGATGCCAGACAAGCCTAAACCGAATATCAACCCAACACAGAGCCCAGTGGCCAAATGGCAAGGATCACTTGGCAATGGGGCTCTAGATATACAGCCCCTCTAACAAGCAGCTGCTTTTCGTCCGTGGCAGATCTGGAACACAGAAAAAGAAGTCAAAAGGTCGGCATGAGAGTGTAAAATGATAATTCATTGTTCTGTGTTATATTTGTTCAGCTTCCCTGTAGTGTTGGGCTGGTGTGGGAATGCATTTGTAGAGCATTTAAGAAAGTATGCCCTGGATATGACCATCTCAGACACCGCATTCACTCACACTTGTCAAACCTTTTGCTCACAAAGGACTTGAGGACTTTTTCACATTGCCTCATAAAAAGGCAATTGCTGACCATTATTCCTAAAAATATTCAGAGCCTTTGGCTGAATAATCATCTAATTTCTTTGCAGAATCAATCTGACTTAGATCTCTGAGTTAAAACTGATATCGACCAGTATTGAGTTTTCGCAAATCTGTTGGTATTGGCATTTATCGTTGCCAATAAATGAAAAAGAAAAAGAGGAGACGGGGAAAAAACACCCTTCAGCCATGTTGACATAGTTTGTCCACTAGAGGGCATTCTGCAACTTCCCTGTTGATGACATGTTTTAGGAACACTGCAAACCTTAAAAAAAAAAAACTTATCCGAGCAGAGTCCGACAGACAAACAAACAAATACATAAATAACTGCAGATAATAAATGTTGTGTTTATGTGTCATTTCTCTGAAAGAAAAAGACAGTTTTTTATTTTGGTTTTTGCCAAAAGTAAAACATTACACATTACCAACAGTAATGCGTAAAGTGTAATGTGCTACTTTTTCCAGAAGCTGGTGGCAGTGCTCCATACTCTTTTTGCCTGCTTACTTACTTTTGCCTGCTTACTTAGAGCTAGCAGGCCACATGTCTTTGCCAGTCATTTGAACAATTTGGGACCGACTTCAGTTGAATAGTTTCCAGTGAAAATCAAATAGTATTTTTGCTGGTGGGCAGCGTCCAGAGCTGAAGAATAAGATGTTTGACTTCAACAGAACGCAGACAACAAAAAAATATATGACTGCTTATAAGTACTCTTGACAGAAACAATTTTGTGCCGTCTCTGTATTTTGCAGCTGTTAACAGGCCAGTGTTCGATTAAGCTGTTTGAAAGACCTTCTGGCAAGCACACATATGTATGCATACAAGTAAATGTGAAAGCAAGACAGCAGAGTATTGTAGACAGTATTTCGTATCCCTCAATCTTCCCCTTTGCAAAATAGATGCAGAGAGGTAGATGAATTATGTGGTATGCAGCTGCAGCTTGTTCCATACACCCTTGAGCTATGTAGTTAATGTAAGACACACACACACACACACTTTGAATGACACCCCTGAACAAGTTCAGTTCACACAGATTATAATAAATTAGCTCTCGTTCATAGTTTAAGATTTAGAATTTTGAGGTTGTGAGTTAGTTGACATTCATCCTTTTAAACCTTCCTACTTCTCAGTGTGCACAAAATTACACAGATACCTTTTAAATAGGCAAGAAAAAGAAACGCAAATGTGCGTGTCACAAAGCATGGTACTAAATACTGGTACTGATTTGTTACCAATGAGTTCTAACTTAAACACATCGTAATCTGTGATTTCTTTTATGAACCTCCTTTAAATGTTCATGTGGACTGGCATCAGCACCCCGCTGGGAGCTGCACTTTATAAACATCCGTGCCAACAAATTTTATATCTGTTTGCTGTCCATCATGCGCATTGTGCACACTTTGTAGCATCCAGTCACTCTCTTTGGAGCATTGTTAAAGCTGGACAAGTTGCCAATCTATAACAAGATGATAACTATCACACTCACATCCAGCCCTGCGGCTAATTTAGAATCACCCGTTAGCCTAACATGCAAGTGTTTGGACTGTGGGAGGAAGCTGGAGTAACCGATGGGAACAAACTGCAAAATAGAAAACCCCGACCACGACCAGAAGCTTTTGACCAAGAGAGTTTTCGCTGAGAGAGAACGGTGCAAACCACTGCATCACCGAAGCACTGTGACGCTGAAATAAAGGGGAGGCGATGGAAAAAAGGAGCTTATATTTTTTGGATATCCTGGGGCAGCTTTGCAGGGCCCTTTACTGATGACTCATAAAGATGGTGGCAGTGTTCATCCTCGGCGTGTAGTGTGTGTGAGCATGTGTCTTTCTGTGCAGAGTGCTTATCATTCCAGAGACTATCAAAGATTCAACTGGTGTGCTCCAGAATGACGGCGTTCCTTTTACTGCAAATGGCTTCTGTGTGTGTTTCTTATGAATGGTGCTGTCTGACTGATCCCAGTAGGGGAAGCTGCAGAGTGCTGCTGCAGTAATTACAGGAAGAAGCTTTCTTAAACTGTCTCTCACTTTCTCTGTGGCTGTTTCTCTCTTGCCAAATGAGCTGGCGGGGAGGAATGATGTATCAAGGTGTCTGAACTCGAGCACACTATGAATATTTCAGTGTGTCATAAGTCACTATTGATTACATTGTTGCATTTTATGCCTCATTTGCTACACCATTTTTGATTTATGAGCAATACATATATGTGCATATATATGTCAAATACATTTATTTCTTTAAAAAAAAAGAGTGACCAAAGGGCCAAGTTAGAGTATATACTGAGCATGCCCATCGCTGGAGGGGCTCACTTCAGTTGCCGACGGCTGTTCTTTATAGCTGGTCTGTGAAAGCAGGTACACTTCTTCCATAAATGCACATAAACTCACTCTTTATGAAAATCAAATTTCTCTGAGAATATGTACAGAGTAAAACCTGTAGGGAGTAAGGTAGTTCACACTTTGCCCCAACAGCTAAATAGACGTATTGTATTTTTAATCGTAATTAAAAGTTTGAGATGACCTCATAACCATTTTAGTTCACTGGAAGCAACTTTTGCAAGCCAAGTATTGTGTTCCCAAATGGATATAGTTAAAGTGAGCATGTTTTTATGTTTGAATGAAAATAGCCCTAAAAAACAGCATTGCATGATTTATTCATCAGCCAAAGCCATTTCAGAGCCAAACGCAGACTAAAGCTGTCAATAGTTGGAGCTCAGCTCTTGCTCACTGTGGTGGTAAATTCTCCTTAGAGGCTTGGTGTTCTCGCCATTGCTTCTGTATCCCTTTTTTGTCAAGATTCACTCACTTTCACTGGCGTTTCCCTCAATCCTTTGAGCTCTTTATTTCACTGTCTCTGTGGCTCTAACTCTTTCCTGTTCTCTCTTTTCTCTCTATTGCTATTTAGCTCGAGCGTCCACATTCATCATCCGAAATTTAAATTTTTCTGCTAAATACTGTAGGTACTTATGTGTCTGCAAATCGATTCACTATTCATAAAACCATATCAAAATTACATTGATAAATATTTAATTAAATGGAATTCAGCCTTATGAGCATAGAGACAGAGCCTAATTAAAACCCACCCAGTGATGGGTGATATGTTAAAAGTTTCATTTTAAACAATGCAGAATCATTTTTGTTTTAAACGGAACAAAATGGGAAGAAAGAGGGACCTCGATGAATCATTCAGATAAAATTTATGCTATTAAATGATCAGGGTGTCAAACGTGTAGCATGTGATGGGGGACACTGACTTGTAGCCAAACTATATGGATCCGCCCTACTGTGGGCGGGCCATAGAGGTTTGATCCCTTGTGGACTGGATGGTAGTCAGTGATCGAGGTCCTGGCATTCCGATCCTCAACCTCCGTGGAACATACGGCAGGTATATGTAATTCAAGACAGTTAGACTCTTCATCAGAGGAGTCTCTTAACTCTTAACCTACAGGTTCCCAAAATGTGGGGCCCACCCCCTAGGGGGGGTGCAGAGCCATTGCAGGGGGGGGTGCGGTATGAAAAAAAAAAAAAAAGAATGCTTGGACACTGCTAGCATAATGGAGAGGTTTTTAGTTCACAAACACTTCTTGTAATGACCAACTACTGCTGACATTTTGGAGATGTTAGCTCTTTATACAGTAAAGTTACAGTGGGATACAAATAATATCAGGCTGATCCTACCGTAATTGGTTCCCCCTGTCCAAATCACGGACAAACAGTATCTCACAGTTGTTTATGTTTTTAAACCCATTTTGCATAGAGAGGCATTTTTTGAAAAATGTATTGATAGTAATATTGAATGTTATTACACTGGAAAAAAAACAACTACACCTAAAATAATCACACTGTGACGCCTCTGCCTTTCTAAATGGAGGGACAGTAACTGTGTGTGTATATGTAAGCGTGTAAAAACTCAAGATAGGCAGATTAACAGTATTTTGTCTCTATCTGCCATTGCAGAAATTCATCTCATGTAAACAATAACGTGGCGCACATCGTGACGTAAAAAAAAGGCACATACCTTTGGCGTTGTGTGACAAACTCTGTATTCCTCATCCACACGTAAACGCAAAAACAGAGTTTTAAAAAATCTCAGTTTTCGGTGATTCGAAACGCCGTTTACGTGTGGCGCATAGAAAGAGCTGCGTTTTCAAAAATACCCGTGTAGGTGCGGACGTAGCGTAAAAGAGTTAGTGTATTTTATTACTACCTGTAATTTATTGCAGTTTACTTTTATTTGTTTAATTGCTTACTAAATGTTTGAGGTGTGAAATAAACCGCTTGAAAACAAAATATGGGTGTGTGTGGTTGGAGTTGGGTAGAGGCGCTACTCCTTCTTGTTGTGGTTCTTGCTGTTGATCGGGGTGCCTTCTGAACTTTTTATATGGAGTTTTTTCAGACACACTCAACTGGGAGGAGACCCGGGGGTAGAGCCAGAACTTGCTGGAGAGATTAAATGTCTTGCCTGGCCTGGGAGTGGCTTGGGATCACCCTGGAAAGCATTGCTGGGAAAAAGGATGCTTGGAATATCCTGCTTGGCCTGCTGTCAGTGCAAATGGAATCCGGGCAAGTGGAAGAAAATAAATGAGCGAAGAAATATATTCTTCTGTTAGTTCTGCAGAAATGTCATTGTGTCTCTTCCAATTATGGGTTCAAATCTCTGGAAACACTAACAAATAACATTTTTGTTGTTGTTACATAAAACTCCCGAATTGACTTTCAAAATGTGTATGCTCCCATCACAGGGATTTTATTACAGAATAGAATAACATTTTGTCATCAGCAAAGAGGTGAAATTTACATCCTTTAAAGTTCATCGGCGTCTTTTTTGTCAGTGTTCTCTGTGTCTCTCTGACACTTAAACTCAAATATTAACATGCCTGCTGGGCAATACAGGCAGACCACGCTGTTTCTCAGATCAATGGGTTGTTGCGGGAGGGGTAGTGCAAATCATAACAGAGAAGCATGGAATGAAGAGAATTTTTCAGAGAGACGGAGACAGGAGAGACCGATCAATAAGCCGAATTCTTCAGCAGAGGAACCTGCAAGCACACAGCCCACACCTTTCACACAACATTAACTTCAGTGTGGAATCCCAGTGCAACAAACATCATGCACATGCACACATATACACACACACACATGACTTCAGAGGGCATTACACTGACTTTCATTCATTTCTTGGAGATTTACTCCAGGACCCTTAGATCCCCATGACGTAATATGTACCAAAAACACAGACATACCTTTGAAGACAAATTCTTTTACTTGGACTAATACAAAATCCCGTGGTGCAATTATTCCGATTTTATTAATGCAACTTTGTGCAACGATTAGACTCTGGTTTTCTCTCAGCAGTTTTGTGGGCTAGTGCTTGCACTAGCGAACTAGATTGTCTAGCAAGGTGCATCAACAATGCAATACTAAATAGGATGCTAATTCCAGTCAGGAAAAAACAACCAATTGTAGTTGCTGAAGAAACTGAAATATGCCTCTAATCATGCATAACATTAATATTTGCAGTGTTTCCAATGTAAAAACTGTTTAGCAGTTCAGTTTAGCAATGGACAATCCCCTTACTTTAAGACCGCCTCTGGTATCATTTTTCCTTGAGAAGTTGCTGTTTTAACTCTCTAAGAGGACATAGGGGTGAAAAATACCTCTGTTGGAATCTGTAGTAAAGGGGGAGAGTAGAACAGAAACTACTGTTACTAACGACCTGGCGTCCAACCTGCAGGATGAGAGGCTCAGTGGAGAAGCAGCTGATTATTGCAGTGTTGGTTATTTGTGCCCATGCCGTCCATTACCTGTAAATGTCATGGGCATACTTTAGAGCCCACTGGATCAGGAAAAGATGCAAATGAGCGATTTTTATGGTTGAGGTAGAAACAACGAGGTCACAATCACATGTTTGGAGATAAAAATGAAAAATGTAGTCAGGGTGAGACAGTGAATAGACAGAGTAGGTAGCTGTCAGGATGTGTGGAAGGGAGACACACATATATACACAGTGAATCACTAAAAGGCACTTCACAAATAGCCCTCACTCCATACCTCTTTTTCATCCATCCTCATATTTTTTTTTCTTGCTGCACTTCCCTTGTTGTCCCTGTCATCCTGCTATTGTCTTTAATTTTCTCAATATATGTGTCCACCAGCTGGTGGTCCTAGCCAAATGTGCTTCCATTTCATTACTGGTAAGAAAAAAAAATCAGGGTTGAAGATGCTCAGCTGCAAATAATTGAAAGACAAACAATTGGAGAAAGTTATCATGGTGGAGCAGGTGCACTTTAGGTTGAATCCGAGTGTGTGTGTGTGTGTGTGTGTGTGTGTGTGTGTGTGTGTGTGTGTGTGTGTGTGTGTGTGTGTGTGTGTGTGTGTCCACGACAAAGGGAGAGAAACAGGGGTGGAAAAGAAGAGAGAGATCGAAGCTGGAGACAGAGTGATGAACCCAAATGCTCAACCGCTGGCACCTGCTCACCAGCTTTGCTTGAACGCCGTGATTCTGCTCACCGATAGTCGAAGGGTTGTGTGTGAAAGAATGCATGCATGAGAGAGAGAGTGTGTGTGCGAGAGGGAGCGAGCGAGACAGAGAGAGAGAGAGCGCACAATTGGGCATCACAGCCAATATGCACTAAAAAACAGAGAGACTTGGAGTGAGAAAGAGGGGGGTGGGCTTAGGTACAAGCATCATAGCAGCTCATGTTCTCCCACCAGCCCTGCTTCCTTCAGCACACAAGAAGACAGACACTGAGGAACCCTCCCTTTCTCTGTCATTTCTCTCTTCCTCTCTCTCTCTCTCCCACTCCTCCTTCTTGTCTGCTGTCCACTGGGGGAGACACTGCTCCTGCTGTGTCGATTGGTAGGCAGTTACAAACGTTACTATTTTAAGAGAATCAGCGTACAAGCACCGTGTGCGGCAGCAGACGGATCGAAAGGGGAGCAAGAGGCAGGGAAAGGCAGAGCCCTCGTTCTTCTGCACAAGTGTTCTGGCAAAAAGGGATGAAGGAGCACGGGGGAAGTCGGACCTGCAGCTGATGCCAAACTGCACAACTGAATCCAGGTAGAAGTAGAGCAAGGCAGACTGCAAGTCAAGAGGTCGTGCACAGAGGAGCTTTGTAGAAGAGAATCTTTCCTTATTTTACGGATCAACATTAAAAAAATAAGAGAAAAAAAAAGGAAAAAAGGAGAGACGGGGAGGTGGAGGTGAGCGACAAGCGAAAAAGATGGCGAGTTTTGGGAAACTCACAGACTACTTTAATCGCCGTAAGTCTCGAGAGGAGCTGCGGGTGGGAAGAAGCTCACGGCGCAGTGGCAGTTACTGCTGCACTGTGGCCGAGGCCAGGTAAGTCGTGTGTGTCTACGTGTGTGTGTGTGTGTCTCACTATGCCTGGTTGGTATATACTGTTGTCTCCAGGCTGTAAACATTGCCACTTGGCTGTATCTTGTGACTTTCAGTGCAACAGAATGAGCATGTGCACATGAGAGGTTCGAGGGTGTGCGCCACTTGGTCACACACTTGCACCTCTACATGTGTGTCAGGGTTTAATGGTTAAGTAATATCAGTCAAATATATACTGAAGGGAGTGTAATATATGTATGTAACATTCTGAAAAACATCTAAACGATTAAATGAATGAGCCAGCCCACATGCAAATTTGTATGTTTTGCAGGACTGTGAGGCTTTAAAGTGACTGTGTACCTGTATGTGCATGTAAACATGTGCTTGTATGCATGTGTGAGTAAGCTTCGAGTTACATAAGTGTGGAGGTGCGGCGGATAGCTGCTGTCAGGCATGGTGGTAGCTACTATAGATTCTTTCCACTGTCGTGCAGTTGAATATGGAGCGTTTGCACAGAACAAAAATAGAGAGGAAGTCAATAGGCTCCATATAGAGAAGGAGATGCAAAGAGTCCTTCTTGGCCAAGTCTACCCACTTCACCTTATTTTTACCACACACACACACGTATTTACAACCACAACTGTTGCTGTTATTGCTCTCCAAAGACAAATTTACAGGTGCCAATAACTCAGGTTTTTAGTTTTTAGTTTGAAGAACTAACATCAATGTCACAAGTCTATGGTCTATTCTGGCATCACCCTGGTAATCTAGATTAAATTACTTTTCATCTCCTAAATTACAGTCATCTCAAAAACAGGACTGTTATTAGCTTTTCTGGTTAACCGTCCAGCCGGTCAAACCTTTCACCCGAATGCAATATCTCTTAAAGGCTGCTCAAATTTCAGCACTCGAGAATGAATCGATTCAATTTCCCGTCGTCGAAGGCAACGGTCACCGTGACATCGTGTTCTGACCCCCACTACTGCCCCGTTGTTGCGAATGCAATATCTCTGAACCACCTGGAAGAAATGTCATTACATCTGGCACAAACATCCGCTCTGACTCAGAGATGAACCGGCTGTAATTCGGCATTCGGTGATCGAGGTTACCTTGACAGCAAAACAAGTTTTTGTTCTCACTTAAGAATTCATCCACTAATTAGGAAAACATTTTACAAATATGTAACAGGATAAATTGATTATGTTATTACATGTTGTACCCAAATGATGACATCGTGGTGTTTTACAGAACCATTTTTCCAATGTGGTAGCTTAGGGAGAAAGAGAAGATTGTGACCACAATTCACATTCAATCAAACTCTACTTCTTCAATTCTAGTTCTCGGATTGGTCTTGTAATTCATAATGAAGATGGATTTAGAAATATTGCTTCCTCCGCAACAGTGCTAATTTTGTTTGTGTCAAACAGAAGCTGTCCACACCCTCCTGCAAACTCAATTTGCGTGGCTCTACTAAGATCTAACAACTTCTTGCTGTGTACTGCAGCGCTGCAATTAGCGTCCTGAATTCTGAAAGGCAACGTTATTCACTCTGATTACCGTTAAACTAAATGCCCCGAAAGAAAACGAGAAAACTTCGACGCTAAGTTTAGAGCTCTGTGTTTCTATTTTTGCTTACCGGCACGACTGTCCTTCTAATGATCAACCTTGCTTTGCTCTTAACAAGAACCCAAAATTACGTCTGAGTCAGTGTTAAATTATACAACCAGCATAAAAATGAAAATCAGAGCCCCAGTGTGAAAAACTCCCACCAGTGCCACTACTCTAGACTTTGAAAATATATCCATCAAATCTCGTATCGTTCTCACAGGAGAAGTGTTAACGTGGGTGGACATCTGGTGTATTTAAAAAAAAAAAAAAAAAAGACTCACATTCCCTGCCATTACAAATCCAGTATCTCTCATCCCCACAGTCTCTTTGTCTCTGTCTCTCCCACTCACTGTCTCTTTCTCACAAGCCACCCGCTTCCTACGCCCCTCAATCTCTTCCAGTCTTACTTTCAGTCTTTCTCGCTCGGCCTTTTATCATTCTCTTTCCCTCTGTATTGCCCCACTCTCATGCTTGTTCTCTCGGTACACTGTCGTGCATAAAGGAGGAGCCAGAGGGGTTTGAGGCCATCAGAGTTGCTACAGCACTTTTTTTTGTTGAAGTTGGAGCTTTCTCTTTTGCCTTTAAATGAATAGGAGCAGGGAAGAGGAAAAAAAAGGGCAATAAAATGGCCAAAAATAGAGTGATGTATTATTTATGAATGGTTGCAGAGAAAGAGGGTGACTTCAGCAGGGACAGCTATCAAACAATGTTCTGTTTTCAGTGAATGAATGAAAATCTGGCCTCAGTAATCTCCAGCATTCCAGTTGTCTAACAAAGAGCTCATGCTGTACTTGCCTGTCTAGAAAAGCTTTGTGATTGACAGAGTTCAGTGAGATATGTACCTTTTCAAACAGGCGATGGACACTTGAAGTAAATGCTAATTGCAGAATGTACTGGGTACAAAATGTCCGGGGATAATGAAGGCTTGATTGTGACACCAGAGCCGCTGCAAAAGATGTACCCAGCAGGTGAAGAGGGCGAAGAGTGAGAGTGATGGAAACCTGAGGCACAGCAAGAGTGACTCTCTAGCAGGCTGAATGGAGACTGTCCACTAGTCCAGCAACAAACCAGCCTACTTACTAGTTTAAAACAATGAGCGCGGGTCGCACAGCCCTCGTAAGTCGTCCATATTACTATTAGAAATCATCATGTCACAGATGCAGATATTCAATGGCTGTTACCAGTGCCAGTAGAGTTACGTGATTCTCAATACCTAATTCAGTATCACAGTAGCAAAGAAAAAAAGAGTGATCTATGTACTTAAACATAAACTCCCTAACCCTTTAACACCCAAGTATCATACAGGGCACCTGGACTTATTTTTTAAATATTGGCTGTAAAGTTATGAAGTAATCTCATCTTTCAGGAACCGTTTGAATTTTCTCTCCTGTTCAAAATGGTTGAGGAGTTACGGTAACGTGAAGCGCACGTGATAACGTCTAGGTGAAGCTGAATGTGTTCAGACAGCGGTACCTTGGAAATGCTTTGTGCTATGTGAGTTAACACGGAATTGGAAGTTGAAAAAACATTATCTCAGGTCCCGCCCACTTCCCGTTGTCCGTAGATGCTTCATGTCATTGAAAATCATTCGCTTTCTGTGGTTGCTGGTTGCCCCGCAATTTCCAGTGTCAACACAGCTTTAAGAATTTATGCAACGTTGGCGATTCTAAATATGTTAGCCAATGGAGACTTGACTAGACAAGACTACAATACTGCCGCTGTCAGTCCGGGAAGATCTGCAGGCTCAGTATGTACAGGAAAAACTACAAAACAGCACAATCACAAAAAACAATGAATTTTGGTATTTAAAGATATCAGAAGTACTGGTTCTGATTACATCCCTTGTAAGAAAAGCATGATTTCAAAGTGCTAAAGGCTTTAGATTAAACAAGTAACTGCAAAATTTCCTTACTACATGAGACATGCTGTATTTTTAGTCGTCTTTTACTGCTGCATGGCCCCTCTCAGGTACAACCATTAGCATAATGTATAGTGACAAGAAGGTCAGTCCACAGTGAATGATGGGTAATGGTGAGTCAGTCTGTAATGAACAAGTTAATGTCCATCTTTACGTAATGTAGAATAGCCTTTTCTCCCGCTTGTCACTTAATCTGCTCTTATTTCTTTTTGACCAATTTCTTCTCAATAAGTTACATTTAAACTCAACAATAAAATAAATACTACACTTACATCACAGGTCTGTGATTTCTGTGGATTACAATCTTTTGAAAATCTATAAAATTGTTAAGAAGACAAATTCATGAAAGCATGTGAAGACAAGAAGGGCAAAAGTTTGGAACTGAAGTTCAGAGCATGAAAACGTGGGCACGTGTGTAAACAAGTATGAGGATGTGTACTTGCTGTGCTCTGCGAGTGTGCGATAAGTCAGTTCAGCACCATAGATAGTTCTTTCTACGCAGCTACATTCACCAGCACAGCCAACCCCCATCTCTATCCCCAGCATAGGATGTTTCTTCAAAAGTCTTCATAACCCATCCTCCAATGTCTTTTATTAGCTAGCGCTTCATCTACTTAAGCATAGTGTACATTCGTTTTAATCAAACACTGTTTTCTGTTAAATGCCTTTGTGCATGTGGTGATCAGACTTACTGCTGTGTGTATTTACTCCCAGAGACCCATTCTGAGGCTGGAAGAACCCTTACATAGCATTCAATGGAAAAATACTTCAACAGTTTCACATCAGATTACCAAAAAGGACTGAAGGCACTGCACGTGCTACTTTTGGAATTAATATAGGTCACTAATACAAATTGCTGTGCTTCTGTTATACCAGAATGTGTTCTTGTAGAAACAAAGCTAATTTTAGTCTGCACTGAGACAGAGAACAGAGGCTTTTTTTGCAGTCCCTCCTGAGATCTTTTCATGTTAAGTCAAGCGTTCAAAGATATAGAGAAGTGCTCCTTCCACCCCAAAAAAAACAAGGAAAACAAACCGGGTGAGTGCTTAAAACACAACAACACTCAAATAAACACGTGATTCTGTTTTTACCAGAGGATGGCTATAAAAAGTAGATAGAGCTTACATGTCTCGATGCTGAAGTGCCTTGAACCTGCACTTGCTCTAATCGCCAGCAGGTGGCGGCTCCTCTTGTTGCATAATGAAGTCTGTTTGTATATAAATCTGTGAGAAAAGGATCCAACTTATCACCTGATTTATGACCTCATGAAACACTTTATCCACAAGCGTGTGGTCTCATGTGTTAGTTTCTTATCCTACGGAATAAAACGTGATGCTCATTTTGTATATTACTGCTTCATTAGAGTCAAAATGCAAGGTGTACTTTAGGGCAGACTTAACTTATGATCGATTCAGAAGGACATTAAAGCTTAGGGTGCAATGTCTTTCAACTTCATGTGCTGTTGCGCTGCACACACTTTTAATACACAGAGAGCTGAAGTGAAGCCGAATGCTAAAAACAATGTGCTTCTCCCACTTTCCTGTTCCGGACCACTTTTCAACCAAAGTTCAACGCACATGTGTGTAGGTTGCATGCATGCTAAGCTCTCTGTAGACCAATTCCAACACTGAAGGACACATCCACAGAACCACAAATTCACCATAAGTCCCTGTCTTTCTCAAACACTGTTGCAAAATCAGTTTACAGTTTTTCTCAAATGCTAAAACACATGTCACAAACGTTACCACCAGGTCCCCCAATGTCCAAACACAACACCCTTCTCTAAAGCTACATAAACACAACCACACCTTCCCACTGCAAAACTCAAACTCCCACACCAAGAGAGCAGCTCGAAGCTGTCAAAACTGTAAACACTATACACAGCATTACACACTACAGCAAAACAATTGAAAACACAATGCTCAATTTGTGAGAAGGTTCTTTGGTTCATAACTGCCAATGCATATTTTTATAAACTGTACAGTAACGGATCGTCATAGAACCCTGCAGAGGATTAGGCATTTAGATTTGTGAGTTTCACATGAAGACTATAAATCTATAAAAACATCCTGCATGTACGTACACTACTGTAACACAACTCAATGCAAAAACAGAATCTATCGCACACAACAGTACTCTCGGAAACATGATCAGGGTGTAAGTCTTTTTTATTGTCTACACGGTCTTTTTACAGTATTACACACAGTCACTGTGCGGCATCATGTCGCCGAGCTGCATTGGGCCACATCACCTCATCCACATCACAGGCTATATTGTCCCTTGCTAGGCACCGCGGGAAAAACGCCCTGGAATGGCGAATCCATCCCTGGAAGGCCTCCACTGGGATGTCAGCACAGGCCAGCTCCATTGCCCGTACGAGGTTCTCTCTTGTGTATGGCTGTCTGTCATACACCTTCCATCTCCATGATGAGAAGAACTCCTCTATAGGGTTCAGGAAAGGGGAGTAGGGTGGCAGACAGACGTTTAAAAAGTGGTCACTGTTGGTGGTGAACCACTCTCTGATTTGGTGTGTTTTGTGGAAGCGGACGTTGTCCCAAATGATCACATACATGTGATGTGCTAGCCTAGGATGGTGTTGTTGACGGTCCAGGAGGATGTCTTTTAGCTCCTCTAGGAAGGTGAGGAGACGTTGGGTGTTGTAAGACCCAAGGACAGCATGCCGGTGGACAAGCCCCTCCGTACCCATAGCTGCACAAAGGGTAATATTACCCCCCCGTTGGCCAGGAACCTCAGTGATGGCTCTTTGGCCAATGATGTTACGGCCTCTTCGCCTTCGTTTCTGGAGGTTGAAGCCAGCCTCATCCAGGAAGAGGTACTCATGGGGTCTGGCCATCGCGTCCAACTGCATTATCCTCTGTGAACATGGAAAAGCGTACAGGTGTTCAGAACGGTCAATCAGGTAGCACAGTATTGTCCAGAAGTAATGTAGGCCACTAAGCAACACAGTATGTCCACTAACTGTACTGTGGACATGGATGTATACGTACTTGCACATACTCGTAACGTTGTTCTATGTGTCGCGCAGAGTTGCGCTCAAAGGGAACCCTGTAGACCTGTTTCATCCTCATCTGTTGGCGCCGGAGAACTCGGTCTATTGTGGACACGCTGACAGCATCAATGTTCTCAAAGTTTACATTATCTGCAATGACTTTGTCTCTGATCTCTCGGAGTCTAATGCAGTTGTTCTCACGGACCATATCTGCAATGAGGGTTTCTTGTGCCGCTGTGAATATGGCAACCCTCCCACCTCTATGTGGCATCCTTTCAGCTCTAAAGAAAGAAACATGTGTTGTCAATTGACTGATTTATATGTAAAACTACATGTAAAGTAACAGACCACTTTCACAGGCCTGTAAAACTGTAGTGTGACAAAGAAAGCAATAGCGTACTATACCTGTTGTGTTGTCTAAATGCCTTGATAATGGTGGCCACGGTGAACCTACTCAGGTTTGGATGTACTCTTCGTCCCACTTCAGCCATTGTCATGCCATGGCCAATGACATGATCAATTACTGTTGCTCGCATATCATCTGTTATGATGGTGCGAGGTTGTCTTCTTCTCCCACCTGGACCTTCTCCTCTCTCTTGTTGGCCTCCTTCTCTTCCTCCTCTACTCCGAACTCCTCTTCTTCTTAGGCCTTCACCTCTTCCTCCTCTGATCTCAACCCCTCTTCCTCTTTGGCCTGCAGCTCTTCTCCTTCCGCACGCTCGAATGCCTTCATCCATTGTGATTGTTTGGCATCTTCACCAAACTATGCTTTTATAGGTGGGGTCACATCATTAGCAACGGGTGTCTTCAATTTTGAGTCGTTGTGTGTAGTGACTGACGCCAGGTGTGTTCCCTGTGTTCAAAGATTGGTGACTGTGGCAAGTATTTTGCATCACATGGGCTTTCATTTGAGAATATGAGCAGAGTTGTTTTGCAACATGTGTTTTAGCAAGGAAAAATGTGTTTAGATTTATGAGTACAGAGGGTTGTGTTTTGTGAATTGTGTCTTCATGTGACATGTGTTTATGGTACTGGAATATGGTGGCTACATTTAGTAAATGTGTTTAGACTACTGGTCATTTGGGTTACAGGATTGGCTTTTGTGTTTTAACATTTGAGAAAAACTGTAATTGTTAAGGCTTGATGATGCCAATCCAAGACTAACATTGTAGCCCACAAACCACCCACACCACATAAAAACATTGCTTTTCAATCATAAGGTCAGAAGTTTGACCTTATGATTGAAGGTCAAGATCTCTCTGCATGGTGACTTTTTTCCTCGTGAGCCCCTCCACGTCTGTAATTAATCTTCTTCTTCATGAATTCTTCTGTTATTTCTAAGAAAAAAAATGTCACCCATTTGTTGTAGTGTCATTTTATTTCACTCAGAGCGCTCGCACAAATGTACACTGCCAAAGAAAGCTCAACTAAAATATAAGCGATAATAAATTCGGTGACAAAAAAAAAAAGAAAAAAGAAACACCCCACAAAACGTGGTGCACTCGATGCTCGCAACCCTGGGCGAGATGCTGTTTTTATGAAAGTATAAATTGCTGCTGGGAAGCAAGAATAAGCCTCCCCGGCGATCTCTCGTCTCCCCCCTGTTTGTAGTCAGAGTCGCTAAGCAACAGGTTTGTTGGATGAGTGAAGCCCAAATTGTCAGAGTGGCCTGGGCCGGCTGTTCAGCACAGTGTGTTATCATCATGATGTGCTGGTGGGAGGCCAACAACTGTGTTTGCGCACGTGTGTGTCAGTGCAGTTGTATGTGTGCGCGTTTGTTTACCCGTGGACTCTGAGTTGTTTCATCTTATGCTCACTGAGAAGAGGTGTGTGTGTGTGTGTGTGTGTGTGCGCGCCTCGGGCAGATGCTTTTTCATGCAAGTCAGTATGGATTGCCGAGGAGTAAGAGAGCTTTCAGTTTGCATTACTATCAAAGTTTCTATTTGTGTAAGTCCTGCACACATGTATATAGTCAGCGTTAAAGTATTACACACCACGCGGTTTGTCAGTGTCAAACATTCACAAATTCACCACCCGTGTTTTCTTTTAGCTCTCGGTTTCCTTGCCGGCAGCGCTTTGCCTCTCAAACCTGCAGATGTGCTGACTTTGCACCCGCTGTTGGTTTACCTGATAGCTCCCTAGCGCCAAGTAAACCCCGAGCTTACGCCGCATATCCTGAGCCAGCGATCGAAGGGAATTAAAAGAGAACATAAGTATCCCCCCTCAAACACGGCACACTTGAGTTTTACTGAAGTGGCTTGTAAAAACATGCTGGTACCAAAAAGACTCCTATTCACCGCTGAGTGCATGCACTTCTTAATAAAGCTGCAGCATTGGATTTCCTCATGAATTAATTAATGACTAATAATCTTCTTTCGTAAAGGCAAGCTCTTTAATGGATTAGATATGATCCTGTGTGTAGAAGAAAGGCTTTAATGTCTGGCTTACATCAGATTGATGATATTTGATGAAATTTGTTCATTTTCTGAATTTGTATCGCCACGGTTACCAGCCCTTCACCCTGTTTCGGACCACATAGGAGACATTTTTTGACACCCGGGATTTTTGCATTGCATTTGAGGTCAAATTAAATGTAACAGCTCAAAAAGTTTTCTTTAAAAGGATACATGTGCGTGCTCTCCTGCAGAAAGACTATATATTTAAGATGGATGTAGCCATAGTGATGAGGCCAGTTGATTTATGAGGTCCTGCTGGAAAAGCATAATTTTAAGCTTTTTAGCTGCTGATATCTTGTTATTTTTGGAGCAAGAAATCAACATAACTGGATAAGACATGAGATTTACTCTAAGCTATCAGCTTGGTTAGCAAGTTGCATCAATAGACTGTATGTGTGCTTGTCAGGAACACAGATACCTGTTAATTGCATGCAAATAAAATACTCCTTGAAACTAGAGCACATCGACTTCTTGGACAATCTCTTAGTACAAGTAACCTCACAGCAGACCATGTTATTTGCCTGATAATTGCATAACAACGCTCCAAGATGCACCAGCCCCTCAAACACTGTCGAGAGGTAGAGTCGAATTAGTGGAAGTGAAGCCTGGCAGACAGTTACAGCTGCTTGTGTGTCAAATCGGCACAGGAAATGTTTAATTGGATTAAACGGGCAACTTTACTATACAGTAATGAGAGTATACAGTGATTCATTTGCTTCAGCCAGTCCACAGTGAATGATTGCCGATGGCAAATCATTCTGTGATGAACAAGTTAATGCCCATCCTTCAGTAATGTACACAAAATGGTACACACGATGCTTCTGTTTGTCACTTAGTCCGCCCAGGCGTTTTTATCCCTTCAATCATTCCATTTATTACATTAAATAAGTCATGTTTAACTGGCCTGACTCAATTTAAAGTGGTTTACAGCAGGCTCCTGCTCTGCTGAGCATAACAGTTAGAAACACATTATGATACATAAAAATAAATGTCCCACAAAGCAGAAAAACAGCACGGCATAAACAGCAGCACAGTGGAGACAACATAAATTTAATGGAATAAGATGGTATATGATTTGAATCAGTGGCTGTGAGCTTCTCTGAAACATTTGAAGAGGTTATAGAATTTTGTTATACAGAATACAGAATTTCATTCTCGTTTTTATTGTATGGTTCACTCAACCTATTTAGTTTATTGAGGCCTTGGCTGATGTCTGCTGAATGAATCTAGACTGTGATTAATGCGTACATGCTGCACAAGCCTCTGCTTTTTCCAGCCCTTTAAGAGCTCTTACCTTACTCTACCTGCTCTGGTGGTAACAGGTAGATTTATCTGTAGAGTACATGTTTTTGAATCTTTTGAATGGGAAAACTTACATACAAGATGTTTACATTAGCTCATAGGGGTAGTCCTGTAATCACCGTAAGGTTGCCTGCCAAGAACTCAAGATAGTCATCATTCATGCTTAGTAAATGATCTGCAGTCATCTGCAAAAGTCACTCTTCATTTCTTTAGATTTTACTGTGGAGATGAGAAATAGGTGCAGCGATTCACTAAAAAGTGCAAACATACAGAGTGTATATAAGCCAAACACAGAGTTTGTACAAGTCTGTTGAGCTTGAGAGTCGATATTTGGTATGACCACCTTCATTTCTAAACACTGAACCCTATTAGGAAAGCTAATAGTCTTCAGGAAGGACATTGCAAGCTCTTCTTCAATAATGATGAGTTTGGGGTCTGGGGAGGCCAATCCGTGACTGATTGTGTTGCATCGTGTTTTTCTAAGCAGATATGCTTTTATTGTATTGTCAGTGTGTTTCAGATTGCTGCCATGCTGAAAAAAGTTGTTGTGAATCAGATGCTTTTCAGATGGTATTGCATGGTTTCAGTTTCTTCAGTTGTTTTAAGGACACAGTGCGCAACATACTGAAATGTGGCAATTTGATGTCCTTGTTGGTGCAAAAATATTTAATACCTGCCAAACTGTGTCTTTTCTTTTCATATCTTTTCATAGATTCAACTAAAGAATGGGAATAAATAATGTGTTTTTGCACAGGCTGCTAGTAACAAAGTGCCTGAAGATATATTTTTAAATGTTTTTTGGGTTTTTTTGCCAAGGTGTCTGTTATGTGTAGACACAATATTGGCTCAGCCCTTGAGTTAGGTGCCTTATTAATGTTTGAATTATTCATAGGCAAGTATTAACAAACAAAAAATAGATTCCTCTGAAAATGGCCTGGAGAACTATGGCTCAAGAACACTTAAACAATGACAATAAAAGTCTGGCTCTTTGGGAGCAAAATACAAAAGGATGAGGAGTCACTCGAGACTTTTGCACAGTACTGCAACATTTAACTCTCGTGTTTATTTCCCAGCAAATTAGTAAAGTTAATTTCTGCCTCAGACCTTATAAATAATTGCAAAACTGCAATTCTAATAGTCAACAACAGTTCCACATAATAAAATGTGGAACTGTTGTTAGTTTTTGGAACGTAATCTGGGTTGCAGGGCTGACAAATCACAATGAAACAAACAGGACTAGACGGCAAATGAGAGAGGGAAAAATGAAAAACACCCAAAAAGACAGAGAGGTTTGAAATTTGCATGCAGGCACACTTGCTCTCTAAGGCATATGCTGGTGTAATGACACACCATTATGCCGGCTTATGAAATTTATCAGCTTGTTTTGTTGTCCCAATCTGCAAGTGGTGGTCTTGTTTCATCTTCAAAATGCTCAAAATGAAACAGTTATCTCATATTATATGATATGAGATAATATATATATACATTTGTGTATATATTAAAACAAAACACACATTTAGTCACAGATAAAAACTTGCCCCTGAAGCTTTCAGGACAAATCAGCCTCTGAGAATTCAGCTTGCATGTCTTCAACTCATTTTCAGCTGGGGATCATGTGTTTAGTACCCAGGCTTGTCACGCTAAAGTCTGGAGGTCAGATGTCTTCCAGCTCCACCAGGCTGGTGTTTGCTATGCCGGCCACGTTTCATTAAATCTCAGCACATCAATCTGATCGGAAGTGACGTTGGAGGTGGACTCAATGCACTGAGTCAGTACCGAGTTTGTTGTTTTCAGATTCTTAGTCTCTATTATAAATGAGACACAAATGTTTCAGAGAGGATTTGTATGTAATATCAGTCATCTGTTGCAGTCTAACGCAGCACGGCTGTGAGAGCACAAGGAACGCAGTCTCCTGTGAGAAAATATTAACATAAAAAAGACACAAGTAAGCCTGGATGTGTGCTTGTCACCAATTTGTTAAGCCGATCTTGTGATTGTAGCCATTGATTTGCGTCCCATTGGACAGTGTTCAGTCCACTATCGATCTACTGTTCTAGTGTTCCAAATGACCTTCGGGTTGATTATACTGAGGTGGAAGCAATTTAGCTATTGATTGGCAAAGATGCTTTCGTTGCTCATTAACAGTAAGTTGTATTTGTCTATCAGTATGTGCCTGAGTCAGTGTTAGTGCTGATGTTGGATTTGGCTGCGGTATTGTAACGATCTGTGCAATTGACCATTTATGCTGTCTATGCAGGTCGCTGGAAAGGAAGCTACAGAGACCCATACTGGCTAAGTCGCGTACCCTCCCCAGCATCCCCCAGTCTCCAACGGTCTCCAGGGTCCACCACTCTGATCTCATTGGCGGGAGTCCTCCGCGCATGAAGAATCCTCCAGTTGCCACCAGCCACTCAAAGGCCTGCACTTTGCCACCTGCAGGTAAAGACAAAATGGAAGCTAGCACCACACAGCTAGCTTATTTTTTTTTCAGCTAACAGAGTTTGGAGAAACAATATCAAGCGACTTGTTAGAATCAAAGTGATGCAATTAACCACTTTGTGGTCAAGCCATGACCACTTTTGTTTGAAAAAGATGATTATAATTTCAATCTGCAGTAATTTGAGGGAAAATTGACCCTGTGGTAGGACCTTTCCACATGTCTATGGTGTATCTATGGAAAGATGGAGGTGGGGAAAGCAGCAGCAGCAGCAAGACCCCTGCTCAAAACAGACTGGGCATGGATAAAGTAAGAAACAGCATGAAAAGGAGGAAGTGTGGCGGAGGTGGGTTGCAAAGCAGCTTGCAGATACTCAGCAAGTGTAAAGGCACCCTGTATGAAATTTGCCACTTGGGTTTAACCTAGAAATGCTCTTTTTTTCTTGGTGAACTTTGCTCTGTCTTTCATTTTTCATCATGAAATGGCAGTCTCTGGCCTGAGCGCAACTCAAAGGGTTAGTTATTTGAAAATGATCTTGTGGCGGCGATACAAGAGTTTAAAGGGCAGTAAAAGCTTAAGCTAAAGTCTTCTTATTTCTGTTCAAATGCCCACACCTGCATTGGTTCTGTGATATCCTGTCTTATGCTTCACTTGGCTGAGAGCGCCCAGCAGCCATCTGTCTCAGCAGCTGCATGTACAAGAGAAAACAGTGTATATCCTTTCACTGTTTTCTCTCCTCTCTCCTCCTCTTGTGTAGGAATCAAACGCCGCTCCCTCCCAGGAGAGGGGAAACTGTCATGGAGAATTCTGACTGTGTAAGCCCGCTGACAGCGAAGGCTTTCATCTTAAAGACAAATGAGGGCTTTTTTTGAGGATGAAAACATTTATAGGTGGCAGGGATTTTATGTGAAAGAAAGCCCCTCACAGTTGGGCTTTGATTTGTATAGATCAAAAAGAGCTCTTCTATAGAAACACCACAATAGCAGACATCTGAAACTGAAAGCAGGAGAGAAATGAATTGGGGAAATTTCGATTTAATGCGAGTGAATTAATGCAAACCTTTGATTATCTGTTAAGACAAAAACTAAACATTGTGGCCAATTTAAAACATTTCTTATGAAATCTGTGCTTGTGCTATTTAGGCAATGCATTTCTAATTTCTTCAAGCAGCTCAGATACTTTTTCAAAGTGCCTGATTTGGAAACTAATCTTCCTTTCAACCCTGAACAAGCCGAACAGCATCAAACCAGAGCTCAAAGCTAAAGATCAAGGCTAGACATCGAGCTAGACATCCTAACGCTTGTCTCCTCATTCACACGTATTGATAGACATACACTTTCACTATCACTGCTGACTGATGTCACTCAGCTTGACAGCATGGAGCTCTGAGAGAAGAGATGACTTTTGGCACATTTCAAATGTTGGATTAAGGCAGAAAATACCGCGTTATCATTCTCGCTTGTGATGTTTAATACAAGAGAAATCTGCACAGGAGCTCTTCCTGAAACTGCAAGAAGTATGTAACTCCAAAAAAGACGCAGCCAGCATCAGAGAGGAAGACCTAAATAAAATAAGAAAAAAATAGGTTCCTCTTGAAGTCACTCAGTCCCACTGGATTGGCAGAGACGCAGGCAGCAACATAGGTGGTAAAAACTTTGAAATGAGCTAAAACAGCTGCTCACATTGTAATGAAAAAAAATCTCATCCAGAAGATATCTGATATTTTCGTTCTCTTCACCGTGAAGGTCATTGTGGAGCGGCGCATTTCAGAGTGCGTGAGAGGGCTTAGAGGGGACGAGATGCTGATACAGCAAGGGCTTTATTTTGCCTCCCCTCTTTCTTGATTGGCTTCTGTCTTCTTTCGCTGTCTCCCGGCTCTGCAGTCAGTGCTGGTACAAATTTCAATCAATGCGAATGGGACCTCACATGATACATGTGTACAGAAAATTATAAATAATAAGATCAAGCAACCTGAAAGTAAACCTTTCTGAGGTTGATTTATGTTAAGGTGGACCTACTATTTGAGATGTAGGCTCAAAATGATATCATGATATTTCATAGAAAGCTGTGCGAATGATATTTGTTATGGTGTAGAAGAAAATACTGAACAAGGTTCTGTCAGTGATAACATCAGCATTTCCATGCTTCTCACCTCCTGTGAGCCACTTCGTTGAGGCCAGACTCTACGGTGGCCCTGAGAGGTCAAATATATTGCAACTTAATGGGATAACTCGAGAACGAGCCAATGTAGGAGTTTCTAATTGATACCATAGGTGAATATACTAAAATAATCAGCCATAGCCTAACATAGCCTTAGTTGCGAGTACGGCAGACCCACCCATCTGTAAAAACCTTCTACATACAAGAAACTGGTGTTGTCACAATAAACTGGATTTGACCGTGATTATTAAAAATGAGAAATTCACATTGTGTTCAAAATAATTCACATCAAAATACTGTAAAAAAAAAAAAAACAACTCATGCCAGTGCTCTCTTTTCTAGTTTACTGAGGACGCAGCTGATCTGCACACTTTGCGGATGGCTAAAGCGAGGCGACAACTTTAGTTAACACCAGCTCCTGTGTGAGCCTGCTCGGCTGTGCCCTGAGCTTTGACTCACAGGTGTTTCTTCAGTTCATTGCTGGTGTGCTTGCAGTGTGGTCTGCTTTAACCTACTGATGTTTTTTACTATTTATATTATAAGTGAACTATTAAAATTAAGGAGACTTAATATATAGAGAGTTAAGGTTTTCCTACACTGGTAGCATTGCCGTTTATGTAGCGTAGCGTAATAGGAAGAGTGACAGAGAATAAATGTCCTGTTTCAGAAAGAGTGAACTGAGGGCCTGTGTGAGGATTCTTTCGATCTGTGAATCATATAAAAGCTGCTCCAAGAATACAAATCTGGAACTTTAAATAAGAATAATATCGCCACTTCCATCTATGGTGGTATGAAAGTGTTTTTTTCAATAAATGTATTAAAGTTACTTAGATGTTTAGGTTCAGTAATAAACTACATTTAATACAATAAGAGAGTTTATTTGTTAAAATTCATGACTAAAGTGAATAAAGTGAGCATGGCAGAAGTGAATCCATTGTCTCTGAAAGAGACTTCCAGTATCCCTGCTTCTCTTTTCCTCCCTCTCGTTACATTTCTCTGTCCTATTTTGGCTGCAGTTTGAACTATGTGAATGTCATCACTAACCCACTTTGGCCGAGTAGCATCGAGTGAATCCCGAGCCCTCGCTGCTCTGATCCGATAAATCTTCCCCTTTACTACGTCTAATAACTCAGCTCTCTGTCAGTGATTGGTTGACTTAGTCCAAGTGCTTCCATCTTATGTCCTTTTACATCTAGACTAATTATCTGGGTCTGATGGCGTGTTGGTGTCTGTCTCTCTGCCTATTTTTTTTCTTCCACGGCTCCTGCTCTGTTGAAAATATCAAATTGAGAGAGAGTTTGGTCTCACGTGGCTGCTTGTTGCCTAGCAACCACTGTCATCGACCATGATGCTGCCTCCCTCTTTCTTTCTCTCTCTACCTCTGTTTATGTCTCGGTATGCAGACAACTTTTTCTAAAAATCCAAGTTGTTTAATAATCCAGCTGCATTCGGTTTGTGGATTTAAGCAACATCCTGTATTAGGGACGAGGCTCGGTCATTTTGTTGCTTTTATTATTTGGCCCGGCTTTGGCTGCGGCTCAGACTGTGGAACTGATACACAGGTTATATTTCAAACTCTGGAGATCATTCATAAGCTCACACAAAACACTCACTGCCAAAAGAGCTGCAGTTTTACTCTTTTAATAATGGATATAATGAATAATGAATCACAGCAGCTGTGGCTCGGGAGGTAGAGCGGGGTGCCTCCAGAGGTTTGAGCCCCAGGGCGTGAGGGGAAAAAGAGCTATGTGTGTACCAAAAAATAAAAATAAATAAATAACAGAAAAATGACTTTTCAGCTCCTCGCATATTCACAAGCTGTCACCACAGCAGGTATCTCCACATGTGTCCAAGCAGTGTGCTCTTCTTTGATCCTCCCAGGATTAAACTGGGGATCTTTCAATTGTTATGCAAATGTAAAAACCACTGCACTGGAGCCACTGTATCTATACAGTTAAGTGCTACATCAATTTGTGTAACCAATAAGAAATGTTCAGTGGATCAGTTCAACTGCCTATTAATGCAAATAACTAATCAGCCAAGCAGCTCGGTGCAATTTGGCATGTAGACATGGTCAAGGCGACTTGTTAAGGTTCAAACTTCATCTAAAGGAAGAAGAAAGCGGATTTGGGCGACTTGTAACATGGCATGGTTATTGGTGCTGGTTTGAGTATTTGCTGGGAGTTTCCCACACAACACACAAGAGAGAAAATATCCAGTGAGAGGCAGTTTGAAAATGCCTTACTGGTGCCAGAGGTCAGGGGAGAATGACCAGATTTTGTCAAGCTTATAGGAAGGCAATAGAAACTGTAAAGATTCCCACTACTTACAACCAAGGTATGCAGAAGAGCATCTCTGAATTCACAATGCATTAAAGCTCGAAGCAGATGGTGTATAGCAGCGGAAGACCACCTGGTGTGGACTTCTGCTGAGTTCACTGTACTCAAATGACCTCCACAGTCACCAAATCTCAATCCAGTTGAGCACCTTTGGGATGTGGAGGAACAGGAGATTCCCATTGTGGAAGTGCATTTAACAAATCTGCAGCAACTGTGTGATGCCATCATGTCTGAGGACATTCAAATTCAAAAACACTTCATCCCCAAGGAGGCAATTAAAAAGGATGTTTCCAGCATCTTGTTGACAGCAGTTCTGAAGACAAGAGGAGATCCAGCCTGGTATTAGTAAGGTGTACCTAATAAAGTGTGAATATAAATGTAGCCCATTTAATGCATATAACTAATATATTTTTCTTTAAAATAAATATACTGGACTGTAACTTAATGAACCTGACAGGAAAGCCTATATAAAAGATTTTAGTGGCTTGCCACCTCATTTCTCATTTCTTTATTTATCGTCCCTGCTGGGAAACTTTTGGTTTACAGACAGGCTCTCAAGAAATCATCCACATAAATAATAAAAGAAACAGTAAAAACCAAATGCAATCATACGACACAATCCTGCAGTAAAGAAAATCACTAAAATTTGCATTAAAGAAACCCAACTAAAGAGTGAAATGGTGTAATATGAGGTAACAATATCACATAAACAGATTTAGGAATGCTCCTGTCTGAAAAAGGGAGTTTTTGCACTGCAGCCTCTCTGCTCTGTCATGTCTGTCGTCATTAATACCTGTTTGGTTCTCTGATGCTTGTTGCTGCTCTCTGCACCTTTCCAGCTTTCCACATATGCACATGGATGTGAGGAGAGGTGCACTTGGAAGAGCGGGGAGGCACATTTTGCTCTCCAGAACAGAGCCATATAAATGCATTACAGCCAAATAGACTGGTAAACATATAAATAACAGTTTTTTTTCTGGTTTTGACTCCAGCGGTCCTGACTGCACTCAATTATCTGATGTTTTAATAAAAGTATTTACAGCAGAGAAATGTCTGCGACTTTGACCTTCTTAACCTTATACTGTGAGTCATTGGGGGCTGGGAAGTACACTGTGTGCTCATTTTCCTACTATAATTTAAGCCCTGTTGAGATGATATTTGAATCATGAGCACGTTTCACTGCTGTCGTTGTTAATACCTTGATGAAGACGGCTGATTTTGCTTACTCAGCATACGGCTGCGTGGTTTTTTTTGAATGCCGTTGGTCTGACGTCCGTCAAATGCAGAGCGATGGAAGTCGTCGCTGATTAGTGGAGCTGAGGCAGTTTCTGACAGCACTCATCCATCTCTGTGGTGTGACTGTGAGAACTCAGACATCATGTCAGCGCTTTGGAGAAAAACGCCCTCTCTGTCCAGCATATGAAATCATAATCACGCTGTTCAGGAGGCATGGTGAGAATAATGCTGCAGTTATAAAGTATTTTACCTATAAAGGAAGCTAAATTACTTTCTGGACATGTTTTATGGAAGCAATCAGGGATGATAGCTCAGAATTTGTAGAGTGAGTTTCCAGTAATTGCGCACGGTCCAGTCGGTCCTGCTCTCATTTATTCTCCTGTCTTTTTTCTCCCTTCTTCTCCTTTCTTCTTATTGTTACCTTCATGTAATGCCACTGTGATGTCTTTATTTGTCTTCAGTTAAGACAAATTAAAGACAATTTGTCTTTCAATTTGTCTTTTTGTTTTCATCCAGGGGAGCTTTGGCGTTTGGAGGATGACATGGAAGGTGACAATGAGACTAGCGGCTGCACCGAGGCCCGTCCACGCTCCCAGTCGCCGTTCTCCCATTTCCGGGCGCGGGCTGCTTACCTGCGCAAGAGCATGTCAGCCGATGAGCACCTAGACATGGGCTCCGACTTCGGCGCAGTGACTGCGGTCGAGGGCAAACAGAACCGTGGGAAGGGAAAGCTAAAGAGGAAGTTTGTAAGTTTGATTCCTTCACTTCCTGTTATTTGATTCGGTCCCACCCAGCCGTGTCCAGCTAAATCCTGTATCATCATGGCGTTGTTTCCTTCATTCCCTTTTTTCACACATCTCAAAGCCGGCTCATTTAAATAGGCACTTAGGATTAAAGGTTTTTCCGGCCACAGAACATATGGCCGTTCGGCAGAGCATGACTTAAGTTTTCTCACTTGCTATGAGTGCAGCTTCATGCAGACATTCACAGCAGCTCCCAAATGAAGACAGCTCGTCCCACTCGCTCTTCCCTTATCTTTAATTAATTTATACAGCTGTGTGCTTGTGACTCTGTGGCTATTTTCAACTTTACCAAATAAATCCTGCTCGTCACCCTGAGGGAAGGCGACTGTTAACATGTGATGATAAAAACAACCCCCAAAAAACAAGTTATCGCTTTAAAGCTTTGTTGTCCTGATACATGAAAGATAATGAGCAAGAGAAACTTTGGTGATCAAAGCTGATAAAGAGGAGAGTGCAAGGAAAAAATCTAGGGTTGACAGTCCTGAGAATACAGCATAAGGTGCAAAATGGTGCAAAATCCATCCATCCATCCATCCATCCGTTCTCTTCTGCTTATCCGATTCAGGGTCACAGGCGGGCTGGGGCCTAACCCGGCTACTTTAGGGTGAGACGCGAGGTATGCCCTGGACAGGTCACCAGTCTGTCACAGGTCCAACACAGGGAGACAGACAACTATTCACACCTATGGGCAATTAAGAATTAACCTAACCCCTTTAATTGCATGAGTTTTGGAAGAAGCCAAGCACTTGCAGAGAACATGCCAAATGTAAACAGAAAGGGGCAACAGTGCTAAGTACTGCACCACAGTACTGCTAAAAAATGGAAACAATACCGCAAAACACAATGAATTTAGCTGACATGCTACCTATTTTACTTTAGTCTTGCATATGTACTCAAGTTTATTCTGTTAAAGTTGAAACAATAGGTAAAAATAAATAAAGTCTATTTTATATATATAGGGAGGACTGTAGGACTGTAGCTACTCCAGTTTTGGAGCTTAGGCAATTAAAATGACATCCATCAAGTGGTCAGCTTAGGAAACCCAAAGCTGCTGGCTAATTTCAAGCTTCCAAAATTACCGGGCCCTGGTCCCTTTCATTTTATCTAATTAGTAAAGTATAATTACCCCACTTGCTGATTAAAATAATGTTTTGATTTGAGCTTAATTCCGTAAGCTGCATGTAACAGTGTTGGTTGCGTCAGATCTTTGGGGGGAAATGCTGCCAGACGAGTGCAGCGGGCTTGTTGAAGGCGCATGAAAGATTAAAGACCTGTATATTGTCCATTAGCCTGTGGATCAGGTAATTGGAGACCTCATTACCAGCCGAAGCGTTGTAATTGATTCTCGGGTGTCACAGGCGCAACAGGAGACCAGGACAGGTTAGTGGATAGCTCGGTGGGAGAATTTAAGGTGTGTGTGGGGTGTTTTTTCTCTGGCATACTGCTGGATGTGGATCACAAGAATATACTTGACTGAACCTTAAATGGGATTCACCATTTTTTATTTTCCTGTCATACACTTGAGCCAATCAACAGTTTGGTGTCAGATCAGTTCGTGGTCACAATAGTCGGGCTGAAAATAGAAGGGAAGAAGTTCATTTTATTAACTTCCATCACATTTAAACAGTTGGCCATCTTTACTAGAAATGGGAACAGCACTGGATCTGATGACCTGCCGCAGGTGTTTTGGGGTGAGAGTTCACGTTGTATTGTCTTCTAGTACACTGTAATTGAGGAAATGTCAAATGTACTTTACTACTGCATCATACCTGCTTTAAATATGTTGTCTTCTCTCTGTATCAGTCACTCAGTCTTTTCTTTTTCGTTTGCGGATGCACAGATAATACATTCAAAGCCGTGCGTTGTTGCTCAACGCTTGTATGCTCTCCAGAGCGACGCGAAAATTGCCGTGACAAAAACAACTGCGCCTCAGCCTGCTGCCTCATGCAAACAGCTGTTGTGCTGCAGCGTTTAGTGTTGTGCTATGGAGGTTGACTGTGACACAGCAGAGAAACAATGCCTTAATATTAGCGCAAGTCGGCCCACACTGCAGAAGGCCTGCCTGCTGGCACGCATGTTAGAAATAATCTACAGTATCTTTCGGAGATACTAATGGAGGCGGATTAGGTGTTTAAAGGAAAAATGTTTCAGTGTTTTTCATTCTTTGGACTAAATATGGAATTATAGTTATTGTAACAAAAAAGAAAAGACTAAAGCTTTTCAGGTAGGAGTAAGAGAACAGAAGGAGAGAAAGTAACCCGTGTTTGTAAGGCTACCAAACTCTACATTATGGTCCGAGTTAATTACCTGTTGTAACGATATCAATGCCATCTCCCTTTAAACTGTCACACTCTGTGAGGGCCTGTCTTCAGGGTCTTCAGGTCAACAGGCAGTGCTATCTGTTCAGCAACAACTGTCACAGTGAAGCTGTTTTGTATTTTAGACTGAAACACCAGTAATCACGTGCTCTACCCACAACAGAGGCAGCTCGTGGCTTTTACGACCCTTATTGACCTTTCTTTATATTGTTACAAGCTGTATACTTGTGAGTGAAAATGTGTCTCACTCACCGGGATACCAAAAACATCTCGCACTTTTGTCAACTTTTACTTGTTGAGCTACACAGTCAAGAAACTCTGCAGTTCTGCATATATAAAATCCAGAGTTTCCCACAGTTGTATAACGCCCTCAGTTAGCTGTCACCTTTCTTACAGCACGCTATGTGGCAAAGTTGGAGGAGCAAAGCTGCACAGATGCAGCTCTCTCCACTTCTTTGCAGACACTCTGCTGAGAGAGCCCGGGGGAGAGTGACCAGCTAAATCATGAGTAATCTGACTTTACAGTGATGAATGATTCAGTCTACCATAATTTGCAAATATGAGTATATGAGTATTATGTATTAAGAAACTTGTTGCAAAACACAAGATTTTTTCCCATTTCATTAACTGAATTTATGAAAAATACCACAGTAAGATAGTAGTAAAATAGTATGTTAGCACTCAATAGGTGTTTGCCAAAGAGCTATTAGCTGTTGCCCTGAAGCGTCATCAGAAATGTTCTCAGTGGAAGAGTGGCTGTCAAGAGGGAGAAAAGGCGGAGGTACGCAAAATTACACAAGAACTGGGATGAAACTCAGGTCTTATGGAGTGATGAGTCAAAATGTTTGTAGGAGGTCATGAAAGAGGTAAAACAGCCTTGACTTTCAAGCCTGTTAGAAAAATTGAATTTTTTTACCTTATGTCAATACATAAGGCTGTGTACATTAGGTAACAGCTGCACAGTTTTTGTGGTTTTGTGTAGAAAATCACCTTTTAAGCCTGTTTAAGCCATATGCAAACCACAGATGATGTAGTTGGACTGTTTGCAGTGTACAAGCGTAATATTACTGTAATATTACAAAGGGATTGCAAATTGTATTTGCAGGAAGGATCATTTTCTCCACTGACAGCAGTGTGCCTTTCAACAGTTATTGTTTCTATCTGCTGTAATTTCATCTCTTGACATGCTGGCTATGCAGTGTAAATATGTATGCATGTATGTGCCTGTGTGTCCTTTATTTATTTAAATGTGTGGCTGACGTGCAAATGCACTCAAAGCCTACTGACAGCAAGCTAAGAGGCTGACTAACCACATAATCAAAGTACAGATCGTATCATTTCTGTTGATTGAATGGCTGTAACTACATAATGGGATGTTCGTGCGTATTCGCTGCACTTTGGTCTGACACATCCTCTGGTGACTCACATAGATTCTCTATTAAATAAATATATTAAAAATTACACACACAAAAAAAGCACAGGGAACGCAAATAATTGTTTTTCATCATTTCCATATTCACCGGAAACCCACAGGAAACACCACAAGAGAGATTTCAACCAAATCACGTACGTAGATGTGCTCCTCGCATGGTGGCAGGAGTCCTGATACTGTACTGGCAGGAATCTCAGTGGTATCTAGACTGTTGAATAAGGCGAATTATATTCAGCATGCTGCTTTGGTTAAAGGCTCTGGGTCGCCTGGATTGGTTTGAGAAACTTGATATCGCCGCCTGCGGCTAAGCTCCTTTATGTTATCAGGAAACGGGCACAGAGTGTGCTCGCACATAATAGCTCATAAAAACACACTTAACACACATGAGAAATACTCTGAAAAATCAGACATTTAAAGGCCACTGGCGAGGCTTAGATGAAGACCACAAGTGTTTCTGTGACGTCTGCTTCGCCACTTTATCTATTTGTAAGTCAGCCTGTTTACACCTCGAACGAAAAGCATTGAGCTGAGGTGGTGAGTGCGGGGGGTCTACGAAGCAGCTGATTTACATTTATTCAACTCTTGGTGTATACCCTGACTGACCGTCTGCTCACAAAACACTTGTGGTGATTGATGAATCCGAGAACACAGAATATATTGTGTTCATAATAAGAATGAGCCTTCCTAGTTGTGTTTGGAATTAGCGAGCGAGGACAGAAGCATCTTCACAGTTTGAAACTCTCCGTGCTCGACAGCAGTTTAGTTTATTCCCCATCTGTCTGAGACAAATTTACGCTACAGACAAAAAAGATAAAACTGTTTGGATGGACTGTGTTCTTTTCACGTGGCTCATGGAGCTTTCCATTTGTTTTCATTGCTAAGCCACCATCTGATGTATCCTAAGATGGCTTGTGTACCTCAGTGATCTCAAAGTAGATCACACTGGATGCTTTTGTTAGGCGTAAATCCAGCAAACGCATTTTTTCTCTCATTACTGATTCGACGTAGGTCTGTGGGATTCTTGTCCACTAGAGGGCAGGAATGAGCAGCTATTGTTGGTAACAATTTCCTGAGAATCCCAGAATTGACTTTATTTTAGGGCTAGTTTGTTTTAATAACTACCTAGAGTGTTTACCCCTCAGCTGTAAAAAAGGCTGATGTTGTTGTCCACCTGCTGGGTTTGTGGGCAGGCAGGCGGCAGCCTAAAGACCCACGTTTTTGAACACAATAACTTGAGAAGCAAGTGAGGTAGGATTTTCAAATTCATACCATACGTGCAGGTAGGGTTAGGGCAAGGTTTCTGAAAATCTAACTTAAGAAAGTTGTCACCTCAAATTCAAATTCATAGCACAGAAGCGTCTGCTAGGAGGCTGAGGGGCAACACTGTGTGTTTTTGTTTGTTTGTTTGTGGCTACTCAGCCTCAGAGCTCACAGCTTTTATTCTTCAAGCCTTTAATTGATTCTTTATTGTTTTTACTTTATTACATAAAGTGTTTTATCAGTCAGGCTTTCAGCCCTTAAAGTGGACCAGTTCTGCTCATTTCCAGCTCCTTATTTGTATTCTTTGGACTCTGTTAAAGCAGCTTTGCATTATTCATGGGTCATTGTTTTTCTGACTGGGCATTGATGTAGCCCCACATTTCTGTGTGAAACAAGCCGTTTTAGGGCCTCTAGATTAAAGCCACCCTCCGTTTTGGGCAACTTTTTTCTGATTTACTGCCCTGTGCAAACAGAAGGTTTGAACAGCAGGTGGGGCCAGAGTTGAGTACCTGCTGTTTAGTCTCAGTGACATTATACAGATTTAAGAGCTACTTTAAGAGAATCCATCGCTATATATGAGAAAAATCAGCAGCGTCATGATAGGCCAGAGTTAAACAAGAGGTAAAATGTGACCTTGAAGAAATCAGTGCATCACTGTTTTCTTCAAGGTCACATTGAAGAAAACAAATCATGCTGATGATTTGTCGAATCATTATGGTAATGATTCGACAAATTGTCTGCATGGGATTTTTTCATGTTCTGGTACCACATGAAGTTGCCAGGATAACATAGATACTCAGCTTTGTTAATTGTTAATTCATAGAGCAGTGTGTAATCACCTTGTTAATTGCCACTGGCCTTTTGGCAAACAAGCTGGCATTCACCGGTGGCAGAGGCCGATGTTTATCCGTGTCCCGTCTGTTTTGCTGTCTTTATATCTGGGATCCAGATTCATAAATATGTAGGATGAGATTTCTTTGTTCTCTGGCACAAAAGGAGGAATAAATAACAGCAAAAACAAAATAAAAACCCCAGATTAGGCTTCAGACACTGACAAAATTGTTTTTTGAACATTGGTTTAGGCATGGGCCAGGCATTTCACAATGATAGATCACTGGTAATGGGTAAAACCCAGTACAAAACTAGGTAAGGGTCTCAGCCTGGGAAGTCATGTTGTGAGCATGATTGCAATAATGTCATTTTTTTTGTATTCACTGTGCCAACATCACCTAAAGCCAGAGATGACGGAGTTAAAAAGGACAGCAGCAGCACTTTGAGAGCTTCATAATTTCCTCTGGCTGACTAACTTCAGTTGAAATAGGATAGAGGAGTGCAGCCTCAAGGCCCTTTATAATGTTAACACAGGGATTACTGGGGTAATTAGTCTGACGGTGTGGCCAACATGGAGGCAGGGCAAGAAGTGGTTATGGGAGCTAATTCTCATTTTTCTTTTTTTTGCCCTGTTTTGCTCTAATATTCATAAACAATTATTATAAACTGCTGTGTGCAGAGGTTGGGCCCTCTGATAAACAGATAAAATCACACAGGTTCACTAAAGCAGCACCTGTGGAACTTAACTCAGTGCTGATCGTCATTGTTGTCCTGAGTAATGTTAATATTGTTTTAAACTGTCTTGATGTATAGTTTTAATTTGGACCCCAGGAACTTGTAACTTGGTAAATCACCCCCTGAAAAATGATTGCCAAATGGCTGAACAATTTTTTTTATGCCTGCCTCTATACCAAACTGCAGCTCTATATGCACCAGTAATTATTGTTACATATACATTAGATAATCCAGCTTCTGCACATCCAGATTGGTTTGTCGTGTTTGCTTGTTGGGAGGTTTTTCATTACATTTTGCAGGCTTAGTTCTGTTATCGTGGTTTAGGCCACGATTTCATACTCTGCTGTCTTTGATCAGAGATTCTGGTGCAGTGAGGATTTTTCTTCATGATTAGCCTGCTCTTGATCCCAAATTGCCAATATGAAAACTCAACCAGCTGTATAACGGAGAGGGCACGAAAAGATAAAGTGCTGGGTGAAAACACCTTCACTTTTCTTTCACTTTGAGAACCTGCCTGTAAGATCTATCATGAGATGCTCTTTCATCTTATTCTCTGGTCTTTGGTGCTCTCTTCAAGTTTATCTTGTATCAGCTAGCTGTAAAGCACACGAGAGCTTGTCTTGTCTCTTTAAAGATTATTTAAAGGATCTCCAGTCCTTTGCTGTTTTCTCTCATTCTGACTGACTCTCTATCTACTCAGCTCAAGGTTACTACATCTTACTACAAAAATATTTTACTCAAATCATTAAGTGCACACTGGAGTACCAGGGGTGTCGTACCATCAAATATAAAGCCATCATGTCTTTATATTTTGCTTCCAAGAAACCAGTCAGTCTGTTTTAGCGATCTTGATCAATAGTCCTCCAGACTTTCTGAAGCTTTTACCTGACAATGAAATGATTTTTGAAAATTTTTTGAAGCAATTCAACATCTGACCTCATTCAAACATAAAAAACCCACCTAACTCAAGGATCAGTGCCGTGTCTGACAGACAACTTATCAAAGAAACAATTTAAAATGATATCTTTAGGAACTTTGTTGCTGGGAAACCCTAGGAAAAATGCCAAAGATATTACAGCTTAACAGGCATAAAACAGTCATTTTTACACCAACAAAGGGATTGCCATAGAGCGATCCGAAAACACTGTGTGTGTCCCCCACATATGCCAAATTACACATTCTCAGTATGTACAGAGGTTGTGAGGAGAGAGGTACAACAGTGAGCATCTATAGCTGTGTGTAAGGAGGCTCTGTCATGGTTTGGGGTCTGTGGTTTTGGGAATCCTCTTAAAATCGATGGAATTATGAACACAGAAAAGTGTCATTAGATTTGATTCACCATGAAATACGGTCTGGAAAGCATCTGATTGGCACTGGTGTCATTTTTCAGCACGACAATGATCCCAAACACACAATGTAGTACTGTCAGTCATGGATTGGCCTCCCCAGAGCCTGGACGCACACCTTACTGAAGCAGTGTGGGATCATCTTGACAGAGAACAAAACAAAAGCCAGTCGACATTCAAACAAGAGCTTTGAATGTCCTTCAAGAAGCCTGGAGACCTATTCCTGAAGACTACTTAAAGAAATGACAAAAAAGGTTACATAAGAGATTTTAGGCTCTGTAATAATAATAATAAAGGTGGTCATACCAAATATTGACGTTCAAGCGTGTTAGAATTATTTTTGCCTTATATACTGCGTGCATACAGTGTAAATTTGCACGTTTTAATAAATCAGTGCACCTATTTCCCATTTTCCTTGCAGAGTATACAGAAACGAGGTGTAGCTCAACAGTTTTTGCACACTGCTCTATTTAATACTAGTCTCATTGATAACATTCCCCACTGTTTGTGTCTCTGTGCTTCTGCCTTCTGTGTTCATTCTTCTGGAGACCACAAGGTGGCAGCACGATCCCACAGAATAGAGTTCCTGCCTGACAGGCTCTCTCTCCTTCATCTCGCTGCTGTGTTCACTGCCTGTGTGACTGAACTGTTACCTGGGTGGTGCTTGAGGTTTCTCTCTGGTGACTCATTCATCCTGAGATGACTAACACACAGACACCACAGTGGACTGCCATCGGAGCCAAGCTTTGGCTGCGGACAGTCTACTAGCATTCATTATCTATGGAGACTTTTATTGGAATGCACAGCAGCAGGCAGAAAGGGGGAAGGAGAAGCCAAGCTCTTGGCTACTTTGTGTCAATGAAACAGTGCTGTTTTTGTGTGCTCAGCATTCCCGCGCTGAGCGCCGATTTGACAATCAGGTACGCTTACCGGTGTCTCACCGAGCCGAGCCCCACAAAGCGACTGTCTGGCTCATGAGCTTGTGGGTGCACGGCGAGCCTCTCTCACCCTCCGTCTTTCCTGTCACTCTCCCCCGCAATGCAGATGTGGGACGGGTTAAAGCAGTAAAACGATTAATGACTGCAAACAAACAACGGCAGCCGCAGCAAAAATGGGTTTTGTGGAGTGTCTCTTAATGTAAACTGATTTCAACACATCATTTTTAATTACCTGCATTAGTGGCTGGAGTCTGGAACATTCGTAGTCTGCTTGGTTACACTTGTTTTTTTATTTTGGTACACACTCATACGCTATTACTCAGATGCCCGTGCACACTCACGTCTACACATATAATTCATCCCCATTTTCAGGCATACCCTTCTCTTTACAGCATCAACTGTTGCTCTTTCCTGGTGTTTCTCAACCATTTTCATGCGCTTGAGCATGGCCAAAGATCAGAACCACAGTATGGCTGTTTTACCTACAAACATAATCAAAAAACATCCTGTTATTTGAATATGCCGGACTTCTTTTTGGTGAAATATCTGTGTAAAGAACCTCTCTCATCCCCATCTCCATCTCTCTTTGGTTCTTTTTGCACTCAGGTCCGGGGTTTCGGTTCCTTATTGACATCGGAGCTCTTGCAGCGGATTACTGTGGAGTCTGTAGTTCACTAATGATGATGTATGATAATCTCCTTTGTTTTTTTCCCCCCATTTTTTTCCCTTCCTTTCTCCCATGTGCCTATTTAAACGCTCTAAGCTATCAAACATCCTAACCACTGGCTGTATTTTAGGCATTGTACTTACCAGGTTTGAAATCTCTTGTTCTGTTTACCCCGGCCTTCACCACTGCAGAAACAGACACTGAAGTTTGTGTCTTTCCTTAATCCTCAACCTCCAACCTCCCGCAGCCCTACAGCAGGATGGTGGCGTGATGTTGCCCAGCCTTTACCTCTGCATCAGGTTAACCTGTGGTCTGACTCTCCAGTTGCCAGTAGGTATCAATGACCTGCAGGGAATGGGGTGTGGTCTTGATCACCTCCCGACTTACTACCACTTGATTATGTTCTCCTTAAACATTTTACACTGAGAGATTTTCCCCTTAAAATCCCCCTTAGCCTACCATGCACAGCATTAAATACTGTATGCTCTGTATATTTTTATTCCAACACCTCCATGCTTACGTTGTGTAAAATATTATAACCATGGACACTGTGCTCTGGGAAGTTTTTTGGATTTCCCCATCACTCAGCTTGACATTTAAACATTTTCTGACTCCCCGAACGTGTAGCCGTGCTTACTGGATGGTAAAACATAATTCAAGAGATTATGCCCGCTCCCACCCAAGTTGTTTATTATTACTGCAGGATACGAGTAGTTCTGCAGTCGTGCCCTCTCGTTCAATACCTTTTCCATTCAGAGCGAGAAGAGAAATTGCATCAGGTTTTTTTTTTTTTTGGGGGGGGGGGGGGGGGGGGGGGGGGGGCGGCGTGTGTTCTCACAGGGCTATATGGAACACGCAGCCTCTCAGCAGCTGTTCATCTGTTATGGTGATGGGGCTCTTGGCAAACCCTTTTCCAAACAGAGGCCCACACACTGGCTGTGTGAAGGCATTTCACATGCCTGCGAGCTTGCAGACTTAGACCCCCTGGAGCCATCTGAGCGCACTCCACCCAGCTTTGGAGGCTTTGTTCAGTAAAGCATCAATCGAGGATACCTGTTTTGATGTCGACCGGGTCTCTGCCTTGTCTTTCTAGATTATTCTCAAAAGTCAGTCAGTATACTCTTCATATGCTTTGGGCATTAAGAGCGTGTACTATTTGGGTACTATTTGAGCAGGTCATGTGAGGACCATGAAATCAGTGTATAAGAGATGTGCTGCTGTGTTGATCTATCTTTCCTATACACAGGTCATAGGGCTGTCTTATGTATTCTAGCTGGCCGTTGTGAAAAACTAGTGTTTGCACTAGTGTTTTGTTATAGGGGGAGAATGGACAGACTTAAATAAAGCAAACACATGAAGGATGCCTGGCAGCCCCTACAGGAACTAACATATTTATTTATTTATTTATTTAGGACAGTGCATGTTAATGAACATAAATGTAAAAAAAAATTACATGAATGTAAACATACCAGATTATAGCCAAGGGCTAATTTCCATCTGTTGTCCTTAAGCATAAAAAATAGACATAATAATTCATAAAAATTCATCATTCATTCATAATAAAAACTCCATCACCAAACTTACACATACACACCATTCTGTTCCCAAATATATATATGTATGCATATGCATGGGCGAGGATGACATGCATCAAGATAGCTAATCAGCTCAGAAATTTGTCAAACACACAAACTTCTAAACTGGTTCGTTGCTCTGCAAGAAACCTTTCACCATACAGTGCCTGCCGTCACACATTCCTCTGTCAGTGTCTGTGTACAGCTCTCCAGCTCTCGTAATTAAACTCAAAAAGATAAAAAAAAGGTGGTACGACCTCGAGTCCTGTTCAGCGATTGCATTTTACAAGTTAAAAAGAACCCCAGTGGACACAACAACTGGCTGTGGACCCAACCAGCCGCTCGTAGCTGTTATAATCGCCTAATTGCCCGACCCTATAAGGTAATCTACCACATCTACTCTAGCCTGACTCTCAGTATGGTCGTATTGGCTCTCTTGCTGCTTTTAAATGTCTTGTTTGAAGTTGTTTCTAATGGTCAGCTAATTTTCTGTATGTGTTTGCAACAATTTTGCCTGTGTCTTCCTCTTCCCCCCGCAATGTTTATTTGCACTGTGCCCACTGTATTTTTCAAGTAATCCTGCACAAAACAAACTACCCCTTCACCTCCACCCCTCCCGCTGCTCCTCCTCCATATTCCATCTCATCTGACCTCCTTAATAACTGACATCGGTCTTCTTCACTCTGTCGCTCCTTTTCCGCACCTATCACTTATACCACACTTGTCTTATTTTTGCCTTCTTCCCCTCTGACTCTCTTTTCCATCTGTGTCTCTGTGACCTGCTCTTTCCTCGCCTTGACCCCTCCTTTTTATTGGTCTCCCGCTGTTGCACCTACCGAGAGCCAACCACCTGTCAAGCTGATCCCTGCCTGATGAGGTCAACCTTAAGTGGGCCTGAGCCAGGGCCAGAACCCAGGTTTTGAGTGGTTCTCAGGGTCTAGGGCCCTCCGGCACAAAAGCGGGGCCAAAAGCATTTCTTTGAGAGCACCAAAAAAAAATCTCCTGTCTCCTCGTCTCCCTTTCTCTGGGCCTCCCTCGCTCCCTTCATCTCCTCCTTCCCTCCCCTCTGCCCCCGTCCAGACTCTCTGTCTGCACTGACACCGCCTTTAATAAGGGGGAGCGGGGCGCACTGTTTATTTGTGTGGTGCGAGGTTAAAAACTTCCCCCTTAATTGACATTCCGGTAACACTTTCCAATAATGGGGCGAGCAATTTCCTTGAAATTGATGTGTGTCCACCGCAAGGAAAAACACCGCTTCTAGCTTTCACTCACCCATGGATGACCTACACTTGCGCCACATCTTTGTCCCTGTGTGTGTGTGTCTATGTGTGTGCGTGTGCTTGTGTCAGCGTGAGAAATTGCACGAATGGCCTTTGGCTGGCAACGGCAACGTGTTTGTGTTTGTAAAAAAAAAAAAAGAAAGAAAGAAAAAGGGAAAAGAAGGCGAGTACCATCATAGCACGCCTGTGTTCTGCTGGTATGTGCTTGTCGGGGTGTTCATGAATATGAATGGCTGCATATTTTGCCTGCGTAATACGCGCATGTAAGAATATGCATATCTGTGTTCTCTGTGTTCTGTTTGTTTTTCCTGTTTATTGCGTCTTTGCTTTTTATTTCTCTGTCCGGCGAGATGGCTGTAAATCAGATATTTTTATTTAACCCGCACACTGATGAAAACAAAAACAAATTTACGGTAGATGGCCTATTTTCCTCTCCGCTCTGTTAATGCCCGTCTATGAGTATGCAAACATAAACATCTCCCTCTATTGCATCCTTGGCCTAAACGGTGACCACTGGATAGGACTTGTGGTCTAATGACGGTTGGTGTTAAATGTGTTTGCGTGCATGTGTGTGTGTGTGTGTGTGTTAGGCGGCGAAATAGAGCGCGTAAGGGACAGTATGTGTCAATAAGTTGATGTGTAAGTGCGAGTGTATGTGTGTGTGTGTGTGCCTGTGTGTGGCTTCAGGCAGACGCTGGCTGGTTCCTGGCCTTGTCATTCTGTCTCCCACACACTCTCTGATGTGGTTTGAGGCTGCGGCTTTCACTGTGGAGGGGGATCGCCACCGCACACACTCACACTGTTCTCACATGTCTGTGGAAACACACATTGCGCACTGGTATGCAGTCACATTCTCAGAAATGCCGACACACATACCGAGCGAACGCACCAGCATACGCACACATGCGTGCGGCTCGGCCCTTAAACGATGTAACAAAACGACGCCGGGCCTGCCAAAGCGTCTGAATGGACACCGGAGCGCATTCATAGATTAACACACACACACAGCGCTAGACGCCATCCGTGGTGCTGGTGGGCTCTCACAATAAGCGGTTAGTTAAATAATATCAAAGACAGATGTTGGCTCTGGTCCCATCATACTTTGTGTGTGTGTTTTTATCGTGTGTCTGTGATTGAGAAACAGGAGGGGAAGCGCTGATCTGCAGATCCCTGGGAACACGTTTCTTTTTGCGTATGTAGGTATTCATTGGTGGCATTAAAAAATGTTTGGGAAAATACAGACATAGAATTCATCTGGACAGTTCTTCTTGTTGAGGGACTGGGGTGCATGAGGGTTGCAAAGTGGTTTGCAGATACTCAGCAACTGTTGAACTTTACTGTATCACATTTTTTCCCCTGGTGTATTTGGCTAGCTAGATATGAAGAATTTTGCACAGAATGCTTTCATTTCTCCAATAAAAGGTGCGCTGCGTGGGTAAAATGGTAAGAATCGGTTAAAGAAAATACACCTTAACAGGAAAGGGTGTGACAGCAGAGTAGGGCTGCCACGATTAGTCGACTAGTCACGACTATGTCGACTATCAAAATCGTCGATGACTGATTTAATAGTTGACGCGTCGTTTGAAGCTTTGTAAGATCCCAAAAGACGCAGGAATAAGTAGTAGGATTTAAGAGTGTAATAACGGACTGAAACAGAAGATGGCAGCACTGCATGTACAAGGATGCCAGCTGCCGTTAAACCCCGAAGAAGAAGAAGTAGCTCTGTCCCAGAATTCATAGCGCAACCCAGCTCAGTTTCCAACAATGGCGGCAGCTAGTTAGTTTTAATATTACTCTTATTATTCTTTCTGGGTCACAAAATAAACGTTTAACATATTTTCAGGCTAGAATGTAGCTGTGTAAACCTCAAATATCTGCTCAGTTTATCAAGACACCACATATTTTCAAAAGCGCTCCGACGCTTTCGGAGACGTCTGTTACCCACTAGCTCGATAGCTAGCCGGGGGCAAGGCTCACTAGAGCCCGTGAGAACACCGGACTCCCGGCAAATCGTTTTCAAACCCACCGCCGTCTTTCGCTACTCCGGTTAAATATATATAAGTCACTTAGATAACTTAAAAATGTTATTGTTTGGCTTTTTTTTTTAAGTATTTTATTTGTTCTTGAGTAACTCGGTTTGGCTGAGATTAAAGTTATAGTTTTTACACAGCTGTCAAGCAGACAACTGATTATCAGAAGTGTGAGATGCTCGAGAATATACTCCGGTGTCCTGTTATATTTTAGATAGCAAGGAGTTTATTAAACTTCACCGAAACAATCTGCAAATTTCATTAAAATTTAATAAACGATCATCTTGTCTTTATTTTTAGTTAGCACATACCTTAAACACTTAAAGCTGTAAGATAATGATAGTTATATAAGAGCAGATGCTGCTGGTGCAATAAGCTGTACGTTTTACGTCCAATGGATGATGATCTGATTAGTCGACTAATTGCAGAAATAATCGGTGACTAGTCAACTATCAAAATAATCGTTTGTGGCAGCCCTACAGCAGAGTGCACTGTGAAGGGAAAGAATCCATCCTTCTTTCGCTTATCCAATTCAGGGAGGGGGGGGGGGGGGGACCAAGTGCCTTGGGGTGAGAGGTGGGGTAAACTTCACTGTTATGGCGAGTGATGTCAGTGACGTCACACAGTCACGTGACACCATCGCCTTTCTCAGATTTGTACAGCTTTATTTAAGGACAAATTGTTTTCCACAGCAAGTCATTTTTAATTTTAGTTAAAGTGAAATCTAAAGTTTCAAACCAGAAATCTTTCAATTTTTTCAGTGTACACAGCTACAACATGTAAAGCACAGTCTGCAATACTGTGCACAGGACCGACACAGAAAACCATAAAGCAGCTTAAACTCTCACAGTCTCACATTCTCCTCTCGAAATGTTCTCCTTGAACTCTGTGTTTTGGCTCGTGTCATCACATCGCATCAGTTTTTCTCGAGTGTTTGCCTTAAACTGCGTCTCAGAATGAAGGATGATAGATTGAGTTGTCAAGTTCGGTTGACAAAAAAACCACACAAAAAGCTGCTGCCTGCCAAGGTTGGGACCAGCAGTTGGAGCTGCTGACCTTAGTGTTGAAAACGTGTGTTTTACTTCCTAACTCACCCCTGCACCAGTGAGTCTTTGCACTCAGTGTTTCTATGTTAAAGTCTATTTTATTTTACTCACAATGAGAACAAAACAGTGTGAAATGGCAAGAACAAAAACACAGAAATGTGTTAATGTGATGCACAAAAGATTCTTAAAAGTGGCAAGGTATGGTTTACAGTAACCAGTAATGCACAGGTCAATTAATGCAAGTCAAAGAATTATATCAGCTGTTTTTCTAAGAAAAAAAAAAAACTGCACACACGTACTGCAGAAAGGAAGTTCTGCTTTCCCCTCACTCACATTTAAACACACTCTCACCTTCACTTACACACACATATATAGATAGTGAGCCTGAATATAAACTCTGTTACTGACCCCTCCTGGTTGCGTGATGAATTGGATATTTGGGATGACCCGTATACATCTGCACTAATCTTAAACAAATATCTCCTCGACAAGTGAAATATGTCGTGTATTATTTGAAGGGAGGGCGAGGAGCAGTGGAGGGATCCCAAAAAAAGATCCTCGGTTCTGTGTAGTTTGACAGGGCAGTTTATATTTCTTTATTTTTTATGCATGGTAATAGTTCCTTGGCTTCAAAAGCAGAAACCCGTGGATTGAACATGCCTTGTGTCAACAAACCAGTTGCAATGGTACAAAAGGCAGGTTGGATTTACGGATTTATGCTTTTAATACCAAATTGTGACCCTTGTACCAGTTCTGGTGAGCCTGTACCTACTGCTACCCCAGATTAGTGCTCTTGGTTGGCAGGTGTGGATGTTCTCTGGAACTGAAACTTACTGAATCACTGGTACTCTCCTAAAACAATTGAGTTCCCTCAAATCCTAACAGGCTTTTTCCCATAGCCCTCTTCCGTTCTTCCACCCTTCACCTTGTCTCTCTAAAGGGATTCCTGGTTATCAATAATGGCCTCTGCCACTTCCACAGCTGTTTCTGTCTCTTAGAGGGCCTCTTGAGGGGCCCTGCCGTCCCTTATTTTCTGCAAGCCTGTCTCTTTAAGGTGGTGTTTGTTTATGCCGAGGCTTAGCTCAGTGAGACCTGTGCAGGCTCAGTGCTGGGCTCCTTTCATAGGGGCTCCATTTTGTTCTTAATAAAATGGCACTCAGTGGCCGGGGGACTGGCAGGCACCCAGCTCCCTAGGAAACCAAAGAATGCTGGCCTTCATTTAGCGACAAACAGCCACTGCCTGAGGAGGGTAGTTCTCCACTCTTGCTCCTCAATACTACTGCTGCTGAGGCCTGTGTATGTGTGTGAGTGTGTGTCAATATGGAATGGGGTCACGGTTGAAGGAGTCAGGTATGGCGACTCCTCTCATAGCTCGTCTCCTGTTGACGTTTGCTTACACCATTCTGTCCTTTCTGTCCCTGTCTTGGCTGGCCACTTGAAAACACACAGCACCACTTCTCCACGTCCGCCGCTCCTCTCGCCCCCACGCTCTCTCTCCATCACTTGTGTGAATGTGAATGGTGGGAACAGAGCAGCCATTAAGATGCATATTTAGAAGGGTTTACCCCTCCCCCCCCATCTCCCATACGCTCTCATAACACACACATACACATACTGTAAGTCACTAAGAGCGCCTGTCATCAGAGACACACACACATATCACCGCACACATGGACTCGTACACACTGAGGCATGTTTTTTTGGACAACTTGGCCGGAGTTTTCATCCACTTCTACTCTCAGTGGTTTTCTTAAACATGTCAGAGATACTGATGTTAATTTCGCCAAGAAGCAGCAAACCATTGTGAGAGTAGCAAAAACTGCAGTTCCCCGAGTGGCCTCTAGAGGCTGGGCCCCAAAATGCGAGTCATTGACTGTGATGTTACACTGCCATCTTTCTCCACAGCGGATGGCACTCGGGGCTACCGTGGTTCAGGGGGTTGGGAAGCTCGTCTTGTAACCGGAAGGTTGCCGGTTCGATCCCTAGCTCTGTCTGTCCTGGTCATTGTGTGCTTGGGCAAGACACTTCACCTACCGCTTACTGGTGATGGCCAGAGGGGCCCTGTCAGTCTGCCCCAGGGCAGCTGTGGCTACAACTGTGGTTTGCCTCCACCAGTGTGTGAATGTGAGAGTGAATGAATAGTGAATAATTGTAAAGCGCTTTGAGGGTCTCAAAAAGCGCTATATAAATGCAATCCATTTTTATTATTATTACAGATAACCATGCTCCAGCCTTGAAGCCTGATTTATCTTTTCATAATTGTAGTGGAGATTCAATTTAAATAAGTCATACATTATTATAATTATAGCTGCTTTGATTGAGATGTGTGCTGCAGTTTGGCCATACTTGATGGTGTTACCTTTTCGGGAGAATAACTTTAGAAGTAAGAGAGCCCAACTGGTTATTGGTTATCGGAATATCAGTTCCACTCATATATCTGCCAACATTAGCTGTTTGCTAATATATCGATATAACATTTGTAACAGCCAGTAAGTGAAATTTTTAAAAAAGTAAAGAAGAGAGCAGAGAAACACCCTTCAACCATCTTATGAATGTTAATGTTCCATAGTGTGTCCACCAGAGGGCACTCTTTTGGCAGCACACTGTTGCAATGCCATAAACAGCATAAACAAGTAATCCATGACTAATTTTGATATATTTATGATCACTAAATACTGGTGTCAGTATTAGCCTTAACAATACAAAATCAGTCAGGCTTGCTTTGATATTAATTGCACTGTTATCATGAATTAGTTGCTAGTACAGTGGAACCCCGACTTATGAAATTAATTCGTTCCCGAGGGTCTTTCGTAAGTCGAAAATTTTCGTAAGTCGAAGCACCCATTGTGCCTTTTGAGTGAACGATAGCCTATAGGCTAATTGCTAACTGCAACAACAATACGTCGTTCAAGTGGAACAGCGAAGCGCAAGTACGAAAGCCAAGGGTTGTCACATGATTCGGAAGGCATTCTGGGCATTCTGGGCTCAGCCAATCAGAGCCAGCGTATTTCGTTACGCGGGCATTTTGCCGTAACACGGGCAGAAATATTGCCGTTAAGTGCCTTCGTAACTTGAATTTTTCGTTAAATGGGGTATTCGTAAGTCGGGGTTCCACTGTATTTGATTTATATGGTACATATAAAGCGGTGTCCATGTGATCCATCTATAAGATGTTGGGATGCACCTTGCACACTGATAATGGGGCATTCCTCTGTATTTGGACACTTGTGACTCCAAAGAAAACAACAAAACAGAGACAGTCAAAATGCTACAGCTGAAGCTTTCAGTCTGACTACAATCATCTTTTATATACAGTGTATATTTCTTAACTTTACTGGACTTGAACGGAAAAGGGAAAACCCAGATTATGATCACAGGCCAGTAGAAATACTGGCTTGTCAGTAGCAAGGTTTTAAGTACTAAACGATATCTTGGCACAGAAAAAGAGGTTAAAAAAAATCAATAACCTAACATGTGACATATACACGTGTGTCTGGCAGATTGGGTGCCTTTTAGTGATCTGATAACCAAGTTCTCTGAGCCACACTATCGACTAGACAGGTGAAGAAATACCAGACGAAAAACAGTTGGCTCCTGAAATGGTAACAAAACACTGAGTGAGCGATGCTAAGGAAATATGTCAAAAAATATATAAAAGTGATTGACAAGCACAGTAACTGGTGCGTTTGACATTTCTTACCGACTCCTTTTTCGTTTCATTAAGTGAAATGAAAAAGGAGCAGACTGACATTTATAGAAGCAGAAGAAACGAAGTGGGAAACATGATGAAGAGCGAGGTGAAGATGATACATGCGACTGCCTGAGAGCCGAATCAAAATAAGAGCAGGAGAATGCTGAGAAGGAACAGAGGATGAGATAGAAGCCTGGGAAAAAGGAGCGAGGAAGGCAGCAGAGGACTCTGTTTTGTGTTTTGTCTCCTAATGCGATGCATATGAAACGCCTCGGAAACAATGAGTCACCCCAGAAAGGGACTGTCGCCTCTATCGGGCCCTGGCAGGCTCTCTGTACAAGATTATGCCGAAGCTCGCCATTTAACCTCTGACTTTTCCTTGTAGTGTATTTTCACTGTATTGCCTGCCTATCTTTGCTGATGTTCGGCAGAGTGATTTAATGTAAAAGTATTTTTTCTTGCACACATGCAAGAAAAACTTGCACATTATCAAGATGTACATTAAGAGTGTGAGGAAAGATGGAGGGGACAACAATGACGTGTAGGTGAGCGAGGGGAAGTCGGACAAAGAGAAAGATACTTGTAAACCCATCATATGGAGCTTTCTGTTCGATCTCCCTCCTTCAGCTGCTGTGTTCTTTCAAAATAAACCCTTTCAAATCAAATCCTCTCTCCCCCTTATTGTCCCACCCATGCATCCACATAGAGATACAAAGAGACACAGTCGATCCCTGTCAAGTTTTCACTCCTTGTCCCCCAGTCTGGCAGTGTTTTCATCCGTCAGACTGGCTGATAGACAGTGAAAGCCTTGTTTTTACCCCCTTTCTCATCTAAAACTGACACACGGTGTTCCAGCATTACAAATTAATCGCTTACTGTTAGCCCTGTGTGATGTCTTTATTGGTACACAGGGCTAGCTGTCGCTGTGCTGATTGATTGGCAGGCCTAGCTGCTGCTGGTGTAGTCGGTTATGTAGGGAGGTGCAGCAATCAAGAGCAAGCAGCAGTGTGCAGGCAGTTGCCTTTTCCATGGGGCCAATTAGAGGGGAGATTTCCTAGCAGATTGCTGTAGCTCTGTCTGTGTCTGGGGCTGTGCTTTGGTTTGATCCCATGAAATTAGCCTGAAACAATAGGCCGAGCTATCCACTCTGCCTTTAGCTGCACTCTGTCAGCTCAGTGTCTTTTTATTTCCACCCTTTAGTTCAGTATTTTTTATTTAATTCTTTTTTTACCTGTACCTTTTTTATTTTTATTTTTTTATTTTACAGCCACCTTTCTGTTTTCTCCATTTGCCATTCACACTTTAGCTCCACTCTCCTCTCCTTCACTCTTTTATCCCCCTTTTTGATAAGATCATCTTTGACTAAAGGGAGGCATGGAGAGGTAGTAAAGAGAGTCAACAGTTTTTATTAAAGGTCACATCTCCTCCTCCGTTTAGAGCGCAAAAATAATGATTATAATGAAGTATTCATGAAATATGCTACAGCTAGTGCAAGGGACACAAGACAGAGAAAACAGGACCCAAAGTGAAGTGAATTTGCAGAGACATTGATACCAAAGACCAGGGTAGCCTGTTTTTACAGACTTGGAAAGAGCTTTTGTAATCAATGAACTATAGAATTCATGCCCATGGTTGCTTCTGTATAAGCAGATATCTTCACGTAGTAATACAGTACTGTGCAAAAGCCTTGAATCGTCCTGATTTTTTTTAAGCTTCCTTTCACGGTACCCAAATTTCTGGTTATTTTTCAAGCGTCCTAAATCAGTAGTTCTCCAGCCTTTCTTAAGGTCTTTCATGGATTGGCCTCCCCAGAGTCCAGACTTCAACTTTAGTGAGGGCTCATCTTTACAGAGAACAAAACAAAGTTCATTAAGCATCCAAATAAGAACTTTCAAAGTTTGCCAAGAAGCCTGGAGAACTATTCCTGAAGACTACTTAAAGAAATTACAACAAAGCTGCCTAAGAGAGTTCAGACTCTGTTGGAGATTAAAGGCGGCCATACCAAATGTTGACTCTCAAGTTCATTGAAAGGCAATATTTTTGCCGTATGTACTTTATTTCCATTAATGTTTGTACAAGTTTCAATAAATTGCTGCACCTATTTCCAATTTTTCTAGGGTTGGTTTGAACCTTTTGCACAATACTATAACCAGGCATAGCAAAATAAGAATAAATCGGATGGATAAACATGCTAGACAGAGTCTTCTGTTGTTGTCCCCTTCACCCCAGATTCATCTGGAGTTGTAAAGTGGGCCCTACTATGACTGTTGACTGCTCCCAGCGCTTTGTAAGAATGAAGTGCAGAGAAAATGTTTCCCTATGGAGATCAATTAATGCCATCTTACCCCTTAATGGGTAGCATGTGTACTCTACATATGTACTACCCGACACAACACTGCTTGTTTTACTCTTACTTAATGTGAGTCTGCACAGAAAGTTGCATTTAGGTTCTTTATTTATATGAATTGCAATTTTTCTTAATCCATAGAGTACCTGGACATCTCCTAGATATGGTGCACTGAAGCTGCCACTTCACATGGCACCCATGGTTTTCCTTCTTTGGTAGCTCATTCAGGCTGCAGACAGTACGCAGCTCAAGAGGGCAGATGGATGTGCAGTAAACAACAAAAAAACAACAGGGAGAGGAGGTGAGAAAAAAATCTGTGACAGGCAAGACAGAGAAGAGCACTGGCATGAAGGAGGATATGGACAGGATGAAGTGAAGAGGAAAGAGGGATTTGGGCTGTGAAATGAAAGACGGGGTGGGATGAACCAGGGTGGTCCGTGCGAGCAAGCGAGCATGTGAGACCCAGAAAATAAGATGCCGTAAGAATATCTGAGATGTGAAGAGTTCTTTCCTGAGTGGAAACAGTATTCTCTGTTGATTTGTTCGGAGGGGTGGTACAGAATAAATTTCCACACTTTGCACCTCTTGTAGACGGCCCCCAATGGAAACGTTAAATTGACGGAGACCTGGCTATTTTCTGACGACTGACTTGGTGGCAAACTCTTTAATAATGCCTGTACAATCAGTGAAAGCATTTATGCTGAATATGCTGAAAAAATAATAATAATAGTAATTCGGTAGTAAGGTTGACCACTCTGTGAAGCTGCATGAAACAAAAAGCGGCTTTTGGGGGGGTCGGATGCTTAAAAAACCCCGTCATCTAGATGATGAATTAGCTGTTAAATCTTTTTTTTTCCTCGATGACCTTGTGAGTTGTTGAATTCCTCTGGTTTATTGCGCATTTCAGTGGCGATGCCAAGCCTTTAAAGTCCTACTAATGACCTAACACACACATTTAATGTATGCTGGACACTGAAACACACACACACACTTTTTTTCTGTGCACCCACATATGTCCTCATTATATTTCTTCACACTAACTCACAGGCTACCAAGTCAGGCACATTTCCCCATCAAAGGAGTTCCTACATATACACATTACATTATACCCACACATGCTCTCCCCCTCCCTCTGGTTTTTCCTTTATCTTTTTTTTCACCGGGGGCTTTTATAGAAGATCAGAGTAACAGCAGATACCTACATCCATTAGGGCTTTCCAGTCACTCAACAGCAGTATTGTGATACAGGAGGGCAGGGAAAGGGACACACTTGTCGCTCAGTGGCAGCCTAAGGGAGCACCGCTTCCATCTTGACAGATATCTTTCTCTCTAATGCCCCCAGGGGAGGCCTACCTACCCCCTCGGTGACTGATGCACAGAGAGGCAACAGGGGTGATCTCTTGAGAGACTGTATCCAAAAATAAAGATGTAGGTGTATGGCTGCGTCTTTGTGCGTGTCTTTCTTGTGTGCGAGCACTGCACGGATCGGTGACTTGCGTTGGAATTTTGTTGATGCCACACTCAGCTTGGTCCCTGAGAAACATTCATGCTTAGTTTATTTTTCCAACACAACAAACTAAATAACCTGTTTGTGATGACTGGATGATAGAGGAGATGAAATTCTTGTGTTTTTCCAGGAGCAACAACAACAACAAAAAAGACATAATAGTTACATCCTGCAGAATGTTCCTTTATGATGTTTCGTTTTTCTTTTCAACGTTGTGGTTTTTTTTGCTCAGTGCTGTGCAAAAATCCGAAGTCCCTCTTATTTCATTATATTTTGGTAGGAACACGGGAAGTAGAATCCAGAGATTTATTGAAACCTCTCCAAACATGCATGGAAAAACATCAAATAAGGCAAAAACAGAGTTTGTTAAATTCTCATTTGCTTGAAATTCTGTATTTGTGTTGACCTTCTTTATTCTTCAACACAGCCTGAACCCTCTTAGGCAGATCTATAGTCCTCAACGCTCCAGAAGCATGTTAAAAGCTCTTCTTTGGATGTTGGCAGCCTTTAGTTCTGTTCTCTGAAGGTAGTGTGTTTGGCATCATTTTCATATAGAAAAGTAACCTGTTACAAGTCAGAAGCTTTTCACATGGTATCACATGGTGGATCAAAATCTGATGGAACTCTTAATCAAGACCCCCAACACTACTGGATCACTTGTAATCCCAACCCTTGACAGAGCCTCCACCATGTTTTACACATGGTTGTAGACGATCCATGCCACCTGCTGCCACAGATTTTCCATCCAGTTCTTGTTCACTGTGGCATACCTCAGCATTTTCTCCGTGTTTGCCTACCTTAAGAATGGATTTCTGACAACCAATCTTCCACTGAGAACATTTCTGATGAGGCTTTAGTAGACAATAAATTTCTCAGCTGAAGGCCCAGGCGTTGTTCACCTGCTGTAGATAGATTTGTAAGCCTGCCACTTCTTGTTTTTGGACACAATTCATATCATACTGAGATGTTATGTGTTGACACAACACAGGTTCATCCCTTGAGTTATTTGACTTTTTATGCTTGAGGGATTCATGTGATAAGTGACGAGGCTTAACAAACAAAAAAACATTCTTCTGAAAATGATCAAGTACAAGGACTGGACTGAAAATGTGTCAAATATTAAGAGGGATAATGAGGGACGGGCAAAACTTTTGCACGCTAATGTGTCAATAGGTCTGTACTAATCAAGAGAGTCAGCAAGTTAGTGTAATGTAAAAACAGCCTGTTTCACCTGAAAAATGCACCTCTGCTACTTTATGAAGAACTTTTTTTACTGGCTATAATTCTGATCTGGTAGCAGTGAAACAGCATCACAGCAGTGAAGGTCGTGAAATGCCATGTAGAAGAGTTTAGTGATATCTTTCTCGTTGCCCCACCCCAGGTTTACCTCATTTATACAGTTAGTTACATATATGTGGTACACTGTGTTAAAAAAAGGAGTGGGTCGAGGAGGAGAGGTGAGGCGTATGGGGAAAAAATCCTTTAAAATGCACCTTGCAGCCATGCAGTGATATTTCTCACAGAGATTCTGATGACAATACAACAGGATGCAACCCCAGTCTGAACAAACAGAGCAGGAGAAGATTCTCTGGCCTCTTGTGCTCCAATTTGCTGGCTGACTGCAGAAAGACAACACTGTCTCTTTAATGTGGGGAGGGTCAGAGGTCACTGTATTGCATTTGTAAGGTCAGCGGTTGAGGTCACGCTCAGCTCTGGGCCTTCCTGCTGCAGACAGCTGGGTCATGCCACCTACATAGAGCCCAATTATCCCTGCCAGCTAATAACTCTTCAGCTCGTTCCATTGCACCGCACACACACACACACACACACACACACAAAATTCCCTGTTATACAATGAATGTCTTTCGCTGTTCCAGTGTATGTGTATGTATACACAGAAATCCCTAAACAAAAGGGAGAGCGAAAAAACAAACCAGTTGAAGACAATTAAAAGCAGAACAACACGCTTCAAAACAATTTGAGGCAAAAGGGGGAAAAACTATCTTGGCACGGACATAATCATCAGAGAAACAGCACTGATGTGAGAGAGCCAAGCATTGTAAAGCACATTGCAGAGAGAGCCAGTGTCAAATATAATTTAATTGCTCCGTCTGAAGTGAATGATGTGCTTCTTTTAAATTATACTCAGCGACACAGTAAGTGACAGTGGCCCTCAGTTTGACCCAGCTCCAGTGAAATGTATGTGCATTTTGCCGGGGTGTCAAGAGGTTTTCATCACAGGCCTGGAAAGTCCATCTCACCCTGTGCCAGAGGGACCAAACATCATGTCATATCCATAACCGGAGAGCAAAAGCAAACTTCCAGATAGACACAGTATATCACTATTACCTAAATTTTCTGCAGGTGGAAAAAAAACCCCAAGCCTCATTGCATTATAGATCCATTCTGTCTGAGAAGCCTGCCTACCTTTCTATTTATGTCTTAAGTGATGTGACTGTCCTGCCAAACCACTTTTATGGCAAGCAGATGACATTCTTATTTAGTTTACCCAGGGCTTTATATGCAGTGAATAGAAATTGCTGAGTTTTAGACAGAGCAGTCTACTGAACAGACACAGACTTAGCGTAACCGACCGCGCTGCCAAACCCACATGTAAGGAAAAATACAGAATGCAAGAGAGACAGAGTGGGCCAGAGAGATGAGATATTTTGAGGTGTATCCTGGCTGTCTGGCTCTAGCTAATGCCCTCTTCAGTGAGGTGGAATGGCACATAAGCTCCCATTAATACGGGAATGAGTTGAATTTAGCTCTGTCTGCCTGCACGGCTGGTCTGGCCAGCCCCCCTGGCTTTCCATGAAGTGTGGGGTGCAACACTTACTGAAAAGCTCTATGCTGTGCTCCGGCATGCCACACCCTCCTGACACCCCCAGCGCTTTCCTTTGTTCTCTAACTATAGCCGTAGCCACGCCAAGGCCCCCTGACTTAAATATTCCACTATAAAACAAGTGATAATGAACATTAAAGCGCCGAGCGCTGGTAGTTGACTGAGCCACTAAGCGCATACTGCCTTGTGCGCATACGTACACACGCAAAGAGTTGCGCGCACGGGCGCACATACGGCTATGTTACATTAGATGCAAAATGCACACGTGTAACCCCGCTCCCTCCTTCTTCTTTTTTTTTTTGCATGTGCGCTTCGACAGTAGAATCAAAAAGGAAAGTGAAGAGAGAGTGGATGAGAGGTGTAGAGACCTGGGAGTGGAAAATGATTGATCCGTTTTAAAGGTCCTATAAATCCACTAGCAGATGCGGGTATAAATGGGGGGTGTGCATGTCTTTCCTACCTGGCAACCCATCTCAGCATCACAACAGGGATATTTATACTGTCCATCCTACAGTAAGACCTTGACAAAGCCTCTTAGCATACACTCGTGTGAGGCTTGCTTGGTTTTGTTAGCTGGTGTGAAGTCGCTGATAAAAAAAAAAAAAATGAACGTGCAGATTCATGAATGTTACTATTATGGTCTGTGCATGTTTGAGCGTGTGTATGGCTATTGATGAGCAGTGAGAGCTTTTACAGTAAACTGCATGTAACTGACTGTGGAGCGTCTGTACTAATGGAGGCTCCATGTAAAGGTTGCCTGTCTCTGGAGCTCCCTGGAGTGCCCAGGCAGCCAGGCACCTTTGACCAGGGCTAGGCCCCCTCAGGCCTTCACATACACACACACACACCTCTCTGTGCCCCCCACCCCCACCCCCCTCCTACTCTCCCTTGGGTGAGATGAGCCCACCAAGGCCTCTCTCCTGGAGCAGTTCCCCCCATGAAGCCTAGGCTCTCCACCTCTCTCACCAACCACTCCACACAGACGTGGCCAAAAGCCAGGGGACGCCACTGTCTGGATCAGGGGGTTGAGGCTGGTGGAAGATATGTGTGTGTAAGTGTGCACATGCCTGTATATGCGCCCGTGTGAGTGTGTTTTTGTGCGTTTGTGTATATCTGCAGAGGGTGGTGGTGGTGGTAGTGGTGTTGGTGGTGTTGGGGAGGGGGGTCTATCCCCAGACACAAGTTGCTCAGTTTTTTGGAGAGTCTCTGGCCCACCCAAGAGGAAAGAGTAGGAGGAGAAGGTGGTGGGGGGAGGGGACCGCGGCCTTGGGGGAACAAAGCCTTATTTCAAACTTGCCGAAAACAGGGGTCTTTATGCTGTGATGCTGGGGCCCCCCTCCTATGTAGGGAGATGTTATCGCAAAGATGCAATATCCACCTCGGCATAGGGCCGGGGGGGTGGGTGCATAGGCCTCCAGTGTTACACTAAGTACCCTGGGGCACTGACCTCACTAATGAAGTCTCCCTTGGCTGCTGCCTGCTGCTACCCACTACTGTACCCTCCTTTGTCTTTCACATGGAGATCTCTCACTCTATTTGTCTGTCTGCCTTTCTGTCAGCCTCCCTGGCTGGCTGTTAACAACAGCTGTGTGCGTGCGTGCGTGCGTGTGTGTGTGTGTGTGTGTGTGTGTGTGTGTGTGTGTGTGTGAGAAAGAGAGAGAGACCAATGATCATACTTTTTCTACATTGATAGTTCTAGTTCATATGCAGCTTATTGTTAGGGTGTTTTGTTGGTGGTGTTGGTTTTGTGTGCTGTCTCTGAATCATTTTGTGATCCTTCTCTTTCTCCTTGTCTGCCATCCCTGCATCCAACCATCCCTGCATCCATCCATCCATGCATCCATGCATCCATCCATCCCTGCATCCATCCATCCCTGCATCCATCCATCCATCTGCACGACTGTTTCCATAGCTTACTTTGAAGTGTCTCCCTGATTTACTGTCCGGCTGTCTCTTATAGTCCTTTTGACTTTGAAGTTTTCGGTTATCTAACTATCGAAACCTCCTGTTTTTAAAAAGATGTTACACCAGGCTCCTCAGGGAATGCACAAGTGGGAAAAGGGAAATTTGATTTTGCAAGATGGGGATCGGGAGAAAAGCACAATTAAAGTGGACAACCCGCATTCCTGTGTGGAGCCAGTGGCCTGGGGATAGGATTTGCTGAGTTTTCCTGACAGCTTGGAAATCCCACCACTCCACGGCTTGATCCTCGTCTTAGCTTGCATCTTCTGCCCTGACCCAAAATTTAAAGAGGGAAAATGATAATAATTTAGATGGGGAGAAAGAAGAAGGCTGTGAGGAGTGTGTGTGTGTGAGTGAGCTGACACTGAGGGCTTGTGAGCTATAAAAGCAGATGACAAATTGATTTTACTGTAAAAACATGTCGCTTATATTTGCAAGCAAAGTCTTTATTTAACACCAGGGGAATAGAGACAGTACACATTCATGTCCTGCCCACAGTGGAAGAAAAAACAATTCATGGCTTTCCACTGACTTTGTGTTTCATGATGGTGCCTTCTTGTCATTTCTGTCTCCTAGCAAAAAGCTGATGATGTATTGCCAACAGACTAAGTGACCCACACTAAGTTTTTCTAAACGTCTGAAATGAAAAACTGAGCTGTCGAGGAGATAAAAGGGGATAGTGGCAAAAAAGACATGAAGTGGCTAGAATAGAAACACAGGGATCCCCACACTTAGTATGCCTAGCTGTGCAGCACTGCTTCTGCTGAAAAGTGTAATACTGATAAATATGCAGTATTGTCCATCCCATCCATCTTCTTCCACTTCTCCAATTTCTGTGAATAGTGTAATGTTTTCGCAGTACGACACACCGCCCACTGTCTGTATAGTTTGAGGCCCTGACTTTTTCTGCGAATAGCGTTCTAGAGCTCAACCAGCAGCTTCTTTTGGTTGCTCCCTAATTTACAGCAGATGCTTCCACAGATTTGATTTTGCAAAACTGTGCCCGTCCTTGGTGCACCCCCTAAGGGGCGCGTTATACCCGACATGCGGCGTCTCGCGAATGGCACCGACGACATAGTTGACGGCCACTTCTGCAGGTCGTGCAGCTCTTGAGTTTCGTAATCTGCCGTGTTGTGCTGCTGTCGCCGCAGTTGAGTTTACAGCATTATTGTGCGTTTGTGTCCGATTTTTCCACCATTAAGCTCAGAGATTCAGAGACTACAGAGAGGGTGATGTTGCAACACTTGCAACATCACCCTCTTTTGTGTCTTTTGTGGAAAAGACTGTGAAAAAAACAACAACAAAAGCTCGGCAATGTCTTTGCTTCTGATTTTGACTTCTCTTTTATCAGCACTGATGTAGAAGTTTGGTCTGAGTGCAGCTGAAACCAGGGTAGTAATGGTGACACAAATGGAAGCGTCTATGCGATGAAGTTACCAAAGCCGGTGCTTGAGGGATTTGTGTCTCTTTCTGATGTCAAACATGGGATTTTTTTCGCGTTTAAACACTACATTGTAGTGCCATGTTTTTAGAGCTCAAGGAACTTAACCTGTTTGGTGAAAGGTAAATACAATGCAGTTATTTAAAATTAATTGGATCTTTTACTCTGGTGAATTTCATGCAGTTATTGCCTGTTTAAAACGGTGTCTGCATCATTCACACCCGTTGAATGACTCCATCACTGAAGGAGTGCGGCACTCCTTTGAGGCACTGAGAAAAGAGAGCATATCTTTTTGCAATTCCATAATGCCCAGACCCTGGAGAGCCAATGTGGAAAGTTTGCTTTAGCACCCGCTGGGTTAGAAGATGAAAGAGATTTGGAATGACGCGGGTCTATGTTCGGGGGACGGGGGGGAGCTCTGAGCATGGTGGGGCTTATATCTCTTTATCCCGTCTGGCGTGCTGCGGATGGGCTCGACCTACATCAGCTGTCCACTTTTCTCCAGCTGCCCGTCACCGTGCAATCCAAAGCTGGCCTGTCTGCCCATGGATTACCTGGGCGAACAAGTGTACCCCTTCATCCCCCTTGTGCTCTGAATATACATCTCACCCTACCCTGCTTAAAAAGCCCTCACCTGAGCACCCCTGCATGGCCACTTGGGTTCAGTTATAAAAAGATGAAGGGGAGCTTGGGAGTGGTGGAGCAGGGCTAAGGCATTGGCAGAGGGACTGCTGCAGTGGTGTTTATGGGGGCTAGCCAGGATTAGTTGGCGGCTGGTGGTTATTGATTCAATTTGAGATGCTTTTTTATCTGCAAGCCGCCTAAGGCCGGTGCACATGCTAGCTTCCTCCATTGGGCCCTAATCCCTGCTGGTTATAAAAGGAATATGCCTTTGGTGTTGGAGGAGATGCTCTGAATGCCTGTGTTGCAGCAGAGTAGGCATCTGTCATGTGTGCTTGGTTGAGCCGGCACTGGGATCAGGGGGGCTCGGCATGTTGGCTACAGGTTTTAGCTAGTGCTGAGAGCTAGAGTAGAGAGCGAGCTGGTGTACTGTTGGTATGCACTCATAAGTTGTACTGCTGTAAACTAACTTTCAGTGTTTTGTGATTAAAATCAAACTGAGACTTTTCAGGTATAACTCCGTACAAGATGAAATGTGCCAAACTTGTCAGTCTAGCTGCAAAAGGACAAATTGCCCGATATGATTACAAGAGTGAGAGAATGAGAGAAAATGAGTGACAGGCACCAGAAGAGAGTCATGGGCAGAGACCAGAGGTTAATGAGTAGACCAACAGAGACTGATGGATGATGAAAGAGTGATTCAGCTCTATTTCTCATCCCCTCCCTCTCCGGCGTGTTTATTCTGAGATTGTCATTTGTCATTGGTGGAGGTCCTTTCTTTCCTTCCTGTGACAGCCAGCTCCAAATCATGCGCAGACAGATGGAGGGGCCAGCAAACTCAAATAGAGGTGGAGACGGGGAGGGCGGGGGGAGAACCAAGGCCAGCATCCAACGTTTGATGTGTCTCCCCCGGGCCTCATCCGCTCTGTCACCCCTCCTGGATGGTGCTGACAGATGGAACTTTGAGGCACTAACCCGCTGGGGACAGTGACACAGAAGTATGAAACAGAAGGAGAGATGAGTGTGAAAGATGAATGACTTAATGAATGGAAGCTGGTGTATGAAATGATGCAAAAGGCGAGAGAATCTCACCGTTTCAGCCTTTCAGCGCACAGGAAGCATGACTCAGATTTCACAAACGGAAGTGAACATTGTGTTAATCAGCAACACGTCGTCACTTTTAGGAGACGCTGACAAGAAAAATATAATCAAACACATAGGAGTCACGTTGCTATCGGCAACCCTATAGTCATCTAATGAAAATGCACATTTAAAATGTTGTTACACTTTTTAATAAAGACTCAGTTTTAGGTAAAGGATAAGGAATCACTGGACTAACTAGTTGGGCTTTGCCTTCTCAGTTGTTTAGTCTTATTGCAGACAGTGTAAGTAGCCAAAGAGGAGCTCCAGCAGCTGAAATCTGCTACTACAGTGTCAGCTGAAAGTTCTACAGGTAACCACTAGAGGCTGACAAACTGCTGTGATCAGCCACAGCTTTACCGCAACTGCTGTGCTGCAATACCACACAAATTAACTGCAAACAATAAACTAATACACACAGTATCAATTAACTGCAGTGTATTGTAAACCACACACCAGCAGGATATAACGAAGAAAGCCCGAGTGCTTTCTTTTATCTCCACTCTAAATGAACTGTGTCTGTCTGCTTGCTGCTCTCCTCTACACCTGCCACATTTACTGAAAGTCAAGAGCTGAGATACATTCACACATACAGTACAAGTGTATGTTACATACAGCATGTGCAGCTTTATAATGTTAAAGGTATGCTGTTAATGACTTGATATCATGGATGTCTCAATAGTGATGATGTAGCGTATCCTTGGTAGCGACCTGAAGATAGAACTCACTCAGTTTTCTCCTTCTATTCAAGTCTGTGCTGCCAAACTCTGAATGAAGCCAGGCAAGAGGCCTGGATGAGAGAAGTCTGAAAGGATAGGGCCGGCTACATGGAAGACACTCTCTCATTTCCAGTTACCTGGGTTAAGGAAACTTTTGCATTTTCTCTGTAGCTTAAAGTAGTCAAGCCTGCAAGAAACTGATCATCATCAAGTGTGAGCACCTCTATAAAAACATACATTTTGGCAGTTTGCTGGTCTGAAGCATTCAGGTGTTTGTTAACACAATGCCAAGGAGGAAAGACGTCAGCAAACAGTTATAAAATAATTTCCCAAAGACTTGAAGTCCATCACTCTGCAGCAATAGAAATTATGGAGCTCTGTGCCAATCTTCCCAGGAGTTGACGTCCCAACACATTCACTGTGCAGTGCTCAGAAAAAGTGCAAAAAAATACAAAAAACCCAAGATCTGCATCTCAGACTCTACAGGCCTGAGTCGTCATGTTAAATGTTGAGACTGAGCAAGTATGGCTTGTTTGGAAGGGTTGCCAGGAGAAAGCCTCTTGTCTCTAAAAATAACATTGCAGCACACCTTAAGTTTGCAAAGTTGCATTTCAGCAACTTGAGTTCTGGAATCTCTCCTCCTCTCTCTGGAATCTCTCTCCTTTGGAGAGACGAGACCAATGTGACTGGTGGATAAAGTCAAGCATTACTTCAAGCTATTACTGTTAAAGGTGGTTCTACAAGCTATTGAATCATAGGGCGTACTTAACCATTCATCCACCGCTTCTGTATTTTGATGTAGTCCTAATAAGAAGTACATATGTCTTTATTAGGTCCTGATATGTAAAAGAAGGTGTAGTGTCTTTCTTTTATCATAACTCTATCAAATAAGGTCTGTGATTCATGTCAGGTTAGCTCGTTTTCATGTCTGTTCAAATCGTCATTTTTCTTTTTGTGTAAATTTGATCTGTGAGACAAAATTCTGTTTCATCACATGTTTTCTCTTTGTTGCTGGTTACAATTTGCACATTTGGGAATCAGATAATAAGATGAGCTGAGCTTAACTTGCGAGTATTACGACATTCCAAAGTTTAGCAGTTGCAAAAGTTTTGGGGCGATGTGTTTAACCAAGAAAGTGAGATTGTAAAATCTGAATTCCTGAATGTTGTATACATAGTGTGGTCAAGTTTAGCCCTGTGTTAGAGTTCATTCTCCCACATTTGTGTTATATTGGTCTGGACATGATTGCTGCTGCTGCGAGCGCTGTAAAATGTGGAGCACTTATAACACTTGTCATAGCAGCCTCATTTCACAAGTTGCGTGCGATGGAGACACACATGTTTGTGTGTCACATCCACTGTGACACGCTTGACAATAAGCACAAGTGTTCTGCATGCTTGCAAGCTGGAGTCCAGGAGCAGTGTGGGTTTTTTTGTACTATACAGTATGATTTGCATCTGTTTTTCCTTCTGTCTTCTTTCCCGTTTGTCTCATTGACCTAGTAGTATGTTCTTATATGACCTCAGGGTTTTCACTGGCTTTCATCTTTCACACATTCTCTCTCATGTCTCCCCTATGCCTTCTTTCTTTCTATTAAGCCATGCATGTTTAAAACAGGACAATTTTCCATATTCATACTCAGCTAGACCCTTCTCTAGCCTATAAACATTCTTTGTTTTGGAAGTAATGGACCAGACCTGAAATCCCTGACATCCCTTGTAATGGGAAAATCTCCCACCCAGTGTATTAAGTCTTTTTGGTATATTTTCATTTTCAAAAATGCACGCACGCACAAGTATGCTATACTCAGCCTTACAAATGGCTCCAGATTATTCAAGTAAGACAAATTTATTTGTATAGTACATTTTAACAAAGCAATTAAATGTGCGTTATATAAAGAATATCAAGGTCAAATCTAAACGTAAAACTTTGGAATATAGTACAATGCAGAGCAAGGAGTAACTAAACACTGGAATTTATTGCAAACAGTGAAGTCTTCTACCTTGATTAAGCTGCATAAACCTTGTTTCAAATATGTGGCACATAAAACACTGAGGTGCCACTTCTCCATCTTTACTTTTAATTCAAGTCATCTACAGGTGGCAGTAATGTGCCAAGATATGTAGCAATATGCCGGTAAAGGTTGGAAAGAAGAAGACTGGATGCAGGTAAACCCTACAATGATTTGTTATGGTGTGAGAAAAAGTGTGTGTTGAATTTAACAAGTGCGGTTCATTTTGGTGGGAAAACACTGTGCTGCTGGGTTAGCTGTGACAATAAGTCCTTGTAATTGCTGTAAGGATTAACGATGTCTGTACTGAAACATTAGTTTCTGTTTAGAAAGCATGCAGAGAAGAATTTTTCCATGTTTTTCTCAAAGTGTGCTGAAGAATTTGGGATGTAATCAAGCAAACGTTGTTAACTGATTCTAAAAACGTTTGACAAAAGAGTGAAAGAGGGACTAGTGCCTGTTCAGTTCCTTGACTTGTATGCATGTAGCCTGCTCTCTCACCCAGGCAGCATTCGATAAGTAGTGCTAAAACGATGATGCAAGAGCAGGCCTGGATACCCCTCTACCTCCTCCCCTCTTTCACCCTCCTTTTCCTCGCCTCAGTCTTTCCTCTTCCAACAACCACCCCCACTCCCTCCTCTTGAACTGACATGGTACCCATCAGGCCAGGGACCAGGCTGGGATTCTGAGGTGGCGCCCAGACTCAGATTATTTACAAGAGCTGTAGCTCTGCAGAGACTGTGGTAATTTTTTTTTTCTTTCAAAGGATTCAAAGGCATGTTATGGAGAACACGGAATATCTCAGGCCCAATTGTCTCTCCAAGTGCTTCTCTTCAGTTTTTCTGTTGCTCTCTTGATCTGTTTTTGCAAAGCAGGAAAACTCGTAACACTGACACACTGGATCACTCTCGTGCTCATAATCATAGATACTTTTAAACCACACTCAAACACCCAAGAGGATTAGGATTGCACTTTTTGGAAGTTTACTTGGAATAGGTTGATGAGACTGCCAGGGCTTGTCTGACCACCCTGGGCCACCCTTGTGGCCTTTTGTGACAAAGCAAAATGTTTTCCAGACTCTGCGACTACTGGGCAAGACACCTGAGCCAGGCTGTATAAATGCTTTAGCAGGGGATGGTAAGCGTGGTATGGTAGTTGAGATCTCATGGATGTGATCCGGCACATGCCATGTTCCACATGCCCAGAATAGCTGGCCATTCACGGATGTCTCCGTACACACAGATCATGTATAGTAGAGGCCATCAGATGGCAAGAAAAACAAATAACTGAAGGGAAGGGGATAAGTAGATCAGACTTAGGAGGGAGATGGTTGTTGCGATTTCAGGTTAAACTGTTAGCTAGGGGTTGTTTCTGGGGATATGTGGCTGTGTGGAGTCAGCAGGGGTCGGGTTTGCTGTCTTAGGTATCAGCATCCGGACACTAATGCCAAACCAGCACAAACTGCAGAAACGATTAGATGTAAGAGAGGGGAGGGGGGTGGGGGTGGGGTTGGACAGACCTCCAGTAAGGTTCCTGATCTTTCACGGTTACTGTTGCCCCTCGGAGTGATGAAGGCTTGCCCAAAATGGATGCGATAAGGGGGGAGCTGGAGTATGAGACAGCAAAGAGGAAATGGAAAAGATTAGTGTCAGTCATTGGTGGGAAAGGGGGGAGATTGTGACGACATGGAAATCCCGGCTTGTTGTTATTCTGGCCCATGTGGCCCACTGATTGGCAGAAAGACCTCAGAGTCCAGGCTGACTGCCTCCTGCCTGGCATTGGGCTGGGATGCAAGGAATGAACCTGTCACTGACTCCTGCTTGTAAACAAACCAAATACTGTGGGAAAGATGAGGTGTGAAGCAGAGGATGCTGCTGTCTCCATGCCCTGTCTCTCGCTCCCCCTTTTGGTCTCGCTCATCAACCCCCCGACTTTTTCCTCTTGTGTCAGCGAGAAATCAAACACCACCCCCTTCCTTCGTTGATGTCCCGAGCTTCTGAACTTCCCGAAAACCGTGTGCCATTTTATTTGTTTGCCACGTGTACATGGTCACAGACCCACTTATCGACACAAAAGAGCCCAGTCGCTGGCTGCCAGTTGTTGTCATACATGTTGTGGATATTAATAACCAACAAAGTTTCTATAGTTACAACATTTCTTGGGGTGGGGTGGGGGGTGTTTGCACGTTTTCTTCCCTGGTGGGGATAAATATAGCCTTCAGCCCTGGTTTAGCGTGTTTGACTTTCTGCTGGTTTACTCTCTTAACAGCCAGCTAGTGTCCCAGAATAGGCGATATTGCGGGTCTCTATGGCAACCACCGGGATTGCACATGAGAGATAGAGAACATGGCCGTCAGCAGCTAGGGAGGCAGACAGGCAGACATTTTTAACCTTGACATTTTTGGAGCGATATCATTACATCTTAGTCCAAGACTTCCCATTGCCAGCTGAGCCGTGAAACCCGCTCTCAATGTTCTTTCCAGTTTTTGAATACTTGACCCCCCGCCCCCACCCCACCCTCCCTCTTCCCTCCTCATCCTCTTCTTCTCAACAGGTCGCACAATCGCAGTCTGTCACTCTTAATAAATGCTGGAAACCAAGTGCTGTTTGTGTGCTGGAGAATCTCGAAATGACTAAGCAGTGGCTAGGTCGCAAAGGCTCTCTGGAGAGGCCCCGGGGTGAGGGAATGGAGCTGGAAGGAGGAGCTGGCCCCCGAGACGCCTGCAAGCCGTCGGGATACACACTGGCCTGGCCACAAAAATGAGCCTCTGGCCAGCGTTGGCCGCCCGTCTGGCTCTGCGCAAACACACACTCACTGACGCGCGCGCAGTGGAAAAGTGCGACTCGAGGTATCAGCATGTAAAGAGGAAGAACGCTGATGGGAGAATTTGGGAATAAAAGGGTAGAAATAGAGTACTGGAGTAAATTCATTCATATTTCAACCCCCCTCCCCGCCTCACACTCCGGGTACGAGCAAGCCAAACCTCACGGGTGAATCAGTGTTCCTCGTAAACAAGCCGCAAGCACACAATGGCGCCGCTTACTCTAGAGAGTCGGAGAGAAAGAAAGGAGCGCAATGAGAAAATGAAAGGAGAAACAGAAAGAAGGCATGCCAACCTCCAGACGGAGGGGAACATACAACTCCAAACAAACAGCAACTCAGAGCATGCAAGTCCAGGACGTTATCTTGCCTTGTTAAAAAAAAATAACTAAAGTGGATGCAGACTACAATTTAAATGGGTTCTCCCTCTGATTGTCCTGTACTTACCCTCCGAGTTTTAAGAAATGCTGGCAGGTTGTTTTTGTGTTTTTGTTTTTATTTTTTTGCATAACTGCGTACCAACAGAAAAACAGCAGTGAAACCATCCATCACTGGAAAACACCAACTAAGTAAAGAAGTCCTGTGGGATAATAAAGTCAAGGCTTGAATGCATATCATGTCAAATGTGATCTGTCTTTTGTCCGTGGCAGTCAGCTTCAATTTCACATTGTCTCTCGTGTCTCGGCAAAACCACAGTTCTTCTTCTTCTTCTTTTAATTTGCAGCCTGGTTAATCTGCAACAACATTTCCAAAACGATTGAAAGGCTTTGTAAAATGCTATTAGAAATGTAATGCAACACCTTGCAAAGGCTCATTTGGACAGGAGCGGGTTTGCCGCTGTGCTGCATCATCCCTTCCTTTATCAGCACTCTAAGCATTAAGGGAACTGACTAGCTGCAGTTTTGAAATAATTTTAGCTGCTTTGGAGATAAGGAAGAGCAGTTTAGCACCTGTTCTGCTCTATAGCCATGCTGTTGTAATATTTATTGATCACAATGTGCCATTGCTAGTAGAAGCAAGGCTTTTTCCATGGGGGTTTCCATGGGGCCCTTCTTTACTCCCATCCAAGTTTCATGTGGATGGCAGTATATGATCTCCACACTCTGTGTACATGGTACAGAATCAGTGAGGTCTTTACACATATTATTACAGATGTTGACTTTTGAAATGTGTGCTAACAATAAGCCAGACGCCACCTCACCCTTTAACCTGGAGGATGAGCCATCCATGATTGTTGATAGTTGAAATTGAGGGGCCCCCCATATTGACTTTATTTTTTCTGCAGACATTACAGATTATTAATATTGATATTGTAAGGTAAAGACCCTACAGTAATACAGAGAAAACCTCCAACAATCAAATTAACCCCTATGAGCTGTTGTTGCATTTGGCAACAAAATATCCTTTTAACAGGACGAAACATCAGGCTGAACCAGGCTCAGGGAGGGGTGGTTATCTGCTGTGACCGCTTGGGGTGAGAGAAGGAAGACAGGATAAAAGACATGCTGTGGAAGAGAGCCAGAGATTAATAATAACTAATTATTAAATGCAGAGAGGTGTATAAACAGTGTTAGTGAAAAGAGGTGAGTGGAGAAGAAACACTCTGGGAAACTTGCAGCGGCCTAGGCTTTTTGCAGCATAATTAATGGAGGACTTCAGGGTCACCTGATCCATCCTATGTGCTTTCTCAACATGGAACACTTCAAGCCAAATCCAAAGCAGAGGGGGTGTCTGTTTCCTGAATCCAAGCTGGGTGCGGGTTCCACAGAAAGCTGAAGGTTTTGCCTCCCATTCTGGATTCACCATGGAGGCAATAAAGTAAAACATTAAGTTCATTATAAGTGAGCTCAGGTCCGAAGAGGCTGACAATGATGTGTTTTTTTTTTTCGTTTTTTCTTAGATTGGTAAATCTTTAACTTACAGAAAGTGTAAAATCTATGTGGGTTTTTTCTCTGGAAAGGTTCTATGTGTAACCTAATCTCGTTGGGTAATGAAACATGCAACATATAATTGATGAGGCAGACCAAAATCAGACCCCTTCTTGCCTGCAGACAAAGATACATGTTTCTTATCATCGTATTTTAGTGCTCAAGCTCTACCATGATTGCACACAAAAGCAACAGGACCCTCTTAGAACTAATGTATTCAGATTACAGGCAATTATGGCTTATTACCATTTTGTGGGGGAAGCGGGGCTCATTTGCAGTATTTGTTCGGTGGTTGTCTAATACCGGGAAAGGGAGGGGAGCCGGGCATTTCCCCTCCGTGCAAGCTGTGATGCTGCAAGAGAAGCATGTAGCATGGCTCAGATATTAATGACTCATTTCCCCCTCACCTGGAAGACGAAAGTAGAGCTAATCCAGATACTTCAGTGCTAATAGCCCCACTAAATCACTTTTGCATTCACTTTGTGGCTTGTTGTCTTTTTGGAGGATATGGAAAAATCAATCCATGGTGCCGTGCTCAGACATTTTCTCACGTTTGAACCTATTTTCGATCCTATCTCTTTGTTGCTAGTCTGTTGACACTCTGGTTACACATCTACATTTTTGTTCTGGTTGGTAATGACAGGAGTATTCACTTCTTGTCACCAAACACAACACCGGGACCTTTTGCACCACTTTCATGTTGCACGGCTTGCATTCCATGTTTCCCCGCTCCAATTATACACACAGGCTCAAAGAGACCCCCTTTTCTTTCCCGCTCTCCCATTTGATAATTTTTTTTTTTGTTTAACACCACGATCCTGCAAGCAATCATAATGCAGTTTGTCTCTGAAGTGGCAACTGGTGGAGCTAAAGGAGGCAAATATTTAGATTCGAAGCTGTCACGGCTGGGTGCTGTTTACAAGAAATGCTGTCATCTCAGATACTCTGACTTGTGAAATCGTTGCGCCAGTCAAAACTGCTGAACGAGCAAATGTGAAATTGTCTTGCTTTTGGGGATGAGCTTTATTACTCGCTGGGCTAAGGAGAAACAGATTCTAATCAATGCCACTGTAATGCAATTGACTGAAGAGCCAAAACAGCCTTGGGCAGCTTTTGGAAAAAACTGGGTATCGAGAGGTTTCGCCTCAGCTGTCTTCTTCTGGTGAGAGAATGGTTGTTAATGGTCGCCTCGCTGACTTGCCAGAAAAAAAGGTGCCAAATGACAGCCACTTACTGGTTAATACACCATGCTGTCAAACTTAGCATCCTTCCTGTGAAACCATTCGCCACAAGAAATGTGAAGCATGAAAGGGTCACTGTGCAGAGTGCTGGTCCTTTCCTCTGGACTCGCCGTTTCTGCCTCTACGCAATGGAGTCCGCCGCGGTATATTTAGGCGTACGGTTTGGGACAGGAAGAGGGGGAAGCGCTGAGGTTATTTGATTGCTTCATTATGGTCATATATATGGCCATATATTTATGTATACTTTGTTATGTATGTTATTACATGTACACCAGTGAGTGTTTGTTTGTTTGTCTGCGTATGTTTGTGCGTACACGTCTGTGTGTGTACGTGTGTGTGCGTGTGTGACTCAGTCAAAAAGGCTCAGTGTTTAGACCACCCTGAGAGCTGGGCTGAGTGACAGCATGGGCCTCAAGACTCTTGCAACACACACACACACACACTCACAAAGGCGCACACACTCCGGCACATACAGTGCTCAAACACACACGTCAGCGAGCTCATTTTTCAACGTGTTTTCTAGTCTATTAATGGTCTCATGACCAAATACATATCGCGCTCCAAAGCAAACATGCTGTATTAAAATTGAATAAATCACTCTGGGGTCAGGAGGGAACACAAACTTACTGCTGTTAGCACTGTGCCACCTAGCAGCATCGCAGCAGATGCTGCCCGTTAGGCTGTGCCTGCAGTTTAAAGTGTAATGCTGGACAGCACATTTCTGAATCAGTGATTATAAAGAAGAAAGCCAGGTTCTTTCCATCTGTGAATTTGAATGATTACATAAATACGACGATGACATGAATGCTAAATGAAAACTAATTGTTAGTTATGTTCAGACCATTTTGACCAAATTTTCCCATTAGTCACCTGTCCTTTCTCTCTTCTTCTTTTTTTTTTTTTTTTTGCATATCAGAGATGGAGGCACGAGTCCAAGTACGCACCACAATGAAGTGCTCTTTTTGCTCACAGTGTGTGTTTAGGCCTCCAGTCAAAATCGGGTCCTGCTGTGATGTTGTCATTTATATCAAAGCCTTTTTTTTTTCCTTCTTAACAGCTAATTAGTAGCTGTTGGACCTGGTGTCTGTGGGCCAACCCCCTGCTATGTTGAATACAAACTCTACATAGACTGGTGATGTCGCAAGGGGGGGTGTAAATTCATTTTACAATGCGACAACATGGATAAAGTACATTTAATTAAATGTACAGTGGGAGAAATCATTATTTAAAACCCTGCCTGTGAATTTCTAAGTTTGCAAACTTAGACTTCTATAATTTATTTACAGTAGTTTCATTTTAATGAGCACTTTCTGCCGAGACCACTTTGGTTCAATGGTAAACTTAATACAGGCTGCCTTCTTGAGATTTCAATCCATTACAGTGTAGTGGGTTATCAATGGTGTCTGAAGGCAGCTGGGACTGTGGTCATCCTGTGTAGTTTTGGGCTGGCCCGCCAACTTTCTCATAGTCATCATCATCCCATAAGGAAAGATCTTGGAGGGCAGCTGATGGGCATTTGATATTTCTTCCCTCTGAATAATCACACCAACAGTTGTCACTTTCTTACTAAGCTTCTTCCTGATGGTCTTGTAGCTCATTCCAGCCTTGTGCAGGTGCTGGAGGTTGGAATGGAAGAAACTGGTTCTGTGGACAGGTGTACTTTGTACACATTGTTGTGATCAGGAGTATCTGTAATTATTGATTGATTGCAATCAGCCAATCTGTGGGAGGCATAATTCTGCCTGGGTTGCAGAGGATTAAATATTTATTTCACTCAATGACATGAAAATCAGCTTATTATGTTTATCTAATGTGTTTTTTCTGTCTCTCTGCATCAACATGAAACTACCATAAAAATAAGCAACCGTTCATTTCTTTAAGAGCAAATTCACAAATTCAGCAGGGGGTCTAATAATTATTTCTCTCCTTGTTGGTGAAAGCAATGAGTTTCTTTTCCTTCTATCAAAATCTAAGAAGTCTTTTTGTCCACTTAAGCAAAGACCACTAAAGAATATGCCTCCTTTGTATTCGCAGTGAGCCTTCAAGTTGGAACACACATATTCAAGAGTATCAGCATGTTTTCATATGTCATGTGTAATGCAGGTGGCACAGTGGTTAGGACTTTTGTCTCATGGCAAAAAGGTTCCACATTGTCACCTGCTGGCCAGCTGGAGTTCTTCTGTGTGGAGTTTGCATCCCCTGCATAGTTCCTGGATTCTCCAGCTTCCTCCCCCAGTCCAAAGACATGCTTGTTAGATTAACTGGTAGTCTGAGATTGGCTGTATGTTTAAACGTGAGTAAGCGTGGCTGTCTGTCTCTATGTGTTAGCCCTGCAATGGTCGACCATTCTGATCAGGGTGTACCCACCTCTCGCGCAGTGATACTTAGTGATAGCCCTCCCCCATAACCATAAACTGGATAGTTAAGAAAATGCTTCCTCCTGATCTTTGCATTGATGATATGAAGTCTTGTGCTCATTATAGAAACTGCCAGCAACCTAAACCGCATTCATTTGTACGCAGTGTAATCTTACCCACAACTTATCCCATACAGCTTTCATCCATTTACTCTATGTTAGCATGCATGCTTTGATGATGCTCAAATGTCATATCAGATGTAACAAACTAAAATCAAACTTGTCAGGCAGAGTTGCAAGTTGTCCAAATTTCTATGAGACTTGTTGCTGTGAGTTGGTGACTTCAGGACACTGTACCTCGTAATGCCTTATCCTTTGAATTTCTGAAAGGAATGTGGAAAAAGACTGGAAATGTCGATGAACTTACTGGAATAAGTATAGTCCCTGTATCCCTGAATCACCAGCTGTCATGGAGCTCTGATAACTACAAATTGTCAAGAGAAAGTTTAGTTAAAAACATTTGATCAGTCAAATCATCCACGATTGCCGTAAAATTACAGTAGAGTTTAGCCTTCTGCTAAGCAGTGAGTGTTTATATTACATCGACCTGTAAAGCTGTACTTAAACTGTCCTGTAATTTTCATCAGTGCATCAATGCTTTACATCATTTTTGATTGATGTGTGATTCAGTCTAAGAAAGAACTAAGAAGAGTTCAGCAGAATTTGCAGTTTGCGGTAGCAGAAAAGGAAGGCAGTAGATACGTTGGCTTGCTGGTTGGCCGGCAGACTGAATAAGGACATCAAAGAGGACGACGCCAGCATTCATGATTAAAAGCAGGGGCCACAGTAATGTCTGGATGGGCCATTTAAAACTAATGAGGGAAAATAAATAGAGCCATTGCCATTGGCATGAGTAAGTGGAATGTGCGAAGTGCATGTGTGTGACCATGCAGTGCGTTTTCTGTATATACATACGGATGGATGACAAAGGAAAACTGACTCCACAGTGTTGTGCTGGAGTGAGTTGGGTCCTGCTGTCCCCTTACAACAAAGGGTCAAATTTGGAGTGATTACTTTTATCCTTTGATGAAGTTTTTCCGTCATAAAGGAAGTGGACTTGTTTGGGATGGCCTTACCACAGTCCATTGGGCACACAGGAGGGTCCCTGAATGGTTTGATAAGTATGGAAATGATGTGAATCATTTGTTCGGGCCTTTGGAGTCACATCTATCATATCTTAGCCAGAAATGAACACAGATAGGAAAAATCGGGACCAGTGTTAGAGCGCACTCTCCATCTCTATCATTTAGGACCACGTAAGAGTATTTTTCTATCCGGTGGCTTCGCTAAGACACCGACTGTTGTTTCTTCTTTTCATTTGTCACCCATTTGTGTGAGCACCAAGGTTTGAAGGACAAGTTTGTGGATGTTAAATCACAGATGTGACCAAGCGCTTCACTTTGGGCTAAAGTTCCCAACAACTTCAAAGGAATCGTCTAGAATCTGAGATGAAATGCTGACAACTACTAAGATCTGTTTTTCACCTCAGAGATGATCCGTGCAGATTGTTATCGTCACAATAGTTTAATCAGAATTGACTCACCCCTTATTGCTGCGCCTGCTTTGCTACTGTGTGTGGTACGCTCGGAGCGACGTAGGCAGGAGGCATTTCATTTTTGTGAATGAGTCATTGTACTTTGGATCATTTGTCCTATCTTCATGTTCCTGTGACGCATACAAATCAGAGCACGCGCACAGAGTGAGGCGTATGACAGTAAGTGGAAGTGAAGCACTGATATGGGCACATCAGGGCAGGGAGAATACGTGGGTCCGACAACAAAGCTGGTTCATCAAAGGTGAAGGCTATTGTTACCAGTGTCTACGTCAGGGGTGACGTCAGTGCTCAACGTGTTGCGGGCATTTATTAGTCATCATAATTGGTTATATTTACTTTCAAGAAGCAAAGTAATAACTAGGAACTCCTGCGCTTTGTTCATATTTTTCTTTGATTTGAAAATACTTCGTTGTTCTCTGCTGCTTGTGTTTCTTTGACTGCATTTTTCGCTTTCTTCTACAATAATTTATATTTGCCTTTCTTCTCATTTTCTAATTTGCAGTCCTCTTCATCTTTGTCTCCTTTTTTTCCCCTTGTTGTCATCATCTTTTCCATGTTCAAAGGCATAGGCACAGGCTCCTAAAACAAGCCATAATTTTCTTTGTTGATAATCCAAGTGCTTGGCTGGGTGATAGTACAAAAAAAGCCAACCCATCTTAACGGATTCCAGGCCGCTTTCACAATGTGACTTCTTTTTTTTTATTATTACAAGTTGCATTTAGCGTCAGAGTTGAGTTATTTCTCAATGCAGTGCTCTTCCAAGATCTAATGGACAATTATCTATGGAGGAGAAGTTAATGGGTGTCTCATTTCACAAAGTCCTCAGTTATTTATGTCAATGAGCACCATTGTGTGGAAACGTGGCAGACCCGTGCTAACCACTCGACTTGTTTAGATTTTCTCTATGGAATCCCACACCCATTGTAAGCCAGCAATAACCACAAGACTAATGTGTGTGTGTGTGTCTGCATGTCAGTGTTTGAGTGCTTTTCAATGTGCGAGTTGAGCGTGTGCATATGACAGTGTAAAGATCGGTGTAACACAAATGCATGCACATGATGAAAGTGTGTACTGACAGACAAATCTTCATACACGTGCTCACACACACACACATTGGCCACCCCAGTACACACAAACCCATATAAACAGACATCCTGCCTCCCACATACACCACACACACACTCACCACAGACACTTACATAAGCAGAACTGTAGACCTACCACCACATACTCAGACTCCCCCCCCCCCCCCCCCCCCAATCCCCCCCCCTCAGCATCTCCCCCCCATACACACACACACAGTACCAACGACCCACTACCAACATCAACACCATAAGGCTCGGGCTTGATGACATCATGGCCTGGATGACAGCACGTCTTCCAGCCCTATTAGTCTGATTGTAGGTGGCTCCGCCGCAATGATTTATGGGTAAATATCCATAGTCTCTGCTGTGTTGATTTATGAGCCATGTTTTGGTCCCTTTGGTCCCCCGACCACAAGATCTGGGAGGGGGAATCCTATGCAAATAATGACATTATAAAACTGGAGACAGTGAGGTAAAAGGGGGCGAAGACCCAGCCTGTCACTCGCTCATCACCCGGTATGGCTGATGTGCTCTGATTGGTCAGTGAAATCAGGAATCACAACACACACGTGCAACGACAGCAGTGATTTTGCACCATGTTTCCCCATCTGCACATGCGTACCTTTCCAACTTTTCGCTTTTCTTGTCAGTTCTGTCCATTTGTTCTGCTGTTAATATATCTGCCTGTACGGTGACATCTGTTTCCCTTCCCTTTTTATTTCTGTCGTAGAAGTGTCTGAGTTTTTTAACAGCCCTAATAATTCTGTCTAACAGCACAGTGGAAAATGATTAGCACAAGAAGGAACGTACTCTCCGCATCCTCACCCTTGCATTCGACTGAGTATATTTTTCTTTGTATTTTGTTAACAGCCCTGTAAATTATTTGAACTGTTTTGGTTTATGAGACGCTTATTTAAACCCCAAAACACCTGTTGAGTGTTGCAGAACAGAAAGTGTATTTTTGTACCCTTGTCTGGGTATAATAAGACCAAAAATTTTGACCTTTTTTTCTCAGTTTTACCGCACATTGCTTCTTTTTCCTATCTGACAATTTCTATCTAAGCTGTTTCCTTTCGTTTTAAACTCAACCTCTTTTTCACCTTCTTGACCTTTTTTTTTCCCCCCTAGCCAAACACAATGTGTAGGAGGCTCCCGGCTGCTAATGGACTGGGAGCCTCTAATTGGGTTGCGCCTTGTTGCCATAGCATGCAGAATTTTTATCCTCCGAATCTGCCAACTGATCACGCACAAAAAGCACAGCAGTTACAGGTCTACATGTCCTAAAAGTCACAGCTTGGCTAATTTGAAGGCCAATTATTGGTTGTTGGACACAGCGTTGGAAGTGAAACTGTTTGTGCATTTTTTATTTATTTGGCACTGTGAAATGTTCCAAGTGATAAAGCTGCAGTAATGAATGTCTTTCTACTTTCTCTAGACAGATTAGAGTGCTTTTATCACTCCATCAGCAGCAAAATATATCGTACAGCAAATCGAATCAACTTTTAAACACACATTTCAACATATCCAGCAGAAATACTCCAAATTTAGGTCTGACTAATTACTATTTGTCGTATTTTCTTCAAACTGTCACTGGGAGGCTTGCGGGGGCATGTAGTGTGTCGCCAAGTCAGCTGTCACACTTTCTCCCACAAGGTTGCACAAGAGTGATTTACTAAAGGGCTACCAGGAACCCACTGAGAGCCCTTAAAGGATGTTGCTAAATGTGAGTTTGGAGGTGTAGAAGTATGACAGCGAGAGGTGTGCGCATTTGCATTTGCGTGTATTGTGTGTGTGAGCTATTGTTAGAAAAGCCTCACTTGACTGGCAGGTGTTTGGACAACCTGCTACGGCCCCCTCAGTTTTGCGAGCGGGTTGCTTGCCTCTCCTCTAGTCTCAGAGGCTGAAATTGGCAGGTGGATTTTTTTTTTGGAGTAAAACAAGATGGGGTGGAGGGGGTGGAGGGACACAATGGGAAATGGAAGGATAAAAAAAGAAAGTATGACAGTATTTCCTGCGTGGCCTTTCAGAACATTGGCAATATGGTTGACTTTTCCAACAGCTATGAGTAATGTCCACTATTCAGCTCGGGTGGCAGAATGCTTACATTGCTCACCTAGACAATGAGGTAGCAGAGATTTGTGTGTGCCCACAGGCACTGAAAACACACAGTGAGTCAGAGTACACCATGCACACACGCACATATATGCTCTGTCTCCTACATTTACATTTATATGGCGTTTAATTTCTCTCACGAGGCAAACAATAAAAAATTATCATGAGCAAATATCACGAGCACACGAGCAAGGATTTACTGCCGCTTGCACAACCCTCGCACACATGTAGAGATTAGCAGCCAAGCTCACAAGTTTTCTGCTGGGTGAATGCAAAAGGCCATGCAGGGTCTGTAACCAAGTCCACTCTTTTTGAAGGTATACTGTGCTTGCACAAATTGGGGGTGAGAAAACTCACCCCCTTTGTGTTGTCCTGTCATATATGATCTCATATTTGTTATGATAAATTTATCTTAAAGCTAGAATTATTAATGAGAGTGTGCATCTGGAATTAGAAGTGTAAATGTGGGTAAACAAGCTGCTTAAGCAGAAATGTCTTAGAATTTCCCAGAGAATCCTCCAGCTTTTGACAATTATTCATGATCAGTAATCCACAGGTAGCTGCCGCTTAATGGTTCACAAGAAACAACAAAAGAAAAAGTCCCAACTGATATCTAATCTTTAAGACCGAAATGGATATTTGATGATTTAAGAATGCATGCTTGTGGCGTTCCAACAGGTTAATTTGTAGAGTGCCCTCTAGTGGTCAAACTATACATTATCAACATTCATAACATAGTTGAAGGGTGTTTCTCCTGTCCTTTTATTACTCTTTGAATTTTTGTAAATATAGATAGCTCAGCAAATGGCTAAAAGTTGTCTGATAATATGGACCAACTGATACTCTTAATGGATAATTTGGGATATATCCATCAATTTTTCTATCACTCATCCATTCAGGGTTGCATGGGGCCTGGAATTTGCCCCAGATGGGGTGCAGGCTGGGTACAGCCAATTCTGAATCACAAATTAACTTAGCATGGATGTCATTGGACTGTACACGGTCGACAACAAGCCACCAGGTTTAAACCCAGGACTTTGTTGCTATGAGGAAACAGTACTGAGCCACTGAACCATCTTGTCCTCAAGTCCCCATCTTCCAAAATGATTTCAAATTTTTGTAGCTAAACTTATAAATCAATGCTGTATGACCATTCTGGCATTGAAAGCAACCATTCATTGGTTTCAGCCTAATAACTGTCTAAAGTCAGACTGATGTGGAGGCAGAGGTTTATCCCATCCAACACTCACCAAGCAAAAAATCTTGTGAGCCTGGTTGGTGCTTTACACATTCATCCAGCCTATTTTGCAAATTGGCGAATAACACTTGCATGCACCTTTATGTACACACAAAAACTTAACCAAAACAGCTAAGGACAAGGTAGATTTTATTACTGTACTGACTTATATCAACATCAACCAGAGATAAGTCTTAAGCATGGTGGTGGTGTTTGCTATAATATTTTGTTTAGACATACAGGTTTCCATGTCTCTAAAGCCATTTCCATGCAAGATCTTTGGACAATGTCGAGTTTAAGACATAGCAGGAAATGGTTTACTTCCATGTGATTGGTCCAAGGGACCTGCCCGGAGGAGCACAGCATACATGATGCCCGCTTGCTCGCTGTGACTCCATTGGGTTATTATCTTCGCCATTCTCGCATCAGTGCAAATTAGTGCCATGGGCAATCACTTTGTATTTTGTACCAGAGAGCTGGTAAAGATTCCATCAGACGTCTGTTCTCACATTCACCCACATCCGGTGGGTAATTTCTGAAAGTTCAGGCCTGTAATGCATGTTTAAAGATGGCTAAATAGTCTTGAACAATTCCTTTGAACTCTGGGTCAAGAAGTCACCACTGTGTGTCCTGCAGACGTCATACATGATGCATTGCCAGACACATTTTCCCCCCAAAATCTGAAGAAAAAAAAACAAAAATCTAACCTAACAACAAAAGAACGTCATCATTATTTAAGGAATACTATAGATGTTATTTTAGAGAATAACCTACATCTGTAATAGAGACGAAACAAATAACTTAATATTTAAGTAATACGTGCTTTTCTGTAGTCCTGATGGCTACGGTGAGTGAGTTACAATTGATTCTTTAGAATAAAAACCAAAGGATTTTAAATCAATAATGATAATGTAACAGTGATGACACGCAGTAAATGAGGCTTTCCGGTTAGTGGGGTTCGGTGAGTTACTAGAGTATCATCCCTGCAGGGAATGCCTTGAAAGTATTACAAGCCAGTAAGTTCAGTGTGAGTCAGTGGCATGTGGGAAACACCAGTTATTAGTTTAAGCAATAAAGGAAGCTATGATTCTCAACCCTGACTCAGAAACATTATTTGTCTTTTTAGTTATATTTTTAATCATGTGTAGTGGTGACAAACTACGATCGATAGATAGATAGATAGATAGATAGATAGATAGATTAAAATTATAAATATATATTTTAACTCAAAAGTACAGTTTTAAATTTAATGTTGCTGAAACAAGAAAATAATAAAAATAAATAAATCTATCTGATGGAGAAATCACTCATCTTTGGAAAAGAGAGTTTATTACAGAGAAATGTCTCTTTCGAAAATAATAGCTATACTATACGCTTCTTCTGGGGTATATTCTCAGCAGCATATTAAACATATCAGGTCCCCATAAGGAGAATCATGTGCTAACGCTGTCTAAATGACTCGGGTAAAGTTTGTAGCATGCGTGCTTGTTGTTTTTGTCTGCTTCCACTTGTCTTTGCACTAGGATGATGTCGGAGTAAATGTGCAGTCATATTCGTTGTGTTCCCACTGGTGCTGTCAGCGTTAATCTCGTTAAAATTACATTAACGCGATAACGCGGCAAATCTCCCTTAACGAGTTACCGCGGATCGCCCCGTGTGTGGGGCTGGACGGCGTCAACACGTTAACGAGCTAACTGCGCTAACGCACTAGTTCCCACCAATGTAATTGAGCATTGCGTGGCACATCCGACATACTGTTTTACTTTTGTCCATGACGCGCTTACCATTAGGGTCATGCTTCACATGAAAACCAAAATAGTTCCAAACGCCAGATCTGAATGAGGGTGGGGGAGGCTCAATTTTGGGTAGCGTTGAGGCAATTGCCATGTTGCAACAAGCTTAGCTTCTGTCTCGCTAGCTTGCCCTCCCCCCCACACAAGAGCACACTGCGCTCAGTGGATCTGTGCTCGACAGTGCAGCCTAGGCAGAGTAGTGGAACGCAGATCCACTGAGCTGTCAACACAGACAGCATCGTCAGAAGAAAAGTTGATAAAATAAATTAAAAATTTTGTATTGTTCGATACATATGCGTACCGAACCGAAAGCACTGTATTGAACGGTTCAATACCGATACGAGTATTGTTGCACCCCTAATAGATAGATAGATAGATTAAAAGACAGGTCCTGATTTTTGTTAACAAGGCAGAACAGTAGCACCACGCTGTGACCTGAGCTCTCAGTTGTCCTTTCAAACATAATGCAATGCTGTATGAAAAGAACAATGTCTTAATAAAACAGAAAAAAAAAGGGTGAGGAAATGTGCACACAGGAATTCTCTAAAATCAGTTGTCCATGTAGAGTATTTACAGCAAATCCTCTGAGTGTGCTGCTGCTCCAGGTTGCACTCAGTGACCGCTAAAAGAAAACAAGGAAGTGCACCTGCTATGTGAGATCTCCTCTCCTTGTGCATATCTCTCAACTACCTCCCCTCCTGCAAATCGTCCATCCTTCTCTTTAGGCTATGCTGTGTCATGAGCATTTACCCCCCCAACCACCACCACCTATTCTCTCACTCCCCCCCCCCTCCGTCCTCCCCTTCACACTGTGTGCCGAATTGGAGAAGCTTATCGCCTAGCAACTACAATTAAAGTACAACAAGTCAGTGGTGGTAGCAGCCACCACTGGAGCAAGCTTCGCAAACCTTACGTGTGACCAAAAGCTTCAGACAGCAAGACAGGAAAACAGAGAGAGTTGAACACCGAGGGGGAGAAACAGAGCTAAAGAGTTGAAGTTGAACAGGTGAACAGCAATCGGAGTCGGCGCAGTGAGGACCTCGGGTTTTGGAAAGAAGTGAGAAGCAACACTGGGAGAGTGGGAATAGCGTTCTCCGACTGGGTTTACTGGGTTGGACTCAGCAGGTATGTTAGCATCTCTGTGTGTGTTTGCAACTAGTGCATACAGATTTTGCAAATATAGTTTGCCAGCTGCTTGTGCATTTTTACTTTATGTGTAGTTCATGTTTCACTCTTTTTTTGTTTTGCTAATGAGGAAATATTTAGAGATAAACATGTCTGTGCTTTTAAAACATTTAGAATATGGTGTGAATGTGATTTACCAGCAGAAACCAGGGGGTGCTGGGTACTGTAAAGGTATGTGCTCACACACCTTCCTATTCAAACACGCTGCTGAGATATTGATTTTTTTTTTTTAAACTCGTTGCTTGTTTTGTATTTATTGCTATCAGACTCCTGACCGCTCCGTGTGGTCTCTTCCATATCAGTAATTACAGCACCTTTATGCACAGCTGACAGGAAAAGCCAGATTAATTTTTTCCATACATTCCAGAAATAGTCAGCAGTTGTCAGGTGCGATGCATGCTGCTCATGTTGATGTAGGCTGAAGGTTTGGTAAAGGAGTGGTGATTATAACTCAGCCTGTATTTTACCTCAGCTGACTGCTGGTGATGCTTTCTGTGGCTACAGGGAGAAAGAGGTGAGCAGGTGCAGACTGAGCGACTGATTGTTTGACTGATTTTATTTGTTCAGTTTTTTTTCTTATGCTAAATTTCAGGTACTGAAAGTAAAACTAATGAGCAGCCAAGATAAAACAATAAAAGTGTAATAGGGACATTGGACGGATGCTGTAATGGCTCAAATACGAGGGATGATCCTTCTACTCTTACTTTCGGTGTGCTTGAAAATTGATTTGAAGATTTAAAAGTGGCAATCTAATGTTAAAAATAGGAATATGAGTGCAAAATACTATTATCGTGTAATGCTGTAGTGATATTCGTGTGCAGACAATTTAGCTGCGAGTCATTAATGTTCTAAGGTTCTAAAATAGCCCTCCTTCACCCCCTGCAGAGCTGTCTTTCAAATGATGCACACCCACCTGCCCTCATCCCTCTTGGGAGAGTGGTACTACCAGAAGGCACTGTGGGCGAGCTGGCAGGTGAAAGGTTAATCACTCTGTGTGGTGTATCCTGTCCCCTCCATCAGGATGAAACTTGTATGCAAACATGTATGCACAGAGAGGCTGGTCAAAATGTCACAGCAGTGAGCACATAAAAGCACACACACTCATATCCACACACTCTGAGCGCCAGAGTAGAAAAGTCACTGGCTGGTCAAAATGTCAGCTCACACTGCTTACATGAAAGCACACACTCACACACACACACTCCAAAAAAGAAAGAGAAAAACACTTCTGTGATGTTCAGGTTGAGATTAAAAGGAAGGGGATGCTTTTTTTCAAACGTTTGCATCTTTTTGAGCTTCACAAAGCAAACTGATTGTTTGTGTTGTTTGCATTTAAGACAGTTCAGATAAAATGTAAAATGACCTTTATTCTTCGGCACAGCCTCAACGCTCCTAGCTTTCTTTTAATGTCTTTAAGTAGTCTTCAGGAATAGTTCTCCAGGCTTCTTTGGATGTTTCTGCCTTTTGTTCTGTTCTGTGTGAAGATGATCTCACACTGCTTCAATAATGTGGAGGTCCGGGCTCTGGGGAGGCTAATCCATGACTGATGGTGTTTGTGTTGCATTAGGAGTGTGTCTGAAACCACTGTAATGCTGAAAAATGAAGCCGCTGCCAATCAGACACTCCAGATTGTATTGCAGGGTGGATTGCTGATTCAAACCAAAAATATTATTTGGATTCATCACTTCATAAGACCTGATTTTCAGAGGAGTTGATATGGAATATGTGAGCCTTTTCTCCCTCTATCCTGTCCTTAAGAATGTCTTCATAACAGCCATCTTTACTATTTCTGATGAGGCTTCGGCTAATAGTAGATGGCTCAACTGAAGGGCCAGATGTCTTAGGTTTCTGTGTGGATTTTATTCCCTATTTTATAATAACATGACTTTCAGATACTGTTTATCTGCTGTAGATGTCAGACTGTTACTGAGTTTATGTAGATTCAACTAAAGAAATTAGAAATTAGTTCTTTGCTAAGTTGTCTTTTATGTGTAGACGCAACACTTATTTGTCCCTTTGATTGGGTGCTTTTTTATGCCCAGGTGATTTATAAGTCAGTGTTAAGTGGATTAACAAACAATAAGTCCTGAGAAAATGGTCAGGTACAAAGACCAGACTGAAAATGAGTGAAAAAACAGCCAAATTTCAAAGTAAATCTTTGGTAAAACTTCAAAAAGCCTGGAGAACTGTTGCTCAAGACCACCTTAAAAAATTGCAAGAAAGTCTGGCTCTTTAAAAGCAAAACATAAAGAACTGACAAGTGTCTCAAGATGCACAGTAAAATGTTCTTCCTGTAGGTGAACTTACACACTTACAGTCTTTTGGTTCAAACTTGACTTGAGTTCACTGAGTTGACTGTGTACATTTCCATTGCCTGTGATCCACTGACTTCAGATAGATTTGTTTTGGAAATGATGGATTTTGTATCAGACAATATTCTTGAAAATGTTAGAGTGAGCCTTGTACCCATTGTTATGTTTAATATTGTAGTGTATTAACCTGCTAGCATTAGATTTAAGTGGATCTTGGATATTAGAGCAATTTTAAAGCTCATGGTCTTGTAATCCATTGAGCATCGGAGGGTTTTTTTTTAATTCCCAGAAGACAGAAACATTTCCTTGTACTCCCCTGTGATTATACCACAGAGAATAGATGGGTCAAATTGAAATGCAGTGGGTTTAAGTGTGTTGACTGACAGTATTTGTTTGGTCGGCTCCCTCAGGGTGTTCAGATTCCCCACTTTTTTCTCCACAGTTCTTTTAACATTTAAAGAGTCCAGATTAGTATCTTTCCCAAAGGTAAATATGCAAAATAGCAACAAAATTTCACTCCAAAATTGTCTACAGCCTAAGGCCAGTTGTTTGTGTTTGTGTGCCGGTATTTCTGTGTATGCGCTGTCTCAGCATGCATCTCCTTTGAGCGCAATACACCTCAGAAGGATGCAGACAGCAGGGTTTATAGACGTCCGCTATAGATGTGTTTTGTGTCATTGTGTGTGGCTTTGCCAGAGGGATGCATTCAAACATCCCCCGTTGAGGCAAGCCGGCGGGGTGTATTTGTTTTGCCGTTCAAGTTTCTAAACTCGGTTGACTTCATCATCGGGAAAATGGCTTTTAAACTCGCTCCCTCTACGTTTATTCTCCCTCGCTTCCTTTAAAATGACCGTGCGCGCCATCTTGCATGCAGACGCCACGGTTTGATGAATGCGTGCAAATAAAGCAAATCCATGGGATAAGTGTTTGTAATTTTATCCAGAGAGCTTATTGTTTTTCATTGGAGGCAAGGTCGTTACCGACGTAATTGGCACTTACTGGATGTTGATGATCATTTGATTGGTGTTGCCTAGAAGGTAGTTGGATCACTTCAAGTCTAATAATCGAAACTCACTTAAGAGAACAGAAAAGATAGCTCAACGTGTGACTTGATTGGGAATAACTAACCGACTGATGCTTTGGTTGAGAACAGTATGTTACTGCTGATTTTTATGCTTTTTTTTAACTAATAATATTTATTAATTAATTATTAATTCCTACTGTATTATTACTGCTATTACCAGAAAGTCTCAGCTGTTGAGCAGCTGGTTGCCAACTTTGCACAGAGTCTTTTTGATGTAGCCCTTTATGCCTCCAGTGCAGACAAACCTCCACTAATGTAACAAATCAGTCTTCATGAAGTTTATTAGCTTTAGAACCTCTGAACCATCCCATTGTTTCACAGCATGTACAGGAGACTTCTCTTTGAATCCTTAAAGACGGGAAATCCTTGAAAGCATTTCTGATCTCTCTTTTTCTTTAATTATTTCCAGAGTCTGGGCTCAGCTGACCGAAAGGAGAATCAGAATAAGAAGTAAGTCCCTTCATTTACTTCACCTTTACCTGTCTGCACACCATTCCCTCGCATCCTTGTGTTACAGATTTCACTTCCTAGATTTAGTTCTTGAAATCAGCACTACTAGTTTGGACACATCTAACCACAAACGCACATTCTGCCGTATGCTGCCGTAAAAATAGAACTTGGTACAATGTGTTACATAACTGACTCTTTCTTAATTCCCAAGTGTGGTAAGAACAACATTAGACAGCTGAGTTTTTACTCGTTTAAGGTAATCAGCGTTACTAGACAGTTTCATCAGATTCATTAAGGTGCCAGTAAATCCCTTCATGACTGTGCGTGACCAGTAATCCATTCCACAACAATATTAATTCTCAGTCACTCCAGTTTTTCAGTGTTGTACTCTTTGGATTTTCCAGAATTTAGAAAGGGACAAAAAAATTGCTAAATAAATGTAATTTACGAGAAGGAGAAGATCAGACTACATCAACTGTAGAGCTTCACGTCACCCATTTTCAACAAGTAAACACAGGGAGCGTTATCAGCCACAGGTTCTGCACATATTAGCATGCATCGAATGCAATCACTACTATGTATCTTTGCATTTGCCAGTGCATATACCTTCACATAGAAACACATGTGTTTATGCACTTCTGAAGTTACATATGAAACACATAAATATCAGTCAGTATTTGATAAAGAAGCCTTCTCAAATATATCTTCTACATTTTTAAGCTATTTTTTCCATAAATGATACTTTTGTATCATATTTTCCACTTCAGTAGATTTTGAGGTGTGATTTAATTCATTATAGATTTTATGCATACTGTTTGTCATATCTGGTGTTTGTTACATGCCGGTTGTGCCGGCGCTGTGAGCACTCAGTGTGCCGGAGTTGGAGGCATCTGTTGCCAGGAGACAAGCAGCTGTATTCAAGAGACTCATCAGCATGGCCATCGCTGGATGTCAAGTGACAGAAGTCTGGCCTAGGCTAAGGGAAAGAGAGCTGCTTGATTTCTACTCTACCGCATACTGATTTATGACAAACAAGCAAATAAGCGGAAGTGATGATAGAGCAGAGTACAAGGGGAACATCATGGGCACAGACATCAACATCATGAAATACATGTTTCTGTGCTAAATCTGATCATTAACCTGAGGCACAAACGATAACAGACGTTCATTCTGTCAAAAAAAAAATGTAAGTATGTGACAGACATTGTCTGTGTTGCTGAGCATGTGCTCTTTAATGTTAAACCTGCATTATGTTTTCCTCCTCCGTATTAACGATCATTTCCTTTGTTTTCTGCCTTTTCTTTTCTGCTTCCCATTGTGAATGTGAACATTAGTGTACAAAGGCGCTACCATTAAGCTACAGTCAGGCTTGAAATATCTTAAAAGCTCTTTTTCTATAGTTAATTAAACACCATAAAGGACCACATGAGCAGTCATCTCATGTAGATCTTTTGCTAATGTTCTTTTGATTTGCTGTGCTTGTGAAGGGAAGCTTATTGATATTGCATCACTCAAAACTTCTTTTTATGTGCTTTAGCTGGTAATCGCTGCATCATTTACATGTGATTGAGAACCCTTCTGCAAAGCTTAATACCAGATGTACCAAAATGTCTCACATTACATTAATTTTTATATCTGCTTTCCACAAACTCTGAGGCATGGAGGTTTCTGCCCAAAGCAGAAAAAAATAAAAGTAGTAAAAGTATATTTACTGGCCAATTAGCTGTTATTGCTTTGGTTATTTGCCTTTTCAGTTTTTGGCATTGAAATTGCCAACCATATTAATTGGTTTAGGTCTTGTCCGGACATACGCAGGTATAAGTTTTGGTGTTTTGTTTTCATGTAATTGGCATTTTAGGTCCCTGAAAACGGAGCTTTTGACAGACCCCTAGATCTGCATGAAAAGCAAAACAAATATTTCATCTTGTGGTGTTAGACTTGTGCACCTTATTTGGTATCTGATTTTGCACTATGTTGTTGTTTGTAGGCTTCTTATTGTCCAATAAGCTTTGTGAAAGCTTGTACTATATATAGTTTTCAAAAATTTGGTTTTATGTAGCTTGTCTCTGCTCCTCGTGCTGTACACAGACGGCAGGGTGGAATAATAAGGGATCTGAGTTGTGGCATCATAGAGGCTGGGAGACACTTTGGTCCCTTCATGGTGAGAAGAATTTAGAGAGAATTTGATTAGATTAAATCTTCATGGGAGCACGTCATGCAATTGTTCTCATATGTAGGTGATGTAGGAATAACTTAAGATGAGAAGAAAAAAGGGGAAACTCATTCACAAACTATGAGTCTGTGACGTTTTGTTTGGAAAAAAACTTTGCTTAAATAGTTAAAAAAAAATACTTGAAACATTTTTATCTTGAGGGTTTTTTGGCTTATATTAAAAGCTTTAATGGAAACGTTGCTTTTTACTGGAGGATATATATATATATATATATATATATATATATATATACACTTCAGAGTGAAACACTTAACAGGTCATGATTTCAATGATCTCACGATCCACCGCAGTGTGCCCTACATGCTGTAAAGACCTCGACCGTCACGTCTTTCCATTCCCCCTTTTAGCATTAGTTGGAAAAAAGAAAAGCAAAAAACATAACGAGCAAACTCAGAGTCCACAGATATGGAGTGAATATCCACCGCACGACTCAATCTCATCTCCCAAAGCAATCCAAAGCAAATTCTAGCAGAAACACAATAAGGCATGAGGGTTCCCGCTGACTGACCGACGTGAAACACATTCCTTCATTTTTCCAGGGTTTTTTTTCTTTTCACCTCTTTCTTTTTTCTTTTTTTCAGGTTTCTGAAATCCCCAAGTAAATACATACTGAGGATTATTTACAATAGTGGTAATGGTGGTAAGAGTGGGAGCTAACTCAGCGGGCTGGAGGAGACTGCTGCTGGCTGACTGTCTGAGCTTGGGGCTATTTGTACAGTTGATCCAGTGTGAATATGTGCGCGCACATGTTTTGCCTGCGTGTTTGTACCTACAGTATTTATCCAGTGTTGTTTCATTACATGAAAAGGGCACGCTGTTAGCAGAATTTACACTACTGCGTGTTTGCGTGTTGTATTTGATGTGGTTTGGCTGCAGTGAGGTTGGGTTGTTTGAGAACTTCCCAACAACAGGCTGCCAGGCCAAGGAATGGAGCGGGGAGAGACAGCCATTGTTGTTGGTAAAGCATCAAGGCTGTAATTGTATGTTTGCATGTAGGTGAGTGTGCAAAGTAAAGAAAGAGAAAGATGATGCGAAGGGAGAGTCGTTAAGGGAGAGCATGATTTAGAGTACTTGAACATTGCTGTTCTACGGAGCAGAGCCTTTTCCATTCTAACTTTCAATACAAAAGCACGCACTCACATAAAAACACTCCATCCCCGCAACCACACCAGCTAAGAGAGTTCTTAGGGAAAATTTCTTTCTGTCATGTTGCACAACAAGGCCTTTACCAAACCTCTCCAACCAGTATTGAAACCACACATCAAAATTTGATCAGCTTTCCCAAAAACATCTCAACACTTTGGATTCTCATAGTTTGCTGGCTTACAACTGCAACCATCATTTCAGGATTAAGCTTTTTTTTCTTCTTCTTCTTTGCTACAAATAGGCCAACGCAGCGTTTTAACTCTGATCACAAATACAAGGTCACTCAAAGACCATCAAGTTTTTTTTCCTCTCAACAGGCGACTTCTGGATTAATTAAGAAACCAAACCGAACTGCATTTCTTACGTTTCTGTTTTCCTATTATGGAAGAATTTCCCTTTGTTGACATATGACTGAAGGAAAGTAGGATGAAATCCATTCTCCATCTCACCCCTCCCCAGAATGGAAACCATGGTGACCATGATGAAAGCCCCTGTTTTCAGGAATCCCTCATAATTTAGCTGCTGACAAGAAGTAATGTTTTTAGACCAGTTAAGTATTTAGAAGACATTAAAAACCTCTTCAATGACAGTAATTTGAGTTCCCATGAGTGCATGGGTATGCAAAAGACTGCAGGACTTGCATAATTATCCTCAAATTGTGACAGTTTCTTAAAATGGCACTCTAGTTTGTAGAGTACTGTGCAAATGTCTTGAACTACCCCACCCTCCATGTTTTTACATTTTGCATTCAAGAAAGCAGACTTTTAAGTATATTTTTAAGTGGCCTTGAGCAACAGTTCTCCAGGCTTCCTGAAGCTCTGTCAGAGTTTTTCTTTGGACATTGGCTGCTTTTTCACTCATTGTCACTCATTTTCTGTCATGATTTATGTCGTTCGAGGACCCAGAGAGGCAGAGCTCCAACAACAAAAGGCAAGTCGTTTATTTAGGCTGTAGCAAGGTCCAGTAAACTAAATAGCAGAACTCCACAGCAAGTCCAAAAGCAAGGCAACAGCATCCGCATGAGATCACAGAGGGGAAACACACGGGGTAAGATTACAGACAAATCGACAAAAGACAAGGGGAGACAGGACAGTTTATACGTGGAAGGCTAAATGATGAGTGGAATCAGCTGTGAGAAATGAGACATGTGAGAATAATCACAAAAAGGTAAGACAGTGAGACAGAAGGGAAGTAAAACTAAAGCCAAAACACAGGAAGTGAAGGATTACCGAAGTGTAGCAGGAACAACAACAGAAAGGGGAAACCCAGAGGGGAATAATATCTCCACGAATGTTAAACATTAAGTAGATCAACATGACAAGGAGTAAATGCTTATGATGCTCAGGAATGAATATAAATCAAAATATAAACCATAAATAACCCTAAGAATCTAAACACGAGGATTAACATGGGGACCATGATATGGTCTTTGTGCCTGACCATTTTCAGAGGAAAGCTGTTTTTTTGTTAAGCCACTTAATGCTGACCTATGAATCATTCAAGCATTAAAGAACAATCAGCTCATGGTATGAATCACTGTTGTGTCTACATATAACAGACAAAGAGCCCATTTTAAATTGTGTCGTTGGGTGCTTTGTTGCTGACTGTCACAAAAACACATAATTTCTTCCCATTTCTTTAGCTAAATATTTGAAAAATACCACACATAACACGGGTCGAAAGGGACAAATTTGTATTTTAGCACCTACAAGGTGATTCCCAAAGAGCTGTTAGCTGAAAACTTGGCATATCTTGGTATGGTGTGCCGTGTCCTTAAAAAAAACAGACAAACATATCCAATAAAGACCTTATACAGGATCTGAGAGATCCAAATGGCCCGAGGGGACCCGTCTACTGTTTGCTGAAGCCTCATCAGAAATTGTCTCTGATGAGACTGAATAGTGGCTGTACAAAAGCCTTTCTTATGGAAGTGAGACAGGAAGAAAAGGCTGAGGGATGCCAGGTTAGACAAGAACTGGACTGAAAATTGGTGGAAACAGGTGGAGAGATGAATCCACATTTGAATTTCTTGATTCAAGTCATCATCATTGTCATTGTTATGTATGGATGTATGGATGTATGGATGGTCAGTAGAGAGGTACGACAGAGTGTGTCTAAAACCATTTGTAAACACAGTGGAGGCTTTGTTATGGTATAGAGCTTATTTCGGCCAGTGGCTGTGGCAATCTTCATTTTGCACCATGCAATAACATCTAAATGGTCTCTATCAGTCATGGATTAGTCTCCCCAAAGACCGGAGCTCAACATTATCGAAGCAGTGTGGGATTATCTTAACAGAAAACAGAACAAAAGGCAGCCAGCATCCAAAGAAGAGCTTTGAATGTTCTTCAAGAACCCTGGAGAACTATTCCTGAAATGCCTTAAAGAAACGTCAAGAAAGCTTAAATACGAGATTTCAATCTGTGTTGCACAATAAAAGTAGCTGTACTAAAATTTTCCACCCTGACTGCATGAATACAGCCAAAATGATCAATGTGATAACTATTATTCGTCACAATAATTCACAGATTTCAGTAAAAAAAACTGTTTCACATACAAAATACTCATTTCACATCTTCCTATATCTACAAATCTTTGCATCAGAACAAAACTGGTCCTATTATGTTGCACATCTCACAAACATTAAAAAAATGTAATCAACAGTCCACTGCTTTCACTTTCACAGTTTTCTACAGTCCTCTTAATTAAAAGCGATTTGCAGTCAAATAAAAGTGTTTAGTCATCAGATCTAAATGCATCTTCTAGAAACAAAAAATAGTCCTTCACACCATGCGTTCTACACGCGTGATGTTCAAGGTTTGTCTAGTCGTAGATGTTAATATGCATATTTTCCCAGCTTCTGTATCTAGCTCTTGCTACAGTGTATTAACTATTTACCAGATATTCAACTAAATTAATTTATTTTGTAAGTGGAGACTGGAGGAAAAAGTAACTTTGGTAAATTTTGCCTAAATATTTAATCTTTGGTTCTCACAAGTATAGAATTGCTATAAACACACAAACACATGTCTCTCCCTCTTCGAGGTTTCCTTATCCCTTCCAGCATAAATAATCCCCTCAGTCTGCTGGCTCAACCCTGATTGGAATCTCGACGCCATGCTCAATTGTGGGTGGATAGGGAAAAGTGGGATGCCGTGAGCTTGTGTGTCAGTGTTAGGCCTTAAACATGATACTAGCGGGGTGTCCATCTCCAACAGGCTAGGCCTAGAAATCTTCAATTTACTGTAATTTGTAAAGACACCAAGTCTGGAATACATAGACACTCTGTATATTCACGCTTTTCCAAACCCTCACTTAATTAGTCAACTAGTCAGACATGAGGCTCTGCAAACCCGCAACAGTGCTCCAGTACTGAATGTAACAGCACAGGGGGTTAAGATACAGGCTCCACAAAGTTTTATCAGCTTTTCTGTGTCTCACAGGAGGCCAGCTGGACTATTATGTGGAGTTTTATATGAAGATTAAGAGGATAATTGTAAGATTCTGTGCAGCATTATTAGTGGGTCATGTAAACTGATGAGGGTGGCGTCAGTAATGAGGCTTACAGGTTATAAATCAGATGAAACCAGCTGCCGAGATATGTAAATATTATTATGGTACTGTATGTATTTCCTTGATTGTGTCTCACTAATGACTGACTGGGTCAGTGCCTTGGCTCACGTTGGATTCGGGACACCTGTAACTGGCACAGACATCTGGGGTATTATGAGGTTCGGCTGAGTGTTACCATGGCTACCCAACGTGATAGCCATTTAGCCCAGATCAGTTTCCCCCAAATTCTATTCATAATTATCTCATCCCACCTAACCGAGTGCGGGTGGAAAGTGAAAACGGTCTGTGGTACTGTTTGCTTTGCCCGTCCTTTCTCAGTGGCATGGTATTCCAACTACAGACTCTAATAATTTGCTGGCTTCCATGTGCTTGTCAGCTCAACTCAACATTAATTCTACTGCAAATCCATCATCTGTATATCTGGCTGTGTTGAGTCAGCCTTATGCCACACATCAAACAGAGAGGGGGGACACAGAGGGAATGGTATCAAACCCAACACCACAGGGAGCCAACCGAAGTGAAAAGCAGCGCTGGATTCCTCCCTCATTTTTGTCTCCCTGACGAGTTCTGTATGTGCCGACTCTGCGGAAAACAGGAGCGAGAGAGCAAAGTAATAAAAGAGAGACGTTTGAAAAAAAGAAGAAGAAGAAGATGAAACGATGACTGTGACTCAGAGATGTGCAAATGAAGGAATGGAGGGAAAAAAGCCAAGATGGAAATATCTCTGTTTATCGCAGTGGGTGGATGGGCAGCATATGAGAAGATGCACGTAGGACGATAACAGAGTCCCTTCCTTTGGCACGTAGCGTTGTGATTAGATCATTAGGATTTATTTGTCAAGGCAGTGAACTGACTCCTAAAGGCCTCCTCTCTCCTTTGGAACATGTGGGTGCTTGAAGAATTATGCTTCCAAACAGCATATCGCTGTTTTGACTTGCTTGTATAATTCTGACGCATTTATTTAGACAGTTTTATGATGACAACGAAAAGCTATCCAAATTGTATCAGGTAATATTCAAAAAGTTTCTGTGTTATTGCTTCTTATTTATTGACCATTGCAGCTACCAATGGTTGAGCATTACACTCAGACAATATAACCAAAGGGAAAGCTTGTTAGCTTGAAGAAATATCAGTATTTTATTAGTGAGACTTCAGTCCAAGTGAAATAAAAGCAGCCCCGACCATGTTAGAGAGACATGCACACAGACTTGGGTTTGGATGGGGATGGTGAGTGGAATACAAGGCGTTCTTTGAGCACATTTTAATTAGCAATGTTCATAGCTTGGCTGTGTTCTTTTATGATTGGACCACTGAAAGCCTTTTTGTTTGCCTAATGAAACACATTGAGGGGTACGTTCATCAATTAAACTATGTTTGTGTACGTGTACGCACTCGCTTATGAGCATTTGAGCTTGCATGCACTTCTTTTGCCTGTATCTCTTGTGCTGGTCGGGGGGGCTACATTCTTTTTTGGCGTATTAGTGTTCCATTGGCAGGGATAAGAAGCCATAGCGGGAGACACAGATGAAAGCAATCCTAGCGCTTTGTTTTCCCTACTTTCCAAAATAGTTGTTTTAGGTAGGGAGCCATTGCCCATAATTGCTCCAACAGGGTCAGGTATTTGTCTGTCATGCTCATGATTTACTGTAGTGTCTGTGCCTTAGTAATCTGACATAAGATCAGTGGTTAAGGGCAGCGTAACCTCAGACAGACCACATAGATTGTGTAATGCATAGCATTCTGCTGGTTTCAATGGGATCCCTTTGTAAACACATCTCACACAAAACCCTCTTTATGATTTGAGAAGCTATGCAGAGCATGCTTGTCACAATATTTCCCAAATCAGATCTATCAAATATGTAAATAAAACGTGTGGACGGATACAAAAAAACAGTATTTAACAATAATCTTACCAGAGACATTACACGGATGGAGACATTTCAACACATTTTAGGACAAAAAAGGTCTGTGGAAGAATTCCTAATGGCAAAAATTGCGCCAAAGAGTCAGTCAACACCTGAAGCAGGAAATATGTGAGACAGTGCCATTGTTGCATTGACTGACTGGTGCAAGGGCACAGGCTTATGATAGTAAAAATGTAGTTTTCTGGTCTTAGCATATCCATAGCATGGGATGAGGCAGATTGAGTTGATAAGTTGAATAAAATTACTTTGATAACCTTAAGTCACCAAATTGTTTGGGTGGGGGGATATTGTATCGCTTCCTGATGTGGTGCAGTTATTGATAAACTGAGCTTATTTTGGCTTCTCCCTTCTTCACAAGGGGTTGCAACAGCAGATGGATGTGCATATTTGATTTGGCACAAGCTTATACACCGGATGACCTTCCTACCGCAGCCCTTCCAGGGATTTCAGTCTCCTTCTGGTCCTGAACCAGGATTTTTTTGCATGTTAGGCAAATGTATTGACCATGTGTTAAAACATGTTGCCGCTATTAATGAATTCACCCTTAATTTGACTTTCTAGAGTGGTGACTTAATGACTCATCAAGGTGGTGCTTATCAAGTAAATAAGGGTAAATTGAACTGACCTGCAGGCAAAGCTCAAAAAGAGGGAAAGCAGAACAGAGAACTAATTTGCTGTACTGATATATCACTGAAGATACATCCACTAAGACCACAGTGTGGTTTATAAATTTGAGCATTTTTAGAGTTATTTTTTCTTATGTACCACCAGTTATTGCCTTGCAATGTGTCAGTTATTGGGACTTTAAAGTTATGGCATGCTTCTTTTTTATTTAGAGAGGGTACATAGGCAAGAGATTTCTAGAAGGAGTTTGATTTTACATTCTTTAGAGGATTCAGATATGTTATGTAAAATCTAAAATTCAAATAGAAACCCCCCCCCCCAGTAAAATCATGTTTCCTTTTGGGGATGTTTTTGCAACTTTCGGCCAACCAGCTTGGGAACTTGGTCGATCAGGTTTGTTTATGTTTATTAATAATTTATAAAGGTGTATTTTTAACCATTAAAAATAATAAAATAGGTTAATAATGTCTGCACTGTAACTCTACAGTGTTAAACACATTTAAGCTTCATTGATTTTTAGAATTCCATATAGTCTTAACTCTGCTCTCGAATAGTGGGTTACTGAGGCTGTGAGCGGGGGTCAAAGTGCACCGTCTGTAGCTTTGTGTACTCTGAGTGAGAACAATTAGTTCTTTAGCAGAGCTTCTGCACATGAATACCTCTGAACGGTTAATTGCTGCCATGGCAACAGAACAAGAGCTGAAAAGTGGCATTAGGTGAGTTGTTTGCAAGAAAGCAATCTGTCGCAGTGACACTATGAATGTGTGTGTAACGGCTGGAGGTGTGCATGTAATCGCAGGTCAACATTTTCTCAGTATCATCACACAAGCCATTCAGTGCTGACAAAAGCACTTTTGTGCTACAGGATTGGGAAAACTTACTGGTGAGTGGATAATCTAAGTCACATTGGAGTGAGGCAGTGGTAGGCTTTCAAATAGGAGGAATATATTATTGGAATGGTTGTCACTGTTGTAGTTATTGAGATTTTTGTGGTAAAAGCAGTTGGGAACGCAGACAAACTGGGAGACTGGACTTTTAGTTCCAACAATGTTGCTTCTTAAAAAAGTTGTCTTTACTCCAACTGGTAGCTGCTTCATCTCAAAATTGAGATTTCTTTAATCAGATTGCATCACCAATGTTTTTTTTCCACCTGTACTTAATTTTATTGAGATTACATCACTAGCAGCTACAGTATGTAGCTGCTAGTTTCTTCCTATGTACAGGTAGCCACTTGAGGCCAGGGTCTGTACTATCTTAGTAATGCTAACATTAGCCAGTTAATGCTTAAAGAACCACCAAGACTAGAATTTTGTCAGCATTTGAGCTTTAAAATTCTCTATATGTAAGCAGTTTAAATAGAAAACTGGTGATGGTCATGCGTGCAACGTTATTACGGTTCATTCTGCATCGAGTATCTGGATTTTATAGATCCATCACAAAGCTGTTGAAACATTTCGGGCCCATAGTGAACTAGAAGGAAAGCAACAGATAACTGAAAGTGATTAGAACACAATGTCTTCGAGCTATGCATGGCTGTACAAAAATTAATGCCAATCCATCAATATGGGAACCACATGTCATTAGGACTCATCCTCAGGGTAAGGATATCTATAGTGAAGCTTAAAACAATCCATCCGGTAGTTGGCAAGAGATTTCATTAAAATGCAAGAATTTGAACCTAATGTTTTGTGCTAGAAGAAAAGTCAGGGGATTACCAAATTCTTTAGGCTTTATCTTCTTATAACCACAAGTCTCTTTACATTTTCGAGGCTATCCATCAAACAGTTGTTGAGATGTTTCAGCAACTGTCTGGTAAAGACTCTAATCCCAGAAGGCTTTGGAAAAAGTGAAGGAGGACATAGATTTTTGGACTTTTAACTGTATTTTCATAAGATTTACAACTTTTCCTACTGATAATTTTCTGATAACTGATGACCTCCTATGTGGAATTAAAAAAAAAGCTTACTAAATTACAGAACAGTCTGGGCAATGAGCTACCAGAACATTTTTAATGCACTGATTTCTTACACGTTAACCCCAAAGAGTCACGCTGACAGATTTCTTTGATTTACTAGCACAGTATAAAAACTGAGATGTACTGTAGCTCAAGAATTAAATGTGTAGTTAAATTTTGCAATAACAGAAAAAAACAACTTCACTGGTTTGACCCACTTAAAATCAAAGGGGCCGCATGTGGTCTACAAGCTAAACTGATTTTGACACCCCTGCATTGCAGGTAAAAGATATAAACTAAAACAGTATATGGGTTGGTATGTATAAAGATAAAATGGATTCCTCCACCTTCACCTGCTGCACAACAGATTCACATAAAAACTAAAAATAATAACGAAAGAATTCATATGAATATACATATATGGATGCAATCAAAGACAACAATACAAAAGAAAGCATCCACTGCAGGGGATCCTGTCAGCGCACACATGGTTTTTGCTCAGTGAGTGTTCTGTATCCATGCTTTACGGAGGCTGAAATAACTCAGTTAGCTCCTCCAAGAAGTTTTTTTTGGTTGCGTGCGTGTCATTAGACAAGTTTTGAATGAGTTCTGATCAAAGTTTGTCGGGGTGTAGAGTGGAGTCATGTTAACAATCCAGTAATATTCGGCTCATATCCAAGAAGTTCTTCAAAGTCAACTTAGTGCTTTATTGTTTGAAAACGGACAAAAAGCCTTAAAAACTAGAAACTATGATTCTTACAATTGTGGTGCATATTGTCAACATATAGAGAGTATTGTATAAAGATTTTAAAAATGTCACATTTGACCTCTGACCTTTCCTTCAAGGTAAATTATCACTTTGATCTGACGGTCAAAGTTCTTAAGTTGCTATATAGAGCTATTAAAACAGTTTCTTATTGTCATGTTATTTTATTATCACTTTTTTATGTACAGTACAGTCACAGGTTATAACTTTTTGAATACACAAGAGTTTGAATGCATGTATGATTTACTAAACAATTAAATGAATGCTACACACGGGCTATATACACAGAAATAAAATAATAATTGTGCTAAAAGGGACAAATAATAAAAGTCTGCACTTAGCACTTGTTCATACTGCACTACCAGCTTCTTAAACTCCAAAAGAGTAGAACAGAACAACTTAAAAGTACATTCAGCCCAAAGAATGAGCTGCTTTGGCGGAGTGCTTCTTGTTTTTCTATGTTCTATGTTTCAAGCAAAAGAGGACTGACACACAGGTATGACGCCATTCAGAAGTTTTCAAAGAGGACAGGGCAGCTCAGCAAGTGCATTTGCGTCATCTCGTTCCTTTGTCTGCATTTTCATGGTCGTGGTATAGATTAAAAATGTCATTGGTTGCGTGTGGATAACCCACCCTCCTCCAGTGTCAATTCTCTAATGAAAAATGATCAATCAAATCATTGATTTTTCTAACTGTAATCAACACCAGGAAAATGAAAGAGAAAATGTAATTCTGATGAGAAGATAATCGACCGGGATATCCTGGGCCTCCAAGGGGATTGCGTCATCGCAGTATGCCTTCTGTGGTGATGTTATCAGGGACAGCTGCATGGGGTGGAGCCAGCATTGACGCTCTCAGGGAGCCAAGGGGCAGCCAGTTGCCAGCAGATCCCCCTCCACTCAGACCCACCTGCTTCGCATGTGCAGTTTTCCTGTAAACCCCTCAAAGGGATTCCCTGATTCCTCTTCTGTGTCCACTGGTCCCCGTGTCTTTGAAGTCATGATCCTATGTGTTTTCATGGCATTTAAGTTTTTATCCTACGGTCAGTACATGTCATGCATTTGATCCAAAGGTTTGTTTGAAGTTTTTACACTGAATTCTTCATGTAAATCACCAAATAAACGTATTAGATCCATAAAAAGTAAATCACTCATTAACAACCGATGATGAGCCAAACCCCTCGCTCCTGAAATCTATTCATAAATCAGAATTTTACAGACTAGTCAAGTCCACACTTTATGAAAACAGACATCAGCGTCAGTTGTTGGCAGTAGCCTGTGTACTAATTTAATTAAAAGCCCTTGAAGAAGAAGAAGAAGCCCAGCCTAGCTTAATGCCGTCAATTAGGGGTTTCTCTGCCATATGACTAAAATCCCACACCCCATTTGTGTGATTCATACAGGAAAATATGTCTCTTTGTCTTAGAGGTCAACCAGCTCTTTGGAGATGTTGGCGTTGGGTCAGGAAACAGTAGTTGAGGGTGTAGGAGTGGGAACACAGGCAGTAAGGCTTGTTGTTATTCTACTAGATAAGCCATAGCATGAGGTCATTTTGAACAAGAACTGCATTTTCATCTCAGCTTATGGCAGCTGGTCTGAAGAGAAATAACTTGCACAGCATCAGAGCAAATTTTCAGAAGTTGTCTTTAATCAAAAAGAAATGTTTTGCAATTACGAAGGAAAACTTTCTTTGTTGGTTAATGGTGCCTGTCCTGGATGTGGACTGGTTGGAATGAGGGGTAAAATAACACTGGTAATTAATTAGTCGCATTAGATGTTTGTCTTCATGTCTTTTTAAAGGCACAATGTGTAGAAAATGGTGTAGGAGAAGAGGTTGAAGAAATTACCCCTTTAATCAGCCCTGAGATGCAGAAATCACTTTCATCTTGGTGTTCATATACTTGAGTTTTAACATTGACATCAGTGTAGAAGACACTGCCAAAGCACAGAAATCTGATCTGCGGGTTAACGTTGGCTTGCAGAGGAGACCGGGCCTCTAGTTTTCGGCATTGCCTTATGGAAGTAAATGTCAAAAAGAGAGTGGGAAGAAGTGTTAAGTGTAGCAAGAGAGTGGTTGTCCATGTTAGGCCAAAAAAAAAGCCTTAATCATCCATCTTATCTGTTGGCCATGCCACTCTCCAGTAGTTCCTTTTCATTTTGTTCACTGGTTAAGATGTAAAAGTGATAAATATGTCTATACTGAGGGCAGAATAGACATAAAGTTGTCTCTCGACCCTGACTGGTATACACTATATTGCCAGATGTGTTCACTCACCCATCCAAATCACTGAATTCAGATGTTCCACTCACTTCCATGACCACGGGGGTAAAAAGTCAAGCACATAGGCATGCAGATTGCTTCTACGAACATTTGTGAAAGATTGAGTCGCGCTCAGGAGCTCGGTGAATTCCACTGTGGAATGCCACCTGTGCAACAGTCCAGTTGTAAAATTTCCTCTTTACAAAATATTCCACAGTCGACTGTTAGTGGTATTATAAAAACGTGGAAGTGATTGGAAACAACAGTAACTGGGATTGTAGGCCATGCAAAATCACAGAATGGGATCAGGTAATGTCCAGGTTCATAGTGGCCAACGTTCTGCAGAGTCTATCGCTACAGACCGCCAAACTTCATGTGGCCTTCGTTCCAATGAAAAGAACTCGTAATGCTTCAGCATACCAACGCATTTTGGACAATTTTATGCTTATGAGAGGTTTGGGGATGCCCCCTTACTGTTCCAAAATGACTGAACACCAGTGCACAAAGCAAGGTCCATAATGACATGGATGAGCAAGTTTGTTGTGAAAGAACTTGACTGGCCTGCACAGAGTCCTGACCTCAATCCAACAGAACACTTCTAGGATGAATTGGAGTGGAAAATTGTGGTCCAGACCTTCTTATTCAGCATCAGTGTCTGATCTCACAAATGCTCTTCCAGGAATATGCTCAAAAATTCCCATAAACACATTCCTAAACATTGGTTATATGTCAAACATGGGTCAACATCATATTAAACCATATAGATTAAGAATAGAATGTCACTCAAGTTCATATGCGTGTGAACGCAGACAAGTGGATACTTCTGTCAATATAGTGTATAAAGGCGGGGGTCGGGCAATTAGCTTTGTTTGCCGAAATATTGGCATTAGCATTTATAACAGCCGATGACAATATTTGTAAAAACTAAAGAAGTGATAGGTGAAACACCCTTCAACCATTTTATGAGTGTTGAGGTTACATAGTTTGTCCACCAGAGTGCACACTGCAACTTCCCTATTTGTCAACAAGAACACCAAAAGCAACAACAGTCAGACAAAGAATAACTGATTCTTGAACAACTTGTTACAATAAAGTCATGCATTACTCATGAAACTGTGTAGTCATGTTATCTAAGTAATGACTTATAAATATATAATACACATAACACTTATCACATAATAATTCACATAAAACATGTTAGATAAATCTGTTTATGTTTCGTGTGTCTAAAAGAAAGAAAAGTTGCACTATTTGATTTAAATCACCAAACTATTGGATTTGGTCTTGAAATCTTATATCGGTCAAATTCTAGTTGTCTCAGTTTGAAATCTAATTTGAGTTTTATGTTACTACTAGCTGGTTAGCATGTTAACAACAGTGTCACTGTATTTCATTTATTTTTAAATTAATGTTGTGTTTTTAAACTAAAAGTCTTTCTTATTATAACTTTAAAAAAGAAGAAAGAAATCAGAAGAAAACGTCAGAGAGGCAGGTTACCTAGTAATGTTTCACTGAATTGAATTTTCAAGCTCACATCAGTCTTTCATTTGCAGCAATGGGGAATATGTAAAGGTCTGTGATGCAACAAAGGTCTGGATCCAAATTTCATGTTTTTAAGTAATCATTCTCTTAGATCTGAGTCCTCCCTCGTAGAAGCATTACACTTGTCAGGATACACTCAGACCTTCTGTCTCCTTTGTACAACAAAGCAGTCTCCTGGGCAAAAACATACAAATTACTCATTCAAAAGCCTCTCAGACATCTTCATCAAAAGTAAAAAAAATAAATAAAAATGCATGTGATCTTATGCCATTCAAGCAGTTTAATTAGGTGGAACGGGGTGAATCACCACACTCTCATTCATCCATATCACGTCTCACTTTTCAGCAATCTGGTAATGCCATGAACTGTTGTATATGCTTTTATTAATCTTTTCTTTTATCAAAGCCTTATGCTCACGGTAATTTCTGAAGCATCTTGCATAAATCCACAAGAGTGATGGCAGATGCAAGTCTTGTTTTTGAGTGGCAAGAAGCGCCTCTGTCATCTGCACAAATCTTGATCTAACCATTCATGTAGTTTGTCTCCAACAGAGCTCACCATGGAGACTAAAATGCTTTTTGGCTCAGGTTGAGAGGAGATCTATGTACGTGTGTGAATATGTATGAGCCATTATTATTGTTTTACCATTTCATAATGAAATGGAAAAAGCATGTGTGTGAGATTGGGAAAGGGGATAATCCTGCACAACGCCCGGGCATCATCTATGTAATCCTGTCTCATCTGTATTTTTTTTCTCTGCAGGGCTTTGAATTGCCTTAAAATGATCTTTGGATCGTTGTTCACTTTGGCCATGTTGATCTAAAAGTTTGCTTAATAATTGTTGAGAATTTTTGCATGACGTGCTCCTCCAGCGGTGTTCCTCTACAAGCCTGGCTCTTTGATAGAGAATAATATTACATTTTGATTAGTCCCCAGTGTTACCACAGCAATATTGCAATGCTGAGTCTCATCAAATGTGTCCGGGCTGGAATGGAATAAATATTACATTTCCTGTTTTTAATTTTGAGTAAAAAGTTGAAATGGGACATTGGCAGCCCAGTAGAGGATATTAAAATGTGTTTGACTTTTTTTTCGTGTGGAAAGAGATTTCGAGAAAATGAGGCAGGAAGTATGCGGCTTTCCCTGAAACCTAATGTTTCCTCTGGGAGCTGAAGCATTGTTACGCTGTTTGTCAACTTCATGGACTACATTCCCACTGAGTATTGTGCGCTTTCTGCAAAACTAGTTTAGTCTGAGGCATGAGTGAATCGATCTTTCTCAGATATTCATGCTCTCTGCCAGTATTTAACCTCCGCTGAACACTTTTTGGCAAACCAGCTATATGTCAGTCCCTGTGCTTGTTTCTTATTAGCCATTTTTTTTATATCAAGTGCTGAGTAAAAGGTGTTGTAAACAGTGAAGCGCCAGGGCAAGCTGACCCTGGCAGTATATTACGTGCTTCTGAACATTCTTATGTAAGAATGTATAATACATGTCAACGAAGAGAAACTATTTCTTAAGACGTGCCAAGCAAGTAGGCCAAGATCTTTGTCTAAATCAGTCCTACTAAGTCTTATTCTTTGTAATTTTTCTGTTGCCCAGGTCAGAGTCGGGAATCTCCAAATTTACTCATCGTCTATCCCTCAAAGAACGACCAGCAAAGGCAGAGAAGACTTCATCAGAAAGGCCTCCATCCTACAGGAGACGATCTCTTAGTGTCGACTGGTAAGACCGTCTCGCAATTTGTGTACTCACATGCTTTCACTAAAAGTCAAAGGCTGTACTTCTGTTTTTTTCATCTTCTGTTAAAAATTATGAAAAATTGCAAGAAGCAGTAGCAAAAGGTCTAAACATGTATCACACTGCAAAGAATATTTAGTAAAGTGAAATATTAAGTGTTGTTACGGGTGTGATTTTGAATAAAAATAACATGTAAGAAAAGAGAGACAACTGCAATGAGTCATGTCTGTTTACAAAGTCAAGTCTCAGGTTGATGAAAACTTGGGGGGTGCTGGGGTGGGAGCAAAGGGTGGGCAAAGTGGTGATAGGGTCCTGTTCTGTCTCTGCGTCTGGGTTTCGTTGAAGAGCGCCAAGATGCTCCAGTGGCGCCGGCTCATCTTGCTCTTGTAAAGCTCCAGTCTTCAGGCACCCGATGAAAGGAGTTTGAAAGCTTTCCATTGCGAGGCTGCCTTCCAGTCCCCACCCATGGGAATCCTTCCCAGTCTCCCCTCTTGTTGCCTGGCTTACACTCATTTATCTGCCCATTGATCCTGCCTTTCGTCCATCTGACATGCCTCCTGAGTTTCCTGCTATGTATTCTTGGCTCTTCCTTTGTGCTTTCACTACATTTGGGAGCACAGGCACGGGTTTAAGAGGACCTTACACTTCCTTTGCACTCAATTTTGTCAAGTAAGAAAATCCCCAATCACCAGATTTTTCTAGGTCGATGATTACTGTGCAGTGACTACAGTAGCTATTCGGCAGTTACTTTACATTTTGTGGAGTTACAGGTGTGTTAAATTTCTGAGGTCCTATCGAATCGTGCTAGGGCCTGGTGTGAGGTCTTACGAGGTCTTTTGTTGGCCTTATGAGACCAACTGTGTGGTCTCGGACTAGTATTGCGATGTGTGGTCCGCCAGCAGAAATGTGGTGTTAAGTGAATGAGTGTTAGAGTGTATGTGCAGTGTGAGGTCTTTTACTTTAACAGCTCCATGTTTTTCTTCCATGCTGCTTGAGAAGGGACCTGGCCTTTAAAGTTCAGGCCCTGATTGATGTGGTCTGGTTTTAATGAAACTCAGTGGGTAGATTGGACATGCTCATTTACAAAAGGGATGGGGGGGGCTTGACTACAGCTGGATTTTGACTTTTTGCGGGCCGTGCCACTGTTACAGGAGTGTGACTGGCCTTTTGTGACATCATAAATAAGGGGTCCCCAGGGGGAGAGATTCAAGGTTGAGGCCTGAGTCATGCTACTGGGAGGTGAAACAAGGTTGGTCCAACTTTGACAGGGCCAAAAAAGCGTCTCTGGAATGCATAGTGATCAACAGACTCCAAAGGAAAACATGTGTGTCAGTCAGTTGCATATTTGAAAGTGTTCAACATTTACAGCGCTTCCTGTAGTCTAAACAATCTGTCTTGCTTTAATCATTGTTAATGAGGACTTCTCAGGGATAAATGTCATCACAAAAATATTCATGATTAAGCAGTATACTTGTTAAGTATGTGATGTTATGTGGTTTCATGCCATGTTGCCTAGCGTAGTTCGCAGTGATGAGTTGCAATTACTCATGAAAGTTCTTCCATATATACAGTACTGTGCAAAATTCTTGAGTCACCCCTCATGTCTTTGTAATTTGCTTTGAAGAAACCAGGCTTGGTCTGGTCTGTAGTTCTCCAGGCTTTCTGAAGATCTTTCAAAGCTTTTCTTTGGGCATTGGCTACTTTTTCCACTTATTTTCAGTCCAGTTCTTATACCCAACAATTTTTAGATGATTTTGAGTTTTTTTGCTAAGCCACTTAACACAGACCTATGAATTATTTAAGGATTAAAGAAGACACTCAATTCAAGGGTTGAACCTTTGTTCTGTCTATACCAGAGGTGAGTTCATTACCAAGCCTCTGGAGAACTTCAAGACATGTTTAGGAGGTAATTTAGCCATTTAAATCAGCTGTGTTGGATCAAAGACGCATCTAAAGTTGCCCACCTCTGGTCTATACAAACACAGAAATCTAAATATATTTTGGCATAGCATGGAATGTGTCCCAAAAATTTAATGAAACTGGATAATTGTGAGCCAAAAGAAGAAATTGCAACCCTTAAAAGCTATCTAAAGCCGATGAACACGATGGAGTCATGTGCTTGAGAAATAGGATAAAGAGAACTGAGAGAGGGCTTAAGAGATGCCCCTTCAGCTAATCAGTTAACTGCTCATTAGAAATAGTCTTAAGTGGAAGGGTGGCTGTCAAAAAGCAATTCTTAAGGAAGTGAAAACAGGGAGAAAAGTCTGAATTAAATAAGAAAAATCAACAGGTGTGATGGAGTGATAAATCCAAATTCGAAATTTTTGGCTCAAATCCTCGTCACTGTGGATGGAGTTAGCCAGGACAGAGGTACAGCAATGAGCGTCTAAAGTGAGGACTCCGACATGGTTTAGGGATGCAGTTCAGCCAGTAGTGTTGGATGGAATTATGAATGCCAAAAACATACCATCACATTTTAATACACCACTCAATTTAATTCAATTCAGTTTGATTTATGGAGCACCAAATCACACCAGTCACTTCCAGTACAGTCTAGAAAGTGTCTGATTGGCAACAGCTTCATTTTTCAGAATGACTATGACCCCAAACTCACTGCCAATGCAGTAAAAGCATGCCAGAATAGAAAAACACACAATGGAGCACTATCCGTCATGGACTGGCCTCCCCAGAGCCTGAACCTCAATATTATTGAGACAGTGTGGGATCATCTTGACAGAGATCAAAACAAAAGGCAGAAACATCCAAAGAAGAGCTTTGAATGTCCTTCAGGACGCCTGGAGAACTATTCCTGAAGACTACTTAAAGAAATTACCCCAAAATCTGCCTAATAGAGTTCAGGCTGTGTTGAAGAATACAGATGGCCATACAAAATAATAACTTGCAAGCTCGTTTATATTTTTTATTTCAATGTATGTGTGCACTTTACAATTTTTTCCACTTTTCTTAGAAAAATAAAGGTTAGGGTGAAAAGGACAGGGTTAGATGGCGGGAGTTGATCTGCTATGATGAACCCTAAAGGGATCAGCTAAAAGAAGAGAGGAGGGGAAGCTTAAGACTTTAGCATAGTACTGTATAATTTTCAGACAGTAAGGCGTTTTGTATGTTTTGCATGCTGATCTTCCAGTAGAGCTCAGCAGTCTGTAATAGTTTTCCATTTTTCCAAGCCTTACTAATCAGTGAAGAATCTTGTGTGTTCTTAACCAGACGCAGTAAAACAAATTCCCTGGAATGTGTGTCCCCGTAATCAATGTGTAATATGTAGGATTTTATCCACAAAAATATGCTCTTAAATTAAGGTTTCATTATGTTTTTCTGCTCATTGCCCCCTGCTTTCACTCAAAATAAAACATCTAACTATAAAGTCAAACAAAGGTTGTATAAAACACCAAGCTGGAAAGCAGCCAGCAGCACTCTGGAGTAAGGCTGACTCAGGTGGCTTAAAGCTTTACTATCTTATTTAGTGGGCCATTGCCATTTATGTCGATTCACGTCAGATACCCAAACAAACTGCGACTATTAAGGGAATTCTGAGCCAAGGCAGCCCATATACAAGCTTGAAACGGGAGCCGTTTTGTAGCTTAAAGTCTGTAAAGGCTGGCAGAGCCTTGGGAAAATGCAATAGTAAAAGATAATGGCAGTGTTATTGTTATTGGTAATCATAGTAAATGGCCTCTGGGGATGTGGGTGGAGAAAATAGTGGAAGGAGGGTGGAGAGTTAGAGTTTTAAGAAGTGTTAAAGGCAAAATAGGAGGGTAGCTGTTACAATTTATGATTGCCAAAGACTGATTTGATTTTCTTTTACTAGTCACTGCAAATACAATGGAAATCAGAATGTTTAAAACGGTGGCTTTGGGGAAATCTGTCATTTAGATAAAAGGATGTTTTTACTTATTTTACTCCACTGCTTTTCGTTATTTAAAAAATGTATATGGTTGCAATGGTTACAATATTAAACATGAACAAAGTTTCATGTAATGAGATCCGCATTCAAACTCCGGCTTCAGACCTCTGAGATCGCATGGGGGTGTCTTGATTAGCACTGGTGTGCGTATTTGCTATCTTTTTTTTTGTGTATTACGTGAACACAGGAGACATCTGGTAGAGTCTGAGAGTTAATACTGGAGCTGTAAAGGGATACTGCTTCTGATGCAACACTAGGCCGGCAAGTAAGTCTTCATTACTTTATTCTCTAATAGTGACAGAGAGGCAGTTCTAACCCTTCACCAAAACCCTTGAGTGCAATAGAGAAGCAGCCATGTCTATCAGCCAAGCAGTTTTTATTTCCCAAAACACTTCCCCTGCAGTACTCGTGGCGAGGAAACTCTATACATAAGTACTTAAACATCCACGTTTGGTAATCAAACTATATCCACTTCACAAATTAAAGTTGGAAAAGGAAGGAGCGCAGTTGGTACGACACCAGAAAGTGTTTGATTGTCTTGTGTTTTTAGTCAGCGTGCGCTAGAAGGCTTAAATTCTCTCAATCCCCCGAAGGCCCTCCGCTCTGCCTGGTGCCACCGTGTCTTCAGGAATCACTCCAAGCTGACGGCACTCTGAGGATGACGTCTGAACTTTGATGCTAGGAGAGAAACTGGCCTGCCCTATCCCTCGGTCAATATATTAACTCAAATATCTCCTTCTTATTCATGCTCACACACATACATGAGCAAACACATATTGTAATACTTAGCGCTGTTTTGGGTGTGTAGGGGTGAATGGGAGCTACCAAGTGTTAATCCTTATGAAATGTGTACAAAGGGAATAAAAAAGAGCACTAAGAAATCACCAAAGTCTTAGTGGTAAAAGGAGGACAATGCTCAGGGGGCCCGGGTGTAAAGTGGTTTTGGACATTGTGCCACTTGCCGCATTTGGTTCTAATTTGATTTATTATTCCTCGCTTTTTCCTTTTTATTTTCGTTCTCTCTGTAAATTTTTCTCCTTTCTTCTGTAGCCGAGAGCTGTCAGTTCAAACAAAACGGACTAATGAGGAGGTTATAAATGCCTGTGATTTTTCTCTTTAGAAATTTTGATCGGAACACGTTAAAGATCTGTTAAAAATCACTGCTGAGTGGGGTGGACTCCTGCTTCTGTTGGAATGTGTGACACTTTATTCCTGCTCTGTGACTGAATTAAATTGTTTTAAACACTGAAAAGCTTTTGACACGTGGAAACTAATTATGCTAAACCCTGTGTGGACTGCACACATATAGTTGAAGCTATTATAGAGCCTAGAGTCAAGCTAAAACAAAGCTAAGTACACCCTTAAGCTGCGTCCCACAAAGTGATTTGCAGAGAGAGCGAGAAATGTTGAGCAACTTCAAGTGACTATGGGCAAAAGAACCACTGGAGAGGTGGGACCCGAGTAAGACGGTTCAGAGAAGCTTCCACATGAGCGATTGAAGTGACTACTAATGAAAATGCGCGATACTGTTAATTGACATACAAACTGTTACCTAGGCAACTAAAGCCTGAAGTGTTTGCAAGTGACCAGCCATCAGCATCAAAGTAAAGCTTAACACAGGTTTACTGCTTCCACAGGAGTTAAGAGTAGCAGCCATCAGATGACTTGGTTAATTGATCATCAGCACCTTTATAAAAGTAAAGGTTTTGCCAGTTTGTAGTGATCTTAAAGAAGTGGTGATTGCTGCCCATTAATCTGGGAAAGATTATAGAAGTCCATCATTCTGCAGTGAGGACTCCACAAATTCACCCCAAGGTTAGACCATCCAATCGTCAGAGAAATCCCCCAGAAAACAAACAGCTACATGTCAGACTCCAGGCCTCACTTAGCATGTTAACTTTCATGACAGTACAATTAGAAAACAGCTGAGCAAGTGTGGCTTGTTTGACAGGGTTGCCAGGAGAAAGCTTCTTCTGTTTAAAAAGAACATGGCAGCGCAGCTTGGGTTTGAAAAGTTGTAACTGAACAAACCACAAGACTTCTGGAACAACGGCATTTAGAAAGATGAGACCAAAGTGGAGATGTTCGGCCATAATGCAGAGGCTAATCTGCAACAGAATGGCTGAAAAAAGAAAAGAATCATGGTTACAGTTGCCCAGTCAAAGTCAGGATACTTTTCCTTTCTTTTTTTTTAAGATGGCACCAAAAATATATACTATTTGCTCTAGCATAAAAAGAAATCAATAAGGGGAAACAAGGCGAGTGACTTTTGTACACTATTTTTAATGTGTGAAATAATTTTCTCTGCATATTGAGCCGCAACGTTCATTTGTTGAGGTTGAGTTGTTGGTGGGATGAGACTACAGATTCTGGTCCACATGCAGGTGCAGAATTTCTGCTAGCCTCTGCTTTTGAATAAGTCCAAGGTTGCTTACACATTCATGCTCACACATAAACACGGACACAAAGCACGTGAAAGAAAAAGACACGCTTGCGAAAAAATGCACTTGAGCAGATTAACAATGTTGTGTCAAATACATATAAACATATATGTCCAGCCTCAGCCGTGCATGCACCAGCAGCACACTCATACACAATCCCGACTGGATGCTGCGGGCTGCGCTAAGGGAGATTTATGAGGCTGGCTCCCTCTTGTCCTGTGTGTCTCGGACTTGATACTCTAGTTTCCACTCCAAACCTCAACTCAGCACGCAGGCACAGAAAGACTGGAGTAGGGATGGAGTGTAATGGGAAGGAGGGAGTGAGACTTAAACGGAGAAGTTGGGAAAGTCAGAGAAGACTGAAATAGGTAAGAAGAGAAGGAGAGAGAAGAAAACTGGAGAGAGGTTGACTGATTGAGACTGAAGTAGATGAAAAGACAGATTGAAAAGATGATGGAAAGAGACAGCGAGAGAGAGTGGTGAAAAGATCTAAAAACTAGACTGAGAGCTTGGATAGAGCGCGAGAGAAATGTGTAGCATCAGTGTGTTGGTTTCTCCTTGTGCATACGTGTAGAGAGTTAGAGTAGAATCACGCATGGCTAATAAAATTATGCAATCAGCCAAGTCTTGAGGAACTATACCCCCCTCATTTAAAGTAGTCTTGGAAAATAATTTGCACTCTGAAAATGAGGAAAGAGTCGAATTTGCTTACAAATCAGTGGAACTGTTCTTAGCTCTTTTTTCTCCTTTTCATTTTCCAGCTCTCACTCAGTTAGCAGTAGTCAAGTTTATATCACATCATCAGATTTTTGTCTCCGTTAAATGATCAACAATGTTTATATTGTTATTTAATAATGTTCCTGCTATGCACAGTTTAGTGTTTCACCTCCAGAGAAAACCCCAACAATCAGACAACCCCCTATGAGCAAGCGCTTGGTGACTGTGGGAAGGAAAAACTCCCTTTTAACAGGAAGAAACCTCTGGCAGAGCCAGGCTCGGGGACGGGCATCTGTTGTGACTGGTTGGAGGTAAGGTGAGGAAGACAGGAGAGAGGACACACTGTGGAATGTGAATGATGCGGCGTGTGGCATCGTGGCGTTGTTTCACAACCAAACTTGCCGTTTCACACAAACATGTTGTGCCTCCTCTATCAGCACACTGTGTAGTCATGGAAATGTCTTTGCATGTGGTTGTATGTGTGCATGCATACAGTGTAGCATTTAATATTTTTGTTTGTTTTCGCATATGGCCAGGTCTTTCTCGGAAATGAGAGTTAAATTTCTTTCACCTGGATAAATAAAGGATAATAATAATAATATATGTGTGATTTTCTCAAACAGACACACACGGACACTCACAATGATGTCATACGTGTTTCCATCCTCTCTATCATTCATCTGTCCATCCAGTTTGGACAGTGCACATGTGTGTGAGAATGTGTGTTATCATTTTTTACAAAGCATCTATCACAGTAAGAATGGTCTCCCCACCCATCCGACCACCTCCCTCCATCCCTAGCCCAGATAAATAGCCGTGGGACTTTAAACATGGCGCCCGACCGGCGTGTGACTGAGAGAATGAGCCAACTGGTGGCTTCAGTCGCCGAGGGTCCCCCCCCCCCATCTGCCCAGAGCCTCTCTCTGGCTGGGTGGGTGGCATATGGTGGCCCAGGCAGGAACCCCATTGGTGTCACACACAAACACACACACATGCATACTGAGAGACATACAGAAGGTCTGGAGCCACCCAGGCTGGACCCACGATCGCCGTGGGAGACACAGTGTCACCAAGCCTCTGACAGAGGAGGGGGTTTTGTGTATGTTTGTGTGTGGGTGATCCCACCTTGCAAGTCCCCCCCCCCCCCTCCCCTCCTGAGAACGTCGGCCACCGCCCGCCACATCACATCCCCATGGTGACTCCGCTGTTGTCTCTGCTCATCAAAATTAGAGAGATTTACCTCTGCGTACACACACACACAGACACACACACACACACACACATAACACATGCACACACACAGAGCCAACAGGTGGCAGGCCTTGCTCGGCACAGCAGGCCCACTTCAAAGGTTAAACATACAGCAGACCGCCTAGCCCTTCTCTGCCACTCTCCCAAGGGAGGAGAAGAGAAAGCGAGTAAAAAAGAGTGGAAAAAGCAGAAATGAGAAAAAGAAAATGAGGGAGGATGAAGCACGGTTTTGTGGCGGCTTAATAAATATGCACACATGTGAAAGTAAGTTACATGTGGTGAATTGTTTTTCTGCTCAGTAATTGTTTGACTGTTACACCAGACGTGTATCAGTCGGCGGCACAGACTTGGGCTCATCACAGTCAAGTTTCCCGGATTTTATCTCCGTGCGAGATAGGTTACAAGAATGTAGCCCTGACTCACTCAGAGCTAACAATACCAAATAAATACCACTTTACAAGAACAGTGATATATGAGGTAGCGCCTCTAGATTATGAAAACGGGAAAGTTGAAGCTGCAGTGTTATTCTAATGTAAACAACAGAATCCGCAGCAGAATCCAGACTCAGTGTTGCTGTCTGCAGCCCTTCATTAAACACAGCAATGTTTACTCTGCACTTATCAGTGCAGTTTGTCATCTCAATGACTTCATTCTAATATACTACAAATCTTGGGTGCACTGCTTACAGGCCACTTGACCTCTTTTTGAATGCATATCAGGAATGATATTCCACCCACATTTGACTCTGCCTTAAGAATTACTGTAAAAAAAGTGTTTTATTTTTAATGGATGCACACACCTGATACATCCCTCAGTAAATCCTCACACACAGACTCTGACCCAAAAGAGTCGTAGACTTGTTCTGATCGTCTCTGCAAAATCATGCGGTATGCACGAGGGGCTGCATGTGGCTGAGTGTTGCAGTGGCCTCATGTTGCCTATAAGCTGATAAGAGCCAAGGCAATTCTAGCAATACTCCCCTCGTCCTCCCAATCCGCCCACCCACCCTCCCACCCGACCCCACTTTCTCTCTCTCTCTCTCGCTCTCCCTCTAGCAGCCTGGCTGCTTCCAGCCTGTCTGGTGCCAAGACTCAGATTTCAGAATTTCCTTCTACAAGCCACATTTAGAGCAGCCAGCGTACTCTGTGTATGTGTGTGTTTGCGCGTGTGAGCGCGCGCGCGAGTTTGTGTGACTTTCTCCTTTCGCCCGTATACCTCCCTCACTCCCCGCCACCTTGTTTTCCCCAAGCGCCGTCCTTCTGCTGCTGCTTCTTGCCATTTCTGCATCTTTCTCTACCCATCCATCCGTCTCCAGTTATTTTGTCGAGACAATCACCTAATACACGTCGAGTAATACATAGTAATTTCAGTTAGAAGTACACCGCCAAACAGGAATCACATTAATGTGCTCTCGTAGGAGTCGACTAGCCATAGTAAGGAGTTTGAGCGAGTGGCATTGGAGACCGAAGGTGAAGACACTGGGACTGGATGGCCTTGATGGGTTGAGTGGGAAAAGGGGGCGAGAGAAGTGGGAGAGGGTGTGGATGGAGATAGAGAGGGATGTTAAGGTGATTTTAAGAAAGAAAGGAAAACAAATGACTGTTGGGTCCTTAGGTAGCATACTGGGCCTCTTTTAAGTGCAAACCTTTTAAACAGCACTGTCCATATCTATTTGTACTGTTCTCTTTGCTTTACTGCAATTATGTAGTCTGCTCCTCACTGTCAATAGATCCTCCTTTGTGCTGCTGTAGCTAATTTGAGCAGCACTCTCTGTAATGTCCTTTTCTGGCGCGTATGTACGCACATGCATACTTTGCAATAGCAAATTGTGGTTATATCAAGAGATTTTCCACTGTTTCCAGTTTATCTTGACATTATCTGTGTTTATAGGAATACAAAGCAGTGGCCAACAACATTTTTCTTCTTGCAATCTCGTTCCTATTTGTCCCAACTATTCGTGCATTACCTCGTTACAAACATCCGAGCAACTGTTTTGAATTTTTCCCCGAGTTACTTGCGCAGCTAATGGCAAAAACGTGTTACTATGTGACAAGAAGAGGAGGCAAACTAATTGTGTGTGAAAGACGGGGAAACAAAGGAAGAGAGGGGAACAGCAAAAATGTGTCGGAATCAAAGGTGGTGACGGTGAGGGAGAGGGAACATGTTTTCATTCCCAAATCTCACAAGACTGAACCACCAGAACAAGAACAGCTGTTGTGGCTGCGGGTGGATTGATTGCTAGAGAATGCATCATTATTATTATTATTGAGAGGATGGGTGAATCTGTCACCCCCGGTTGGATGGATTCATTGAAGTTGCTGTTTATCCATTCTGCTACCAGGTTCAGTGAAACGCCCTTCTGCACACAAATGCTGGTATTTGCGTGTTTGCGTTTGGCTCAAAAATCCCAAATGCTTTAACTGACAATTATTTACCATTTCTTTAAATAATAGTTTTTCCCATCTTGACTTTCGGTCAAACAGTAAGTGAATGTCTAGACTCCGTGTCCCTGTGTTTGTGAAGTTTTTGTTTACATGTGACTCACTGACTGGAGGCCCAAGCTGTTTTTGATATGGTTTGATAAAGCGGATGCTGCATGTACGTGTGTTTGCAACTTGGGGGTGTTAATTTTTTTTGTGGGCCTAATAGAGGTTCACAGCAGCATGCTCGGTGTATTTGATGTGGCACTGATCAAGAGCCAAGCGTGGAGCTTGGCTTTTTGGTTGAGACTTTTGGTTTCCCAGAACAACTGCTTCCTGCTTCCCAAAATCTGGTAAAACAGTAGGAAATTGTGTGCAATAGTCGCTGTCTGGATTTGTTCAAGTTCAAGTAGGTTCAAGCATGGTTATTTGTGTGTTGTGAGTCTGAGTTTGCACATCTGGTTCTTCATGTTTATTGTCGGAGAAACGGTTCTCTTGGGCCATACTGCCGGGCCCTAGAGGTCTTTAAGGTGCGGCTAAGATAGAGGACATGTCTGGCATTTACCACTTTATAACAGAAACAGCATCAGTGTGAATTTAACCAAGTTTAACTGTCAGGTTTTCAGTTTTAATATGCTACTCGTTGTTTTAGTGATTTTTTTTTCAGCAATTATCTGAGCTGCCCAAACACGTGCATTCATGTTCAGTCAACACTAAGGTCACTGATAGACAGGTCATCAGTATTCAGTATGATTAAACTACTGTGCAAAAGTCTCAAAATAGCCCACAGTTCTTGATATTTTGCTTGGAAAATTAGAAATTCGTCCAGTTGTTCATTAAAAAATACTGTATTCTAATTCTAATGAGCTTGAAAGGCAATTTTTAGTGTGACCATCTTTATTCTTCAACACAACCTGAACTCTCTTACGAAGCTCTTTTGTCATTTCTGTAAGTTGTCTTCAGGAGTAGATTTCCAGGCTTCTTGAAGGAGATTTAAAGCTCTTCTTTGGATGCTGGCTAACTTTTATTGCCTCTACTGGTACTGCTTGAGTTCATAATTTAATCAACTTTGAAAAGATCTCCAACACCACTGGCTGAGCCCTAAACTATGACTGAGCCTCCATTGTGTTTACACATGGCTTTAGGCCCTCACTTTTGTACCTCTCTCCTGCCTTCCTTCATACAGACTCGTGACAGATTTAACCAGAAATTTCAGTTCTTGTGTAGTTTGGCATACCTTAGCCCAGGCTTGGCCAACTCCAGATCTCGAGGGCCGGTGTCCTGCAGGTTTTAGATCTCACCCTGGGTCTACACACCTGAATCAAATGATTAGTTCATTACCAGGCCTCTGGAGAACTTCAAGACAGGTTGAGGAGGTAATTTAGCCATTTAAATCAGCTGCAATGGAATAAGGACACATCTAAAACCTGCAGGACACCGGCCCTCGAGGCCCTATTCCCTGCTTCCCTTTCTTAAGAGTGGCTTTTCCACTGTGAAGATTAGATGGGTCTTCTGAAGAACCAGATGCATTTCTCAGGCCCTATGTCAGATCTTTGATAACTTTGTTTCATCAATACAAATTATGCTTTTTTCCACTAGGTTGTCTGTTATGTGGGACACAACCCTGGTTCATCCCTTGGGTTAGGTCAGTGTTAAGTAGCTGTCTGAGGGGAAAAAAACATGAAAATGTTTAAAAAATGGTTAGGCAGCAGGACTGGACTGAAAATGAGTGAAAAAGCAGCCAAAGAAAAAAGAAAGAAAGAAAAACCAAAGAAAAACTTTGAAAGACTGTCAGAAAGCCTTACAACAAAGTCTGGCTCCTTGAAATGAGAGATGGCTCAAGACTTTTGCACAGTACTATAGTTTCTCTAAGGGTGTTCGTACATACGTTCATCATAGATTCTGTTTCTGTGACGCTTAATTGTTAGGATTTGATTTGATTTATTTGTAATTTTTAAATGGCTCCATTCATTATACGTTTCATCTCTCTCTCTCTAGCTGTGTCATTGGGGAATGACATCCCCATTTCATGTGTAGGATGCAACATCCCTTTGAAAGCACAGGGCACACACACAGAGGGCATTACACACACCCTAATGTCGTCAGAGAGTGATGGGGCACCATCCTGCCGACAGAAAAAAGTCGGCTGTTCCATCTCAGGCAAATAACAATAAGCCTGGAGCTGGATTCCAATGGGCTTTCTCTTTGAAATGGGATACCAGCACACGCATTACAAATATATCTCTTGTTTTATCTTCCGGGCCAGGCCCATGGAAAAATTATTCCAAATACCTGCCGCGCTTTATCTGGAACCCTGGAATAGGTTAGACCCAGCCGGGAACACGAGGATGTCTAAAATAAGGCCTCTATTACGGGATGGAGTGGAGATGGATGGGACGGAGCGGGAAGGGATGGGGATCGGGGGTATTTTAGGTGTATTGGCCATGTGAAAAAGGCCTTGTTGCGGGGGCTTGGACCCGCTTTAAAGTCTACAATGCAGGCCGCTGTCAGCTGTTGTACGAACTACGTGTGTTGGGGGGAGGGTTAGGGTGTGTATGTATGCACACTCATTTGGGCTCACACGTCCATTGTGGAGCGGGAGTATAAATAACATTTTTCCTACAGATGTTCTCACCTTTGCAAATCTGTTCTTGGCATGTGTCAAGATGGCCCAAACTAACAGCTTTATTTACAGTAGTATCCTCAACCAGTACCATTTTCTTTTTAAGAACATCACCAGTATTTATCTGATGATGTTTCTCAGTGTGGCTGCCAACAAGTGAGCATTTTTTGAGGTAACCAAGCAAGACAACAGTTAAATTTCTCATCTACTTACTAAGTTTTTGCTTAGTTGTTATCTTACACCTCACATGGAAACCTACTTGTTTATTTAATAATCAGCGTGGACAATTAGCGGATAATTAGTTGTTTATAAACATGCTGATTAAGTATTGAATCATGGTGACGACAGTGTGGAGAGAATTTGGGAAACACTGGGAAATATAAACAGTACGGGGATAAAGAGTAAGAGTGAAACAGCAATAGAAAGAAGGGTAGGCGTTAGACGGAGTGGGGAGGAGATGAATAGAGGAGTTCATAAGATATCGGGAGAGGTGTACTAAACAAGAGCTAGGGTTGCTGAAAAGGCGTCCTTGAGGAATTCAGTTATCTCTCTGCTTCTCTTTGGTGGGACCCGACACAGAGTTTATCACCAGCGCCTGGAGAGTCCTGATGACATTTCCTTCAGCAGCTGAGTGTGTGAGAGCGCTACATGCCAGACTCTCCCCAGAAACACACTGCCGTCCACATAGTTCCCATGGCAGAATGGAGAGGGAACAGTATAATCTTCATACCAGTCATGCCAAGAAACCATCAGCAAGAGATGGTGATCTTTTTGACTAACGTATGATATTGCAGAGCAGCGTTGGCAAACCGGCTACCAAGGCTGGCATTGCCAGTTTAGGATGACTGTGCACCACCTGCGACTAAGAGCTGATAATGTCAGCATGGTGCCCATCTGGAAAATCAGTGTAATGTATCACCATGCTTTCGATCGTTGGTGTTTTAGCCCCCTCTCCCACGGGGTAATATAACAGAGCCTAGCGTTAATTAGGCCGCAAAGTGAAGCTCGGCTACCTCGGATAGAGAAATCTCGTACAAAGTGCACTAATTACGTTGCTTTAGCACTGCCCACAGATGTGTGTCTGCAAGCCAATTTGCAACCCTCATTCTAAGCAATCAGTGTTGCATGCATTGCCACTGATGTGACCTATCTTCTGTATGGGGGTCTCGCCGGTCCTTCTGCCGGCTGTGCATGAACACTGCACAAATTAGTTTCACCCTCAAAGTTTATGTGCTGGTTTCCATAGGCAGAAACTGATTTTATAAAGTAGAATCTCGATAAACCTGTAAGTGTAAACTAAAATGCTTGTTTCTGCTTCCCTTGAGTTTTGTTCCTCTATTGCTATAGCAGCTGGTCATGACTTCAGTGACCTTTCCCAAAGATGTAAGATATTATGGTAGACTTGAGAAGCGAACACATAGTGAATTTTGTACTCAGCACCTTTTCTTTCCCCTCTTTCTCCTACAGCGTGATGTATCGTACCAGATGTCAGATTCTGTTTCTTACTCCCACCTATCACTCATGTCTCCCATGCATCCATCTTTCCCATAGGGCTGACTCGGCCAAAATGACGCAGCCCATGAGAGGGGACCAGGCCCACCAGCCAGTCTCGGCTCGCAAGTCTGCCAGCCTGTCCTCACCGAGCGCTGCTCGCCGCCTTTACCGCAATTTGTCTGGAAAGTTCCGCGTGGGCACCAACCCCCCTGCTCTGGAGGACAGTGTGGTGTCAGGACGGGGAGGAGACAAGGAGAGGCTGCGCAAAACCACCATAGTAAGTCAGAGAGCGAGGGAGAGGGAAAAAATAATAAGCCCAGGAACATTGTAATCTAAAAATAGTCCGGGAAAACACGTAGACTTGAATAGTCTCAGGTATTGGCGTTGCACACCCAAATATCTATTTACTGTATAGCAACACAGAAAGCATGAAGAAAAATGGCATTTTCCATGTTTGCACTGCAAAGAACTTTCCTATTCATTTTTATTCATTTTTAACATTCATTATTACAGTTTCAGAGTAATGAAGCTCTGTTTGAGGCAGTGGAACATCAAGAGTTGGACCTGGTACAGCTCCTTCTCTCACAGTACAGTCTGGAGGAGCTGGATCTCAACACTCCTAACAGCGAGGGGCTCCTGCCCCTTGATATCGCCATCATGACCAATAATGTGCCCATGGCTAAGCTTCTGCTGCGAGCCGGTGCCAAAGAGAGCCCCCACTGTGAGTAGAGAAGCAGAGCGTCCCTGCTGGTAGTGATGGTTTAAGCTCATGATAATGTTAACGAAACAAATAAAGTTTCATCTTTTCATAGTGTTATAATACTGCATAAACACATGCGCGTGCAGTCTGGTGCTCACTGAAATTAAAGTTGCAGGAATTAACGTACAAAACAAATGTATAAATTTAGTATTTTTAAACAATGGGAAGAGAAAACCTGTGCATTATTTTCCACGTGATCTTTTTATGAAATAAGAAGAATGTTTTTCTTTTGGTGGAATAGGATCTAAACACACACACACATGTGAAAACAAGAATTAGACAGTTACAGTTAGAATATGAGCATAAACCTGTCTTGGACTCAGCATTTCCCCAGCTTGAACTCAAGCCTTCCTCTTTGCCTGCGTGCACTTGAACTGAGCACTCACTTCTGTGTACTCAAAACAAATCGAGACGCTGCTGCAGAGGCAATTGTCATTAGGTTTTGTGTCTTTGCCTCGAGCAGACAACTTATCATGGCGGTTTTAATTAGTTCTGGAGGCTTAATTTGTGCTCTGCTCCCACACTGGAGACTGGAAATTACAAGCGCCACTTCAGTAAGAGCTTTGAAGTCAGGGGAGCGCTTCTCCCAGGGAAATGATCAGAAGTCAGCGACACTCTGAAAGTGGGATTTCCCTCTGTTACACCAGGGGAAAGAAATATACTGCTGCTTTCTAATCAGCTTTGCTGATTTCAGTCTGCAGCAAGCTTAGAAACTACCATAAAGGTGTGAATGATGAGAGATTGTGCTCTTTTCTCTCTTTTGATCTCAGTGCATTCATCGCTGTCCTGTAGTTTCGGTCTTTTCTCTCCATGAACCTCTGCGGGTACCTCTGGCTCCAAAACCGTGTGTTTGTCATCTTCTGTTACAGACACAACCAGCCTGTTATCATTTCTCAAATGTCTTCCGTGTCCTCTCATGCCAAGTAGCTGAGGCAGAGGGTGGCGTTTGATTAAGGGAGAACTGTTGTATTGAACCAGCAATATCAGCGTCATGTAAATCAACTGCAGGTGTTAAAACATTACACAGTCTCCTTTCATGCACACCAGTAATGGATTTATCCTCACTCTACTGACAGTTTCACACATCTATTTCTGCTTTCTGCTGCCAGTGAAAACATATTAGAGGCAACAGAGGGGCAGCCATTGTGATGCAATATTAGTCATCTGCGTAAGCACTTTTAATTGTTTGTGATCTGGTGAGCCGCTGCCGCCTTCCTCTGTTAATGATTACAACTCGCCAGTAAGGCTCCTAGGTTGTTTGTGTTTGTACTTGCGCTTACACACACACAAACACACACTTCATTTTTTTCAAGAACCGAGCCAGACGTCTTATAAAGGTATCATTAAATTGAAAACACTTGAATGGAAAGTGGTGTTTACTAAAGTTTAGTGTGTGATTGTGCTCCCTCTCCAGAACCCCGATAACTCACGAGACAGCGGGCCGTGCGCGCTTTCCGCAAAAAGACATAAATAGAGAAACAAACGAAGCAAACGACGGGACATAATGAAAGTCAAAGCTTTGTTTTTTCGAGAACATGCTCAAAACGCCATCTGAGGATAATTGACGCGATAGATGATGCAGACTTTTCCTTGAACTTTAAAAGGAATTGATTATGACGCTTATTGTTATTGCCATGCTTGACTACACAGTGTGTGGTTACCAGAGAGACAAGGACAGGCAAAGACAAACACGCTCTCAAAAGCAACTTCATCTTCACACTATTAATCCCTTAGTGGCTCTCAACAAGACAAAGCCTTAATGTGAAATAAGGACAAATCAAGACACACATACACATTCATGACAGCTTCTGGGCCTTTTTCTAAGCCCAGAGGAGCTGGAATTATAAATCAACGTGAACCAATATTGTTATTATTATTATTTTGATTGTTTCCATCCAAGCTATAGTCCATGTGCAAGGATCCTCAGTAATAATTCTGTCCTAACCTAATTCGACCCTGACCTTCACGTAATCCCTTTAAAAAAAAATAAAAGCAAAGAACTGCCTTCAAGTTTTCACATGAGTGTCTGCAGAGTACAACAGAGGTGACACCCAGAAGAGACGCTCAAGGTTGAAAAAGAGAAGCTCCCAGCCACCGAGGAGACACAGAGAGAGCCGCAGAATTAAACACCCAGATGGACATTTTGACACGGAGCTTTAAACTTTCTGTCAACAGTGGAATCTAACGCTCAACAGTGGAATCTACAATGAACAAACACAGACCACACAGACTAAACATAGACACACACCGGTCCCAAACACTCCAAGAAATGACCAGCCGCTTGCAGGAGGAGTACAGTATCCCGCTGTCCTCTTTGACCTTTAGCAGCTTTACGTCACTTGTCCTGTAATTTGATTTGTACGATCTATAGCGATGCATTTGCAAATCGGAGCACCGTTGATCTCTGCGTTAACACCACCAGTCACTATGAGCGACCGCTCGGCCCTGGGTTACAGCTCGTCTGCTCTAGCGGTGCGTTTGAAACCCCTCTCCCCTTTTTGGAAAGTATCTTCTGGTCCTAGCAGCCTGTGGCGTTATTATAATTTTAGTTGACTTTTTTCCGCACATTTGCAGAAAAATAGCTTTTACAATGGCACTTTAAAGCAATGCCCATGCACGTTCCCACCGTTTTGTTTTCCCCTCTAACCGCACATGAAGAGCACTCCTCCCTCTCTCACCCCTCTCACTTTCATTGCCCCATTTTTGGTGTCATTTTCGAGGTGATGTCATTGCCCAAAAGAGAGACTGCTTAGTTATATTAAACGCTGTTTATTGTGGAATCTGCCGCAGTATTTTGGGCAAACAAAGGCATTAAAAAAAGGGAGCGAGAGAGCGGCCTTCATAAGAAATTTGCACCGTTGCGGGGGACAGATGGGTTTCTAGCGCTATCTAAGCCTGCGCATCGTCCAATCTCTCAATAAAATACAGTGTAAATAATTTAGAACATGTTTTTCTTCATGGAAACATTCACATATCAAAAAATAATAATAATAATACCCAAACATGAGAATGATCTCTATCCCCTGTTCTTATTCACGCTATTTTCTCATTGAATTTTGGTTGGAAAGCCAGCCCCACTCAAATATATACTCAAGCTTTGCATTGGTTTGTCTAAAATAATTTTTTGGGATTTGGTTTGGCAATAAAAGAGTCTCGTGTGATAAAATGCTTCTTGTTTTGATACTAAAATTATCTGCTGACATTCCCCCTCTCACTGTGTTTCCCTCCTAGTTGTGAGTCTGGAGGGCCGAGCGGTTCATTTGGCCACTCTGGTGCAGGAGGCCGAGCAGCGAGTGTTGGAGCTACAGCCCCAGGTGCGGAATGAGGGTCCCGGTGAGCGGGAGGGATCTGACCGTGAGCGCCAGCTAAAAGCTTGGGAGTGGAGGCTCCGGCTCTTCCGACGCATGCAGACAGGCTTTGAGCATGCCAGTAAGGCTTCAAGTTGATTTAGATTTTTTTTTTTTCACATGCTAACCAGCCGATAAAAGTTTGCCGCCTGAATCACTCCTGCAGTCCAGCAGTCATCTTTGGTTTTCTTTTTGTTTGTTTTTTTTTTTTGCACCCCTTTTTTCCCCTCTGCTGTCATTCTGTCTGGGCTGACTTAATGGCTTCCACACTGGGAAGCCGAACACACAACTATGTGGCATGTCTGTGTGTGCACAAACATAACACGCCTGTATTCCTGCTTTAATTTGTTATAGGCATTTCGTGACACGCTTAGTGGCAGACAGCTAACCCGCCCCCCTCTTCAGAAAGCAGACACTCCTCCCTTGTACCCACACCAATGTGCATTTTGATGTAAAAAAGATCTTTTCCCGCCTTTTAATTCTACATTACTCATGTAATTTGATGGGCATGTGTGAATGCACGTGAAAGTAATAAAGCACAGGTTGAAGGTTAATGTCTGTGCTGTTATATTCACAGTGAGAATCTGTGACGTACTTGTGTTAAGCTTATATTGGTTTGTGAAGATTATAGGGTAAAGATGAAGCTGCGCTGCCTTTAAATGCTTTGATTTTACCATCATCCACAATTTCACTGCATATCAAACCCTCTCAAACTGAGTGAGTGCACTGTGCACAGATCAAAACATGTAAAAGATCCCATTACAGTAATCTGACTGTTGTGTATTCTTGTGTGTACTCTGCTTATTTACCCGGCCTTCTCTCTGGTCCTCTGTCTCTCCAGGTCCTCCAGATGCTCCCAGTGTAGTTTCCCTGTCTGTCAGCAGCAGCACCAGTCTAAAAGTTGACTTCCAGGAACCTCTTTGTGTCAACTCTGCTGTGGTTACCAAATACAAAGGTCGGCCGTCACACCAGACCAGCCACTTCATTTAGAACAAACCACTCAGTATTACAATATGTAGAGTTACAAGTGGACATATTAGGTTCATTTCCAGCTCCAAGCTTTTTATTCTTGGACTACTGGAGAGTAGCTTTGCATGGCCCACAGTTCAAAATCCTTATTTAATCTCTACTTGGCCTGTTTGCCTGAAACAAGCTGTTGTTGCTTCTCTCCCTTAAAGGACACAGCTTTCTTCTGATTGGCAGTCCATTGGGGAAAAAATGGACAGTGGGTGGGACATTTGTCCCTGAGATGACCATATTAAGGACATCCGCTCTCTTTGACATCATAAAGCTCCAACAGCCTGAAGCTTTTGGCTCATAGGGGTTTTCTTGTGCATGCATTATTATTCTAAACCCGTAGTGGGCGTGTTCAGTGTAAGCATTCATTACTGTAAAAGCATATTAATTAAAGAAAACAAGGAAAAGCAATGTAATTCTACTGTAAAGTAATGACTAGTGTTTGATAACTAATGAAAAATGTTTGTGTTTGTGTATGTTTGAAGTGAGCTGGAGCGGTAATCCTTCGTTTAGTCCTCTGCTGGGTGAGATGATAGTGGATGATGCCACTCAACTCGAGTGCAACATTACTGGACTAACATCTGTAAGTTTCTGCCGGCACATTGTTGTTGTTGTTGTTGTTGTTGTTGTTGTTGTTTTTCTTCATGCACATTTCCATGAGCTGAAGCACTTACAGATTCCTTCCAACTTACAGATAAAATGTTCCAATCACATTTTATCACCATAGTTTAAGCAGCACTATGCTGCATTTTCTCCAGCTGTAGCTTGTAGAATAGCTTGTAGCTATTCTCTCACAGGAAGGGCCCTGGTATTGTTACACACAGCCCTGGACCCTTCTTTACTGTATATGTTAAGCGTCACACCAAACCCTATTCCCTCCTGACCACTCGTAAGCGATATTTGCAGGCAGCTGCCAAAATGATAAAAAAGAGCAGCTTGGTAGCCTGCCACCTGATTTATGGGTGGCATTTTTTAAGCGGACATGGAGACAAATGGACACTCCACTGGTTGTTAGTTATTATGTGAGGGAAGACCCATCCCCCATTTAAGACCCCCACTACCAGCTAAAGCTCAATCCTGTCAAAAAAGAACAGGGGTCAAGGCAAGGCCAGTGAGTTTTGGCGGCTGGTGTGATTGATCTGGCTGAGAAAGGAGAGGCAGGGGCTCGCCGTCTGCACGCTGGGAGACAGAGATGCACTGAGCTCCACACATGCACATGTATGCAGATGGTCATTTACAGAAGCACTTCCTTTTCGGTTGTTGCCACACGCAAGCAGGTTCTGTCGTAAGTGTCCTATCTCCTCTCCTCCCAGGGGACCTATTACTACGTGCAGGTGTCAGCGTACAACATGAAGGGCTGGGGACCTTGGAAAATTTCCACACCGGCCTGTGCTGCACCTTCCAGTAAGTTGTCTATTTTCTTTGGATAAATATGAGTATTTTAAAGCCTGTGTCTAAATTTTACACAAAGCTAAACATAAAGCTCCAAATTTAGGGTGATTTCAAAACGTGCCCCTTGCTCTACAAGGTTTTGGCTCACCTCACTAAATTAATAACTGTGGTGTGTGTGTGTGTGTGTGTGTGTGTGTGTGTGTGTGTGTGTGTGTGTCCTGCATAAGTGATTTGTTTCGTAGTCTTACACATGAAATGACCCGGGCATCGCCTAATTTTGTTAATTCAATTTGTCACGCTGGTGTCATTCCAATTTTGCTGTGCCATCACTAGAGGGATGACAGCTGGACTCTCCTCCAGCTCTGCCAGGGCGGCTGGGCGGGTTGTGGGACCCTCACTGCGGATGTTAGTGAGTGTAACAGTAGCCTCAGGATGCTGCTTGGGCCCAGCTGCCAGGAGAAGCCACCCGGGTTCAGCCAAGAAATTAACCGTGGAGTCATGTGCAACAGCTGAGCTGTTGACCGCTGCAGCTCTGACCCTCTTTCTCCCTTTCCTTCAGTCCATCTGTCTCTTTCTTTAGTTTGTGCGAAATTATTACGTTTCCATGTTTTTGAGATTTGTGAAAGGACTCTTCTGACTGTTGCAGATGCAAAATGCACCTTTTGTAAGAGCGTGAGCATAGGTAGCATTGCTGTGGGCACACTGGCACGCTCGTGGCACATCTGGAGAACACATGAACATGTTTGTCCTCATCAGCACACAGTGTTTTTCAGCAAGTTTGTGAAACTAGGCTTCCCCCTCTCCTTTTTTTTTCTACTGTCCCACCGCTCTCCCTCCCCTCTCCCAGAGCTAATTTCGATGTTGCGTGTTTGTGTTTTCCATTTGGGCCTACCACTGGAAATATTTGCATGTCTGTGCTGTAGCGCGCGGCGCAGCCCCAACAGTGGGGGCCTTATACCGGGCCGTGGACGCCCATTAAAGGGCCCGCTTGTCTTGTCGGGACAGGCACCTTTCCGGGAATAGAGCTCACCGTGTTTCAGCCCCACGCACCCCCCGGGGAGCTCCAGGAGAGGGAGTGGGGGGTGGGTTGGAGTTGATGTTGATGTTGGTTGGGGGTGGGTTATCGTTGACACATCCTCTGGTTCTAATGCATAAGGGAGAAGGATTTCTGCAGAGCTGGTCATCTATGAGCAGAGAAGGCCAAGTGTGTGTTTGTAATACAGTGTACTGTAAGTAGGTGTTTTTGTGTAAGTGTGCCTCCATCACAGGGAAAGACGAAACACACAAAGACAGAGGAATGAGAATATTTAGCGTTTTGGGGGTACAGTTAAGTTTGTGGTACATTAACGTTCCTCAGATGCTGTCAAGGTGGCAGGAGCACTACATCAGAATCTCTGTGCACATGTTCAGTCCTGAACCCAAAATCAGTGGTGCTCAGGGGATCTGCCTGTCCAGCAGAGAATGTGACTATATGTGTCTGATCTTACCTGGATAATAATGTCACATCATCCAAGTATAATTTATACAAAATAAGTGCTGTTTTTAATAAAATGTAAATGGCTGAGAGTTTATTAATTGCCTGTAATTTTATCATTCCATAACTGATAACGGTCCACTATTAAAACAGTCTACTATCAGCTTAGTTTCCTTCTTCTCACTAGCCTCTGGTTATAAAAGCCAGTGAGCTTTCAAAAACAAAATATGAAGTAACTGACAACCCTAAAACTCAATTATATACCAGTTTAGTTTGTAATAATAATAATATGTCAGCTCATTTCTGCTAATTTTCTTACTAATTTTTCTTTTATGTTAAGCACATTCAGCTTATGTGTAGTGAAATGTCCAACATAGACAAAATGGCCATTGCCATTCGAGCAGCTCAAGTAAGGTGGTACTATAAGCCAGGGGTGTAAAATGTAAGGCCTGGTGCTCAGAATCGGCCCAGCAACGGCTCCAATCCACCCCTCTTGACAGCTTTGTAAAGGACGGAGAGCAGATATTTTTTGGGACTTTTACCTGTCTTTTTATAAGTTTTACAGGTTTTCCTGCTGATAAAGACCTCCCCCACAGCCATTCATACTACACTGATATAGTTGATTAATAGGTAAACAGTTAAATGACAGAAACATTCCTGTTTTTCAGTGTCCAAAATAGAATAAAAAAAGACCATTTTCATAAATCAACAATAATTTTGTTTTATTAAAAAAACTTGCTGAACCAAACATTAATGTTTGTACCACGTTTCATGACAGTACAATCGACAGTTTTGCAGTAATTTAAAAAAAAAACTGAAATAAGATGTTAGCCTGAGTGGCATAGTGTTGGAGTGGTTACCATTTGGTGTTGCTATTATACTTTAGGCTTTTTTTTTCTCTCAGTGAAGTTTGCAAGTTCTTCGATTGCCTGAATAAGTTGCTGGTGGTTCTACCTTGCCTGTAGGTATATTGATTGTCTCTCTGTGTTAACGCTGAGATGGACTTATAAGCTGTCCAGGGAGCATCCAGCCTGCTTTTTGACCAGGCTTCAGCACCCTGTGACCCAACTGGGGTAAACAGTCAAGGTGATGGATGGATGGATGGATGGATGGACAGACGGACGGACGGAGGGACGGATAGATGGACTTAAAACCACATGATGTCACCATAGGGCCATAAATATTTGTATAAATTTTGATCACGGTACAACTAAAAATGCTAAAAAAAAAGCTAACTCTAGACCAATGTGTGTAAACGAACCAGTACCCTAATTTCGTCATGTTGGTTTCCGCTAAAAACACCTATTATGTATCAGCTCTGTGAGTCTTGATAAATATACACTCACTGGCCACTTTGTCAGTTACACCATGACATCCTTTTGGCTTCAGACCTGTCACATAGATTCAATAAGGAGCTGTAAGCATTTCTCAGAGATTTTGGTGACATGACAGCATCACACAGTAGCTACAGCTGTCTCAGCTGTACACTCTTGATGCAAATCTTCAGTTCTACCACACCCAAAAGCTGCTCTATTGGACTGAGATCTGGAGACTGTGGAGGCCGTTTAAGTATAGCGAAATCATTGTCATGTTAAAGAATCTAGTTGATTTGAACGTAGTGACACAGCTGGAGACAGCTATCAGAAGATGAGTACCCTGTGGTCATAGAGGGATGGACATGGTCAGCAACAATAATCTGGTAGACTGTGGTGTTTAAAAGTTCAGTTGGTACTAAGATGCCCAAAGCGTGACAAGAAGATGTCTCCCACCCCATTACCCCAACAGCAGCATCATAACCCAAGGATAAAAGGCAGGTTGGATCCATGCTTTCAGAACTCAACGGACTGGGAAACATTTTTCAAATCTTCTCTGGGAATTATAGCTTCAATTTCTTGTTCTTAGTTGACAGGGGTGTTCTGCTGTCATCAAGATCCAGTGTATTGTTCAAACAGAGATGCTCTTCTGCATACATTGGTTGTAACAAGTGGTTATTTGAGTAACTGTTGCCTTCCTATTAGTTTGAACTTCAGCAGGTCGTCTACATGCCTAAATCCATAGATTTGCCACTACATGATTGGCTGATTAGATAATTGCAGTAACAAGTTGTTGTATAACAGTTTTTCTTTCTTTATCTCGTCTCCCTGAAGGTTGGAGGGACATTGATGGCCGCGCTCCTCGTCAGAGAGGACAGAAGGAGTCACTGGACCAGCTACTTGGGCAGATAAAAGAAGCTCACCGCCACTGTGTCTGCCATGGTATCAACAACTTTTTGACCAATTTGAAGGGGCTGTTTTCCCCCAGAAAGACTAAAAACTAATATGAGAGCTTGAAGTATTTGAAGCCCAACCAAATTTCAAAGGTGTTTTAAACTTAACCTTAAGATCAGTGTTTAATACTGGCACGACTTCATGCTTCATGAGCCTTTTTTTTTCCTGCGCAAAGAAACACAACGATGCAGACTTGAAATCACAGGTGTAGCAGGTTGCTGTGTTTCATCTCAGCATGACAGACACTTTACAATCTCAGGCCGTACATATTAAGGTGACATGTCGCCTCAAAAATAATACCCTCCCGTCTGTCTCTGCAACCCCTCCCCATCCCTCATGAGTCTTTCCATGACTCAGCCGTTCCTCGGCTGAATACCTCTCCCTCTCTGTGACAAAATGCAGATCAGCTTCTCTCACACTCAAGCTGTTTATATCCCTAAACACTGCTGGCTGTAAGCTGGTCCCATAAGTGTCAAAACCTGTCCACACTGCCTCTTTTTACATGACGGCAAACTGCACTTAGCCTTGAGCAAGTTGTCCCTCTTTTTCTCTTACACCCACACGCCCAAACACACTCACCCACTTACTATTGTCCACTGTGGCTAGACCATATTTGCAACAGGGCAAGATGCAATATAATAGCCGGTATTGAGTGGCTCTTGGTTCTTCAGACGGTGGCTGATTGAGTTTGAGAGTTCAGACACGGTAGTCGAGGTGGCGTGTCCTGGGGTCATGTTTGTTATTCCTGTAAGAGACAAGTCCCGGGCTGGAGTCTGGAGAGGGCATAAATTAACACTGACTACTGCTGCCTCCCCCTCTCGCCCCCTGCAGCCCACCAGTCGCCCTGTCTACTGTCCTCACATATATACACACACATAAAGATAGACAGGCTCACACACGGGTACGCGTGTACACGAGCAGACGCAAATATTCAAGTACATGCTCTCGCTTTCAACTCTTGACTCCCCTACATGTCCATGTATGCACCCCCCCGCCATCGCAGCCCGGCTCAAAGCCCACACCACCTTCTCCCTCTTGTCCAAACACTATTAATTAAACTGTGAAAGAAGCCTTGACTAACACAGGCACCCCAGCAGTCAGCCCTTCTTGTCTCTCTTACTCAGTGTCAAAGAGCGACTCAGGCCTGGCAAGGCTGGAGCTGAACAGAGTCGCGAGTGGAGCGAAATTTGGGGAGGTGAGAAGGGTCGAATGGTGCTTTTTTTTCTGGTTACTACACCTCAACTCATCCACCTGAAGAGAAAATTAGTTCTTGTTGGGCCCTGAATGGGGAGATTTATTGACTTTAAGTGGCTTGGGGCTGGAGTTACCTCACCTGTGGGGAGCTGGGCAGGGGGGGTCTGTAAAGGGTTTTGGGACTCATGGTTTCTAATGAGTGGGGAGGTGCGTTATCTCACCAACAAGCACCCTTACAAACGCACACATATAGATATGCATTCACCTTTCTCGCTCCGGCCTCCAACCCCCTCCTGGTCCACTAAAAATAAACACGTCCCCACAGACTTGACTGACCTCCCCTGTAGGTGAGCGGCGAAGGGTTAAGACACATACAGACGTACACACACACAAATTACGACAGCTACTTGACTCTGCGCGTATGGCTGTTGCTCAAGGCTTGCCATGCTCCAGCAGCTATAGCGTGTACAGGTAAACACACACAGACACACACACATGTACACACAGCTCCTCTGGGACCTGAGAGTAAGCAGTTCACTTTAGGCCCATACTCTGCTGCTGGCAGCCAGCTTGACTGTCAAATGGTACCGCGCCACTGGAGAGCATGTCAAGAAATATTCCACTCTGACCGCGATGTTGGATGTGTCAGGTTTGTTGTCAGTTAGGTAACTCTGGTAACAGCCTGCCACTGGGCTTAGTTAGGACAGGAGTAGACACCAGTTTAGAGAGAAAACCAGTCAGAGTCACGGCTCTATTGTGTCTGGTATGCTATTTGTGATTTTAAGCATCAAGGGCATTGGAATAGTTATTCAGGTAATCTGACTCTGTTGTTGCTATGGAATTAGCTTAATCCTTTCTGTTTTTTCCTGTGTTTTTTCACACAGAGCAATGCAAAGCTCCGCCACAAAGCAGGAAGCACTCGGTGTCCAAGAGCCTGCGGCACCTTTTCCAGCCCACCAACAAATTTGTCAAAAGCTTGAAAAGGTAGAAGGGAGTTTATCCTTGAAGCGTGGCGTAAAAATTAGAGCACTCCATGTCCTAGGCTTTTAACTATATGTTTAACAAATCTGGTATGTAATTTGTCATTTTATTTTTACACTCTCCTGCCAGATTTTTAGTTCAGGTTTATTTATATAGCACCAAATCACCGCAACAGTCACCTCAAGGTCCTTTATACTGCAAGGTAAACACCCTAGAGTAATAGAGAGAAAATCCCAACAATCAAACTACCTCCTATGAGCAAGCACTTGGTGACAGGGGTAAGGAAAACCCCCTTTTAACAGGAAGAAACCTCCAGCAGAACCAGGCTCAGGGAGGGGCGGCCGTCTGCTGTGACCGTTTATAGGGTTGAGGGGAGGAAGACAGGATAAAAGACACACTGTGGAAGACACCTTTTTACGATGTACATTTACATAAAACAGCAAAGTACTGATTCTAGTGTTTTTTTACATTTAAACATTCAGAGCTGTATTAAATACTCATACACACATTTTTTCTGCGTTTCCTTCCAGAGGTCTCTATCTGGCGTCCATATTCTACAGAGATGACAACGTGTTGGTGACTCCAGAGGAGCAGATTCCTATTGTGGAGATTGAAGATTCATATTCGAGCTCACTGATGCAGGACTTTCTATGGTTTACTAAGGTGCATGGACCACAGTTTTACTTGACAGTCACATATCTATGCATTTGCACAAATGATTACAATGCCCCTTATTATGATTCCTATCCCGCAACAGGTGTCCTATCTATGGGAGGAAATTTCGTGGCTGCAGCAGTGCCTCTGTCCTTCCCAGACGTCGTGTTCATGCACTCTGCAGACTCGCCTCAAGATGCTGCAGGCTGTCTCCCATCTACAGGTAGTCTAATAGTTTTATGAGTAAATTATGGCGGCTGTGATCATATGAGCTCAGTGTGAAACATTTTAGGAAATATTATCTGACATTTTTTATCAGGGAGCGCTGGGAACCCAGGATCTTGGTCAGGTATATTTTGAGCCGATCAAAGACAAGCATGGTAACGCCCTGTTGGTGCTGCTGAAGGACATGAATGCCTCTCCCAACCTTGACGGGGTACGCTGGACGCAGCTTTGTAAACTGCAGCTCCAACGAAAATCGATATCATCCCCCGAAGAGCCCACTGCGCTGGACATGCTCCTCATCACACTTCATGTGAGTCCGGCAGGTCTTAAGATATTACTGTGTAATTGTAACATGTAATTGGCTTGCACAGAAATATAAAAAAAAAAAAATCAACAAGCAGTTTTCAAACAGAAACCAAAACTCAGAAATAACACAAAACCATGGGACCATGACAACAGGCATCTTTGTAGACAGTATCCGCATGTGAATGTGCAGAATCGGGACATACAAGATGAAATCTTACACAATCTTACCTCTCATGTCAGTTATGTGTTACATTCAAACATTCAAACTTGTGTTGTTTTACAGGAAACAGTGTAACAGTGGAGTTCTGTTAATCAGATATCCACTCTCTTCAAAACAAGCTGATTGGCTCCCATATTGTAGAGAAGTGGGCTGGCAGTGATTAGGAGTTACCTCAGTTTTGTACATTGGGCTATTTTTTGCTTTTGTTTTGGTCAAAGAACGCTTCCACAGCAGTTTATGTTGCGTTTATGTTACCCGAGGATGTGGCCAGATCAAAGCGCGTCGAATAAAGGGCTTTGTCGACAACAAAATGCCCCGAAACATGTATTTAGTGGAATCGCTGAGGCTCTCATTCACAGAAAGCCAAACACAGCCTGACAGACATGAGGCACCGAGGCAGGAACAATAGGACTTTAAATTGAAATCTGCTTCCAATTACAAGTTCTGTTTGTGCAGACACCCTTTATTTAGACAAACATTAATCACCGTGACTCTGCTCTTCCATTTGTCACTGTCATTATTCGGCCATTCAGCATACTGAGCAGACTTGTCATCAGATTAATTAAAATGCCAAACGTCAGGTCAATCTGTGACAGCTCAACATGTAAACGTAACCATCTTGAAGTCGCTTCACGTTTTAAAGCCGCTTATTCAGCAAGTAGCAGTTTAAACTTTCAGCATGTTGGAGACGATGATGATCTAACCGTGTAACTGTTGTTATTTAGTGTTATATAACTAATTCTGTGTGGATGTTTAGTTCAGCAAAAAAAAACAACCAAAAAACAATCTGGAAGTAAACCACAAGTTGATTTTGTCTATATAACCTAGTAAACCTGATGCCATTGTTGCAATGCTGTTTGGTCTCCAAAGCACACTGGTTTCGTCCTGTGGTTCCAAAACAATAGCGAAGATTCCCTTTGGCAAAACCACAGCTCACTGAAATATTTGTTTTGTGGCCAGTTATGAACAAATTATATGATGAAATGCGAAAAAATGTGCTGATGGGCTATTCTGCAGGACCGACTTCCACTTTAAACACGCTGGAACAACATGAAAAGCATCCAAGACTAACCGAACAGGGAAACATAAAAACAGGACTACTGAATGAGAGGATGCTTACGGAGAAAAAATTAAAAGCACAGCCATCATGTAATTCACCCCGTTCAACACTTACTTTCATAGAGTTAAAAATTACTTCTATAAAGAAAAAGGTACTGAATTCCACAGTTTTAGTTCAGTTTGGGTGGAAATTCCACCATACAATGCTGCTATTTTTACCCCCTGCATACCTTTAGGTCATGCAGTGTGACAACAGTGTTACGGCCATGCTACTTTTGGAACAGGAACGGCCCAGAGTGGTAGAAGTTTTTTCCAGTTGTAGAGCACCAAATCGCAGAGATGAACTGATGATGATTTATCCTAGCACTGTCAGTGAACATAAGTGGACACCAGACACTGAAGGTAAAAATGGTATTAAGCCATAACATGTGCCTGGTTCTTTTTTGCTCTAAAAACAAAACCACAGCTTATACGTAGTTTGGCTGACCATTTGAGTTTGTAAACAGCTAACAGTAACACTGGACTGATTAAATACATTTGGTACCTTAATTGTGGCAGACTATGTCTAAAAATGTACTAAAATACAGAAATCACTGATGCATATTCCCAGCAGGGAGGTCAAGTAAAGACTGGCCAGTTCTAGTCAATGCTAGTTGACAGAAGTTAGAAGATACACATTTAATGGCAAATGGCTTGATAATGATTGCTATCAGCTCGTCATGAGGAAGTCAAGTGCTAAGCTCTGGTTGATGAGGCCATTACCTCATTTCCCATTAAAGAACTGAGGAGAACCATTGAGGAGAATGGAGCTCAAGAAGGATGTGGCTGGTCAGAGCTTGCCAGCTAACCTTGTCTTAGATGCCCCACTCAGGCGAGGTATACGGCTGAAGGATGTTATGCCAGTTACATTGAAATACCAGCTGAAGATGTGGAAGGATTCCCAAAACAGTGAGCATTTGGGCTACCTTGCCCACAAGGCTATCACGAATACGCCCCTTAGTTTAGTTTCTTTTAATAAAAGACATGCAGACTGCATTACGTCCTAAATTTACTCTGTATTTCCATCTTGTGTATGTTTGTTTTAGTGGTATTAAAATGCAATGAAAAGTCTTAAGGGACACCCTGTCTGCTGTTTCTAGGAGAAGCTGGCGTACCACAGGCGTAGCAGGAAGCTTTTGTCTCCAGGCTTATATCTGGGCTACCTGAAGTTGTGTACATCGGTGGAGCAGATAAGAGCACTGGTGCCCCAGAAACTCCCCAACGTGCTCTGTCATACCAAAATTCGAGACAACAGCAATGTGTCCAGGTTGGGATCACGCATTACCTAATGTGTAATTGAATTGCAGTCCTGCTGGTTAGGCTGATAAATTTCAAAAGCAAGAACTAAACTAAACTAGCAAAACAATAAAGGAGTTGTTTCTGTGATATTTCAGAGAGGAGTGGCAGTGGCTTCAGGCCCTCAGCTCTCTGGAGGAGTCACTGGAAATGGACCATGATGTACAGAGTGCTCCCCATCGCCTCCTACAGGACCTGCGTAATGCCATCAAGGACCTGATAGCTCACATCAACATTCCTGGCAATCAGGTCAGAACAAGACAACTGTATCTATTTAGTGAGTGAGTCCACAATTTGTTTAGTAAAACTGATTTTGACTGATGCGTAGAACCTGGGGAAGCATACAGCGAGTCAGGCAGCAGCAGCACAAAGCTCTTTAAAATGACTCCAGTGGAAATTGAGGCAGCGCTGGTTAGACCACTAATTCTACATGATTTCTCTAAAAGAACATGGTTTGAATTCCTGCACAATGGCAGTCATTGTCCATTTGACTTTTCCCACCAACTGTTCAAATGGAGGAGCGCCAGCACCATAAACTTCACTGCTATTAAAAGTTACATGACTATGAAGATAAATATGCACTGTGTTGATACATACACACTGTCACAATCTTGAGCCGCCTCCTATTTCTTTGTATTTTGCTAGAAAAATGGAACATTGAATGACACTCAAAGCTCTTCTTTGCATTTTGGCTACTTTTTGTTCCATTCTGTCAAGATGACCCCACACATCACCAGACACATCACTGGTTTATCCCTTTACTTTGGTGTTTTTTTAATGCTTGAATGATCCACAAGTCAGTGTTAAGTGGCTTAACAAACAAAACAAAATTCCTCTGAAAATGGTCAGGACTAAAAATGAGTGAAAAAGCAGCCAATGTCCAAAAAATGTTTGAAAGACCTTCAGGAAGCTTGAAGGACTATTGCTCAAAGTCTGTTATTTAACTGCTATAAGAATGAAGAACTGGACTTAAAGACTTAAGTCCAGTTCTTCAGTCCAGACTTAAAGGTATGAATCACTCATGTAGGGAAATCTTTGTAAATCAGTCTAAAGTGTAAGAGTGTGATAAGGTAACCCCCAACGAGGTCGCTTTTTGTTATACAAGGTTTTTTATTGGTTCCTAATTCTACTATTAAAATACTGAAACGTATAAAATTGATTGAAATAGCACTCTATGATCCATACTCTGTAACTCTTAATAAACTTGGGCTCAATTACTTGATCTTTACTGTGTTTATCAAAGGAAAGTAGAAATGACTCTTAGAATATCAACCACTATTACAACCTCCCAGTTGTAGGATTTCTTTAAGATACAGAGAGAATCTCATTGGATGAGGGTACAGTGACCTTGAATATTGACCTCCAGAACCAACACAGCAAAGTGTTTACCCCCAACGGGTTGTGGCAGATAGCTATCCCTGAGCGTGGTTCTGCCGGAGGTTTCTTCTTGTTAAAAGGGAGTTTTTCTTTCCCACTGTCACCAAAATGCTTGCTCATATGGGGTCCTATGATTGTTGGGTTTCTCTGTAATATCATAGGGTTTACTTTACAATATTAAGCACTTAAGGCAACTGTTATATAAATAGAACCGAACTGCATTGAACATTTTGCCAAATTTAATTTTCTGTCCGTGAGACTTAATGTTCACAGACAGGATGCCAAACAACCTGAAAACAATTCCTCTGCCACAAAGTTCTTGTACACAAACAACACTGCATATATATTAAAATGAAAGCTTAAGATTTAAATATAAATATCTGTATTATGTCACATTTTTACAGTCCTAAAGGACTTCAACTAAGCGTACATCAATACCTGTGGAGCCAGAGACCCACAGAGATCACCTGTCTCTTTGTGTTTAGGCACAGGACTTCCGTATCTACAGCCAGGAAGTGTTGGAGTTTGGGGAGAAAGTGTGTTTCCTCCTCCTCCTGCCACCTTCAGATGAAGTCTGCACGGCTCCCGGTCAGAATAATCCATACTCCCCGCGCTCCGGCTTCCTCACACTGCCGCTGCAGATCTTTGAATTGGGTTAGTTTATAAAATTTTATGCAGTATTATATAAAAGAAATATTTGAAAAACTGCTGTTACTGTATGTGTTTCTCTATTTCAGAAGATTTTATATTTCTGTTTTTGGGTCTTATTGGATTTCTTTTCTTCCTCAGTGCACTTTAATGCCTATTGCCCCAGTTTCATCGGCCAGTACTGCAGGGTGTCCGCCTTGCTGGAGCTGGAGTCCCTCATGTCTCAGCAGGCACTACGGGAGGCCTTCTCTGAAGCCGAGCTCCTCGTGGCCAAGAAGAAACACCAACAAGTTCAGGAACACATGCAGGTATGACATACTGTCAGCATGTCAGCTATTTGTGATTTATCCGAGCCTGTAGTATAGTCTAGGTGTAAATATCCCATTATAATGGACAATCCCAGAGTAGCACAGTATTAGACGTCACTGTAACTTATGATCTTAATAACTTTCCCAAAGCAAATGGAGGAGGTGTGGCGGGATGTGAGATGGATTATGGATGCCTTGCAGTACGCCCGCTACAAGCAGCCGACAGGAGGCATCTCTGTAAGCTGGATAATTGACTTCTCTAAAGAGGTGATGCCTGACAAGCCTCCCTCTACCTCATCTCAACCAGACTTCTTGCCCTCTCCTATGCCTTCACCCGAACGCTGCCGTAAGCACTCAGGTCAGAAACACGTCTGATTCGTGTGGTTCCAAAATATATTTTTTGTACATGAGCAATTTTTTTTAAACCAGAAAATTTGATATTGTGGAATTATTGTACTCATTTATAAATTTCTTTCTTTTTCTTGCACCCTTTAGATTTTGCTGGACTCTCAGATGAGGAAGGCTCCTCTGAAGTTTTCCTCACTACCGACAGTGACTATGACTCCAGTCGTGCCCAGAGCCCCCGAGAGCTGGACCTGTTGCCCCCTTCACCTCTCTCGTCCTCTGCGCCCCTGGAGCCCCGTGGTTTCCTGCGCATCGACAGGGGCGGCTCAGGAGGAGGAATGCATCTCAGCGGGGGTGGACGTGGAGGGGGAGCTCTGCGGGATTCCACACCAGACGTCCTCCAAGCATCAGAGCCGCAGCACGGGAGAGAAGAAGAGAGGTGTGGAGGAGGTGGAGGCTTTCGATGTGGAGGAGAAAGGCGAAGGGGGGCTCCGGAGCTGTTTGACAGTGACTTCATCTTGCCCAGCAGGCAGATTGAGCTTTTGCACATCACAGAGAAGAGGCAGGCCTTCTGCGTGAGGACCAGCAGTCTGGAGTTCCCTTCCGCCCACCAGCAGCCTTACTCCTACCACACTACTTGCCCTTCACCTTCCACCTCACCGCAGCGAAGATGGCACCGGCCTTCATCAGTAGACCGCTGCTGTTCCGCTGAGCGCTGCCTATCACGGCTTCCGCCGGCACGCACATTATCAGAAGACAGCGGCACTCAGAGACTCGCCTCACCATCACCTGCTGCTCTCAGGAAAGGCTGTCATGCCACACTCAGAGTCTACCCGCAGTACCGCACAGGTCTGCCAAAGGAGACCAGCGTCAAGGTATTGATTCATTTTCCAGGGATTTTCACTCAGAGCGCCTCGTGTTTGTTTTGGCAAACGCTAATATCTCCTCCTACATTTCAGCTTTGTGTAACTACAGGCACATCCGCGCGGGAGATGGTCCAGCTGGTGGTGCAGGAGATGAACGTCGTGTCCCGGCGAATGATGGGAAGCAGTGAAAACGGTGACGAACAGGAGCAGTGTGTTTACTACAGTCCTGAACAGCTGAAGCACTTCGGCCTCGTGCTGGTTGTGGACGACAGAGAGAAGTGGTTACAGGACGACTTCTGTCCCCTGGAGCTTCAAAACCCCTGGCTGAGGGGCAAACTGTGTGTTCGTATTAAGGAGTATTCGCCACTAGCCCTCAAACAGAGCCGGGCCACCACAGTGTGATACTTCCCAGAAGTGAGAGGGGCAAATCTTAAGACTTCACCCCATGCCGAGATTCTGTTTTGATGAACGTACTGAACTGTCACGCTGTCTGCAGGCTCCTAAACTCTACAATTTTTTCCCTCTCACTGTGTTGATACTGTCTTCGGCTGCAGCTATATCATGTTGTCATATTTTCTGCTGTGTTCTGGTTATCTGAAATGCTACTCCGAGAATCTGTTTCCATGAAATCTGTTCTCCCATACGTAGAACCTTTCTTTTTTTTTGATGAACATCAGAGACCCTCATATGGACACCAAATGAACAATAACAGTAGAACAAAGAGAACACAGTTTTTTTGTGCTGTCAGAAGTCATTGGGTAAAAGATTGTGATGCTGAGCGAGATTAATGGAGCGTCTCTTTGACTTTTGGCGTGATTGAGGCCAGCAGATAGAGCCGTGCGAGCTGCCAAAATGACATGGGCAGCATCAGCGCCTCCCAGCCACACGCGGACACGGCTTTTCCTATGAACCCTCTTATTGTGCTGTCGGCTCCAGCCGTCCGGCCCCATGTTCCCAGGATGTGGGCTCTGGACTTAGCCCAGGAGGCAGGAAGGAAGGGGAGAAGTACAGAGGTGGCTGGCGTCTCTGCTCGGGGATGCAATGGACCCGACGATTTGGCCCGTCAACTTGTCACTCAACTGCTCTTGGCCACTGTACTGTCTAGCAGCAAGCAGCCAAGGAATTGAGAGCATGATAGAGAGTGAGAGTGAGGGGAAAAAAAGAGTGAATAGGAAGGAGGGTGGAGGTTACATCACATAAACCCCAGCACTAACTCTGGTGCTCCTTTTCTCCCTTTTGCAGCAACTAGTCTGCTGTGTAGTAGACTTAGTCACAGTGTAGCTAACCGATATGATCATCTTGTGGAGAAACACAAAATAAAACCAGCTGATTTGGGTTTTCAAAACAGAGAAAAAGCAAGCAATACTTTTTACTCTCTCCTTTTTTTTTGTTATTCTAATTGATGGAGAAAAAAAAGCATGCAAACCTTCCAGATTTGTGCCGAGTACATTTCAAGTACTGTAGTCATGCTGTGCTCAGAGTTAACTAGTTCAGTGTTTTGATGTGTTTGATTCAGTGGTGTTCCCAGATGCAACAGAAAACGGTGCACTTCAGTCTAGAACAAGTTATCCCAAAGGGTTGTTAAGAGGCCCACCATTTGTAAGATGCACACTACACAGTATATCCCAAACCAGTGTTGGTCAAGTTACTTGAAAAAAGTAATCAGTAACTAATTACTGATTACTTCCCCCAAAAAGTAATCCCGTTACTTTACTGATTACTTATTTTCAAAAGTAATTAATTACTTAGTTACTTAGTTACTTTTTAAAAACACAATTTACAACCTGAATAGGTGATAAAGCGATAGATCTTTCAGCCCAATTCTACTTTTTCTGCATAATCCATCATACAAAATGTAATCAAATGGAAAAGTCTCTTTTTAAAACTTTTATAGTTTTATTAATTTTAATCTTTTAACTTTATGCCACAAGCAAAAATTTAATTGTATGCAACATTCTCTGACTGGAAGAAATTTGTTTAATATTTAAACCTATTTTCTGCACATTCCAGCACATAAAATATATTTTTTTTGTGTTTACACTCAGTCTTTCAAATAGATGCAAGTAAAACACAGCAGAAAATAAATAAAATCAAAGACTAGCGGTCCTTTTGCTCTATTTTCACCTGTAAAGCAGGAGTTGGGTAGGCGGAGGTTTACCCTTGTGCAGGTGTGCCGCAGTGGTCAGTGGAAGGATATGGCAGTTTCTCTGTGAATTTCCCATTACGTGGTAGCGCACTTGGAGCTTGCTTGGAAGTTTAGGGGTTTTTTTCGCTGTAAAAAGAAGTTTTCTTCCCACACACAATGCTAATGGACGCTAATGTTTTTGTCACTTTTTATGGAATCAAACTTAAAGTAAGGTCAGTACTTCCACACTTTAAACGCTGCACGCTCATACTCTCTCCGGTACTCGATATATGATCCACTGTTGATCTGCACACAGCTGTTGTCACAACCGTCGCACTTGCTTACGTCACTGTCATGAGACATTCTCGCAAAAAAATCACGGTTTTAGTAACGCAGTAACGCAGCGTTCCTACGGGAAAGTAATGGTAATCTAATTACCGTTTTTGCAATAGTAATCCCTTACTTTACTCGTTACTTGAAAAAAGTAATCGGATTACAGTAACGCGTTACAAGTAACGCGTTACTGCCCATCTCTGTCCCAAACCATGTCTTACTCTGCTTTAAAATGTGTTACACATGAAACGACTTCAGCAAAGGGACTCATTTTTTGTTTTTTTTTTTACATTTCTACAAAGCGAGACTCGTGGCCAACAGATCGAGCCATTCGTATTTGTATTAATAGGAGGCTTTAAGATTATGTGTTGGTCCTACACACAGTTTAGCAGACCACCATCTGCATGTTGTTGCAGTTTCCTGTCACCAGGGGGCAGTGTCAAAAATCTGTGGAACACCTGGTCCACGGACTACTCATAGACAGTATAAAAGATGGAAACAGCTACCATCACATCACATTTTAACCTCAAAGACCACTCTACTCAAATTGAGCACTTTTTACTTTACTTACTATACTTTTTATTAAATCATTCACCCAGTAACACACACATACAGTACTATTATTCAGTGCCTAAGCACTAAAATTCACATGCACGCTCACACTCTGATGTATTAATCGAGGGAAACTTGGAGTTCAGTATTTTGCCCAAAAATGCTTCGGCATGCAGACTGCAGGAGCTGGAGATCGTGTCACCGATGTACCGACGAGTTCTGTCTCCTGCCACCATTGCCATGGGTCTGCCACCAGGTGTGATTGGTGACCCCAAACTCAGCTGCTAAGCACTCGTCAATAAAAAGTCCATCGCCAATAAACATACCCTGGGTATATTAGTTTTTGAAACACCGTACTACGAAGATTTACAAAATGAACTCTAACCAAAATGAGTGACTGAGACCATAAAGTCAGCTGGAAAGTGTTTACAGAGGTCAAGTCAAGTCAGAGAGTTATCCCAGACTCCTCTATGGGACCAGAAGTCTTTTTGCAACCACAGGTAACACCCCCTGGTGGCAGTTAGAAAGAATGCAGGTTTAAAGGACTTTATCTTAGTTTTACTTATTAATACCGGAAACTACCTCCATCTTTTATGCTGTCTATAAGACTACTCCATCAGCTTGGTACACCAGCCAGTTTTGGGTAAGACTGACACTATAACCTATGAAGAGCTGAAATGAAATAGAGTGCCCACTTTTCAGCTGCTCAGTATTCACTCTATATCCCCATTGGGCTGTACACTGTTGGGTTTTAGAGGATAGCACACTCTGGTGGACTGCATAAGCTGCATGCCCAAAATTCTTCACTTTGCGTAGCCAAATACCTACGCAAATGGATACAGACACGGGACCATGAATTCTGCATTGAACAGCTGCTCTCAACTTACTTCAAGCGTATAGTGGTATCCCATCTGTTCTTGCACTGTAATTCTGGTTGATCAGGTACAATCTCCCACAAAATTTGCGCAACACTTTGTGGGACTACATCACGCAACACCAATTGGGTCTTCAGCTAGCCAACACAAGGTAGCTTGGTAGTCACATCATGGAGTCATAGACTAATGCTACAATATTGAGATCAGGCTCAGGTCTGCAACCACTTGGAGTCAGTCGCCATCTTTGATGATGTCAAAGATGTAAAATTTCAATAAGATAAAGTCATTAGGAATCTACACGGAATCTATTAGTAACAACACAGTGATTTACTGCGATAAATTGACAAAAAAAATCGCATATCTGTTACATCTAGATGCACAAAAATTCTAATTAAACAGAAATTAACATTAGCTACTTACATTCAGAGTTCAGCCAGAATCTCATAGACAAAAATAAAAAATCAGATTCCTTCACAAACAATAATGTTGTTGATGCTGGCTGGCAATTCAACTACAAAATGACACACGTGCTTGGTGACGTGTCACAGGCAAATTTCACTCACTGACTGACTCACATTGATGACAACGCATTGATGGTCTGTCTTTGTTTATAAATTACATGCCAGTTAGTTGCAAACCTTTGACAATCTGTATGAGAGTGACTGCAGTGAGTCTGAGTCAGACACCAACTGTTTGGAGACAAGTTGCCTCCACCAGGTGACCAGGTGTGCAACCTAGCCTGCAATCAAGCGTTGTCACTGCAAAAAAAACCAAAAAAAAGAAAACAATCAGCACAATCACTCGGTAGCCACAGATTTTTTTTTCTATTTACAAGGAGGTTACCATCCTATTTTTACTCTAGTGTGACTGAATCACGCTGCACATAAGACAACTTTGACATCAAAAGTAAATTTGGGTTTGGCAAAGCGCTCAGTTAAATAAAACAACTGATGCCAAGCGCACATTCTTGCTCTTGGTCTTGCAGTTAAAAAGTAATGGCTGGCTTGTTATGACTTATACTCGTGCACTTAGCAAAGCTGTTGACTCACTGGTTTTTGAAGATGCCCACATCAGAAACTTTTCACATCTCATTTAAATTTAAAAAATCATCTGCTTCACTCAGCTGACTGTATAACTTTTAATACTGGCTTCTGCTGTATATTGGTAAACTGCACCAAAGAAGCAGTTCAAGTATGGGAATTTGTATATTGTTGCTCTGACTGTAATTACCACTTGTGGCCACAGAGGTCACTGTTGCCTATCCTCGGCAAATGTTACATAATGTTCTTAAATCTACTCTACCTCCAAAATATGACATCAAAAATATTCCTTCAAATTTCTTATCAATCAGAACTTAAAAGCCAGAATGGAGATTTCTTCATTCTAAATTATACATTACAATTTCAGCCTTATTTCCTGTAGAAAGCGTTTGGGACTTTGAGAATCCCATACAGGTACAAAACACCATCTTTTCTTCTTTTTTTAAAATTATAATTCCATTTGTTGTAACTCGGAGATGCTACCAGCAATAATGCTAGCAATCTTGCTATACATAAAGCTCCATCGAGAATTTCCCCACGACACATAAATTGTCTCAGCAAAGGCAATTCTCAAGGAGACCTGTATTTTTCTTATTAACCCCTATTCATTCTTAATGAATTGGGCCTCTTACCAATCTACACTTTCTTTTTTTTTTTTTAGATAAACTACTGAAACACTTGAAACACAGCAGTCTGTGCATAGTTTACAGTATCTCATTTTAACAGGAAGTCTTTTTTTCCCCTCTCAGCTGTTTTCAGCCTATGATGAATAGGTTTCCTCTTCTAAAATGTCAGCCAAGCTCAGCAACATCTTACCGTCACAGTGACCTGCAGAATTTTCAAATGTAGCACCAGAAAGGTCCAAAGGAGGAGAGTTTGATGAAGTCGGTGGACCTGGCCTCAGTTACTGTAGCATTCCAGGTTCACAAGATGCCGTTGAAGCTTTCACAGAGGGAGCCAACAGTGGTGTCTTTCAAAGTGTTTACAGACTCGACTTACTTTCCGTACTCCTTTTGTTTACTTGTAACTACTGTATAAAGATGTCTTAAGACAAACTGTTGTTCTAATAAGTTGTAATTGGTTTTACTGATGGCTTGAACTCTGGTGTTAGCGCCTAGATGTCTTCTTTATTCGAACAGTTTAAAGCCGTTTTTACGAGGGCCATCTGCAAAAACAAATCACACAGCCAGAAACTGAACTATGTATATAGATGAACGAGACCAGCGTGGATGAATGTACTGTATCGGCCCTAAATGTGAAAGTAAATGTAAGACGGGTTATCATAACAGAGGTCAAAGATCAGAGAAGTAGCAGGCTGGTTGTTGTTTTTCTTTTTTTCTTTTCAGAATTGTGCTGAACGGGAAAAAATTCCCTTTCCAGTCCAAAAAAAAAAAAAGAGTTAGGCACCATGTTTACAAGGAGTTGGCAGATGCATCAGGCAAAGTCATGAAGGAGACATCACGTCACTTTTTTAAAATCTATTTTTATTGAACAATAAATGAATATTACAAAATGAAAGCCTCGGTTGTTTTTGTGGTTTCTTCTCTTGTTATTGCCGCACACAAGTGTAGGAAGCCTCTGACCTTCATGTGTGTCCCACTGAGCAATAACAACTTCTTTTATGTGATATTACCTTTTTACACTTCCTGTTTCACAGATTGTCCACTCTACAAATGAACTGCACCACACTTTCCTAGTTTGTGAAAGCTGAAAACTCTGTCAGCGTCACTGACATTTTTAGCTAGAAGGACCAAGCAAGCTTGTATTTCAAGTGTGTGTAGATCTGATTCTGTGGGGCTTATTCTTTTAGTTTGAAGTTTCAGCCACATGCATGATACATTCCCAAAAGCCATTCATTCATCTGATATGAATGAGGGTGACAAATAGAGGGCTCTTGTTGCTATATTGAAATGACCTCACCGCTCTTTGCCACCCAGTTGATGAAAACTGAATGGTGGGCAGCTGCACTCTGAATCTTAGCCTATAAGTGGAGAGGGAAGGGCCAAATAAGGCAAACAGAGTAAACTCCCCATGGATGAACAGTAAAGTTTTTACTTTTATATATTATTTTTATATTGACAGGAGTGGTTTTTTTTTACTGTCGTTTTCGTACAAAGCTTGAACGAAGATTAAGTATTAGAAAAGTACTGTGAAGATGTGACAACACGGCCTTCAACAGTTTCATGGTGACAGTGTGTTACCTGAGCTTTATGTTCTTACATGGGTCCTTTAAAGAGGAGGTAAGTATGTGTGCAGAACTATATTCAATATATGATGTGTAGAAAACAATTGTTTTCACAGAACACTCATATATTATATAATCCAAATTCAAACGCAAGCATCACGTTTTGAATTAAATGAAAACAAATTCAGCGACAGATATGTCTTTTATGAAAAAGAAGTATTCTCTGTGAAAAAAGACTGTAAGAAAAATTCATTCGGCTGCCCTAGAGAACACTCACAAACAAATTTCATACACCCATTTACAAGCATAAGCTTTATAGTAGTGATGCATTTCAGAATAAATGTCCCCTGTAACAATAGCATTTCCTGATGGGAGCCAACTACACCCTAGCACAAGACAGGAACAGGAACACCTCAAGAAACATGGCCAAAGTGCTGTTTTGGGCTTCAAATTTCCAGTTTGATTGAACGACCAAGAGTTGTGCAAGAGGACCAATCCACCAAGGGTCTACCCCACAACCAATAGGAACCAAAGGATTGTACGACAGAGCAGTGGTACACAATGGGAACTAGAAATGTTGGGAAGGTGGATTTAATGTGGTGGCTGATTGGTGTCATTTAACATACATCAGTTCTTAAAGTCTGTCAAATGCCACCCAAATGTTGAGTCAGAAATCAAGGTCCTTAAGTAGGTCCTTAACCCATCAAGTATCTGCTCCTTCGTGCAAGAAGGAACAGGATGAGCGCTGCCAGAGCTACGAAATGATTTCTGACCAAACAATCAGAAACAGAATTCATGAGGGGTACCTGAGCACCCGACATCCTCTAGTGGGCCCTGTGCTCACTGCCTTGCACTGTGGACCCTAACTGGCATTTGCCATAGAATTGGCAGGTCCACTCTGCCTTTACAGATGAGAACAGGTTCACGCTGAGCATGTGACAAACATGAAAGGGTCTTGGGAAGCCGTGGAATTATGTGTCCTGCAACATCATTCACAATGGGTTTGTTGTTGGGTCAGTGAGGCATATCCATGGAGGATGCACAGGCCTACAGGCAACAGCAACCTGACTGCCATTACGTATCAGGTTGAAATTCTTGTACCCATTGTCAGCCCCTATATAATGGTGCAGTGGGTCCTGGGTTCCTCCTGGTGCACAACAATGCTGGGCCACATTTGGTAAAAGTATACAGGCCTGGAGGATGAAGGAATTGATACCACTGACTGTCCCCCATGTCTGCCTGACCTAAATTCAACAGAACACTCAGTGATCTATCTATCTATCTATCTATCTATCTATCTATCTATCTATCTATCTATCTATCTATCTATCTATCTATCTATCTATCTATCTATCTATCTATCTATCTATCTATCTATCTATCTATCTATATGTAGATAGCAGTAGAATATGCATTTATACATGCACACTGATTAATCTTGTGTGTTTTCATACAGTGTATTAATATGTGCAGCTGAACCGTGGTTGAATTCTGGCTGGCCAGGCTGCTTTCAGCAGGCTCAAATCACAGCACTCCCTTGCTAACGCCATGTGTTTTTTCAGCCCTTGAGCAAATAAAATGCTGCATGCTTTGCTGTCAACAGATCCTACAAACACTAATGTGGAGATGGACGCACAAACCCACACCGATGCACAACACACACAGAGCAAAGACTCAGGAATCTTGAGATGTGTAGATGTGTAACTGTGCATGTATGTGCATGTATGTAGCAGATTTACACTTTTGTACTATATTATGACAAATCCATACACACTTTCCCAAGCACTTTATTACACCTATATCATGCTATAATTCACCCTTGCCAGCACGCTACGCCTTTAAGAGCAGCCCCTTACCGTTTATTGACAGTAACTTAAGAATTGTGCTGGAATTCTGACACCTCCTAATTTTAAACCTTCTGACTCCAGGAAGACACGAGCTAAATATAACCCCTGGCGTATATCTGAATAACTACAAAAAAACCCCAAACATTCCAAAAACACCTTGAATAGTGCCTATTCATGCTCATAAAAGAGACTGAATGTGCAATGCGCCCAGCACAGGCCCAGTGACTCATCAAAATATATGCATCCGCATGTGGCGATGTGAAGCTATGTATCTAGGGGGAATCATTTGATAGGTGATTTCATCAGCACTTTAGCTGGCACAGAAGTAGGACTCTGTTAAGCTTGTGTACTGGAAGTTGAAGAGTTCAAACAGCTAATTGCATGTGAGTCCCTGCTCCTGTTCGTGTGCGGCTAAAGGAGGTCCACCTAAAAAACAGCACCCAGTGTATTTTGATGGTGTGCAGACTGTGGACTTTAATCTGCTCTGACTCTTAACCCATCCTGAGGTCGTTGGGGATTAAGGTTGGACTACACCTCAGCCAGACAACTACACATAAACACGTACGCTTTACATGAAGTATAAGTGGGCGTACCAGTCCAACTAGTCAGTTAATTTCTGACTGTCTGCAAATGTGACATTGAATATATACAAAAAGTGTCTGAGCTTGAAAAGAATAGAAATTCTAACTGCAAGTATTTGAAATGCACGCTGCTGCAGTGGCATCCCTCTTTCATCTTCATGTTCCTTTTCTACCCCGACTGATCACCTGTTCCACCCTCCACCCCCACCCCTTTTCACCCTATCCCTCATCCACAACCACCCCCTGCCATGCCCTGCCTACCACCAACTGATTTCCGCCCGGCACTTACTGGCAGATCAGTAGCAGCATATATGCGTGTGCATGATGCCATGTGTGTGTGTTTTTGTGTTGTGTATGCGTGCAGTGGGTGGGAAAAGTGAAGCCTACCACTACTGCATCATTCATTTCTCTCCCTCCCTCCCTCCCCAGGGCCCATAAACCTTTAAAGCACCTATAAAACACTTGGCGAGGCCTTTTTGAAGTTTTTATGAAGATCTGGCTTTATTGTTCCCAAGAGATGAGCCCCGCTCCGCTGGCGCCTCGGAGCTTTTTGGAAGTGCCAGTGAATTCAGGAGGGGGGGCGGGTGGTAGCAGAGGAGGGAGTCCCAGGAAAAGAAGGGCTGGGAACAGGGATGGGCATTGCGGAGCCTGTTTTTTGTTTTTTTTTAATGCCCGCTGTGCATATGTGTGTGTGTGCTTGTGTGTCAGGGAGGCAGATGAGCTACACAGGCAGTGTGAACAGCAGTGGTGACAACTTTATCTTGAGGTATTGAGTCGGGATAGATTTTAGATTTAAGACACATCAGATCAAACACGCATTAAGAAAGCTTTAATAAAAGCATGTGCGTGTGTGCATGTGTTGCAGCATGTGCGTGCCTGTGCATGGCAGACGATGGGGCCAGCAGGTTGCGTTCTTGTTGTTTGAAGTGGGGCTCTGTTGTTCTCATAGAGTTAAATGAATGGAGCCGGACCCCCCTCCATCTGTCTGATCCAGCGGCACCGGCCCTCCCTCCCAAATCCCTGCTCCGACGCCCGACGCACTGGCCCCCTCAAAGGAACAGTTGGCAAACGGACGGCCCATTAAACAGGCAAGGGCGACGAGCCCTCACCTCTAAGCAGCACTTGTACGAGCCGAAAGTGTGTCTGACAAAGGCAGAGATAGAGAGAGAGCGCGGGGAAAGGAGGGAATAGCAAAGAATTTGTGTGTGCACATTTTGTGTTTTTTTTAACCTCCGAAGTGTCACTGCAGAATTGCGTATGGGTGTGTGTGTGTGTGTGTGTGTGTGTGTCTGTCACAAGTCAGTGGCCATGACATTAGGCATGCAGGTGGCTTTGATTGAGCTCACTGCAGCTCTCGGTGTCACAAAGGTTTGTATTCTCTCCTTTTAACAAAGTCATGACAGGAGAATATCTTATTTTCTTGTTATGCTCTCAGACATCTGACTCCAATTCAGTTCTTTGGCTACAAAGAAAAAGTTGTAATTGTGTTAACACCGTTTTCAAGGAGCTTGAAACGATAAACAATTTCCCATATTAACCACGGATTGTAGATGGAATATGGATGTAACCACCACAAATGTCACTAACTTATTTTTAGGCTGAGCTGTCATCTGTATAGATACATCACACAGACACAAACATCCTAATTAGTGCTAATTAAAACACACATGCAGTTTTACTGACCCAAAACTGCAACACAAACTCTGTGGATAGGCTAAACAAAAAAACAAAAAAACAAAAAACACGTATTTTTTAGTTGAGTTCAGCAAAATTGCTCCAAATGGCACCAAAATCATGAGAAGTCCAGTTCAGTGATTACAGCTAGCTATTTTGTCTAATTTTGCTACTTTAAGCATAAATAACTGTAAGCCTTAATTATATTTTGAAAGAATGGATGGATGGATTATCATCATCTGGTTGTAAATATGTTTCAATTTGGGCGTTTTTAACACTGGAGTCTATGGGACTGACTCATTTTTTAGAGCCAGTCTCAAGTGGGCATTTAAGGAACTGCAGTTTTTTTTTAGCACTTTGCTCAGATTCACTTTTCAGTCCAGGAGACTGCTCATTAAGTAGTGGTTATTATTGTAATTACTTGGTCATTAACTAGTTAACCTGTACCCGATGCATCGTGATGTCCCTTGTCACCCAAAAATAATATGGCTACATTAAAGGAAAAAGGGTCACATCTTAATATAAAACTCAACTATAAAATTCATTAAGCATTCACCCCCGGTCATTAACTGCACAGATCTGAAGCGATTTGTTTGTCCTCCAAGCGTCCGTCTCCCTGGGGAAAATAACAGCTTAGGTTTTCTCCGAGTGTTGGTTGCAAGCAGAGTTGCCAGAAGGTTGGTACGAGGAAAGCCAACACTGTGGACAGAAACAAAAAGAAATGCAGACACTGGTGAGAGCAGGAAGGGGCAGCAAAAGAATCTGTCAAGACATATTCTGTGCTCAGTTCAAAACCCTATGTCTGGACCTGAAAGCAATATATTTCCTATCAGTCTTGGTTACTGAATAAAGAGGGTCCGCAGAACTAAAGATATATCGAAAGGTATCTCAGAGTAAAGAAAGAAAGAAAGAAAGAAAGAAAATATTAGGATTTAGAAGCAAGAACAATCCTTGAACTCTATAGTGAGGAAATCTTTGACTCTCCAAACATTTGTTCTGGTGGCACCCAATGACCCAAAAACGTACTAAAACTTTTTAGATTGGCGTTCCTTTAATTTGTAGCCCGTTTGTGCATCCATATTGACCACCTCTCCAGCCGCCTTTGTGCAAAGGATGATGTCATGCTTTCTGAAAACACAGGGTGGGGGAGTGGTGGGTTGTCAAGGGGGTTTAGGGGGGGATTCCTTTGGTCCTTTCAAGTTTGCGGGGGAGCATTGGGCTGCTGCAGGATAGACAGTATGAGGGCAAGAGGCTCAACGTTGCCACCCCTCTGATTCCACCCCACCCCAGCAAGCAGTCACATTAGGCACGCTCCGGCCATGCCATCAAAGGCCCAGCTCACACACACACACTCACCAACGTGCTTGCATCTGTACACACACCAACGCATGCCTGCAAGCAGTTGCTTTTAAACTGCATGCACGGAGCCACAGACACAAGTCAAATGAGCATGTTCGCACTCGGCCTGAAACCGAACGCGTGCCTAAAAATAACAACACACATGTATATACGCACAAAAGACACACACACTCGCATACTAGCAGATCAAACATGCACACACTTCAATCATGCTTTCTCCCCACTCCTACCCCGGCTGTGTTATTGTTTTGAAAATATGATTGCGGTGACGGATGGGGTGGGGAGAGGAGAGGGCTCTGGCAAGGGGCGAGTGGCAGGGCCCCTCTATTGTCCCTGACCAGTGTGAGCCTGTGTCCATAGCTATAGAAACTGGGGCCACACTGGGAAGGCATGCTTTCATCTCCACCACAGGCTCACCGCTGGCAATAAGGGGTCAAATAAATCCCCCTGGATGCAGTGTGTATGCGTTTGGGAAGGGGGTTTGGAAGGGGTGGGCAAATATGCACACACACACTCTGAACATGTTTACCTGAGCTATCTGCCATTCACACTTAGACACATTGTGGTTTCTGGAGATGCGTCAACTTTAATTTTTGTGCTTGTGTGTGTGTGTGTCGTCCCCCCGCCTTCCACAGTGATTAAAGAATCGCATTTCAAAAGCATCAAAGAATCAGCATTTTTAGACATTTAAGCGGTTTCAAATGTTTCCACTGCAAACTGTCACTGACACGTTTTTTGATTCAACGTTCAAAGGAATAAAATGACTTCCTGTGGAATGTCACCTCTGAGCACTTTCATCTCATTTTTTGTCCGATGCCTGGCACGAAACCCTCGTCTCACCACAACAGAGGCAGCCTTGGGTTAATGCGCACTAACCACGCAGCACATGTAACACAGCATCACGATGTTGATCATTAGGATTTGCGATGTCTTGTGACATTCCTCGTCACTGACGCGGTTGCTGGAACACACAGACTGTACACGCAAACAAAGACACGCACAATTTACAGACGGCCTCTCCGACACGCTTCTTTGGGTGCTGTTATCAGTACGCTCACGCAAAAATAATAGAGCTGTGCGGCACGCACCTCCATCTCAGCTTCACTTCAAGGCCTGGTTGAGAACCAGAACCCTACATTAATGTCAACCGACCAAACATTAAACAAAAAGCTGATTTTCACCTCTATTCCAGTCTATAATCTGTGCTATATATGTAAAACCAGCTCTGCAAATTTCCAACAAAAAACTAAAACGTCTCGGCCTAATGTTGGAACAAACGGTAGAGGCACATATGATTTGCAGATGACGCCTTCAAATTATCCAACATGACTTCACTTTCACATCTAAATAACCGACTTTTATTCAAGCAACCCTTAAAGTAGAAATGTAGGCTGACTCCAAGAGAGCAGCAAGTTAGAAATGGCTGACAGTGACACCAACATGGACACTGTGTCAGGTAATAGTGACTGGAGCTGACCGATTGCTGGTTTCTTTGCCTTTCTAACATGCTCCAAGCAATAAGCATGCAGTCCACAATACACTCAAAGCACTGACTGCCTGTGAAAATAAAAACCGTCAGTGCTCATTAAAAATAAATACAATTAATTTCTGATACGTGGACAGAGAAGCAGCATTGCTCTTATCACCTGTGTGAGCGAGGAGGAGAGGAGAAGAGAGGAAAGGAGAGGTCAGCAGCACCACCACCACATGCCACAGACAGACTGACGATACTTCTACTGGGCTCCATGCCGGAGACCTGGCTGTAATTACACCACGCACGCACACTCACACATACACACACATTCACGATGCACACGCTGTTAACAGACAGACGCTGAGAGGTGCCCGGCTCCTGAATTCTGTCTCGCTCTCTCTTTTACTTTTACATTCACAATTACATCCTCCATCGAACACCTTAACAGTCTCAGAATTATACTGACAAGAAGCTTGAGAAAAGCAGCATTAGACAGATACCTGTGTGATATATCAACTGCAAATTTAAAAACGTAGGTTGTTTCAAGTAGTGGATGAACTGCAGGGCCTAGTATATGAAAAGCAAGGAATATTTTGAGGTACAAATCATGCAAACATAAAATAGTTCCACTTTAAGGTTGAGGAATTTAGTTAGTTTATAACTAAAGTTTATAAAACTTAACTACAGCTTATAATAGTTTATTTAAAAAAAAAGAAGGAAATGCTGGACAGGACTACTAAAGAATGGTACTTGGGTTGCTTAGGCCCAGTGTTTAATCCGTTTTACTTGAACCCTGGTTTGTTTCTCCCCTTGGTGCGGTTCGCTTGTGCAGATGTGAACACAGTAATCACACTACGGTGCAGACCAGTAAACAACTGCACAGATACACTTTAAATGAGTTGGTCTCGGTCCTGTTCGTGACGAACTACAGAGTGGTTCATGTATGGTGTGAACCCTAAAAAACATCCACGTATGTTTGTATTCTGGGATGCAGTAAGGTACTATGTGCAAAATTGTGCAAAGGTCTGTGCAGGTTAGCAACTTGCCGTGAAATGAATTCTCTGTGTTCTCCAGCAGTGCAGAACCCAGTACCTTATTCCTATATTTACCTTTGTCACTCTCACCCCACACACATCTGGCCAATGAGCGGACTAAACATTCTCACGTGGTTTGTAGTGGCAGGTTTTGGTTCGCTTGGAGTTCACTTGTATTTTTTTCTGTTTGAAAAGAAACCAAATCATGGAGAAAGGCTACAAGTTTACAACTCATCAATTGATTCAGATCACAGTAAACGGAGTAAATTTTCCTTTCACCTTCCTCTGACATCTTTCTCTTTTGCTAACACATTGTTGCACTACAATAGGGGTAGCCTTTTCCACTCAAAATGTGTTTATACACCTCTTTGCATTTAATCATTAATTATTATTATATCTATTATATTATATCTGGCTCTCTTCCACAGCATGTATTTTGTCCTGTCTTCCTTCTCCAACCGGTCGCGGCAGATGGCCGCCCCTCCCTGAGCCTGGTTTGCTGGAGGTTTCTTCCTGTTAAAAGGGAGTTCTTCCTTCCCACTGTCACCAAATATAAAGCTCCCTGATGTGACTGTTGTTGTGATTTGGTGCTGTATAAATAAAACTGAATTGAATTGAGTAGGTGTGAAAACGGCCATGTGGTTCCTACTTCCTGTAAAAGGGAACTTCCCACTGTTTCCAAGTGCATGATCATAGACAATCGCCTGAACGTTGAGGTTTCTTTCTATTATTATAGGGTCTTAAAATTACTATATAAAATGAATTGACCTCTACGATAATATTTTATACTTCGATATTAAATTCCTGTAATACAAATGAATATCAGCACATGAATAACAAGGTATGAAGTCATTTGAATCTAATTCTCTGGAAAAATAGTCTGATCTGGCCTTCAACTCATCCCAAAGATGTTTAAGGGTTTGAGATCAGCGCTCTGCACATGCCATGACGTTCTTCTTTGCCAAAATTGTTGAAGTCACTGTTTGCTGTGGCACTTTGAATTTAAGGGTGTCTTGATCTGGACATGTAATAAAGAGTAGACTTAAACAAGCATGACCTGTCATCAGGCCAAATTCAAGTTTAAGTAAGGTCAGCAAAGTTATTGGCACAACTGCGGTCCTGTTTGGCTATCAAGCAGACACCAGCACAGATCCATAGTATCCGTAGCTCTTTATGGATCTACTTTTTCTCCCTTTCTCTTTCCCTTCACGTCCCTCTGACTTGTGAAAGTTATTGGAGTGTAAATGCATTTAACAGCTTCTGCCTCCTGCTCAGTGTATGGAGGGAGCTATCTTTTCTTCTGATTCCTCTTTCATAGTGCAACTAGTTTTAAGGTTAACTGAGCCAGAAAAGTGTGAATTGAAGAATTAAAGAACAAGAATCTCACACCATTTTTGCACTAACTTCAGTTCTAGCATGTTGATATAGAAAGAAGTTTTTCCTACCTAAAGTCGGCTTCATTGCGTCAGTTTTTTAAATCATTTTTGTGGGAATCTGCTGTCTGTAGCTACTCCTTCACTAATGTTTATTTCAGCGGGCAGTCAATTAGGAAAAGATTCTTATTTACAGTGAAAGGTAGGTGGGATGGATCTTGAATCCTTGATTAAGACATTAAGAGTGTTTCAGCTTTAGCTCTAATGAGGTCGAAGTGAATTTTACTGATGTGCTGTTCTTCTACCACACCAATTTAATATCTCATAACTCTGGCACTTCATTACTCTCACTTTTCATGCCTACCTGCCTCTCTCAAGCCTAATTCTGTTCCCCCCTAAGGTGACAGAAAAAGGGCAGACGCTCCTGTTTACACATGGCTCCAGGGGCTTGTGGCTGCTGATTAGCAAACCAGTGTGAGTCAACATTTGGTACATCTTTTGCACAAACGAGCTTACTGAGTGCACACTTGGGCTGTTGTCAGACACCATCCCTCTCCGTCCAGTTCCCAACCAAGCGGGCAACCCCCCAAGCAGAAGTGTTGTGCGCTCACACACCAGCGAGACATTTCCCAAAGCCTTCCCAGTCCTCCTGGCATCTGGGCAGGCCGTCACCCTTGTACCTTCCTGCGTGTTCCACAAGCACACTAGAGGACCAAAGGGCACCAGGATCCCAGCACTGCCACTCGGAGAACTGCCCAAAAGAGAGCGGGTCATGACACTGATGCGCTCCGTCACGTCCGTGCAATGGGACGCCCTCACTCTGAAGCCCGTCACAGACTGGTGGAGACGCCATCGTAGAATTTCCCTCCCTTTGTTTTTGTTACCCAGTGCCAATCCATGGAAGTATCTTGGCTCTAGACTCAACAGAACACACATGCTGCGGAGAGCATCGGGCAAGGGAACATCTGTTGTGGTCAGTGGCTGTGGGCAAACTGTTTCATTTCGACAAGATGGCCTGTGGCAACACAATGGCTTAGTGGTCGGGAGAATGAACGAATTGCCAGTTACTTGTGGTCAGGGTTTACCTAAGTTGGACAGAGCTTCTGAAAGACATGTGGTTACATGAAATTACTCTTTAGTTAGTGATAAAAAAGGGGGTAATGGCACATTTTGAAACACAATTGTTTTTCAAAATGTAATCTTTTCAAGTGGGACAGCAGAATTTGAAATACCCAAATTGTTTTCATTTAAAGTCTTTATTCCATTGTAATTTCTTCTCCATTTCTCTTCTCATGTAAATCGAGACCGTTAACAAGCATCCAGGGGGTGATCGATAGAGTGTGCCAACAATGATTTCACTGATGGAAAAGGAGATTAGAATAACAGATTAAAGCTTTAGCATTCACAGAGATTGAAAATACATTATTTAAGTGTCGAAACAAACTGTGGTGTACTACACTGTCGCGGCTCTCATATCTCTGCCATGGCATCCAATTCACACACCACTTGACACACCATTGAGTCTTGACATTTCGTATATCCTACTTATTTTCCCCTCGCTTTCTTTATTCATCTCCCTGTCTTTGCGCTCTCGCTCTCTCTCTCTCAGCCTTTCCTTCTCTCCAGGCTGTTGGCGGCCGGCCAATGATGTCATCCTGCCATAGGGAAGACCAGGGGGAACGCCCTCCTGACGTTTGGAATGCGCTGTTTTTTCCTGTTGTTTTCCGGAAGGTGGCGATCAATTTAATTCCGCCCTCATCACTCCCTGATCTGAGGGGGGTCGAGGAGGCAAGAAGGGAGGGTGGGACGGTGGGAGAGCCAGAGGAGGAGGAGGAGGAGGATATGACAGAGGAAGGATGGGGGGACTCTTGGGGTTTTCCAAAAGGGGATGCATCAAATATAAAAGGAGAGGGATAGATGAAGACCATGGGATGCTTCAAACTGTTGAGATCCTCTTTTTGTTTCAACTTTACACGATGTGAATAAGGGTAATCACCCTGGAATTTTGTGAGGGCACGCCAAAGCCAATTAAGAGCTGCCAGGCGTCATTACAGGAAAATAGCGATTCATGAAGAAAAATGGGAATGACTTACGGAAACCAACAATGCTTATTTCCAAGTGACCCAGCTAGGCCATTACAAATGCCGAAACAAGCACATAATAGTTAAATACATGTTTTTATTCACTGCTTAACTGCAGCTACTTTATAATAATAAAGTCTTCCTTGAAAGAGGTCTTTTTTTAAAGTCATCTGTAGCAATAGTACTCAAACTTTTCATGGATGGTGAAAACTCAGAGGTGGAGTTTGTAGGATTTGATGTAGATGTGAGGTCACCGAATTCAAACTATAGTAACCCTTCTCCATATAGATCTGAAGGGTTTGCTCTAAGCTAAATAAAACAGAATGATGATGATGAGTAATTATAAACTCAATAAAAAGCATAACTGTGAAAACACTATATTCAATTATTGTGAACAGGTCCTTCATAGAAACTTAGCTTTTAATTTTTTTTAGCAGCATGAAACGTGTTGCTTAGAAGACCTTATGCCTCATTCACCCATTCATATAAGCACTATTTCTATGCAGAAATGCTCTCTAACATTTACAAATATTCATACTCCAATGGATGCATTGGAGATCAACTTGGGGTTAGTATCTTGCCCAAGGAGTTCTGGTATGCAGACTGGAGCAGGCAGAGGTTGAACCACCAACCTTCTGATTAGTAGATGCTGAGCTACAGCCGCCCCAACTGGGCGATCTCCTTATTTTCATTGTTGTGCTGAAACAAACACGTTTTCAGGTCGTGTGAAAAATGTTGGCAAGTTCTCTAAAGATTACACAGATGCCACACTGAGGTCCAGTGTTTTTTTCTCTTATAATAAGCTGGATTTTTTTAGTTACCATGACATTTGATCAAATCATTATGACTTGTAATCACAAATACTTTGGTCTATGACTACTTTAAAAGCTAATGACATTATTATCAGACTGTGATTATGTGGCTGTTGGCTCCATTTACTATGTTGGTAAGAAAAAGGAAGCTAAGTTCTTTATCGGGCCCAGCAGGGGGCGACTGCTCTATGTAATACTGCACAGAAGTCTAATATTCTCTCTTGATTTATGAGGTTGGTAAAAGTTCTGAGGTCTTTGATCAACTTGTGATTAGCTGCTGTCTTCAGAGGTATTTTGTGTAAATATGGCAATAAAATGGAAAAACTCGGTATCACACCAAAACGTGTAATAGTCCACCATGTCCATTTCATGCTTGCATTTCCAGAATGTGAAATGGACATGCATGCAGAAGTTGCATTACCAGCAGGGGGAGATAATATATTTAAAGCCAAAAAGTCGGTAGTATCCAAAAAACGTATGATGTACATTCCAGGTTCCTTAATTGTCAGAAACAATTAAGCTGGGCAGCTAATATGTATGTCAATGTAAATATGTTAATAATGTTTGTAATAGACATGCCGGTGTCTATTACATGCTGTGCCATGACATCGGATTGAATGGAAATAAGACAGAGTTAATTTGCTATCTGTACGCAGATAGCAGAGCGGTTGCAGCCTGTCAGAAGACAGGTTGCCTCCCACCAGGCGACCTGTGCAATCACCTTGAGATTGAACATGGTTGCTCAGAGGTCGAGGGTGTTGCACGCTCAACTAATCCGTGACAAATTGGTCACGATAGCTGCTTGTAATTGGTCACCAAATGTAAAAATATTTAAGTTTGCCTATTCTTGTTCTAGTATTTTGCATTAGTGAGCGGCAACTTTGTCTCTTCCAAAGAAGCGGGATTCCTCCAGCCAATGAGTGACATCACAGCTGAAAAACCAGCATCGTGTTTGTTATTGCTGGAGCTAATTTTTCCTCAATAGGAACACTGCATTCAACAAAGTAAAAGAAGATTAATTTTTCCAATTTCATTTCACTTTCCGATCATAGGATTGTTTTTTTAGGATTAGCTGTCAATACGACAGAAATGTGACTTCAGCTTTCAGGCCCCGTCCTTTGCATGTGCACCGCCATACGAAATCTTCATAAAAAGGAAAACTCAGGTATTGAACAGCTTCGGTAATGAGTGACTGAACACGTACAAAAACCTAAAGAAAAACATTCATATTCACAGTGCTTGTGCCACAGTAAAGTTTCCTGGCTTAGCTCAAGTTCTTCAGTCTCAGAGTTCAAAGTGGGCCCCACAGTCACATCACAAAGCCAATGAGCTGTCTACGATATGATCACCATTAATCACAGCTTTTGATCACGCGTGGAGCAGCATTTTCTCCATCGCGACTGGAATGCCGTAATAGACACAAAGGATGCGGGGCCCTGCTCAGATTGACTTCAGACTGAACAACAGCGTGGCGCGGCGCTCTTTCAATAACAAGCCTTACACTTAGTTCAGCTTTCTTTTCTTCTCTTAGAGGAAAAGGGGGAAAAATATCACTTTGATGCTGTTTACTGGATATTTTTGCAAAAATAACTTTATGATGAATTTTAGGGGAGAGGGAAAAAAATGTAGCAGGAGGGAGGGGGTGGGGGGTGGGGTGGGGGGGCTTCAAAAGTAGTGTTAACGGGAGACAGATTTTTGACATGCTTCCCAAGCCATCTGCTTTCAGTTAAAGCTCGGAGACAGAGTCGAATATGGGGGAGAAGGAAGAGGGGAGTAAGCCTGGAGAAGATGACAGGGCAGCGGGGAATAAAGGGATATGCAATATTGACAAGCAATGGTGAAAGCTATGTATTTGCAGTGTGAGCATTTCTGTGTATGCTGCTGCAAGGCAGGTCTCGCAAGTCTAAGGACATAATGCGTCACATCAAGCACATTTAAAATGACTTTCCAACACATTAGACGTTGTTCTAATCTCAACGTTTCTGCAAATATTTATCTGAAATACTGACAAATGCTTCTGCTGATTTGACAGCTCAAAAAAACAAAGTGTTCAGGCTCTGGTTGGTTCTGAAATCTGTCAGACTGCCAAAGTCCCATCAGAGAGTGTTCTGTTGTAGATGCCACAACACAAAATGAATTATGAGACGTTCTCCGGGCATATCTTTTTATTTGATGGGGTGTGGCCTCTGGGATTTGTTCTATGTCTGCCACTCAAGCCACAGATAGCCACAGCAGCTTGCCAAATTCCATGACTTTCCTTAACTAATCTTCTGACAGGTAATATTTTGTCGTCTTAGTTTGTGAGTTTCTTATGTTTAGTCTCCCCCCTCTCTCTCCTCTCCAATCTGTCCATCTCCATCCACCCATCTGTGCCATTCTACCAGTCCTCAGTGGGCACAGTCGGCCAGTCTGGCCTGGACTGCCCCTTGCTGTGCTCCTGCAGTGCATAAGCTCCTGTCTGGACTTTGGGTAGAGGCCTTTGTATGGAGCTGTAGGTGTGTTAGTGTGTGTAAGTGTTTGTGGTGAGCTATGTGTGGGAGTGTATGTCTGTATAGCATTCAAAGCAGAAAAAGGAGAAGGGAGTCAAATCTATGCCTTAGGGCACCCCCGCTGCCCCAGCACCCCTTCACATGCGCCCTATTGAGGCCTAAGGGAGCGTGAACAATCACTGCACAACCAAAGGACTAAGTCCCCTTGTTATACAGGGCCAATTTTCAGCACCAGTCCCCCTCCCCGCTCTCTCCTCCATAGTTTGACCCGCTCATCAGAGGTTGACGGGCTTCGTTAAAGCGAGCCGGGGTCCTTTAACACCGTTATTTAATTAGCCATTCCACAGCAAACTGTCATCCAGCACTAAAACTACCCTCTCACCCCCACCCTTACCCCATTGGTGAATCCATCTTCTTCATCACTACCACCCCTCTGCCATCTCCCCCACTCACCACCACCACACATGCTCAGCATCACCTCGACCCTTCCCCACTGTGTCCACCGGTCCCCTCCTCTCTTCTTTCCCTGTCTTTATCTCCAGTAATTAGCCAGTAAATGGGGGTTGACTCATTGCTGGGTTTCTAGAGTATTTGGGCGTGGGACTGAGGAAGTGTTTCTCCCGGCATGGGGTTTCTCTCTCAGTCCAGCACACCAAGAGCTGTGGAGGAAGACAATGGGAATGGCCGGTACTACAGTAGCCGGCTCAGCCTCACTGTCCCTGCAGCCCACTGAGTTTTGTCTACACCGGCACCCTAATCATTAACCAGATTATGACTCTGTGTGTCTGGATAGATGTTCGGAGGGGGTCAGAGGGAATTTACTCACAGGATGCCAAAGACTGCTGGCAACTTTTTCCATCTGGTTAGACCTGGATAATGAAGTTGAAGAACTGTGCAAGACACTGAAATTACAGGACTTCTTGTGATAAAAATTATTCCATCTCGCAACTGTGGATTTTTTTATATTATACTCTTAGTGAGTATGATTCCAGTTAACTACTTCATTTGCCCTCAGTGGAGTCTTTTAGAAGTTTGATTACAGAGCTGCTGAGCAATTTCACTTGAGCTGCACCCTAACTACGAGTGAACATTCTTTCCCCATGGACTCAAACATGAGTAGTCAAACTGTGAGGGCGAGTCTGGGGAGCCCCTGGCTTCATGTCCTCACCATGCTAGTTCACCGCCCTCTAGTGACTACTACAAAAGACAAGCACAATCACAGCCTATCCAGACTGCGTAGGTAAATGAAACCAAGAGTCAGGTTTAAATTCAGCGCAAGCGCGTCCTGATGAAGTTTGACCAGCTTTTGATGCAAAGTTTAATTTCAAAGCATGTTTACATTTTCTTTTTTTTTTAAGTTTATTAAAGTTTTGAAAATGTTTAAATGTTCATTGGAATGGAGATCGACTTCAACGCGGCTCCTGAATCAATTTAGTGCATCTACGGAACATGTTTAAGCGATTTGACTATCAATAAATTTCACTTGTTTGTGTAAGTTCTAATTTGGATTATGGGAAAATAAACATAGTTTAATAGTAAGAAGAAAAAAAACGTTCAGCATGACTGTTGATTTCCCCCTAATGACTGCTTAGCATGGGAAAGGTACCGCTTAGTTATCCACGGCCATTTATAGCCCCTTAATTATGCGCCTATTTTGTGACCCCTGAGTTCAACGGGCCAATTCCTGTGTAGACCCAAATCCCGATGAACAAAGGTGGAATGTGATGCCCCTTTTCCGCAGACAAGCTACTAAACGTTTCCCATCATTTTCATGGTAAAGTTCACGAAACTCTTTTACACTTCAGCCGAGTATTTACAGCGCATTGAACCTATTAGTGCATCAGAGACACTCTGCTGATGAAAACCGCAGGAGAAGCAGCTGCTGTTATACTTACAGTGTGTAAGAAAGAGAGAGAGGTTAAAAAAATATCTTGTATTATCCTGTGCGTCTGGGAATATTGCTCTTAAATGCGATTAAAAAAAAGGCTGGTGCTTTAGGACCCAGTTGATCCTCATTGTGGCTGATATTTTCCACGTTGTGAGGGGAGGGTTGGGGGGGGGGGCTGTCAATCATAGTGAAAGTGGCCAGGGTGGGCAGGCCCCTCTGACACTTTGTACCGTCGGAGGGGGATATTTAACTTGGGACTGAGCACCACTCGCTACAGACACACTCACACACAGTGTGCCTAAGCAAAGAAATGCTCCAGCGCCAAGTCTCTCACACTCCTGAAGTAGGAGCGACTTAGTAGCTGCTGTACCCAGTTATCAAAGGAGGAGAGAGGCTCCCTAAGGAATTGACCGCTTTCATAGACCGGGGAACAAAAAAGCAGATTATGGACTCTCTCGTCATGCACCGACATTGCGATTAGAAGATTTTTTTCTTTTTTAAATTAATATTATTTGAATGTATTTATTATTTTTTTTATGTTGTTGCTGGTGTTGTGAAGATTCAGCGATGCCACACTGAGAGGAACTCTGACCCAACCACGTTTTCTGTCTTTACGCAGTTTGCATTTCACATGCAGTGAGGCTGCATTTCGCTGGAAAGCTGTGTTTTCATCGTTCTTCTTCTACTTCTTCTTTTTTTTTTTTACACGCAAAAGCCAGAGTTCTGTGGGAATATTACAAGCGAGACTTTTACATGTAAAACCGAGCTGCTCTGCGATTTGGAACATCCTCTGGAAAGATAAGCGGCTGTTGCGTCCTGAAAAAAACTGAGATTGTGCCACACGGCTCCTCCAAGTTTTCTGCTGTCATTTTCAGGGAAAGTGCGCATCGACGGGCTGGAATACCGCAGGAGACTGGCTGCAGAGACTACCCCACTCCCCGCCCCCCTCTCCTCGGTCCGTGGACTGTGCGCTCTGGGACCTTGTCAAACCTGAGAGCGCCAGGCGACGTTAAGAGAAGCCACGTTTCTAAAAGCCGTGCGTAAAAATAACATTGGCCAAGGCAGCCCTCGCTGCCGGGCGCGTGACATTTAAAACTTGGTGAAGTGCTCTTTTGTGCGCCCTTCTCTCCCGGGAGCTCCGGATCTATTCTGTCCCTTTCAGAAAACACTTCAGTCCATGCAGCTCTTGCCTCGGCCGCTGTCATCCAGTGCAGACAGTTTCGTCGTGGCTTCGAGTCCTTGGGGTAACCATGACAACCGAGAGAAACCCGAAGTGAATCTGAGGAGCGGGGTGAAGCAGGAGAGAGCGTGAATAGGCGCTCGAGTTTTCCCTTTTTTCTTTTCTTTTTTTTTGACTTAACTCTTTCTGCAGAGAGCGGGGTAGCCCGCTTCCATGCTGCACAGTTGCATCAGCGGTAAATTGCAAAGTTGAAGGAGCCCTAAAAAGCAAAGCACTCCGCTCCATGTCATTCAAACCCGACGTGGTCTATTAAAAGTATCGCCTTGCTGGTGACTGAACTTCTACTATTTATGAAGCCCCGGGCTGGTGACTGCACAGAACACAGTAACCGGGAAAAGAACTGAGTATTATTCACGCGAGAAGAGCCCGTGCGTTGAACAAGAGGAATTATGGGCTTCTCTCAAACGCTGTTCGTTTACGCGCTGGTTTGCGTTCACCTCGGAGTTTCCCAGCATTACCTTCGCCTCCGCCCTTCGCCCAGCGATCACCTCCCAGTGCCCGACCTGAAGGAGGACCCGGACCCGGAGTACGACCCCCGGGAGCAGGACTTGGTCGAGAGGACTCTGAGGAAAAGACTCGGCAGTAACTTTGACCCCAATTTCATGTCCATCAGCCCCCCCATGCTGGTGAACTTCTCCGCGCCAGATAACCAGGTGAAGCCGCAGGGGCCCATGCCCAACGATATTAAAAAGCTGGACCTCACAGAGACCCCCTATGGAAAGCGGGTAAAAGTGGGCAAGAAAGCCCGTAGGAAATTCCTGCAGTGGCTGTGGACCTATACGCACTGCCCGGTTGTGTACACCTGGAAAGATTTGGGTGTGAGGTTCTGGCCACGTTACATCAAAGAGGGAAACTGTTTCTCTGAGCGCTCGTGCTCCTTCCCCGAGGGGATGTCTTGCAAACCCGTCAAGTCAATCACCAAGATTTTCCTCCGGTGGTATTGTCAAGGCTTTCTAAAACAGAAATACTGTACGTGGATACAGGTGCAATACCCAATCATCTCAGAGTGCAAGTGTTCGTGCTGATTCTCTCTAAGGAAGGAAGTAGTAGTAGTGGTGGTGGTGGTGGCGGTGGCGGTGGTCGACGGGGGAGTGGACTGGAAATACGGTTTCTATTGCACTGTTAACTCTCTACAGAGGTGGGCACCATAGCAAATCTATTTTTTTATATAGCATTTTAAGTGAAATACCAACATTGTACATATTTAAGAAAAATGCAGCTATTTTTTCTAATTGAACCAGGACCATATTTTATTCTCAACCCTGACATTTTTTTTCGGAGGGGAACACGAGCACTTCGTGAGGAAGGAGCATTTTGTTTTGTTGATATTTTTAAGAGACATTGAAAATGGATTGCATATGCTACACTTCTCCAAGAGGTGACCTTTTTCTTCTTCTTCTTCAACTGAACATTGATGCTGACTGTTATTTCACTGCGATGCTGCCTAGAGTTTTTGTATATTAATATCAATAATAATTAAATTGTAAAAAAAGAAGAAGAAAAGTTGAGGTTAAAGATATATATAAAGGCGTGAACTCAGCTTTTTTTTGGAATACATAGTATTGTAGGAATAAACAAATCTGTACGTTTTATTTATTATTTTAACGATTTGTGAGTATAGAGCATAAGGACAGAGAATAGCAGAGTATACCAGAATAAAAAAAATATGGGAGATGTCTACTTGAATATTTCTAAAAATGACAAAAAAATAAATAAATAAATACAAAAAACCCAACATATCAGTGTACATGTTATGGTTACACGTTTTAGCAATAAAGTCCATCTTTTCAACATGTGTTAGTGTCAACCCATGCTTACACCACTGTGTATATCCAAAGGGGTGTGTACACTGTAAAAAAAAAAAAAAAGCTATCTAAAAATGTCTCATTAAGCTGTAAAAATCTTTCCTTGCCACAGAGATACGTTTCACTGGTTTCCATTCGGGGTGACTGAAGAGATTTCACATATCAGAGCGATGACGCTGAAGTATTCTTGCAATATTCGTGTGTTTTCAACCGGAAACCCCTGAAACTGTACCTCGATTTATTAAAATAATAAAGGGTGAAAAGACTTTTGCAAATGATATATTTTTTACAGTGTAGACGGCCGGGCTCCGAAGTGGAGTGGAGTTACAAACTACTATAAAGTTTCGGTGACTTTGTGTGGACTGTCTGACGCTCCACGCCGTCACAGCGATTTTAGAAAAGGCTGATTTACTACGCTGCTTAATGCGCAACGCATACCTCAAGCGCCTCCACAGACCTGGCATTCATTTGTCTCAACCGGAGAGCGCGAGAGAGAGGGAGAGCGAGGGGGAGAGGCCACGCACACGCATTCATCTCCAACTCGCTCATGAGCTTCGAGGTGTTAACATAATGGCTAAAATATGATTCAGACTTTTCAAACATTGTCAGATGATGAAATCGCAAGAGCAGACGCGCAAAGCCTCCAGTGTCTGGGGTCTCTCTGTGTTTTTTACTCTGGAAGCTCCACACAAGTTCCAATGAGGTATTTGTATAGAGGTGGACTGGAGCAGACAGGCGCCTATTCAAGTCTGACCGCCCTGGAGAGAGCGAGGGAGAGAGAGAGAGAGAGAGAAAGAGAGAGAGAACACAAAGCCCATAAAACAATGGTCAACTGTTTTTGACGTTAGCAGACTATTAATTGGAGAGCCTGGGCATGCTGTCTGCAAGTTAAAGAGATATGGGCAATTAAACGCGCTGGAGACCCGCAGGGAGGGAAGGGGGGGGGCAACAAAGTCCCGTGAAATCAAAGAGCGGAGTAATTTTCTGTAAGTAGGGTTTTCTAAATTGTGTTTATATTATTGGTCTAAATACAATCAACGAGTTCAACAGAGCTATGACTAAACGTCTGAAAGCGGAGTGTTTCCACTGAGCGCATTTTGTGTGCCTTTAAGCCATTTGTGTGTTTTCTTGCGGCCAGAGCCGCATTTGACACTTGCCGCCCGGTTATTGTGACAGAACCGCTAAGGGGGGGATTTGGTAAGCAGAGGAGAAGAACGGCAGCATGCCAGCGAAGGAGGAAGAGAAGGAGCGGGAGGGGAGGGGAGCAGGGGCTGCTTTCCTTACTGTCAGCTTCTTTCTTGATGATGTCTCGGGGTTTTTAGAAACTGCGTCTCTGACTCGACGGCGCCACTCAGCCGCCCCCTCTCGACTGCGCAGAATGAGGCACTTTGGGAAACAGTAACCCTTTCAGGCTCTGCCCGGAGAGTATTTTAGAAGCGTGTGAAAGGCAATACGCCGCCCTGGCTCCAGCCAGTTAGGTGCGCACCTTTTAGAAACAGACCTTGCCAGCTAGTCAGATCACTGGTTCTCAAAGTGGGGTCCGGGGAGCTCCATGTGGCCTTTGTGGGGATTCCAGGGGGGATTGGGTGCTTAAAATGTCAAGAAAGTGCTTCATTGACAAGAAACAACAGCATTCAATTGCAATTACGCACATTTTGGCACTCTGACCATGATCACAACCGCCAGATTTCTGCACTCTTCTTCAGTGGGACGTTTACGACTTTGTTTGGAGATTTGTGTTTAAACTGAACAGAAATGTTCAGTTTGATAACTGATAACTGTCCTGAAGTTGTCATTTAATTAGATAAGCTCACATATCTCCTGCTCAATCGGTCCGTCTGAAGTGTCAAATCCAGTCCACATCCACTAACTTTATCCCATTCTACAAATAGAAACCTTTTCAATACAGAGTTAATATAGAAGCGTCTGATGCAGCCGTATGTTAAAAGTGGACCTGTGTTCTTTTTCTTACACCCAAGGGGGGAAACAGTCCTAAAATGGGTAACTGTGCTGTCTTTACTTCTCCCCCCAAAAGCTGGACTACAAACAGCTTTACATGCCCTGTTTTTAAAATCAATAAATCATAAAATTTCATCATGAAATTGGGTTTGTAAATTTATAACCCTTTTATTGGCTATGAACAGACTTTTGACTGACATCTTATGCTGGAGGAAATCAGAAAAAAGAAAAACCCTTCCCATCAACACACTCATCATCACATTGTCCTTAAAAATGTCAAGACTCGTGTGGCCTCACCCCATCAGATGCTCAGCATCATCATCGTCTGACACCGCCCGTCTCCACATTCGTCAGCACCGACCTCCTGCGAAGTGAGCTATAATAATAAATATGGTTTGGTAGATATGTGCACACTCCGTACATATCTACAGCCTCACGTGAATGTAAAATAACTCCCATATTTGCTGGCTGTAAAGAAAATTAAATGAAAGCCTGGAGGCAATTAGGATGGGGATGATGGGGGAGTGGGTGGGAGGAGGGGGTGACATGCTTAGTGGTAAAGATGATGAGTCTGTGTCTGCCTGATGATAGTCAATTATTCTGATGGATTGTGGTCTGATTGGGAGTGACTGTGTGTGTGTGTGGGTGGTAAAGGGTTTGAAGTGACACATCCTTACCTGTGTGGACACATCTTTATAGAAGAATACGTGTGCAAGTGAGCGTGCATGCTGATTGCATGTATGCATAAAATCTTTCACAGGCACATGCACAACTCCAGTGCGTGTGAGTGTGTGTGTGTGTGTGTATGCAGTGGGCTGACAGACAGACAGAGATGGAGACGAGGGTCTGTGGCTGTGAGTAAGGCCCAAACCTCATAGTTGTAAAAGCCAGTGAGTCAGCACTGGTGAGGTTATTGATGATGACAGGGTATTAGATTGAGCACTGGGAGGAGGGAGGGCACACACACACACACACACACACGTTCATACACACACGCTTTCACCGCAGATGATACCCAGAATTCCATCACACCATCATCCATGGCTTGCGGTGTGTGATGGTATGTGTGTGTATAGGTGTCAAGCATTTGTTCATGTTGTACACGAGTTCTGTCTGGTAAGTGTGCCTGCAGAGCGTGTGTGAGAGAGAAAAGCAGAAGCTACTGTGACAGTGAGGTTTTCCAGGTCCCCGTTTCTCTCAAATGCCTGAAATGGATATCTGTGTTTTCATATGTGCGGCCAGTTTAAGATGGGAAGTCTTCAAGGAACTCACAGATGCCTCTCAGCAAACCTCTGCCGGGCTGATCCAGCTTTTATGATGCCAGCCATCCATCGCCGCGAGAGCTCGCAAAACCTGACCTGGAGTCAGTAGCAGTGGGCGTAGAATTCATAACATGCCATTGCATCAACACAGTGGCCCATCTTTGCAGACAAACAACAGGTGACTGTAGTCAAATAACAGGTGTTTGTAATCAAACTCCAGCCATTGCCAGCAAGTGGTGCTTATGGTAATTAAGCAGAAAGCTGGGAGATGAGCGCAGTGCTACTAAGAGTCATGAATGCATTCATTAATACAGGTCTGCAGACTCTGAAAACTGGATTGCTGCTAGTTTTAGTCTGGATGTTAGGTTCAACTGCATAGCTTCAAATCAGAAGAGTGCAAATGCCTTCTTTTGTTAAAAACCATCCTCTTACAGCAGTGGCTCCCAGACTTTTTAATCTAACATACCTCACAGGCACGTCAGATAGACTCAAGAAGCCCCTCATCAGTACCACTTACCACGCTTACTTGAACTAAGCTCCAGTTGTATCTACACTTCTTCCAGCTTACCTTTCACTCCTAGTGATGGCATTCAGCTCACCCAGGGTTAGTGAACTTTATCAACTGTTTATTCATACTGTTTCCTTATTATGCCAATCATTCATTCATTTACTTATATTACTGATCAATGGAACATCTATTCATTATGCTTAGTGACAACTCTCACGAGCTGTGGCCAACAGTGTCAGCTAAACCTCTACCAAATATTCCTCTCTATTTATTCAAAGTGTTCAACTAGTTTTTCAAATGTTTAGACAATCCATGCATTTCTCTAACAATTTTATGTGTTTATTTCTAATTTCTGCTGATTAGCACACCTTCAATTAATAACTTCCTGCTTATTCATAGATATATCTAGTGTTTAACTAATGGCTCAGTCACTAGAGTCAAAATAGGACAGTGACCTCCTTGAGAACAGGAAAAAAATCAACGGTTGCGCTGTGTTTGCATTGAATTTTTGTATTTTTTATTGTTTGTTTGCTTTTGGAGATTATTGTACTATGATGCAACAACTAAATGGTTGCCCAGGGGTTGAGCGTGCAGCACCCTTAACCTCTGGCCGACGACTGTCAACTGCAAGGTGATTGCAGCGCTCATGTGATGGGAGGCAACCTGTCTCCAAACAGTTGTCGTCTGACTCCGACTGGCTGCAATCATTCTCAGACAGATTGGTGAGTGTTTGAAAATAACTGCCATCTAATTTATAAACGCAAACAGGTTGCAATCAACCTGCATGAGTCAGTGAGTGGAACTTATCTGCAGCCTGTCCCTTTAATATGGGGGACTCTACTCAACTGGTTGAAAAGTGGTGCTATTCTGGTTATGTTTCTTATTTAAAAGCACGGTTACCGAGCGCTTATGTCTTTTTTTCCAGTTAAAAATTGGCATCCTGCAGCATGTATGTCAGTATTTGTGGAGGAGTTTCTGAATTTCTCTTTCAAATCTATGTGATTCTGGCTGGACTCTGAATGTAAGTAATTAATCTGGATTTCTGTGCATGTAGACAGAAACAGTTAAATATTATAAACAGCAATTGGAGCGGTAATTGCCAGCTTAACCCCCATTGGAAAGTGAAATGATAGCAGACTGAAGAAGAAGACAGCAACAGATAAATAGTGGTTGGAAACTTGCTCCCCATCTTCAAAGCAACCATTTCAAAAGAAACGAGATCAGAAGTTAAAGTTTATTGCAATAATTTTGGTCATGTTCTGGTCTCCAACCATTGTTTTCCTTGTGTGACTGCAGCATAACATTTACTGTAACATTAGCATTTATCTCTTAATTTAACTAACCGCAAACACTTCTGCACAGTTCCTCTCACTTTTTAATGAAGTTGTATTTCTGTTGTGGTTTAGCTGGACTAATCTTTCCATATAACCTCTGCTTTCTGTACTCTCCCTGAACCCAACTGCTCCTATTAATCACATATTACTATTAGTTTCCATTTCTAATCTGTGCATGTGAGTAATGTGAAGACTACAAGAGAACTTGTGTCTATTTTATGTGATTTGTATCCTTAAATGCACCGCAGGCAAACACATGCAGTGAGATCCTGGTCATTCTATATGCTTTCTCGCTGCTACCATTTTAATCAGTGTCAGAGTCACATTTCTGTAGTCACGCTTGCTGATTACTCAGTTTAACTCTTGTTAGATGTAACAGATATTTTAAGCTCAAAGTAAGGCCTAAAAATAGAGCTATGGGTGGTGTGGCGTTCTCAGGGCTGGGAATAGTGCATATTCTAAGCTCTGTTTCCATGGTTACTTGTGCCTTTATCGCCAATAAAGGTCTCAAATTCAGAAAATAGTCCCTTTGCATCAGTGTATACATTCTTATTCATTAAAAAAAACTCAGTTAATTTGACTTTATTTCATGTTTTTTTTCTCTTCCCACACACCACTCAGGGGAGAACAACAAGGAATAAAAAGCTCACATATATACACAACACACACTTTTCTATCACTCATCACCAGCACACACAAACACTCCAGTGTCCTCATACATAAACGGTTTCTGGTCATCGTAGCAACACACGCAGGTAAACTATCTTTAAATTGTTTACCTGACCACTCAGCCCAATCGCGATACCAATAACATGAAAACAAACACACACTTGAATTTTCCCCCCAATTAAAATCTATATTTTCCATCTCCGCTCTGCTCACTGATTGCTGCTGTACTCTCTTCGCTAACACAAACACGCACACACACACACATACACACCTCCCCCTCACAGCCTGTCCGACGGCTGTCTCCCAGTACCCCTCTGTGCGCCTAGATGGCATGCTGAGAATGTTTACTTTTGCCACAGTGTGTATTTACAGAGCCTAATAGTTTTTTAGGCCGCAATGGCGCCTCACTTCGTAACATGTGTACAACCCACCTACTCCTTCGAACTCCTAAACAGACACACACACACACACATAGTCTCAGACTCACACAGAAAACATACAACACCCCCCTACACCGCCGCCACCACCACCACCACCAAACAACAAATCAAACCTCTGGTATTTGGGGTTTGGCAGTGGTGCAAGCTCGAATGCCGGCAGGTGACACGATTAAGCAGCAGCAGCAGTAGCATGCGATATTACCTCCTGTGTGATTGGAATGAATGAAAAAAAGGGAAAAACAAGCATCTGAGGGGAGCGTACTGTGACAGGCTGAACGAATGCACGGGGTTCTTGGAATGAACGGCCTCGTGGTGTTTTTGAAGGATTGTGCGTGGTTTTGCGGGAACGCGAAAGATTAATGAATGTGTCCAAAGCACCGTGTGAGCAAGTTTGTGAGGCAGAGAGTGGATGAAGTTTACCTGGATAAGCAGATTATGCAGACAAGATGGATTTGAGACGACTCCTTCCTGGTTAAGAGATGGAGAAGCTATCAATAATAATGAATGAGCACATTCATGGACTTAAAAGGTAAACAAGTTGCAACAAGAGTTATAACAAGAGGAGACCGGGGGTAATCATACAGTAAGGCATCAGTTCATTCATTTTCTTAACCACCCGGACACTGGAGGACAGGCGGGGCGCCCCCTGAATGGTTCATCACAGGGCTAACTCAGAAAAAACAAACAGCCATTCACCTTTTTGCAGTGAGCCCACTGTACTGGAGCAACTGCAGTGTTATTACTGGGATGGCTGGTGTTATGTATTATATTAAAACACAACCACAAGATTCATCCCTTAATAATAGTTAACACATAAGCGGTTACAAAAATGCTCTTTAATGCTGTGCACTGAACACAGTAACCCTGATAATTAGACATGTTCAGACATGTGTATGTGTGTCTTTTAATGTTGTTTCTGTGTCACCTTAGTTTCCTGAAAGTCAAAAAAATGATGGTACTTTGCTTTCAAGTTACTTATTGACTGGAAACAAACTGGTATATGCAGCCCTCTCCAGTGGGCGATTAAACCATCTACTGAGCATCAGTGGAAAAGTGTCTGAGCAGAGCCCGAAGGATACTAAATGGCAATACCCAGCTCATCTACAGCTCCTGTCTGGCACGTTATAAAGAACGATCCACCAACATATCACCAGATCATGGGGCAGGTTCTCTCCTGAGGCTGTAAGATGTCTGAAGTCATCCTCCATCTTTGTTTAATGACTAAATTACTTCTCTTTTCTTTTGTGGTTTTGGATCTTTTATTGTGCAGACAATTAAATGATCTTGAATCTAGAAGCCTAAATTTGTCTATTCAGATATGATCTATTAATATAAAATTAATGAGTCCTCAACAGTCACCATACAATGAGGGAAGGGGGTTGTGTACAGAACAGGTATTAGCTGTGGATTTTAAAACACTTAGGCCATTGTTTTATCTTCGTCCTTCCATTAGACAAAGAGCTTGAGGCAACCAAACAGGTGAAAATAAATAACTGGCTCTTTTTTCCCCCACTGGGCAACTATGCAAGACTCGGCCCACTGAATCTGATGTCCTGACGCCTGTCTGTCTGTCTGTCGTATTCAGCTGAGGTGGTCTATTCAGAGTTAGGGACCAAGGGACACAGAAGCCCGAAGGGTGTGGACATGCATGTGTGTTGTTGGTCTCTCAGGGGGAGGGAGGTGGCACTGTGAACAGCAGAGAATGCCTGGTGATGGGTTACCAAAAACAGAGCACGAGGGGACAATAGGACCTGGGACATTCCTGACATAACCCCAACACACCAGGGAGGAAGTGGAAGGGGGGATTTATTGGTGTCAATGGCCCCTTGCCCCGAGAGGAGGAACGGGTGCCTCTTTTGTCCCCTCTGGCGTTGGAGATGGACTGAATCGAGACGCCTTGCAAAGAGAGGACGCCACTAAACACATACACACATAATCACTCCTTTGAAAGAAGAACCACCAATTAGGGAATGGACATATATGGCTATAGTGGTTTAGACTCAAAGAGGGAGGTTGTGTGTGTGCGTGCGTGTGTGTGCGTGCGAGTCTGTCTGCATGCACTTTTCAATAGGATCTGAATGTAAAGGGAGAGGCAAATAGGATGCTTTTCAGCACAAAGTGCACAAGGGCTGACCCCATGGGAACACCGCTACGAACTTGTTTGAATCAGAGAGCATTTAGTCGCATTTAGGAATGGTTCAAGTTACACTGAATGAGCCCACAAAGAACGGGACAATGTAATACTTTAGTAATTGGCTGGACAATTGTGTAGTATGTTTCACATGAGAGAAATGAGTCTCTCCCTGAGTGAAATGAAACAACATCTTACTGTTTGCAATGATTTTACAAAACAACAAAACATTAATATGCTTTTAAAAAAAAAAAGCATCTCTTGTTTTCCCATTTTAAAGATTTTCTCGTAAAATTCATGCCACCCATTATGCACTTTAATATTTCTCAACTGGTGAGAAGAAGCATCGTTTTGGTAATGGGAGGGCTGGTTTTAAATTGCATTGTAATTACTGACCCACCCTGAGCCTCCTTAAAGCTTATGCAAACCATATTGAAGGTAAATACCTCTTTTGTGAACGGAAATGACTACGGAAAGCTGACCGCTGAGCCCTACAAAGAATAACGTTTCTCCATAGACACTTGAGACTTGAGCCGTGCAGGAAAAATCAACGACACACTGAATAAGGATTTAATTTAAGATGATTGATTTAGAAAATATGAATATAAAGTATCTGCTGGTCTGAAGCTAGTCAAAAATCACACATTTTAGGGTCTGATTCAAATATATGCTTTCATTTACACCACAAATGACTTTTTGTTCAGGCTTTATACCTGCAGGGTGGTAAATTGATGACAGAGAACTACAGGTGGGCCTGAAATCCTCGGGTAGAAGCTTTTTATCCCAGCAGCTACAGCACACCTGGGATCAGTCTGGCAGCTTTTCTGTGCAGGCCTGCTGTTAATCTCCACTGTTTTTGACAGTATGGATTTGGCCTTGGTCAGTGGTCACCTAGTTCAGCTTCAGAGAAACACGCTAAGCTAGACCAACACTGTCATCTAGTGGGGAAATGAGGAGCTATCACTTCCAATAAAATGTGTGCAGTATAATAAGCTTGTAAAGCTGTATGACCACACTGTGGTTATCTGTGATAAGCAGTTAAGAAGCTGACCTTTTACTGTTTTACAAGCTTGAGGTCTGTATTACTGTCATGTTCACATAGCTGTACTGAAGTGTTTATTTTTAGGGGTCGTTAACTTGACCATATTTGCCATGGATTGCATGGGATTGCAATAATCAGATTACTGACTCAATGATTAAGGACGAACAAATACATAAAATAACATATTCTCACTTTAATATTGCAGTAAGTTGTCATTCAGACTGGTTTGCATGGAAAACTCCGCAATATAGCATGCATATCAGCTAAAATTAGCAAATTAAAAGTGGAAAAGGCATTCAATTATTTATGAGGTCTAGTGGTGTGCAGTAATGGAAGTTTTGAGATGATCCCATGCCAAGTAAAAACCGTGCCAGTGTAGCCTATATTTATACTTCTAACCTAATCTGGCTCAGGCTGGGAAAGCAGCATGTCATCAGGGATGATGATTAATATGTATTCAAATTCTGAACACATTTTAACGACCACAAAATCACTGTGATTTTCACCTTTGAAGCTAAGTCGTAATTCCGTGGCCTACATACTAAACCTAGAAGATAAAAACAAAGGATTGATCCTATCGCGCTGATATTGATGTAATACCAACACCAACACTGGTTGCCTGATACCACACAGGTCATAAAACACAATAAATTTCCAATTATCCTGATTTAGTGTCTTCGTGTTTTGCAGAAATTGCAACAATTCTTTCCATTTTTATAAGCATATATTGAACAGCTTGCAATGGAGGAAATACTAGAACACCTAAAGTTTTCCTGGAATTGATTGCAGATTTATTAGCCCATTATTTACTATCATATGCTTGACTTCAACCCTTACCATCATCCACTTCCAGCTCACTGCATTACAAATAATTGAGAAAGCATCTCTGTAGCCTTGGGTGGCATTGTTGTAGCTGTACAATTTATTAGCTAATCAGCAAGACAGTGCCAGATTGTGCTGCTCATGAATATCAGGGTGGAATGAAAACCAGAACATGAGCTTTCATTAGAGAGTTTTGACTCTTTCAGTCGTTCTACATCTTCAGAACACACATAGAGTTCAAATGGGAACTCCCAAGCACTTCCAGCTGGCAACACTTTGGGATAATGATGCTGGATTCCACACAAATGAAGGGTCTAAATACCACCAGAGAGGCACCTGAACCACCTCCTTAATGCACAGACATGCATACATGTATGACTTCCAAGTCATAGCTTCTCTCTGTGGGTTAATCACACATGCACTACATACCAAGTGGGAAAGCCAATTTCCCACCGTCATTCCTGACAGTCACTGCTGTCAAATGTAAGCAGCTACCCCCCAAGAAATCCCACATCAAGTCAACAGCATCCCCCCACAGAGCACACATCCTTTGAGTCTTCAGCAGCGCAGATTGGGTTACAGCTGATTCCAAGCTGCGACCTCAAGGTATCCTCATTTAAAAACTCTCTGTGGTTGAGTCATCAGTGTGAGCTCGGAAGAGGCCACCTTCGGCGGCGTAACGTCAAAATGATGGATGGGACAATAATACCGGTAGAAGAGCTATTGATAGCTCTCTTTCCTTAATGTTGACATGTTGATATTCACACGCCAAGCACTGTGTCACATGGGCAAAGAGAGGGCCTGCACTCATGCACACACAGTGGACAAGGACATGATGGTATTATACCCATTAATATCACTTCCGTTCCCACTTAGGTCTTCAGGTCTTGAAGTGACAGCTGAGCCCTGGGCAAGTGAGTGTGCGAGATGTATACCACGATGCCGTCTTATTGACTTCAGTTGAGCTGGCAGAGGGAAAGTAAACATGCGGGGTCCCCAAGAGGCTGCTGTTGTAATTGGGGGTGTGCTAAAAGGGGCTCAAGTTGTTTATTTTTTTATTTTTGACCCTAATTGCTCCACATTATTGTTTAACAACAGTTGAGATTGCTGGAAGTCTAGATAAGGGGCATAATCTGTTTAAGGTTCTGCTCCATTCACTTCCACGTGAGCTAATTATGCTTAATAATTTAAGTATTTAAAGGTTATATAGACAAATGTGAGCCAACACTTCCTGAGAGACTGAAAACTCAACCAAGCAACAACCTTTTGGGCTAAAAAATGAAGTTAAAAGGCTTGACGCTAGCTTCAGGAGTAGCATGTTTTTATTTAACTCGCCTGTTTAAACTGTATTAAGGCTTTGAGTGAAACTTGGGTGCTATGTTATCTTGTTCAGCACTACGTTTTGGCTAAGTTATTTCAGAGTGAAAACAGGACATCAACATCCTTGCAACTCGGAAAAATTGGTGGTTTTACTGTGTTTGCATTGAATATTCTCACATTTGGCAACTATTTACAAATAGATGCGATAGTTTTGATTGCAGTTGTCTGAGTTGATGCATCTTTTAGCAATAAGGGACTCATCTCAACTGGTTTTCAGCTGGTTGCATTGTGTATTCTGGTTATATTCCTACATTACTATTTCATTTTGCATTTAAATTGACATCCTGTAGCATCTATGTCACTATTTATATAACTGAATCAAGTGTACAAGGTTATTGAGTATGTGTTAGGATGCCTGGGTCGTTGACCCAGAGGTTTGAGTTTATTATATTATTTATCATTTCTAGTCTTTGAGTTCTGTCTTATGGTTTACGTCTCGGTTCCCTCTGTTGCAGTGCCTGCGTGTGAGTCTGTGTCTTTAGTTCAGTCTGTGTTGTTTCCTGTTTTATTTTGAAGGTCCATATCTGATGTTAATGTATGATGTTTCGTTAGGCCTGATTTGCCCAGCTGTGTTTCCCTCCTGTTACCCATTCCCTGATTGCTCCTTCTGTGTATTTAAGCCCTGTGTTTCTCTGTGTCCGTGTCACGATCTTCCCTTATCTTGCTGTGTGTTCTGTCTGCGTAAGTGTATTTTGTATTCTCAGTTTTGTTACCCTTTTGAAGACAGCAACTGACTATGAGTGGTTGCAGACCTGGATTCTACGGTGGCCCTGAGAGGTCAAATGCACTGCCTAATAGCACACGTGTATCTACAGTATTATATGACTGATGCGATTAAAGCACACGTTATCTTATGTCTGTTCCTGCTCACAGTTCAGATGAATCCTCAGCTTCTTTTAAGTGCGCCTGAGTGCAATCCTTCACATGCTTTGGTTTCTGTTACATCACATCATTGTCTCCCCAAAAGACGTTTTTGTGTTTAATTTTTTCCATTTCCATTGTGTTTCATTCAACTTTTCCTGTGCTTCGTGTGCTTTTGTGGCATTTTTTTCTATTTGCTCGTGTTTTCTTAAGTTGCTGTGCGTTAAACCTCTCAGAATCCCGTCTTACAAACAACCATTTGAAAGGCAACTCGAACTCGAACTCGAAGTTCAAGTACACACGGTTGAGCTAATTTTAGTCGTGCTGCACTCTCCAACCAATTTGTGTCTGTAGCCTTAAAGGTACTGTCACAGTTTAAACACAGTCTAAACATTCACATCCTGTTTTTGCTCAGAAAATTAGCATCCCATTTATTGTCACAGTACAATAGACATCCCAGTTATTAACCACTCTGGATAGCTAGAATTAATGTTAGCTGATAGCATCCTTCTTGTCCAAATATGATCATTTCTTTTAACATTCTTGTTTAAAAACAAACAAACAAACAAACAAAAACAATTGTAGAAACCAAAATGCCAAACTGAGGGTTTCAAAATATCAGCAAAAAATTGAGTGAGTGACATCACAGTGCCTTTGTGCATCTTTAAAATACAGTCTGTGGGTTCTACAGATATTAAAATGTCAGCGACAGCTCACAAGTTCTGAAAAAGATTCTTACGCCAACATTTTCTTCTATAGGCCAGCAGGGGTGAACTCCTCAGGTCCTTAGTAAACAGTTTCCTATGTCCTATATTTAAATTTAAAGTATTAATAAATGCAACATTATGTTCATTTTTATAAATTATCATCTTCTTGTGTATCCAGCAGAATGATAAAGCTTTGTGGGGCCTAACTTGTGATTGATAACTTATAGTATGAGCAAAGATTTCCCCTCTGTGCTCATGACGTCTGCTTTTAAAAACTAACAGTGAAAACGCTCACCTCAAGGATTAAAAAATAAGACTTTGCAAATCAGCCAGTGTTAACAGAGTGACTTTATCTGTGATTAAGTGCCAACAGAAGATTTCATCACATTCTGGTGAGTTTCCTTGTGTAGCTATAGTGAAAAAAAGATGGGAAAAGCAGTAAATGAAAGATAAATAATCCAAACAATCAAATAATATGGCAATGTGATCTGTTTAATTCAACTGATCTGAACCTATAACACAGCACAAAGAAATCCTGACATGAAATGATAGTATTTTTTCTTTGTGTATTTTACTTTATTTCAGCTGAAACCTGTTTGATTAGTCAAAAACGTTAATAATGATGATCGGTACTGTGTTAGTTCATATATAATGCTGCTTACTTGGGTAACTGAACGAAACAGCCCTAATCTTAACAGTAACACGTGTTTTCATGCTAAGGCATACATGTCTCCACGGTGGCCACGCCAGCTGATCCAGTTATATCGTGGAAATGCTCTCTTGCTCACTGCCATACAAACAACCACGAATATTTTTTGGTTTCAGAAAATCTGAGGCTGATAAAACGTCAACAAAGATGCACCTGGTGGAAATCCACTCAACTCACCAGCTTAATTAGTGACATGACTGGGTATCATTTTCACGTTATCTTGCTCTGAGGTAATGCAGAGCCGCCACTAGAACCCCGTGATAAGGAAAATGTTCAGTACTATAGCGCCACCTAAGTGTGAGTTGCGTTTATGTACTTTGGGGCATGTGGCAGATTTTTTTTTTTTTTTTTTAAAGGCACAGGTTATTAGTCTGACTGAGTATTACACGGTATTCGCCACAAGAGGGAGGCCCGTCTCCACTGAAAGCCAATTGGGGGTTTCCCCTCTGGATAAGGTAAGCATCTCTCCTTGCGCCCGACAGCAGGGGTGCCAAAAAATGAAGCGAGGAAACAGTCGGAGGCTGACATTTTCTCCAGGGTGTCCGCCACAGGGAACCTAGTGCCGAGAGCCCCCGGGCTTGGAACAGACAGACGGGGTTGTTTTGCAGACACAATCAGCAGACTGATCCAAGTGCAACAACTAAAGGACCGAGGAGAGCTCCCCGCTTGAATCCCATCTGACAGCAAGTGAGTGTGTTGCCTGTTGTTAGTCTTGCTTTCTTTCATTCTGTCTTTAATGCAGTCCAGCCTCTCCCACTTGTAACTGCAGAGATAATGTACCTAGATTACTGGCTGGATGGTGGAGCTCCTTTATTTCACAGGAATGCGTCAAAATTGTCCCCTCTCTCAAATAAAACGCGTGAACATGGACTGTACTGCCCCCGTGTAAACAGAAACGCTGGCAGCAAAATGCCCCTGCTTGTTTTTTTTTTCCTTTTAACAAACCAAAGAGTTTGAGTATTTTGTGTTTCAGACACTTTGTTGGATCAATTGATGAAGGCCTGCTGTGTTTGTGTCAGCTTCTCTCCATTTGCTGCCCTACTTTCTAAACTCAAGTATTTTAATTCAAAACACTGGAGAATATTTGAAGCGCCTGTATCGATGTTCAATCTGCAAATCTGAGAGATTTTTATTAAGACTGGGATAGAAATGCATCCGAAATATTAAGATTTACTACAAGATCCCATTTAGAAGCTTAACTGTTGGGGAGTTATTTGGAAAGAGAGTGGAGACAAACCACCTGAGATTAAGAACTACATTGCTCTTATATAAATAAAGTATTAATCGCTGAACAAAAGGAGTCAGATAAACCTTTGTGTTTTAGGTTTTCTGAGTGGAAGCAAATCGAAAAATCCCGATATTCTGTCTCCACTGCACGGCTCCCCTGTATGCTTGCCCTTGCTCGTCACTTCCTTTCATCAGACTTCATTAATTTTAGCCCACTTTCTGAGCCGTTTCCCCCTTTGTGTTTAAATCCATTAACTGATTTGAGTAATTTCCTTTCCCCCCCCTCTCCGTGTCTCATTGTGTTCACTGATACTGTTAATTAGTATTGGCTGCAGGTGTGCTCCGTGGGCGTAACGCACGCGCACGCGCACAGGGTTGGGGGTTAATGCTTATTAATTTTAATTATCCGCGGCTTTGAATTCGTGTTTGAACGGTCTTTGTTTGAGATGAATTACTGGATGAAGGCAGCGCGGTTCCGGGCCCGGGCCGGGCCAAGCTGGGCCATGCCGTGCTGTGCTGTTCCCCCCAGAGGATGGTACAGTAAATAGCCTACAGGAGGAATGTTGATCAGCTTACAGCGGGCCAGGAGGTTCTCGGGATTTGATCGACCGCGATGCTAATGACCGGCCTACCCACCGGTAGGCAGGCTGCACCTGCAATAACACGGAGAGCAACACGCGAGCTGTCGCCTATAAATTACCTGGAATTATGAAGTGAACTGCGGCCCGTCCTCGCGGTTCTGCCGGGCTGGTTTTACACGTGTAACAAGTTATCCTCTGTGCTTACATTAAATGAACTCTGCCCAGAAGTCCCCACACGGCCTATTTTATTTGGCCGTTTTGTGATAAACGTCAGCGGCTCTAATTGCCGTTACCTACGTCTGAGATACCTGCTTTAATTCTCAAATCCCCGCAAATCCATTTGCTCCCCCAGTGCGCCTTTGGGCACGCGCTCCCCAGACGGGCTGTATAAAATTGCCAGCACTCGTCACGACAGACCGCATGCTCCTTAAAGTCACATGAAGGCAGTTAATGAGTTAATGCGATGCTGTCATAGCCGAGGGCGCAGGTCCACATTTTCTCTGCCAGAACGAGCCTCTTTTTACACAAGCGCACAACAGGCAGTCCTGGTGTGTTTGATTCCATGTTACTATTATTAATAAAGGAGGGGGAAAGTCGGTGCCTCGACGCAAATAAATCCCGCGTGTGCTGGACTATTATTGGGATTAATAAGTCACAACATTCTGCATCTGCCTCTTGTTTGTTTGGCCCCCGCTAACCCCTGACTCTGTTTCAACAGGTTCAGCGTTGTGCGCTCATTACGACCTCCATATGGCTGCCTGTGAACACAGCCCAGCACGTAGCGTTTAGAGCAGGCAGCAGAGTAACTGTCGGTCCGTAAAGTGGCGGAGATGTATTTGTTGTAAAAGTGAGACCGTGGAATGAAATCAAATGATATAAGTGGTAGTTTAGTCACACGTGTTTTTCTTCGCGCATATTTATTTCTTTTATTAATTGGGCGCTTCTTCAAATTACAGGAAAAATGAAACTTAAGTTATCCAAATACTGTGCGCTATTGGATATGCAGATCTCTCTCTCTCTCTCGCTCTCACCCTCACTCTCTCTCACCCTCACTCTCTCTCACGGGTGCGCTCTTTCTCTCTTGGTTTTGGGGGAAATCTGGGTTTGATTTTAACGGGGAGTAGCCTAACCCGGGCTCTCTTTACATATGGATGTACTGGACGCTCTTCAGTCGCTCTGAGCTTCGGACGCGGATGGGTTCGGTGGTTCATCTCTCCTCCCGCCGGTATCTTCTCACTTGTGCTTAACTATTTTTTAAAAGGAGACGAACGTGAGAAAGTACGCGTCACTTTTTCCCCTCGTTTGGAGAGGACGGTTTTTGACGGAGCACGAAGCTTGATGCTAAGGTGGATCTCTCGCTTGTAGGACGTCTTTTAAAAGTACAAAGTCAGCGGCTCTGACGTCTTGTGACACTGGGGTAAGTTTATAATTTGCGGCTCACCGTGCCTGTTTGTTCCACACACCCGGCGTGTGCGCGTCTTTGAGGAGAGCAGATCTCAATTTTACGCACCGCTTATTTTCCTAGTAAGTGACTCACGGCGCTCGCTGTGACGGGCTGTCCAAACCTGCTATTTGTTTTAAACGCAGGCAGTGACTGTTATTACCGCATTACAGACTGAGGTCGTGTAAGTTTCGGGTTGCTGAATCACCGGGACGCGCTGGATCAGAGCGGCGGACATCACGAACAGGTGTCAGCCTCCACGGTTTACACCTGGCCCACGTGTCGCCGCAAAGGAAAAACTACAATGTCAGCCCGTGCCGAGGTGCAAGAGGTGAGCTATATGAAAGCCAGCTTGCATGCAACAGCTTCCAGGTTCGGGCACTGGCGCGTGATCGGTGCATTGGCCGCTTCTAATATTACCCCCTTTTCCGTTCGACCCCACCACGTGCAACTTGTGGTTAAAAAAAGGGACATTTATGCATTAAAAATGTTTAAATTAAGACAAAGTAGCTCGTTTGGAGAAATAACTTGTCTTTATTATTAAAGGTCAGGAAAATCTGTCTAAATCAGGGTTGGCAAACATAAGTCCCAGGGGCAAGAATCGGCCGCCCAAGACTCCAATCCGGCCTACTTGATGGAAAATGTGTAGGAGGACATGAATATATGACTTTTAACCGTCCTTTTACAAGTTTTGAAGCCTTTTTTTTTTTTTTTTTTTTTTTTTTTTTACTGATCCAGACCTTCCCCATTACCATTCATACTACACCAAAGTAAATAAATGATAGATTTCTATCATTTTAAACATTACTGCTACACAGAATTTAAGCCCAAAGAGTCGTGCTGACAGATTTCATTCATTTACTGCAGCAGCATTTCTTTATCATTTAGAAATGCTGTTGAAATTTGACTTTCTTTTTTTATATTAAAATCTTTATTAAAATCTCTCTGGGTTTAAATGTGTAGTTAAGCTTCTGCACACTGACAGAAAGGGGAGTTTCACTGGTACGGCCCACATAAGATCAAAGTAATGTGTATGTGGTCCGTGATGTAAAATTTATTTGATACCTGTGCTCTAAACTCTAAATAGCAAATGATGATAATACATTTTTGCACTTAAGTCCACTTCCTGTCAGGGTGTGATGGGAAACAATAGCCTTGACAATACTGATGAGGTTCACCCTCCCCGAGCTCATCCACTTCTCTGCTCTCAAGCAGGTACAAGCCTGGAAGCGAAAGCGAGAATCCCATACCGATGGCTTATCTTAACTGCTTCAATAGACTTAAAGTATCCCCCTGTTGCGCTCTGAAACGGTGTCAGCCACTTGACCTACTTCTCACTCTCGCCGCAAACGCCTGGAATCGGTGCACGATGAGGGCCTCTGAAACCTCGCCGCTCGCCAAGGTCAGAAAGAATGTGAAATGTCAAGTCGAAGCCAGAGGAAAGCAGGGGGAGTTGAATGCATCTGAAGCGAAGGGCTGTTCATCTGGAGTGCAGCCACCGCTTCCCTGTTTTCGCAAATTAATCATCATTATTTAATTGCATCACACAATGCTTCCATCAGTGACAGAGCGAGGGAGGTAGAGCCAGGAGCAGCTGAAGGCACATGATGTGGAGGCTAATCCAGAGCAACATAGTGCAGATTTTTATTAACTCCTTAAAGTGCGGCTGGATGGAGATGGTTAAAGCTGCAGTAACATAAGCAGACTGTTTTCTTCTGCCTTGAAGAGCAGGATTCCTCTGGATCTTGGCTTCGTCCACCTGAGCGAGTAAAGTCAACACTTCCACTATATTTTTCCTTCTGTGGCTTCAGCAGTTTGACGAGAGCGGGAAAGTAATGCTATATCTGTTTCTCCTAGTCGCATACACTGCTCTGTTTTTGCTGTGTGTAACTTCATCCCCCTTGAGTCAAGCATTCGAATAAACGGTGCAGGCTGATTAATTAATAAGGTCTGCTCAACCACGAGCCTGTGGGAGAGGCTATCATTGAACTCACGATGCAGCTGTTTGTCAGGAGCTACCATATCAGACTCTGGTAGCTACAGGGATAAAACACAAGATCCAAGAATTAGAGTTTGATTTCAATCCATTAAGAATTGATATATTCTGTTTCCAACCTTGCATTTATATGCAGCCCATGAGCTGAATGTGGTGTGACAGAGTACCCACATTACATGCACTCACTCAGGCAGCATCTGTCTTCACTTCAGAGGTGAGAATGAAGTTGAAATACTATCTTGACTGCTGACTGAATTGCCTGTGTGATATCTCTCTGAGTGACAAATTAGGTGTTTGTACTTGCTTACCTTCTCTGTTAAAATACCCATCATTCATCAGCGTGATACCCAAGATGGCTCTCGCTGTGGGAAGAGGACCCAGAGGCAGAGATTCACATTTTATCCCACCACTTCCTGCACCAGCAAACGCTAGGCCTGTGTTTGCTAGCTGCAGATTTCATCCAGATGCAGAGTGATGTGTATACATGCGTGTGTGTGTGAGGTCCACATGCGTATATCTGGCCCCACTTATTTCCTATCAGTATACTTATCTGACTTGGATACACACAGACACATCCATAGTGATGGAAAAGTGTTAGTGCCTTTACACTCTGACCTCTGACCTGTGGGCAACTCCCCCACAGAAATCCCCCTGGGGTGTAGTAACATCGCCCTCAAGGGAGAATGAATAAAGATGGAGAGGAAAGAACAGGAAGAGGTGAAGCAGGCTTGTCTGAGTCACAAGCTTAAATAAAGTGTCTTGTAAATACGACTTGTTTGTCAAGGAGTGTGTTTAATGAACGCAACCTTCGGAGTATTTCAAGGACTTAATAAAACGATTTGCACCCCCCTTGGAGTTCAAAGTAGGTCCGTGCTTTTGGCTGTGGTGGGGTAGAGGTTTCTCTTATGCAATGGAAAAAAAAGAAAGAAAAAGAGACCGTTTTTCCTGTTAGGGGGGCTTTTTGGGAAAACCGCGGCTCTGCCTACCGCAGCCAACCTTCAAAGGGTTTTAAAGGAGCGTTCACCTCTCTTCTCCTTAAATCCTTCCATGCCTCTGAACGAGTTACTTCCTCTCATACCCAGAAACTGCTCACCTGCCTCTCAAGCTGCGGTCTGGGTTGTGCTTATGTCCATGGGAAATGTTCCGTAGGGCAGCCCTCCAGTCCAACCGCTTCCTGAAAACACCACACTTTGGGAAGTTCAGCATTTCTCACATGTCTGTATTATCGCTGTAATCCTGCTACTTGATAGCTTTCATCCACTGTTAAAGGAATTTGTTAGTCTGCCCGCCATCGCAGGTCCGAGGATATCATCCATCTTTTTCGCTCTCTCTCTCTCTCTCTCTCTCTCTCTCTCTCTCTCTCTCTCAAGCTCATCTTGACAGCACATGTAGGGGAAATATTTCTTGTATTTGAAAACGGATCACAGCGTGACATAGGTGGCTATAAATTTTTGTACGCCAGTCCTTGTACTCCAAACTCTTTTACCATGTCAGCTAAAAATCCAGAAGAAAAGTTTTTCCTCGTGGGAGCTTCATGGAGATTTTTTTTTTTTTTTTTTTTTTTTTTTTTTCAAGAAAATAGTTCCACATCCTGTAACGCAACATACTTATGTTCAGAATTATCCATGATCCGTTTGGCTGTGACTCAAATATTCAGAGTTTGTCACTGCTAACTCAAATACTTTATTTTGCAGTGTCATTTAAGGTTAATCTTTCTGTAGGATTTAGTCTTAAAATCAGTTATTTTACCACAGATGTTTGGTTTGTGTCACTGACTAAATGTTTTTAAAAAAAGGTCAAAACTAAAAAAGAAATTATTTAAATGCATCATATTTTATTATTTTTTTTAACTGTAGAGCTCATACTCGTCTTCACCCTACTTACTGTGTTTTCTTCTCACTTTTTATGAGTGCAGTCACATTTAAAAGTGCAGCAGAAAACACATGAGTCGGATGTGTGGAGGCTCTAAGTTGGAAAAACAACTAAAACCAAAGTATTCATTTGATGTGTATTTTTGCCTGTTTCTGTTCTCACAGTTTAACCCTCTTTAATCCCGTGTAAATTCATGAGTAATGCCTAAAACGTTCTGCCTGCTCATGTCCTCTCCACTCCCTTACGCTTCTCGTTTTCTCACCGAGAGCAGGCTCACCTCACTGAACCCTCTTTTTAACAGACAAAAATATACAACAAGGTGTCCTATCAGCAATTTTCGTGACTTTTTGCACTAAATACAAGGATCAGCAGCTCAGTACAGCTTCCCGTCCAGAGTCTGTGAGAGCCGTCTTAACTTCTCTGTCTGTCGTCTCTCCTCCTGTTTGGTTCTGGATCAGGTTCTGTTGATTTAAAGAACTGCTGTCAGACTCGGGGCCGGCGGTGTGGGCTGGGCCAGAGAAGCTGCTGCATTCCTCTGCTGGGCGTTCAGGGTTTCTCCCTGCGGTGTCTCTTTCTATCAGATAGAAAGGTAGAGAATTTTTTTTTTCACTTGGATGTTTTATGATCCTCTGTGGATCTGCCTGCTGCGTCTCGAGCCACACAGACACTTTGAAACCGCTTTGTGTTATCCCAGAAACAGCCAGTACTATCTCATGGACTCGGGTTTAGCTACAGGAGTTTGATATAGCAGTAAGGTGATGGTGAGTAGTTTTGAAGGTTGGAATTGGAGGATTTGTCATATTACACACACACACACACACACACACACACACACACACACACACACCCTCTGAGGAGACATAAGCAGGCTTTAAAAATTTGTTAGTGATCCCCGTGCTAATGACGCCCTCAGCTGTGAGAGGTTACACCCCTCTTTCTTCAGCCCTCCCCCTGCCTCTTCAGTGCCTAATGAATGCTAGTGAGGTACTCAGACTTTCCTTCACCCTCACATACGTACACACAAACACAAATGGTAGGATCTTCATGACCATGGAGATGGACATCATTAAGTGGGATTCAGGCTGATAATATCTGACCCCTGTTACCTGAAACCTGTCAGTCATGTTGACTGGTCTGGACAAGTTTGTTTACCTTTCAGGTGTGTGTGTGTGTGGGTGTGCAAAGTGGACAGGGATGTGATTCATGATTAATCAGAACTGTCATTTATGGCTGGTTCCGTTTTCTCAAATATATACATTTATGTTATTCTCTCATAAATGGCATCAATTAATAATTTATAGGTGTGGCACAAAAGCTAAAATAAACCTTGTGAAACGTGACTACTTCCTGATATCTGAAAGAGAACACTAGTAGTTGATAAATGGATAAGATTGAGGGGATGGAGTAGATGTAGGGGATTCCTGTTGCTTTCCTGTTCAGCAGCGTAATATTCATACAGTGTATCTTTCCATGCTGATAATGAGAATGGAGGTAGCCCTGTTGTTAGCCTATTAAAAATCCCATCATGATTCCGGGCAGCCGGTAATAACCCCATTAGGGATTACTATACAGCAGGCTGGAGGGTTAGCAGGGTACCAATTTGGACCCCAGCTTGCTGTCATCTGAGACGGTCGTCGCAGAAGGCCTCCATTCAGTCCCACTTTGAGTGCAGCCAGCACACCGTCGCTCCAGAACAGCAGGAACGGCTCCCAGTTGGGATACAAAGTGGCTCAGCTGGTCCCTCTCCTATCCTCACCTCCCCTGGCGCCCTCCTCTTCACCCAAGCCAAATAAAGCCTCTCAGCCACTTCTGTTTTCCTAATCTGTGAACTCTGACAGAGGCGCCCACGCTTGAAAGAGAGACAACTCAACATGGGATGATCTCCCGGTGACAGCGAGAAGCTGAAAAAACGTTCCCTGGAATGTCTCCGCTGAAACCACCAGACCACCCTGTCATCTTCCTGTTCTTCTCTTCCTCCCTTTCTCTCTCGTCTGTCTTCCTGGATTTCTGCTCCCTCTATTCGTCGCCCACATCTCTTTAATCTAATTTCCTTTCCCATTGCCCCTCATCATCAGCCTTCCTTAATTGGGCTCACTGGTTTGATTTTTAAACCGCTGGATCTGTTCCGACTGCCAAATGGCCTGAGTAATCTTCATGGCCAGGAAAAACATGCTATGCAGGGGGAGAGCGAGGGCTTTCACTCTAAAAGCCCCATATTATTTTCATTCTTTCGAGTCTATATTACTAATAAGCAAATAATTTAACACTGCCACAGCCCAGGATTTGGGATCATAACATGTTTGCACATTCAGGATTTTCATTGCCGTTATGCCACAGAGGAATGTTGTTGTGACAATTTGCCTAATATGCAGTTTGTATTTATCACCGCACTTTGACCAGCTAATCAATTTAAAATTACTTCTTCTTTTTTCTCACTTAAATGATGCCAGTAGGTTTGCAAGCAGGCCAACTTTAACGTGAAATGCAAAAGCGTAGCTATTATTGGAGATCAACATGGGAAGCGATGCATTACCCTCAGGTTAAATGTAACATCTTTACGCTCAAATGTAATTAATTAGTGAGCTTGGGCAACGTGGCAGCCAGATTTTCTAACACTTAAACAGAGCCAGGATAACTGCTACACTCACTTGAACGAGAGTGGTTTTAATCATCTCATTTAACTCTTGACAGGAATCATAATGTAAAAATATTGCATGCATGATTTTATTTTCTCCCACAACAATAAGAATATTTCTTTACTGGAACAATGTAAGCAAATCTGCAGATCTTTTGTTTTCTCTTTAAAAGCTGCAGCCTCTCCTCGCTAACCCAACATTTCTGTGTGGGATTCGTCGTCTTAATCAGAAAGACGGAGACACTGGACTGCAACTGTTGCTACTTTAACCACATTTAATGAGAGGCTAAATCTTTCCCACTGAGGGGAAGTCGTAGCTTGTTAAACACACGGCCAAAGCTAAAGGCAGATAACTTTTTGCTGAAACAGATTCTTAGTATTTAAAAGGTCAACCTGCTACACCTCAGTGCTGATGTCATAGCAGAGATAAAAAATACCAAAAGGCTGATTTTAGTGGAAGTGAGATAAGTCTCTCGTGCATGCTGGCAACTGTTTCGGAGGACGGACTGAGTGGAATTAAACAGCCGTGTCACTGTACCGTCTCTGTTTAACCTACACGCTCGTCTGCCAGACGCGCCTGACAGCACCAGACCCTGCGAGAGTCTCCCGGCAGGCACATGGGCCGCACCATATTTAGTCATCCAAAGTCCAGACACAGACCCGTGCAGTCCTCTACCTTAATCTGTCTCCCCTCCATTGCGCCCTCTCTCAATTTTTATGTCCTTCCCTCAACTCCCTCCCTCCATCTCTGTCACTTTCCCTCTTTCTCCTACTGCTCCCATTCATCTCTGTCCTTGCTTGCCCTCCCTCCAGTCATTTCTGCTTTATCACTGTCGTGCCCCTCACTGTTTCTCTCCTTCCCGTGTCCCTTTTCTTTCTTGCCTACCAAAACTCTTATGTATGATTATGCCATCTATTTTTCTCTCGTCTGCTGTCCACCCACCAACTCTTTCTAAACATGCCCATAAAATCTTCAATCCTGTGATAATTTCTAGACCTTTTTCCTATTTTGTTTCCACTCCTACTTCCTCTCTCCTTCAGAGACTCCCCACAGTTTATTTTCCCAGATGAGCATGCTGCTGATGGAAGCCCGGCCTGGATGCTAATGAGTTGCTAATTCTATCGGCCGCCTCTCTGCGCCCTCCCCACTGAGTGTCAAGCCCACCAGCCTTACCATGACCGGTCTTTTGATGGAGTACGTTTGGTTGATGAACTCCCGTCTGTGTAACCACTTTAACCTCCCTGACCGCAGACACATGCAACCTATCTGTGTCCTTATCTATCCTGCCAAGACCTCTTAGTCCAGTCATTAATGAGCAGACCCATCCTCTCAATTCACTGTGCAAGAGGAAATGTGTTGTTTTTATTCTTATGCTGAGGTCTTTAACTTGCCAAGAAGATTATTTCTGAATGTCTGCTTCAGAGCTCAGATGTGTTAGGTTATATTTCCCTATACTCACATATAGGGAACTTCCCACTATAGCACTTTATACTAAATCCTACAACTTATGCTGTCATGTCCCAAAAGTTCTCTGTAATTTTTCTGAACTTTTTATTTGAAGTAGTGATGCATACATACAGTAGGTACAGAAGGACAACGGAGTACGATTTGGTATGTTTAAAGAAAGAGACAAATACACTGTGTTTTGTATTATAAGATCATAGTATGTTTTAATTAAAAGTACCTTTAAGGTATTTTTGAAAGTGCATCTTTTTACATTGTAATTACGCATTAATGTGCTTAAGTTACTGTATTTAAAGGTGGTGATACTTTGTGTCATTCAAATAAGGCGTATGTTTCAGACCTGAAAAGGTTTTTTGTTTTGTTTTTTGTCTAGTAAATAACATAAATTTACTTCATTTTTAACAACATACAATTAATTAACAGCAATGTAAACTTTTACGCATATGGTTAAAATCAATGCTAAACAAATATTAAAGACAAGTCTTCTTAAATCTTTAGTTATAAATGTTAAAACCAAATAAAACAAAAAGACGAGTTGGGGATTTTATTTGATTTAAATCAGGTCTTTAAAATGAAAGACTGATTTAGTTCCTGAAATGCCAATTAGTAAAAAAATAAACACAACATGCATGTACTACAGTTTGCACCTCAAACTATGTAATTTCACTTTAAGATAGGGGCATTAGGATACTCTATAATACAGCCCACAACCCTTTATAATACTGTGTAGATACTGCATTTCGCTTATGACATTGTATGTTTAAATAGAAAAACACCTGTATGATATTTTATCTCCTTTCTTTTTAAATACTCCAAATGTACCTGTTACTTTAAAATTATTAACAGCATACTTTTCTTCTTTTCTTTAAGAGTGAAAACTGTATCCAATGTTCTCCTGCATAAAAAAACCTAAATCTAAAAAAATTACCTGCTTAATGTTGCTAAAATTAACACCACACAGGTTACACTCTGTAATGCGTGACAGAGATTGATATCGATATTCATCACATTAATTTTTCTAAGCATCTGAACCTTGCTTGAGAATCAGCTGAATGGTGTTTAAGCACAGAAGAGGCATCCTATTTATTAGGACACTTGGGTGTTGTTTTTTGTTTTTGTTTTTTTTAATTTTGAGAATTTCTATGGACAAAATCCACAAAAATTGACTTTTTTTTTGATTGGCCACAGATGCAGCTTTTTGTTCTACAAAGATGAAAAACGAATCTGTAGTATAAGAAAGAGTGTGCGGGTAGAAGGAGGTGGGTGTGATGCATTGTAATTGAATTTAAACGGTTGGGGTACCTTCCCAACCCCTCCGCTGTCACTTTTAAAATGAGGCTCTTCTAGACTTGACATCCAGGGAAGTAAAAAGGGGATTAAGGAAGAAGAAACCTCAGGCCATATACATCTCTTTCTATTGTCTGCTTTCTTTGCTCTGGGCCTTTTTCTCCTTGTGCCCCTCGATCTTTCTCGGGGACCAAGAGGCCTCTCGTCAAGCACTGAGCTTATGAAAGAAGCCAACCAGGTACCTGTCTTGACCCATAGATTTAGAAAGGCCTGAAAAGTGTCTCACAGACTCAGTTCTTTTAAAGTGGAGTTCATTTCTCAAATACCCATCACTTTTGGTGAATTTTCTGGTTCAGCGAATAAACACAACGCTGCCTTCTTTGCGGTCAGCACTGTGTCACAATAGCGTTGCAACGGTTGATTTCCTGTAAAATTCCTCAAAAATTAGCAAGTAACTACAGCCTGGTCTTCATATGTAGAATCCACCCCCCGTCTTTTTTTTTTTTTTCCTTCTAGGACCAGCGCTTGCAGCAGTGCTTTGACCAGGGTCACACACGGTTCACTGCTCTGCCGCACCACCAGGGATTATGGGGTGACTTCTGCCATGCTGCTCAAGCATGACCAGAAGGCTTGGCCAGTTTTGACCTGAATAGCGTAGGACTCGAGTAGTGAATGAGAGGCCGGCATTGAAATTCAGGATGCAGCTACTTGCAGCCACTTATGTCTCTCTTTAAATGGTCACATTCTCTCTCTCGGGCCCCTCATCTGTCTGATCCTTTGACAGGCTTTCAGTCAATGAAAACATTCACTTGTGGCCGTACAACGTAAAAGATTTTATTTAATTTCCTTTATAAGGGGAAGTATAATTTGGTTTTAAAGATACACAACATTGGGTTTTTTGTTTGCTTGTTTTTTATGCAGTACATTACTGCCACTTTCCATTTTCTATCCTGTTATGGTAAAATATGTCGATGACATTGACCCTTGTGTTTATTTCTCTCTCTTACAGGAAAGGCTCTGGTCAGCCTGAAGCGAAGGGTCACTGAGCTCAGACACTCTTCTTCCACTGACTCACAAATTGCACACTCACGGGGGGGGGAGTCACACACTGACACATCAGTGCAACGACGCAGACACTCAGTTTACACACTTGGGCAAACACACATACCCTCATCCTTGCACATAGACATCCAAACACAGGCCCCTTGAGCAGGATGAGGGAACCTTGGAGGTACCTGCTGGGCCTGTGCCTCCTGGCATGCTCAACCTTCACCCACAGTGCCGCTAATCCCTTCGCAGGACAGCAGACTCCTCCAGACCCCTGCTATGATGACACCGGTGCAGCACGCCGGTGTATCCCTGAGTTTATCAATGCTGCCTTCGGCAAGGAGGTGATGGTTTCCAGCGTGTGTGGCCGACCTCCCTCCCGTTCCTGTAGCGTGGTGGAGCGGGGCGACGAGCGGCCTTCTGTACGCACGTGCCAAATCTGTGACGCAGCCGACCCTCGCCGTGCCCACCCGGCTTCCTACCTCACCGACCTCAACTCGGCCCACAACCTCACCTGCTGGCAGTCGGAGAATCTGAACACCTCTCCGTACAATGTGACTCTCACCCTTTCGCTGGGTAAAAAATTTGAGATTACCTACGTCAGCCTGCAGTTTTGTTCACCACGACCCGAGTCCCTGGCCATATACAAAAGCATGGACTATGGCAAAAGCTGGATGCCCTACCAGTTCTACTCCTCGCAGTGCCGCCGCATGTACAACCGACCCAACAAGGCAACCATCACCAAGCAGAATGAGCAGGAAGCTCTTTGCACAGATGGTCACACTGACCTTTATCCGCTGTCTGGAGGGCTTATAGCTTTCAGCACTCTGGATGGACGGCCTTCTGGTAAAGATTTTGACAACAGCCCAGTTCTTCAGGACTGGGTCACCGTCACTGATATCCGTGTGGTCTTTAGCCGGCCGCAGATGCCCCGGGAGTTGGTACTAGGGGCCGGAGGCAACACTGGAGGGAGGGATGATGACCCCATGGCAGTGACATCAACACTCCCAACTTATTTCTATGCAGTGGGAGACTTCCAGGTGGGCGGGAGGTGTAAGTGCAACGGCCATGCCTCACGCTGTCTGAAAGACAAGGAAGGTAAACTGGTATGTGACTGCAAACACAACACGGAGGGACCTGAATGTGACCGCTGCAAGCCCTTTCACTATGACCGACCTTGGCAGAGAGCCAATGCTCGCGAGGCCAATGAATGTCTGCGTAAGTCTCTCTTCTTATCTGTCATCCGTTATGTGCTTTTAACCATGTTTTAGTTTGTCTGCTCTAGATATCTCGCGGATATAATCTGGATATTGCGTGGGATCATTACTTCAGGTTGCAGACAATCATAAATAAGTCTGAATTTGAACAACACTGTGGCGCAAAAATCAGCGCAACAGTGGCTGCATCTAAAGTTCTGATTGCATGTCTTAGCTGAGCAGATGAAAATTAGGAAATGCCTGAAAATTTCAATGTTTCTTTATTTTGTTGCATCTTTTCACGGCACAGTTATTTTCAGGACGTGAGCTGAACTGAGAGGGCACCAAAAATGATTTTATTCAGAAGCAACACAGAGAAAGAGTGAGCTGTAGAAAAGGATAAATATGACTCGGAAGACCCGTGTTTGACTGTCATAAGAGTAATTAATGATGTTGCCAGAACATTATGTTGTTTATACAGGTGAAGAGTTGTGCGCTGACAACTTTGGCAATGTCTCTCAAAACACAAGCCCATACGTTCCTTTCATTTCTCATCAGCCTCTTGCATTTACTGTTCCAGTAGAGAAAAACAGGGCTACTGCACTCAACTACATCCTGAACTTGTCTATTTAAAAAAGGAAAAAATTGTTTTGCACAAGCAAGTCTAAACAGTGGATGACAACAGCTCGACTCATTGGCACACGGCTACGGCTAAGACATCCAAGAATGTTATTTGGCAGTGTTTGCCGTCACCTCACGACACACTCAGTAAAAGTCATCCAGACATGCTCTGAAAGCATGCCAAGAAAAGTCATGGCAATTTCTGTGGCAATTTTTGTAATGTAAGTGGATTACCTTTGTATAGGATTAGGCCTTTCTATGACACCAATTTTATGGCTGTACAAAGGTCTTGCTTACATGTCACATTAGTGTTTTGATCAGGATTCATCCTCTAATGTGTGGCTGTTTCTTTGGTGGTTATATATATATGTGTGTGTGTGTGTGTGTGTGTGTATATATATATATATATATATATATATATATATATAATTTTTTTTTTTTTTTTTTTTTTTTATTTACAGCGTTCTTCTGTTGAACTCAATTCAGGTCAATTTTGCTTGTCACAAAAATGTGTTAGCGTAGGAAAATAAAACCATATTAGAAACCACTGTCCCTGCTTTAACCTTTATGAAATAAAATTACAGCCAGAGAAGGGGGGGGGGGAGAAACAGGAGCAGGACATTGAAAAACTCAGTATATTTTTCTAACATGTTGTAATTGCCCTGTGAGCTGGCCTGAGTTCATATTTAGCATTGAACAGAGCCAGATCTGTTTAAAGGGGACAGAGAGTGACAGAGCCAGAGAAGCGAGACCGTTCTAGCCTTAGACTGGACTTAGAACTGACACGGGAGATTTCAACCTTACTTTTGGCTTTTCCTCCTTGACGCCCTCGCTTTCTCAGCTCACAGATGCAGGCACACATACACCTAACCCCTTTCTGTAACAATATCCTGTCAATCCCTGAGTGATTTCACCCTCGTACTTTTGCGCACGCCCTCTTTCAAATGTCCCGTAGCCGTTTGTGAAGTGTTACGCCCGCTTTCCGTAGATCTCATCTCTGTGGGATTGATATGTCACTTTTACCCAGAAGTTCTGGCCTAAACAGCCCGGCTCCACCGGCCAACTACGATGACCTAATCCCGGTGTTGATACAGGGCAGTTAAAGGTCTTTGCTAGTCGCACGCTATACCTGATCACACATCCTGATTTGCCAACAAACCAGTCCCAGTTGTCCCTAATTTCACGTTCCACAAGCTTTTTTTTTTTTTGCTTTTTTTTACAGCCTATTCCACTGGAACCACTTCCAAAATATTCTTAAAGTAGCAGGAAAGCCTTTTAAAGAGGCTCCTCAGTGTATAAATAAAGCCCCTTAAGAAAAAAAAATGCTGCCTTGCCTTGTCGATTTCTCTGCTTGCTTTTCTTTTTGAGATGTTACACAAACTGATGGGGGGGGTGTAAGAGTGGTAAGTTACGTAGCGGAGGAGTCCCTTAGGTGTCATAAGAGGTCCTGGGGTTGTTTGGGTTTGGAGGGAGAGTCTGAAAGGTCACGATCCTCCGTGCAGGGGTGACGGAGTTAAGCTGATTGGGAGGTGGTTTGTGGGTAATGAGGAATTCAGAGTGGGCAGATTTAGAGCCACATCAAAAGCTGTTTTGCACCCTGCCACTGAAGCCGAGTCGGCTCTTGAGAAATTATGTGCCTCTTGGCTGATATTTTTTTTTTTTTTTTTTTTTTTTTTTTTTTACCCTTTCAAGTTCCTTTTAAACGTTGTGCAAGGTTTTGGTCTTATTGGTCTTGACTTAAATCTTAACATGCACAACGTGAACATCGCCTCCATCAGAACTTGGGTTTTGCTAAATCTTCGACATGCCCCGCACCAGGATTTCTGTCTGTGCTCTTGGCAAACTCTCATAGCGTCTCCAGACACAAGCCATGCGCACACACGCCCATCTGCCGCCTCCCTCTCTATGAATCCTGCCTCGAGACATTGGTTTACAAATCCCTGCTGTAGTAGTCGGAGAGGGCAGCCTCGTAAAGGATTGTGTCTGTTTGTATTGAGGGAGACATGATGGAAAAATCTGTGATTTATCTGCTCGGCGTCCGAGCCACAGGAGAGAATAAGGAAACAGATGGATAAGAGCTATTTGGTTAGTGGTTGTGATGGAGTGTGGGCTTTTCTGCTGGCGTGGCCGGTCTCGTAATGTAAATACTTTATGTTAACTTAAAAATATGAGACACTAGATCATGCCATAAATTGAATCTGTCAAAGTCGCACCGTAAGATGAAGAGCCCTCTTGTGGAGTCAACGACAATGTGGCATCCTGAGTAGATGATAATTTATGGTCTCGTAGCTCTCTGCTCTTGGCTGTGTCCACAGCCGTCTCGGCCCTGTTTGGCTGCAACAACAAGCTGCTCTATTCTCCAGCCCTTCCTCTCCCTCATTTGTACTCAACCTGCAGGAAGTCCAGAGCACTGCTGGGACGCTGCGAGCTCAGGGCCAGACACCATCCATTCCCCAGTGGCCCACCGAGCCAGATCTGCTTCCAGTGTTGAGCCAGGCGCGCTGGTATGCATTAAACAGGGAAGTCATTTAAAGACTGATTGAACTGCTGTTTCGTCTGATTTGCCAGAAATGCAGGTGAGCTGCGGTTAGCAGCGAAAGCCGAGTGTTTCTGCTCTGCTGACGTCTTTGGGCGTGGTGTTGAATGTTTTGAGTAGAAAATTTGACACACTGGGTCCACGGAGGGAATGAATGATATGGTATTCTTCTTTTTTTCTGCACAAGAGGGTTTAATTTTGAAATTAAACAGCCAATCAGTCAAAGACCTTTTCACTGTAGACTCTCGTTATACCTCAGGCCATGTCATCACCTGAAGGAAATCCCAAAAATTAGTTATTACCTCTGAAAAAAGTTATTAGCTGTTATATAATACGTAGATGCTATTAGATCATGTCTGCTTCACTAATGAAACAGTGGTCTTATTAAAATGTGACTTTTACAGCGGAAGAGGAAGGAGAAGCAGAACGGACAGATTTTTGCGAGTCTTGTCACAAACCCTCTCAAGCTTTTCAGGGGGCTTGTGGCTTTTTGTGGGCTCAGCTTATGTTTTTTGGAAACTATTAGCTGGAATTAGGGGGACATTGACAGATGGGTTTCTTAGGGAGAGCAGTGTGATCCAGCAGCGGTGTCAAAGCAAGAGGCCGGCCAGCAACACATGCTCAGAACCATTACTCTGATGAAGCTTTCAGAGCTGGAAACTCTGAAAGACCACAGAAGCGCAAATTCGCCGCTTTTTTTTCCTCTTTTTTTATATCTCTTTTTCCACCTTTTCATTTCTCTCACTGACAAGGGGCAGATGGTTATTCAATCCTTATTAGAATTTCAAAATAGGCCTCCATCCTTTCACAGCACCCCTCCTCCTCCTCCTCCGCCTTCACCTCCGCCAAGGCCAAGCAGAGGTCAGGCCCACGTTCCAGTCATGGAGCAGATTCATCAAGACACTTTTTAGAAACTTACTTGTTAGAAATGACCTCATTCTTAAACATCCCACATATGAAAGCATGGCACAGTATGCGTGAAGATGCATCAGCAACTGATTTCACAGATGAGCAACATTTGTGTGCTTTTATTTTGAAATGAAAAGCTAACATCACCAGAGCACTTGGTACCCTAAAATGGTACAACATGGTCAGCTGAACTTTTTTAAGAAAATTATTATTATTTTAATCTGACTATAGAGGCCATTATGAAAGTGACCTCCGCTGCCTTTGCCATGGAGGCAAACGGGGAAACGACGCTTCAGTTACTTTTGTTTGTATGTGTGCTTGTTGAGGGGGCGTGGGGGTTGGTGAGCAAAGGAAAGTGATTTTTTTTTTTTTTTTTTTTTTTAAAGAAACCTCTTGTGCTTTCAAATAATTACACAGCCGCAGAATGTTGTTTTTAAAATCATGCCTCTGGGGTAGTTAGCGTGAGACACGAGAGTTATGGTATGGCGAGGCCAACAAACATAACATTAGGCCTCTGAATTTTGTTTTGGTGGGGTGCGTGCGCTTTAAGAATTTGAAGCAGGCCCTTTAGGACAGCAGGATTTGGTCACTTTGACTGTAAGCTTTGCTCTTTGCTTTTATTCCCCCTGTCAGTATTGCAGCTTTGGTTCGTGGCCAACCCGCAAGGGACTGGTGCAGTTCTCATTCGGCAAAGCCACCCATAAAGGCTTCCTGGCAAGAATGAAGCGCGGTTAAACAAACGTTCAGGACAGCAAAGTGTCAAATAACAGCGCTTAATGTCAGCCGGGTTAAAATGCTGGATGCTCCGCGGCTGCCCGAGGCCAAGGGAGTGCGCGTTAGTGTGCGTACGAATCTCCTCGCGTCTGTGCATGTGTGAGAGCCACATGTAATCTGGAAGTGTGATGTAGCATTTCATCCCGGTGCCAAAGCAAACTGGTGGAGCTACAGTGTGTGTGCCCACCCTGCTTTCCCAGGCCCACATCAACTCTCTCCCACAGATGGTAGCAATCACCTCCTGAGGTGCCCTTCACCTCCAGCGTTGTCTTTGCTCTCTGTCCTCGTTGTAGCACTCTTCAGTGTTCCCTCTTCTGCCTGGACAAACTCACGCCTGCTGTTTTGTATTTCATCTATTTCGCCTCACTGATATCAGCCTCCTCCTTCTATCGCTGAATTCGTCATTTCGTAATGTTTTTCCTCTTCATATGTTGTTGCAAGTGTTTGTGTTCTCTTGCCTGGAAAAAGAAGAAGAAAGAAGTAGTATTTTGGCTGCCAGCCGGTATTGCTGGTGGCAACAAGTTTCAGAGGATATTAAAAGAAAGTATGTTTTAGTATGAGCTCCCTTTTTAACAGGTTTTCATTCATGTCTATACCTGACTCAGACGGTGGGGAAAAAGACTGATCTAAGCAATCAGTCGCTGGCATCGTTTGCATTTTGTGTACTGCATTTGAAGTGAAGTCAAAAGAAGACTGCATCCATCTCCACTGAGGAAGTTCAGCCCATGAATACATCTTACAGACCGCATCTGTAAGTCAGCCTACCTCTGCTTCTCACTGCTGATTTAAACATCACCTTTACGACTCCAAAGCCGCTTCAAATGTTTAGCTATTATTGGGGTTTGAGCCACGGTTCTCCACCATTTCTGCTGTCATCTCTGGCCAAGGTGGTGAATTTTCACAGTATGTTCCATCTGTCACTTTCTATTTCTATTTCTATTTCTAACCCAAACAGGGCATCTCGTGCAATGCCCAGAGGCTACATCATGCATGTGTGTGCCAAGAGTCAAGGCAAAAAGTAAAAACTGCTGCACTTTACCTTGGTTCTTACTGATTCACCATGATGATTTGATTGCACAACATCCTCTGCTGCTTCTCCTGATTGCATCTTATTGACTGTGACAAGGAAAAAAAAAAGCAAGTAAGAGACGGAAAGCAAAGGCAATGGCAGGACAGAGATAACGATGTAGGGATGTGAAGTGGACCAGTGAGGGGAAACAGAGCTAAGGACTCAAATCTCCACTGACACCAGGCCCCCAACCTGGCAACCCTCCAGACTAATCTTGTTAAAATCTCTCCCTGCCTGATGCCATCCAGAGAAAGAAAGTGGAGATGCAGGAAAAAGGTGGACGAGAGCGAGGGCCAAGGCAGGAAACGAGCAAAGGAGAGACGAGCGACCAGCATTTGAGATGGGGTCTTATGAAAGTAAAAAGAGAGGAGGGGTGGCAGAGGTATTAAGGGGACTCTTAAGTTCAAAAGGGCTCCTGAGAGCTTGCTCTTAAGCCAGCGGTGTGAGGCTAACCACAGAACCCATCAGAGGGAGGGGAAGTCTAAGACGTGGTATCATATCTGAAATTGAAAGATGTCTGTGTGTGTGTGTGTGTGGGGGGGGGGGCAGAAGCTCTTGCATACTGTACCGAGTGTGTAATGCACCCAGCCGGGTTTCCTGTTAGTCCTCAGCTCTGACTCTTTAAGTCATTGTCTCAGCTTGATGTCCACAGCTCATTAGAGTCTACAGATCCAGCAGAGCTTACATCTGCTTATGACTTTTATTTTTTTTACCCTCAGTCCATATTATTTTGTGGGCAGTTATTACCTCTCGACACACTTATCACTGGTGTGTGTGTGTGTGTGTGTGTGTGTGTGTGTGTGTCCACACTGTACACTGGCTTGGCTATAATAAGGAGCTAATTAACCGGGTGTTCCCCTTGGTGCCCTGAGCAGGTGGCTGGAGCAGCCAGGTGGAACTCGGCCCAAACACACACACACATACGCATTGGCATACACACATACACACACATGATGGCAGCAGCCCATATAGCAGAGCCTGTTTGGCCAGGCAAAGGGAGCACCCAAGGGGGGCTGCTGCAAGCAAGTCTGGACTGTGGCATGGGCCAAGAGGGGAAAGGTGGTTGGTGTGAGCGCACTCCAATTTTCAAGGACCAATTTTAGCCATGGGATTTGTGTTTCGCACAGGCATCCAAAATCAATTGGCTGTGCTCACTGTATACGTACGGCTTGGCTTTTGTTCGGCCTGAAGGAAAATTGAGGTTAGATTTATCCCGGACATGTGGAGTGGATGCAAGAGGGGTGGTGCACTCACAAACACGCTCGCATTTTTTTTTGTTGTTGTTGTTGAGCAGAGTCTTTAATGGCCGAACCTCTTCGGAGCACATTTCCTCGTAGAGGCATCTCAACACAATAACCGAAATCAAGTGGTGTGGTGTGTGTGTTTAATTTTTTTTCCTCTCGATCTCGAAATATTTCCTCTTGTTTTGAAAAACACAGATCACCTAAGATGACGAACTGTGTAGGGGGAAGGTACCAGGTCGAAACAAGAACCGCAGATGAAAATTTTGCACTTGGCACCGTTCGGTTTGATGACAGTGTGGTGAAACAATTCATTGCTCTAAAATTTTCCAAAGGGTTCTCCTCCCTCCCTCCCTCCCTTTATTTTGGTCTCCGCATCCCTCCGTTTGCCAAGCCTGTAGCCTGTGTTTGTTATTTGATTTCCACGACAACACGAGAAACCAGCTTTACGCATCCTCGAATTGGACACTGACCCACGGAGGAAAATCGTTCACTTTGGGGGGTGATCACAGACTCTTTGCTGACTTTGCCGCCACCCACAGAAGTCCTCCCCCATACTGAAATGACTCCCCCCCCCCCCCCCCTTCCTCCTTTAGATAAAAATGAGTCTTTATGCACAGCACTACTACGGAAGCTTTGATGTGTTAATGAATTGAAAAATGGTCTTCAACAGAGTTCAGTTATCCCCGCTGAGCCTAATTTGGTTGAGAGGGTGTGCAGTGGTGGTGATGGTAGGGGGTGGCATTTTGGTGGAGTGTGCGTGTGTGCGTGCGTGCGTGCGTGCGTGTGTGTGTGTGTGCGTGCGTGCGTGCGTGCATAGGCACTTCAAAACAAACCCATAAACATTCCAGGATCTTTGGGGCAGCTGTAGCTCTGAGTTAACAGCACGCAGGGTGTGAAGTGCAGGAAAAAACCACATGCAGGTAGCATAGAAACACCTACTTGCTTTTATTTTTTTTAGTGCTGATTTTCTGGGATTTGTTCATTTTTCTCCTGCACTTTTTTTTTTTCTGCATCCATCCCCATTTGCGTCGTTCTTTTACTGTCAGATACTAAACTTTTTCCAATTCTTTCTTCCTGTGACAAAATGTCTGGATGTCGTTAAATCCTTTGCAGCTACACGTGCTAAATCATTTAAAGGTTAAATTCTGGAGCTTTCTTTTACATTCTCCACACTTAAGCGTGTCCAAGCTCAGTCCGGTCTTTGTTGGCCGATCTTATTGCACAGCTGTAAATCTAGAGGATGCCATAAGAGGTCCGCTGGTACTTCAGCTGGGCAGAAAACGCAATCCATCGCTTTCATGTTCTGCTACAAGGTGTTAATGGTCACAAGTGCTCACAGCTGTGTGTGTGTCTGAGATGCTTGATCACAATCACAGACCCCTACCTCCATGCCCCCACCCGCTTTCCACCCCTGCAGCCCCAGCCACTCAATGTGACGTGTGTGTTCTTTGTCACATTTCCCTTAGAAGAAGTTGGACAGGCTGTTTAGATCTTCACATGCACATACACACACATGCAGGGAGTCTCTCACCAGTCGATGTATATTGTTTTTCCCACTCAAACCTGGGACCAACCATCTCTCCATCTAAGAGCAGACTAAGGGTTAAAAGGCTTTGAACTCATTTTTCAAACTTTGTTCAGGATAAAATTTCCCCGCTCCCCTAACACTGCCTTCATATTCCATTTTGGATAATTCTCCAGGGTCAAGAATTAATTCTGATCTTGGACTCTCCAGAGTATGAAAGCACAGCACAGGGTCTCTACACAAACAGCGCTGCCTTGATATGAATTTATACATAAAACAGTATTTTCATTAGCTCGTGGATTCCATACAAATTGGGCAACATAATAACCAGATGGAATTGGGAAACAGTCTGGGAATGTGCTCCCCTTTTTCTTCCAGGGCCCGCAAGTGGGTGGGTCAGGGGGGGACTTGGCCTCTTTCCCAACCAGGTGCCAGGCTTTCCTTTGAGTGTGGACAGCGATATGTATTGCTCACTGCATGCGGGGTACTTATTGCTTAACATTTGCGCTTGAGGGATTCTCCTCCAGTGAAATTGTCCTTTAAGTGATTGCAAAAAACTCAGATCATTGAACTTAATAGAACTGGAGAACTGACCTTGGCTAGAGCAGAGAAATGAAAATCATCAGTAAATTATTGGGAAATATGTCTTAAAGGTCACACATTATACCATTATCATTATAAGTTCATCTAAGTCTCATATCTCTCAAGAATGTACATGTCAAGTGTCAGCTTAAAATACAAAATGGATTTCTCATCCTGCAATGGTTGTACAAACACAGTCTTTGCTGTGTTTTATAAAGTTTCCCTTAAATAAAATAAGCTGCCACTGCCAAGGCCCCTATCTGGAACAGCGCTGTGCCTTCTCCTGCCATTGCAATAGATATCTCAGAACAGGAAAAGTAAAGCAAAAGAACTTTGGTTACCCGCCATAAGCCCAGATCCTGTAAGTATAGACTTACCCACTGTCTTGTAACAAAACTCCAGAATTCAGCCACACGTCTCAACCAGAACTGGACCCAGAGCAAGGAAAGAGTCTTACAGAATGAAATACTGCACTAAATTTTCACATAATAGTTACCATTTCTGAAATCACTTGCATTATGGCTATTTATTTTCCACTTATGTACAATCGGGCTAACTGAGTTCAGCCCGCACTACAGGACATGAAGAGACATGAAAATACCCACTTGTTGTGTAGCAGTCTCAGTATTAAAGGCATTTTTTGCTGGCCTTTTGTATTCTAACACAACGCTGGTGAGTAGGCGTATATACTCAGGTCGTGCAAATAGTAGCGAGATTAGCTGTGCAACATGCTAACACTGAGTGTTTTCCGATCAGGCAAGAGTGGGTAAAATGTACTGCATTCATTCAACACTAACATTAGTTTGATTGTAGTATTTCTCAGATGTATAGCTAAGAGCTTTACAGAGCTACAGGCTCAAACCAAAAAATAAAGAAGTAAAGGGTCATGGAGTGGAGTGGGGGGGGCTTGGTTGAAGATGAGGACTGTGTAGTTGTGACATAACAACGTTATGGAAGGCCCTTATAAGTCGTTTTTAAGGTAGTTTCTGAACACAGTTTGCGTAAATCTCTATTTTTCTAAATCATTTATAGTCCACCTTTACATATTTGTAATGAAATGGGTACTGAGATCTCATTTTCTACGAAATTAGAACTTTTAAACTTATTTTGTTACGTGTTCTACAACTGGTTTCTTATTTTGTCAGTAGGAAACTTAATTACTGAAAAGATTTATATAATTGATAAGAAAAAAATTGATATTTCCCAAATCTTTGGAACAGCATTGCATTTAAAAGATGATCAATTATTAATTGGTCTTTATATAAACACTAAAAACGCGGGTTTAATACATAGAACATAAAAGTGACGTTGGACAAAATTTTATTCAGTGGTAGTAGTGATGATGATGATGATGATAATAATAAACTACCTGTTTTCATTACTCATTATGGCACTTAATTACTTAATTTTCTTATTTATTTTACTGTTTTGTGTCTGTGTGCAATGTATTTGTACATACTGTCTGTGAAAAGCTCTTACAAACTTTTATTTACTTACTCAACACAAAGGTGTAAAGGTACCATGTTGTGGTTACAGGTGTTACAGGTGTGTTATGTACCATTTTTATGCTCTTTAATTCATACACAGCCGTAGTACCTTAGTAGCTCGGCTTTTTGCCTAGCAACTTCAGAGTGGTGACGTGTCCTCATGAAGTGACTGCACCTGGGCAAGAAATAGCTCTACAAACAAACAAGATATAATGTGTTAATTAGTGAGGGCTGGCAGATTTAGTTACCTCCGGTCAGAGCCAGGCTAGGTGTTTGGCCCTCGTAAGAGGCTGTTCTCGCTAGCTTCATGTTTATCCATCTGGCATGAGGATGGTGTCAAACTTGTAGCCCTGCAAATATGATCATGTATACACGGAGTGAGTGGGTAAGACAGAAAATATACATTTCACATGTTTCTGTAACTGGCCCCTCTGCGCCTTACCCTCACCCAGTGTGTTTTAACTTAGTCTCTGTTGCTACATCCTTTTTGTTTTATTCTAAGCATTTATTGTGTAGTGAAATCTATTTCCTTGAAGCCTCTCCAGTTTGACTAAAGTTAATGAATATCACTTTCTGTTGTGATCCTCTAATACTTCTGCTTTGCCACAACTGTTGACATTTTCACTCAAACAGCTCTGCTGTTGTTTACCGCTTTTCAAATGTATCTGCAGATAACTTTGAGCTAAAGCTAAGCTCAGCGACAGTTGACTTTGAAGCCACGGCCAAGTCTTCAGGTTCCAGGTCTGACTTTGATTTAACCAGCAGAAGTTCTGGATCAAAGTCTTACACAAGCAAGAAGTGTGGGTTTCTCATTAGGCTTCTCAAATGCAAAACTCCCACGTTTAGATAATGAAAAGAGTTTATCAATAATGTCAGAGTTGGTGAACGCAGTTTTATGCTGAGGAATCAACGGAAAAGACTTGTGAGCAAAAGAGACATTAAAGAACCAGCTGGATTTCAAGGGTAACTGGGAGAGCTATAACCACCCCTCACATGTCCCATATATCCTGCTCGCCTCATTTAGAAGACAGCTAGCTCAAGCCCATTCCTATATCTGAATTGGTCTCGCTTTTAATAGATCTAAGAAGTCTTTACTCATCAGTGATTCATGAAATTAATGTCTCTCTTTCCAGTGATTAATAACTAATGGGCTGAGAGAAGCCGAATTCATTAATTATGAAATGGAGAAAATGAGCTCTGCAAATATCACTTTTGATTGATGAGTTCTGGAATAGCAGCCAAGCCCAGAGACGCAGCGTAGATTATAAACCACTCATTATTATTATTATTATTATTATTATTAGTAGTAGTAGTAGTAGTAGTATTACACTGCCTTACTGGAAAATCTTTCCCAGCTCTCTTGTGATATACATACCCCACCAGTAAGGATATATTTTACGGCTGAGCGTGCTCCATGTGAACATTTCAGCCTGCTAAATTTATGTTTGAACCCTAAGATAAATACTGAGACGTTATTGTAAACTTTTGCATCTATCCTCCTCACCCTTGCCAATACCATAACGGCTTTGCTCTTTCCCTCCGCAGCGTGCAACTGCAACCTCCACGCCCGCCGGTGTCGATTCAACATGGAGTTGTACAAGTTGTCAGGGAGGAAAAGTGGCGGGGTGTGCATGAATTGCCGCCATAATACCGCAGGACGTCACTGCCACTACTGCAAGGAGGGCTTCTACAGGGACATGGCCAGACCAATCACCCACAGGCGAGCCTGCAAAGGTGAGAATCTAACAAGAAGTAACAGTGGTGTTTATGAAGAACTTTATTACTAATTTTCCAGCGTGGCTTTCAAGATACTCTGTGCTATTTGCTGCATGAGCTCATTCCTCCTCTATACTTCTATTAGGCTTCAGTCAAGCATACTGCAGAACTGTAGCACTCATTCATTTATCCTTGATTATGATCAGAGCTCGCTCTTCATCTGCTGTCAGAAATATAACACAGTGGTTTCCTGGGAAAGAATTACCAACCACAAGTCACGAGCAAGGATCGCTTCGCGTTACGTCAGTCATTAATAGAGTAGAAAATATTTGTTTATAGATATATGTGATTATATGAAAATGTCCCAGATTATTACTTTAAATGTAGTTTAGCTTTTTCTTTGGCGCTACTCGGTGCTAAATGTTTACAAAATGTTCAAACAAACACTGATTGAGCCAGTCTATGTGTTTGAGAAAGGGGAGAAGTAGTAATATTTTATGAGTGGAAACATATGTTGTCATGGCAACTCTTACTATATATGTGTATATATATATATATATATATATATATATATATATATATATATATATATATATATATATATATATATATATATTTTTTTTTTTTTTTTAAATCAGCATGTCTGATTTGCCATACCATAGCAGAGAGAAATGATTTGATACTATGCCTGGAGTCTTTCTGGCCACCCCACCGAATGTTTCCCCCCTTGCCCACACACCACATAATATTTTCATGTAACCAATGCATGTCTCATGGAAAATTGATTTCATTATTTCACATTTACAGTGATATTTTTCAGCCCCATATTATGCTGGAAATATTGCAAAAATAACACTTGTTTCCTGTATTTGATACTCGAGAAAATACTCAAATAAATAAAAGAGTGTTTTGTAGCCGTATGATCCAGATGAAGGTTTAAAAAAAATCACTTCCCGAACATAAAAAACGGCACTAGTGAAAGCTGCCAACACTCATAGCCATGAAGATCTCCTGGCTGAAATTTCACGGTGGGAATCTCTCACTGGCTTCTCATCAGTTTTCCTTCTGCAGCCTGTAATATAACACCGAGAGGTTAGAAATGGCATGATATCAGGCCGCAGTTGCCCATGGTAGTTGCAATGAGATGTTGAGCCATTCATCATGTAATGGCCAAAAAAATTACAAAAAAAACCCTCCACAGCGACTTGGTCACATACCTTAAAACTTAAGTCATTTGACCTGTTAATGCACTGAAACAATAACAGAAAGGGATCTGCTGCACCCCTGACAACAGATCCGCTCTGAGATGTGCGTACCTATGTGCAAATAGTTCTCTCATCTTTCATTTCCTGCAGTACCTGGAAGCATAATGTTTTCACACACATGCAGGCCCCTTGACACTACAGTTTGTCCGCGATCCGAGTCAAGTGATCAGGTTATAAACGGTTTAACACCCTCCTTTCCAAAAGCTCCAGATGTGACAGAATCCAAGCTTACATTTATAAAGCTGAGGGGGCCAGCTCCATGATTGATCCACAGCCTTCTAGGAGATGTCATTTTCTTTTGCTCTCTTTTTCTTCATCTCTGTCTTGCCAGATGGTTTACAACCAGCACCTCTGATTGCACCCTGACTTATGACTTCCCTCACTCTGCCTTTCTACAAACCCATTAAACCTTTGTCTTCCTCTTATTCTCATACCAGCATCCATGATTTTCTTTCCAGCCCTTTGCTTTCCATGTCCTTTCTGCCTGTGACCCGGTCGCGACAGAGGTCAGGGGTGTGGTATTGTTGAAGGGGGTGCGTGTCATGTCGTCATGTCTGAAATGGAGTTACTGCAATAAAATACAGGTGTGTTCAGAGGAGGAGGCGGGAATAGAGGGAGGCTGGTGGGCGGTAGAGAATCTAGAAGGGGTTGTGTCTGTTACTGATCAAACTTGTCCAGGTCTAGTTGTCTGTTCACAGTGTGAGGCGTATTTGAAGGAATCTAAACACAAAACCAGGATTCCTGAAGTAACGTGGATATTTTAAGTCCGCAAATCTGAAAGCTACTTTCCATGACAGCAGACAAAGGCTGTCTTCCATGTGTCCTCACCCCCAACTGCTCGCAGCGGGTGGCTGCCCAGCCGTGAGCCTGGTTGTTCTGGAAGTTTCTTCTAGTTAAAAGGGAGTTTTTCTTTCCCGCGGTCGCCAAGTGCTTGCTCATAGGGGATCATCTGATTGGTTGGGGTTTAAGTATTAAATGCCTTGATGTGACTGTTTTTGTGATTTGGCGCTACATAAATAAAACTGAAGTGAACAAAGTGCAGTAACCACAAGTTGAGTAACACAGTCACTTAAAATCACTTGAATCGCTTAAAACAAGCAGACGCCTGAGAAAGGGACTGCAAATCCCAATGCAGCGCCTGTCACATCTGCAGTCACATGGGCTTGAAAAGCCATCAACATCTGAGGACATTTTTACAGCTTTCTAACTGGCTCTAGCCTCTGCACATAAAACCTCAGGAAAAACAGTTTGAGGAAGGAAGGCTGGGGGTTAGACTGACACGACCAAACCCCCGTCTCCATCCTGCCTGCCCCTGACAGCTCGTTCAGATCTGGCCGTTACTGGTTATTTACTGAACAATGTGAACACTGACAGTAACCTCTGAACTCCAAACAGTCCGAGTCTCAATTAGAAGGGAAGCAAGGGGGTCGCTGTGCATCATTCGCAGTTTGTTTATACTGACCAGCCCTGTCAATGTTAAGTGATCAGTGCAGAGACAATAGCTTGTAAAACTTCTTGCCTTTGTCACATGTCTCTGCAGGAACAACTTGGGATTATGACATGGGTCATCTCACATGTGCTTTTCCTTTGGTCTGAAAGCGTTTTTCATTACTTGAAAAACGGTAAAAGTTGACGGACCAATGCACTACATCATTTGAGTTTTATTAAGAATGCAAACTTCAGGAAAATCCCAAATAGTTCCTAGCCAGAAGCAGAAGAAACTCTGGCTCTAAATGAAGGTGGAGGTTGCTGGCACAGCCTAAAAAGGCGTCTGGTGACCCCCGGCACCTGAATTAGTCCTGCATCACACCCTGCCACATGCTTAACGTTCTTGTCCTTAGTTCAGTCGCACTTTACCAAGTGCCTTCAAAGCTCAAGTTTCCCATTGGAGTCTGCGTGACTCAAATAATGGGGATTTTGCACTCATGATGAAGCATCAGATTTACATCTCGGCTTCAAACAGTATGCAGCCACTTTGACACCTGTAGACTTCGTTGGCCTTGCCAGAAAAGGCAGACACAATTCTAAAGATCTGAGCTGAGCTAATCTCCCCACACCCTGCCGTCATGCAGACACTCTTGGGTCAGTTTCAGCCATTTAAACGCTCGCTTTGCCGATCTAACAGGTGGTAGGGTCCTCTCCTTTGTTGTAGCAACTTAAAAAAAAATCGCCGGGCGCAAATAAACACATTAACAGTTTCGTCAGGTGGTGGGAAGAAACCGTGGCATGTTAGCAGCTGCCTTTCCCTGGCAAGCTCTGTAGAAGTCTGTTGGATTACAGGGTTTTTCCCTTGTATGAAATATTGGTCCTTCTTGCCTTTTCTTGATAAGCCTGGACAATTACAACTATTGTGTTACAGCTTGCGTGCGTTACCTAGACTGCACGCAGCATTCAGGAGAGAGGAAACGAGCATTTGGTCTGCATCTCCTGCTGAAACTGATGCACAGCATGCATCGTTCACCCAAACTAATAGCTTTCTGTGCTTTTAGTTGTCCTGTAATGTCCTCCACACAAATATCTTATTTCTCATCAGTTTTCTGGATATGCATGCAGTTTTTCACAATGCAGTAGTTTGAGAATCCTAGGTATAAAGGCTAAAGACATGTGGGCCCCCAAACATTCAGTATTAATGCAGTCAATCAATCATTAATCAATAATATTTACTGAATGTCGGAGGAGTTTTGTCTTGTCATTTTGCATTTTGCAGCAGGTTTGATGAACTGGTATCTCTTATCTCTTTTATCTGCCCCACCACCTCCATCCCTCTTTGACATCTTCCCCCAACCCCCCCACCCCCACCCCCCCACGCCAGCTTGTGACTGCCACCCTGTGGGTGCAGCAGGCAAGACATGCAACCAGACCACAGGCCAGTGCCCCTGCAAGGACGGTGTCACAGGCATCACCTGCAACCGCTGCGCCAAAGGGTACCAGCAGAGCCGCTCGCCCGTGGCCCCCTGCATCAGTGAGTAACTCAGACACACATCCACACGCAGCTACCAGTTACTGCATGCGACACTGATCAGATCGTCATGGTTAATTTTATCAGCTTGCCTGTGACTATTAAAATCTGACAAAAAGCATGATCCATAGCTAAAGGCAGCACATACCCAAACCATGAAGAATACAGAACATAAGTGAAAACATACTTTTATGTAGTCTTTCTGGCTATCTGACAGACATAACCCAAGTGTGTGTGTGTGTGTGTGTGTGTGTGTGTGTGTGTGTGTGTGTGTGTGTGTGTGTGTGGTACATGTGTTGACTTGCATAGCCACTGAAACTGCAATGACATTTCATGGAGAAGAGCCCAAAACGTGAGCCAAACGAGCGCCCCAGCATAAAGTTGGGTTAAATTGAAACGCGATCCATGCTAAAGGAACAAAGAGGCATACTGTTGTTAACGCTTGTGCTGTTATTCTACTTTCTCTTAACTATGTACCATATGTGTTTGTGTGTGTGTGTGTGTGTGTGTGTGTGTGCTCTAGTAGCTGTGTTTAGGTTTTTGATTTCCTGTAACAAGCGAATGTGAGTCCACGCAAGTTATGAATTTTGCCCGTGGGCCCAGCACGTGTCTGTGCCACATTGCAAACAATCAAAAGATAGCCTCCACCAAATAAAGTCATGCCGCGCCGCCCAGTGCCGTATCCAGCTCTGCCACACTGTGCCACACGGTGCCATGTTGTTCCTCTTGCATGCAGCTCCGAAGCAGATGGCGGATAGGCAAGAACGAGAAGACGACCGTGGTCATGGATGGCAGACTATACTCGTTTAAGTGCCATTAGGTGAACTATCTATCGAGAACAAGAGGAATAGTGGGTGTGGGCATGCTTAAGCTATGCACATTATGACAACCCTGTCTGCCATTATAGCCTGATGTCAGCATATTACCCCTGGAGGATACTGTATCCCAAGACAGAAGACAAATCCATTAAGAAGCCAATTAGTATGATGGCAGCAACCCACATCTGAATGATCCTTTCATCATCTGTCTATCTTCACAAGATGTGGCCATCAGGGCAAAGGGTCTCAAAGTGGCTTCTAGCAGCTGCGCCTGCCTTCACAAAGCTCCGTGCCCTTGTTTGTTTTTGTTGGCAGGGTGTCCATAATTTTAGAGAGACAACTGCTGCTTTTGCCTCAAAACAGCTTTCCAAGAAACCCCCCTCTACCTCCTGCCAACACACTCTCACACACTCGGTCCAACCCCTGAACCTCCAAATCCAATCAAAAGCAGATCCTCTGGGTGGATGCTAAGCCGGCGTTCCAGTAATTCTGTTTACGGTAAAAGGAGAGGGGCCTGTTGTTAGCATTAGCATTTGTATTGGAAAGATGCATACGATTAAAGGAGAAGTCCTGGAGGAATTCCACAAGGCACTTTTTTTTTTTTTATTGTAGCCAGCGGGCACAACAAGGGAGGGCTGTATCTGTCTCAAGATGATCCCAACAAAATTGCCCCTTTGCCATCCGTCCATCTGTCTATACATGCTTGCATGGAGATTGCACAGCAGTGTTAACCCCACATCTGTTAGAGGAGGATGAAACTAATCTAGTGTAGCCACCTTGCCATTGTGTGCCTACTTTCAATGCGCTGACTCCTCCAAACTGGTTTATGGTGTGATTTTTGTGAAGCATGAACTAAAATTGGACTTTGATTATTTCTTCCAGTTAGTCTGAAGATCTCCTTAAAAAAATGACACTGAAACCACTGCATTAGTCTATGGCATGTATGGTTTATTTGAACCGGTCTTCCCTCTCACCACCAATAAGTATTCCTGTCAGTCTGTTAGCGTTTATCTAGCACGTCTGTCTGCAAAGCCCTGTGTATTTTCATAAGTTTGACATATAGTACACCACAAACCTACTGTGTGACAACCCTGATTCTTCTTCTTTCTTTTTTTTCCAGTGACCTCAAAGAGCACTTTATACTTCTTCTCAGTACTATTTCCCATCCCACCCCCATATTTGGGATCACATTTAATGAATTTGGACACACTTTGTTTCTTTGACCACACGTGCTCTCATTGTAGGCCGGCAGCCAGATCATTTCAGACATACTTGAAAGGTGTGGACTTAGAATTAATCGTTGAAATAACTTTGTGTTTCTTGTGCGTGTTTCAGAAATCCCTGTGGTCAACCCCACAGCTGTCGTGAGCAGCACAGAGGAACCAGCAGGTTAGTATATACTCCTTGCACCTTGAGCACCCCTACTTTATGAGAGGAACAAAAACATAATATTTAATATTTCTGGACACGTATTTTAAGGCGTGGAATAAATATTAATAGAGGGCGGGTCTGCTCATTTGAAGTTCTCAGCAAAGGAAACGAGTGCACTGGGGACGGAAAAATTTTACATTGTCTTAAAAACCTGTGTCCTTGGCATAGTTTCCCCAACCGCTAGCCTCAAGTTAGTGGAGACACGCTGTGCTCAGACTTTAAGTGCAGCTTTAAGCCAAGGGCAGCAGATAGGCAGCTGAGACGATTAGTTACAGTTTAGTTGGGAGATATAGTGGAAGGGGAACATTGCGAGGCATGAAAAGAGTGTTGGCAAGTAACTGGGGGAAATTTGTTCAGTCACTCCCTCTAACACTCTAGGCTTTGGTCAATTACCCTGTCCGCATTTTTCATTCTACAACTGTTTGATTTAAATGGTGGTGTTGATTTGGAAACGTTGATTCATTAGTGGATTTATATCATATATCATCACTGAAGCGGAAGACTGTGCACCCCTCCCAAATTTGCTACCACTGCCATTCTTTTTAAAGCAATAATGGTTTTCTTGTTTTTATGTCCTTTCTCTTCTAAAAATAATACGTATTTTCAGAACCCTCACAATAAATTTTCAAACTTTAACTTTCGACTTAACTTTCGAGGTTGCATGCTATAAATTTTGAGGACTCGATTCATAGAGTTCAAGATGTTTATAATGGCTCTTACCGAGGTCCACATAAAAGGCCAAAATTGGTTGTACACTCCAAATAAAAACCTCCAGATATGTCTAATAGTGTGAAATGAAAAACATTCTTCTGGTGGAGAATTCGTGAAGTTTCTAAGGTAAATGTTGTAAACTAGCTAAGCTAAGCTAACCGGTTACTGGTTAGCTTAGATAAGCTAACCGGTTAGCTTAGCAAAAAGCCTGGACAAAAAAATGGGGGAAATAAATGGTTTATTACAACAGAGTAATCATGGTAGGTTAATTATTGAGATTTAGAGCAGATAATTGCATAAAATAGATCCAATTGGGATCAAACTTTACCTAAAATGGTTTCAATTAGGTGAGGTGAATTCTAGCCAAAGATCTTTCATCTCATTTATTTTTTACCATGACTATGTTTACAAGTGAGTGTAGTTAAAGTAAACATAAAATCAGGTCTTAAAATTATGTAAATACAACCTCAGATGAACAACACATGATTATACTGTGTTATTATTTTTAAAAAATACTAACGCAAAAAGCAGAATTGTGTGTGAAAGTACACCCTCAGTGTGAGCATCTCTATAAAAGCTGAAGTTCAGACAGTTTGCAGGTCTGGAGTATTCAATTGTGTATTAGCACAACATTAAAGAAGAAATGCATCAGAAATCATCTCAGAGAAGCAACTGATGCTGCTCACCAATCTGCGAAGTTGGAACTAGTAATTTGAAATCCATCATTGTAGAGTGAGAAAGATTATTCCACTGGTGAAAAACATTCAAAACCATTCGCAGGAGTAGATGTCCCAGCAAATTCACCCCAAGGTCAAGACCGTACAATGTTCAGAGAAACTTCAAAACAGAAAGGCTACACCTCAGACTGCACGTGTCTCAGCATGGTCAATGTTAAGTTCATGATAATACGATTAGAAAAAGACTGGACAAGTATGGATTGTTTGGAAGTGTCTCCAGGAGGAAACTTCTTCTCTTTCAAAAGAACATGGCAGTACAACTCAAGTTTGCAAAATTGCATCTGGAAAAAATTCCTTTGGAAACATTGGAACTGACAGAGGGTGTACTTTCTTTTTACTGTGACTGTAAGTCCTGAATTTAATTTTCCTTGGACTCGCAGCTTCTTCACTCATTTACAACTTGTTCTGTATAACCTTTTACCGCCATCGCTTGGGTCTTTTTAACCCAAAGAAGCAGAGTCCAGCCCTTTCTTGTTTACTACTTTCCTGGGAAAATGTTACAGGGTCTAAGAACACAAGAGTCATTGATTGTCAATTCACCTCAGCTTCTACCAAACACACCAGAGCATTTCCCCCATTTTCTCCTTCCTAAACTACCACAGAAAGAGCTTCACCATCAGAAACCTAAGGCCCCCAAAATCTTTTTGTGTAAGGGGCGTTGGATGCAATTTGTCCTTGTCATGGCACAGTGAAAGGGGCTCAAGGGAAAGAGGGCATCGAGAGCCTTGGAGCCAATTGTGCATGTTTTCAGCAGGCTGGCCTTCTGGGTCATTGGGCAATTCACCGAGAGCTTTTCCAGGTGATCACCCAGCAGTAAGTAGTGCTTCATGGGAAAGAGCATACTGTCGCCCCAGCCAGAGTTTCAAGAGCAGGTTAGCCACTGTATACAAAAACAGAGACCTACATACACAAAACAGCTGTGATCTAATGAAATCCATGCTCATCTCATGCACATGCATGCCTGTCACAGCTGCATGCATACTTGCATGAATACCACATACTCAGTACTAATGAGAAAGCCCTTAAGAAGGCTGTAATATTCTGCATCATTTATTTAAAGTAAAACGTACACACATGCACTACACACCTTTGCACTCATCCACACCTCCACTCATTGCAGCGTATTGAAAGTCATCTTCTTTCTCCTTTTGTGTTTCCCTTTCTGTCCTCTCTCTGGCTAATAAAATCTCCAGCACTCTGATATACAGCCAACCTTTCTGGACGTTTTAATGAGCTCTTCGGTCCCCCGTTTCTTCCTCCTCCTCAGTTCTTCCACAAAAAAAAATGAGCAATACAACACCCTTTCACTCATACAACATTCCCAAAAGGGTCATTTTTCTCTTTTTTTGTTTTGAAACTTGGACATTTCGTGTCCAGCGATTTTTATTTGGTTTTCTTTGGAAAGCAAAAACGGCTAAATGGTTATTCCTCTTGAAGGGAACGAGTGTCCGCACCGCAGATACCAGTCCACTTACCAGCGTGTGGTTTGTTGGTGGTCAACTTTTCACGTCCCTTCATTAGAAGTAACTAAAACTCTGTTGGAAAAACAATTCTCCTGGAATTCTTTTGCAATTTCAGTTCACCATTTTCATTTTTTTTTTAAACTAATTTTGTATCCTTCTCATAGATTTTTATTTTTATGCTGTGGATTCTGTGTCAACCACAGATGAGTCTTACTAACAAACAACAGCATTTTTCTTTCTGCAGCTCCAGTGGCAGAAATTGAGTTAAAAGCACAGTGAATGCTTTAAATTTTAAAAGGGATTCTTATCATTGTTTTAGCGCACTTCATCTGTTTAAGCCTATTTAATCATGCTTATCTTCTCAGTTTCCCTTTCCTTTTGCTCTCTGTTCTTGCAAAACATGTTTTCCGATCTCGGAGAATACCGACATGGCAAAACAAATATTTCAGGATTACAAGAAAATAAACCACGCGACGTAATTACATGCATATGCTTTCAAATCTTTGAAGGGTTCTATAACACAACTGAGAGTTTCTTTCCGACCTTTCTGGTCCATTGAAACTGCTGTACACAGCTATTCCTCAACATAAAATTACAAACAAATTTTATATATATATATATATATATATATATATATATATATAGATAGATAGATAGATAGATAGATATCTTTTTTTTTTTTTTTTTTTTTTTTTTTTTTTGATTTGATTCAGGTTGCAGGTAAGCTGTGAGTCATATAATAGAAGGAAAGGTGGCTGCTCAGGTTCCAAATGCGGAAATCCAGCGCCAAAGTGTTTCCAGCGCCACATGCCTGCTCTTTGGCCAAAATCTGCATGAGGGAAAAGCTGGATTGAAAAAGATGCTGGAGGACACAGAACAACTAAACCAAACCGTGGCTGGCCTCAAAGTCGGTCAGAAAAAGATCAGAGAATGGTTATCCAGCCAAGAAATCAATTTTGACTGTCATATTCATAAACGTAAAAACCACATCATTTGCAACCCCACCTACTAATGGTCAGCAGAGGTCATTGGTCCAGTGTGTGGTCTTAGTTGTCACTCTGGCAGCCAAGGCCTATCCACATTCATCCAACCATGACCTGCTTCCACCACGCTCTGCCTTTTCTCAAGGCCCCGGAGAACATGTCAAACTGAACACTTTTACTCCTCTGGTATGTTTCACTTGCCTCCTAGCACTGGCTGTTGCAGGGATTTGGATGTGTGATTTGTCAGAAGCTGTTTTTTAGCGCACAAAAACCACACCAAGCCCAACTATTATTTAGCGCTGCTCCAGTTTTCCTTTCAGCCTTTGGCAACATCAGTCAGTTTGTAAAGGCAAGTGTAAGTTTACTCAGTTATTATAGAAAAAAATACACATGTATTTAAAAAGTAGATCATGCTTTGATGTGTATTTTTTTTGTATTTATAGAAAAATTTGAAATATATTAATGGGACGGGCAGTCAAAGTTGGCCTTTCTATATAGAAATCAGCACATATCACAATGTTATGTTTATATTTGCTTGATCACTGCATTTTATATTTTAAAGTGATGTGACACTAATTATGCATTACAACGTGTTAGTAAGACTGAGCAAATATGAAAGATTCATGTGCTCCTTTGGTACCTTTTTCACCAATACTGTGACTGTGCCTAGTCTATAAATGCTTAAACACATTTCCACCACAAAAAAGAAGACTGATGACTTGTGTCAAAAATCTGTCCCAAAGGGAGGGTTCACAAGTGACTGGCATTTGGAGTCTGCAGATTCTGTTGACCATGATATTCTTCCCAAGGAAATCACACCGACTTCTGTTAATAACACTATGCAACATTTGGTTCCCAAATCTGTCAAAATGAAGGATGGTTTTCAGTGCACCAAGAGAGAACTGGCCCCAGCCACATGTTGGTGGAAAACAAGCACTGGAGTCACTGCCTGCATTTCAGGTGTGAACTTGGTTGTCCTTATTTTTGCAGATTGTGAGTCCTACTGTAAACCAGTGAAAGGCAACTTGAAGATCAACATGAAGAAATACTGCAAGAAGGATTATGGTAAGAGAGCAGAATTCCTTTCCATACCATTAATTAAAAAGCGTAAAGAGTTTTGAGTATTCACCTGAGTGTGTTTCTTGCACATGTGTTCCCAGCTGTCCAAGTGAACGTGCTGGACATGGAGACGGTGGGTGACTGGGCCAAGTTCTCCGTTAGCGTGGTGGCTGTGTACAAGAGTCGGGGCGAACCCTTAAAGCGAGGTGACAACATCTTGTGGGTACACATGAAGGACCTTGCCTGCAAGTGTCCCAAAATCCAGATGAGCAAACGATTTTTGGTGATGGGTGGCGCTGAAGGTGGAACGGGCCCAGGAGCAGGTCCAGGAGTCGGGCCCGGAGGTGGAGCCAGCAGTCCGGGGGCGGAGCGCATAGGCTTGGTGGCCGATAAGAACAGCCTGGTGATCCAGTGGAGAGACGTTTGGACGAGACGTCTGAGGAAGTTCCAGCGCAAGGAGAAGAAGGGGAAGTGCAGCAAAGCATGATTGGGAAAAGCAGCGTCCATCCCTACCTCTCCCTCCACAGCACTCAATCACAAATCCTGACTCTTGACTTCTCTTATCCCCGGCCACTCGAGTCCTTTCTTCTCCTCCATTGTGGGAACGCTGCACATTACAAAGACTGCATGTACCCTGCCTGTTTTAAGGACCACATTTTGTGTATATTGTATAATTATTTTCGTTTTTATTTTTCAAGTTTTTTTCATTGTAAGGCCACTTGTCTATTTGTCCGATTGGTTTGCCTTAAAAAGGGACCATTAAAAAGGGTGTGAAGTGTAGACAAAAGCAGGCGCCATTTCCCCCTCTCGACGACGGCAACTGAACTGTCCAATCCCCTGCTAAAAAATACAACCCCCTGTCAAACTGCCTGTCTTCTGCCATTTTAAGGTATTTCCATGCAAGACTACCAATGCTCACCCCTCACTGTTCTCTGAGGATTTTATTACAGAGTGTTTGTCACTTCACAGACTGATGTCAGCAACAAGACAAGCTACAGATCTCCAGCTTGGCCACCTCACACTGATGACCTTCAGTATTTTCCTGTCAAAACAGGCCTAATTTCTCAAGGTCTTTGCAGTATCTTCTTTGGACTATAGGACTTCTATGTCCTACGAGGAACCAAGGGCTCCCTTTGCAGGGACATTTTCCACAGCAAACCTCAGTCACACCACCACTGCTGCTGCCGCCACCACCACACAGCCCTCAGAATAAACTGCTCACGTAGGCTCTTATACGGTCAAGTACCTGATGCCACTGCTCATACTAGAGTTTGTATATCTTGTGTGGCTACTTTGCTATCTCAGCCATCCACATCCTTATTTGAGATGTATCCCTTTGTTGCATTGGGCCTGCGATGTGACTCACTCGTGCCCAATGCAACAAAGGGATACATCTCAAACCACTATTCCCTCTTATGAGTGGTTTATAAAGTCACCATCATGACTCATGGCCTGTCACTTTGTGGAAGATGAAGCGGCGCATACCGAATTTCAGAACAAAACCAACTTTTCCATTGAGACTTTTGCGCTTCGTGGATATTCTCTTTGCTGAGTACAGCTCTTCCAGTCGTTGCTGTGTGGCCAGTGTCACTTATGTCTTTAAAAATGGCCGAACATTTCATTGCGTTGACTGATGAAGACTGGCAGGCTTTTGTTTGCCACAACAAGAGATTGAAACAAGAGTTCCTTTTTCATGCAGTAAAAACACAAAAACAAGTTGCATAAAGAAAAGACATAGCTGTATTGTTGGGTTTTTTCGTTTTTGTTTTTCATTCCTTTCTTAGTATTTCGACAAAATGAATGAGCCTGGAACATTTTTAGTGCTCACTGATTGTATTATGACATGAGAGGATCATATTTCAGTCCTCATGTGCTTTGTTAAGTTTGCATGTTTGTGGGGTTTTTTCTTTTTCTTTTCTTTTTTTTTTTTGCTGGTCCATCAAATCCTTACAGGGAGCAGAGAGAGGTAAACCAATATGAGCATGAAGATCCAAAGGAAAACTTCCCAGGTCATCTTCCACCACTTGCCCACCCCAAATGCATAACCCTGTCATGCCTTGCCAAATAAGAGTAGTCAGTTTTTAAATTCAATTAAGAGACTATGAAAGTCAGGACCAACGAATTAACCGCAGAGAGACCCATCTGGTTGCGCTCAAGCTTTTTATCTGCCTTTTGCAGTTATTTCATTTTGTAAACGACTTTACAATTTATTTAAATAGAGTACAATATAAACACACAGTTTAGTTGAGGGGCACATCAAGCTCACATAGCATTGAGTGTTCCTACAGGCATCTCATGCTAGCTTGTGGTTACGCTCCTTTGGCTTTGGCGGCATGTTTGGTTTGTCATTCCTCCAAAAGTGTCTCTCCTCTGCTCTCGTCTGTGTGTCAGCCACAAACTCCCTCCCTCCACCCCTTTCCCCCAACCCCCCCGAATTCTCCTTTTAACCCATTTTGCATGTTGTGTATTTAGTGTTTTAGATAAGTGAAAGCACAGAAAGAGGCTTCCAGACTCCTCTGTGGTGTATAGTACTGCACTGTAGTTCTTGTTTTCTGAGAATGTAAATCAATCTGCAAAGAAAAGACACACAGGTAAATTGTCTGATTGTGTTTATGAAGTGTTATTAGAACTGAGGACGTCTAATGGCATGATATTTGATGCTGTTATGAACTCTGAACATGACTAGATGTTGTTCAAACAATTGTGGCTCTTCATGCTTTTCTCTCTCATCAAGACATTTTTTGTTTTTGTTTTTTATAATACAATGCAAAAACAAGTTGTAACCAAAATGAATTATAAGCCACCACGACTTCTGATGTGTGACAAAAAAAAAAAAAAAAAAAAAGCAGACGTTTAAGTTTTCTATGGCACTATGCTGAGGGCACAAATCCCACTGATGGAATTTCCCAAAAATGCAGAAGCAGTCCTTTATTTATGTGTTGGCTGTCCTCTGTGACCTGTCAGACAGGTGGTGTTACAGTAGCACCCGTGTCCGCATCTTGGTATGTAACTCTAGCATTACGATGAATTGTCAAAATATTTGCCTCAGCTCCTTGAGCACCCAACACCCTCGTGAAGGAATTCCACAAAATTCTTTCTCCTCTAGTTTTCACGTGATATGTCACACTATAGGAACGCTTCCAAAAGAGGTTTTTTCCGATGCCTGTTGATCATTTTTGCCAGTTCAGTTTACCCAAAATGCTGGATAGTTCTTAAACTATACACATGTATAACTATCCTGCCAGCAAATCTTTAGAGTGTGGCACTGCATGGGAACACATTTACCCTAAGGGCCCCGTTGTACCAGCCAAGCAGATAAGTGTACAATCATGTCAGGTTTTCCTGCTCACATGGTCACAGATCAGACGGACATGTTGTAAGATGACTTGGTGGAGAAAAAAGTATAGATGGAGGCGATTTCCCTTATATCAGTGCTGATGCAGAGGTTTTTTTCGGAGTAGCAACACTATTGTTCCGAGGAGTACTGTAGCAGCTTCCTGCACCATAAATTTTTAGGACTATGATGATGACGTTGCCTGTGGCGCACAAAAAGACCAGCGTGAAAGGTATACTGAGGCATCCTGTCATGCAGCTACTGCGGCCAGATCACATCAATCCACCACAGCAACTGATCTTGTCAATAACAATAGGAAATAAGTTTCACTATAATGATGTTAAACAAAATGTTACTGGTGTATCACTTCTGCCATAAAACGTCTGAAGCCAGCAGCTGATGGATCACCATGTGTTAGCTAGCTAGTTTTAGCTAAAGCACCCTTGCCTTTGTTTTAATAGTTGAGAGCTTTTTTTACCTTCAAATCTAAAAGAGCAAATCAAATCAAGATTAAGCATGTTTGTGCTTTTGCACTGCAGTGTAAAGTGAAGGAATCTCCACTAAATGCACTATATGGACAAAAGTAGTATACCTCACACCTACAAGAGCTGCTCAGGTACCAAAATCCATGTCGTGAAGCTCCTGGCACACAGCTTCTGTGCTGATGTTAATGCTAAACAAGGTTTGCAAATCTGCAGTTATTGAGTCACAGGTGCACCTTAGCGGTTGCTCTGTAATCTCACATGGCCTTCCACTTTGTCACTATTTCTAAACACGCCCATGTTTGCGAAAATACCACCGATAGCTTATCGTAGAATATCTGGAAGAAGGAAAAAAATTACACATGTGATGGATTTCAATGAGCTCTTTAGAACTGATCTTTCACAAATGCTTGTAAAAGCAGACTGCGTTGCTAGGTTCTTCATTTTATACACCTGTGGCAATGGGTTTGAAAACACTTGAATTCATTAAAAGGTGTGGTCGAAAATCTTTTGTCCATGTAGAGTTCAAGTAAAACATCACCAGAATGGAGCGGGATCACATCTTTGTGTGAATCCTTTAAAAGGGTGATCTAAACATTCATGGATTGTAAAAGATGAAATATTTACACGGTTCTCCTGCAGTTCTGTGGAGTGTCTGGTATGCAAGCTGGAAAAAAAATAGTTTTCCCTGCAGGCCTCTGCACAGGTCACATGATCGAAAACTACGACCCAGCTTTTCCTTTTCTTAAGTGCCCACCCTGAACATCGAAATCAAAATAGGTTAAAATTGGCCAGATTTTGTTTGAGTGGGGGGTTAGGGGGTGGAAGTGTAGCGCTTGTGAAAGCTATTTTGTGAGCCTCATAGAGAGAGCCATCCTGTTGTTTTATATTAACAAGCCCAGCAGCTTGGCAGTGGAACTGAGACCATAACTGCTTCACTTTGCTTCCTCCCCCCTGTTTTTTTTTTCCACAGCGTTTATAGCATTCACAGGTGTGTGAGTTTGTGTGCTTAATTAACCTTCCCGAGCAAACAAGTGACACGCACAACTTGCAGAGAGGTGAGAGGAAACTTATTTGAAGTTTAGCGTTTTTGGGTGGGGGTAGGGTTCTGAAACGGTCCATGATGAAGAATTATATCACACACATTTTCTTGGTCAACTTCCCATTGTTTGTTTTTTGACTATTAATTTTTTCTTTTATTTTTTTGTGCACATGCGTCATTTTCATCCACACATTTGGCTTGTCCTGATGCATTTTTTTTTAAATATTGTAAATATGTACTGAACTGCCTCTGCCGTTTATGTTGTCTTTTGTAAAGCATCACTTAGCCTGGGATGACTCACATTTATGGATGTACAAACCAGATGATTATGGATGTTATATGGATGTAGAAACCAGGAACATATGCTTTCGTGATCACGACCAGAAGACGTGGTTCAGATATTACACAGAATGTATTCCTTTCGGTTTTATGTTGTTTCCAGACAACAACCACACAATTGTAAATGACTTTGAGGTGAATGGAGTAAAAACGTGACTGACTGGACCCTCTGCTTTTCCCATAGAGGTACAGATGGAAACTGACACACAAAGCCCACCATGTCCTGTTACATTAATGTCCTGGGAATAATGGTTCACTCACACAAAAATTGTCCACCTACCTTTTTGGGGGGAACAAAGGGATCCTGCCCTCAGTCTAGCACTGCTTTTCACTTCTGTTATATCGAAGTCTTCCTTGTACATTTTCCTCTGAGGCAATGAACCACTGACTTTTTAATCTAAATGGTAAAAAATAAATTATTAGGTAATGAACTGTGCGTTGTGTTGATCATCTGTCTCTTTAATAGCGGCTATTAGCCTTAGCTGCAGAAATTATATAAAATTGATCATGTGTGTTTTCTCCATTGCTCAAACACAGTTGGCACTGCTCTGGTATGTTTCCACTCACGGGGGCTAGATGGGGGTTTGAAGAAGAGAATATTGGGTAGAGCGGCTCCCCTCCTCTATGAACGCTGCAAGAGCTAAAGCTCTGTAAATAAACAATGAGGCGCGCACACACAGTATATACACGCAATTTAATGCGTTCCTCACCTTGGAGGAAACCCAACTCCAGAGAAAGGCTCAAAGCAGGAATCTCCTTACTCTCTTTCACCTACAGTGTCCTCTCTTCCTCATCTCCCCACCCACTAACCAAACAGGCCAGCTCCATCCATTCTCCTGAAGGTAAATTACAGGAAAGCAGTCATTTATCATCACTCTCCCCAGGCATGGCCACTGAGGCTCTGAGAATAGAGGTTTCACAGACTGGACACACACACACTGAAACATATCTTGAATCTCTGAATCAAGCATCTCTCTCCTGGACATCCTGGCCTTCTATCAAGTTGCTGTTTATATTGAGTTCAGTTAACTATACACCAAAGCAAAACCGTCTACAACCAGAACAAAACTGAAAATCCTTAGTCCTGTAGGACATTCAGTCATTAAAGACGATCAGCATTTACATGAGCAAAATATTGCCTCAGTTCTTCGCTTCTTCTTACGAATAACAAAATAAAGATGTTAAGATGTTGTTTTACAAGGCACCAAGCTTTCTCCTTTTTTGTAATCTCTGTGACAACCAATAACCGAGTCCCAGACCCCAAACCCACTTTGATGTCACCCTTTATTTTGTAAAGTTCATTTGAAGCCTCAGCTTTAGCTTTTTGGCTACCATTAACTATTAACATATTGGGATGGGAGGGTGGAGTCCTAAGCTGTCAATAAGTCCCAGTTACCTTGGTTAGCAAGGTTTATCCATAGACTATACTAGTGAATCACAAAGATAGGGGAATTCTGTCACATACAGCTTTTCAGACTTCAAATGTGGTTTCCTTTTGCTTTCTTCAGTTAGAAACAACATTGAAAATTTGACATTTGAGTCTTCATAACAACATTTTACAAACTGCTGGTTGCTACAGCGATTAATCTTTGAGTGGTCGAAACTTTTAAGGCCTCAGTCACACAGGCTTAGTGACCAGCTGGTGGGAATAATGTGTGTTCCTTTACTGGTTGGTGAGAATCGCTGGGTGAACATCAGTCGGAAAGAGGGTGCAGCAAAGGTCCTTGTTTTTGCTTTGGTCACTAGCAGATTGCTGCAATTGCCTGTAGTTTCCATAGAAGATGACAACATGATAACACTTGGAAATTACTAGTTAAGTGGATAAACAGACTCACAGAGGCAGCCAACATGTTTCAAAGGGTGGAAGTTTGACTTTGAAGGCAAACATTCTCCGTTAATGTTTTGTGTTGCACTTTTAACAGTTTCACTACAGCTCGGAGAGCAACGGCTGATTGTTTTTTTTTGACAAGTCAGTGTATTGCAATCTAGGGGAACCTGTTAGAAAATCTGTTAGTAATCAAAGAAAATGCTGGTATGTTTTTGGTGCAACGTGGCATACCTCTTTGTAACCAATTTCAGGTTGCGACTGCCAGCAGTCTCCAGCAATATACCTCACTGATCAGCCTGCGTGGCCGGGGATTTGGCAACTGATTTCACAGCAACTGCCACCAACCTCAAGCAACCGTTTGGCGACCAGCTGGGAAATGCACATTTTTCCCTTACCACTGGTGGTTGCCAAACCTCATTGAAAGGTTTAGGGTTTTCAAGGTTTACCCATAAAGATGATCATGGCGATGTTGGTTTATAAAGTCCTGTTATGAAGACTCGAATCTAATCAGAAATCGCCACTTGGACGAAAGATTATGGGGTGCTAATTTATTAGCTATTGCTTGGTTAGCAAGGTGTATCCAGTGTAAGTGTGTCACACATGGGATAACTGCTACCACAAATATGGGACTAGGTTCAGCTGACTGGTCAGAATTAGATGATAACGGCAGCCCTCATTCAGAATGGCCAAACTCCTAATAATGTATAAGCTTCTAATACAATTCAAACAAGTCAGTTAATCACAAAATCCTTCCCAGTACAGCTTCTTTTATTGTAGAGACCAAAACCACTTATTTTTCTTGTGGGGACTGATTTTTGGAGTCAGCTTCAAGTACCCACTTGAGCAACTCCACTTTTTGGTGTTGACTTTAGTTTTCAGGCCTGCAAGTGGCACTTGATCCAAAAAGCCCCTTAACAAGCTTTTTCTACACTATGTTTTCTAAAGTAATGCAGCCCACCTACTGTTTGTCTCTATAAAGGTTTATCAAAAACATCTACATTACTTTCCCTCATCACCTGCACCGCTCTCACGCTGCATTCATCTCTGTCAGCTAATTTTGTTTCCTTCACCTTGATGAATGCATCCGTAATGGAAAACCTTGATCTAAAGAGCTAAGGGGCTCCCTCTTAGGGTTCATTGCGAATTACTGCTATAATGAAAGTTACATCAACTATAGCCAGTGTAAATCACTGTCACATTTAAGCTTTGTTTGCTAGTGTTTACAGAATAAACTGACTTACGGGAGTTTTGTGAATAATTTGCTGCTTTGATGAAAAGAGAAACTAAAGTAAAGCCAAATATTGTCCAGTTTGTCCCCTCCCTATTCTACTGACACACACACAACCACAGGAACACACACACACCCATCAGCAGACGAAGGGGGCTTACCAATTGTGCTTTCATAAGCTGCCAAAGCGGCTTCATTGGATTTAAATGGAGCCTCATTACCACTGTGCTTCAAAGCTCAACAACGGCATTTTCCAGCATGGGGTCTCTGTATGTGTCTGCAGGTCTCTTTCCAAAGACTTTTCTTTTCCCCTCGTGCTCTTCTTTTATTTTCACCACAACTTACCATCCTAATGGTCTAATGGGACTTATTTCTCTTTTTCACGCCGCCCTCCCCCAGCCTCTATCTCTTTTCCATCATCTATATATCTGTGAACACTCGTGTGTGTGTGTGTGTGTGTGTGTGTGTGTGTGTGTGTGTGTGTGTGTGTGTGTGTGTGTGTGTGTGTGTGTGTGTGTGGGTCAGCAAGTACTAACCCCCCGAAAACCGCAACAAAAATGTGGCGAGAAATCTGTGTGGACCGAGATCATAAATATTCAGTGGTGAAGGTCTGATCTCTTTCTCTCTCCTCTCTGCTGTGTGTCTGTTTTTTTTCCTTTTCTGAGTGAAACCAGCTGTCGTCTGAAGAGACGCCGCTCCCTCTGGATCTGACAACATGCATGACAATGACCACACCTCTGCTCGCACATCTGTCATCCTTCGGTCTCTTCATATTTCCAACTTTCCGTTTTTCCATTTTGCCTTCATCTTTCCAAGGGAAACATCGTCTTCTCGCTTTCAAAACGTTCAACCTTTCTAGGCTGCAAATGGGCTAATCACATCTCTTTTGCTGGCCAGCGATTTTCCAGACACAAACAGACAACGTCGGGAATTGTAGGGGACTGCCGCCGCACAAAACTGGAATTCAGTGCTCTCTTTTTTCCCATTTTATTGCAGAAACAAACTTTATTGGGCTAGTGAGTGATTGAAAATGAGTGAGGAATAGGGGGGTAATTTAAAACCAGTGTGGTCCCTGATAGGAGCATTGTGGACCACAAGCCTGTTCCTAATCCGCCCCTCAGCTTTGTGTTTGATTGGGTACTGTTGAAAATGGGGATGAGTCTGCCTCTTCAAAGCCTGTAACATAAGAGGAATGTGTGTGTGAGTCAAAGTGTGTGTGTGTCTGTATTAAGGTGATCACAAAAAGCGGATTGTGTGCAGATGGACAAATAGAAATTACACTGGTAAATTTTGCATAAGCCCTTTATGAGCTGTTTCACTTATTACTGAGCATTTTAAAGCCATTGCTTAAGCAATTACAGTCCTGGCTTCAGCACTTCAGTAATTATTAAACTTTCATGCCCGTGCCAAATTATTCATGTATTTAAAAAAGAAAAACAACAATAACCAGACACTCAATATTGTGCTTGGCTAAGAATGCCGTGTCTGATTGCGATGGGATACTTCAGCATCGGGATCAGGCCTTGGGTGAATATTTAGGTTTGGGAAAAGAGCTGAATACAAAAATTTGGGCGCGCCTGGGAATCTGAGGAAATACCAAAAAGAAAATATAGCTTTTTTATTAGTGTTTCTGAAGTTATGGTGACTGTAACGATAAGTCTTGGCCTTAATATGAGCTGGCCACGCTAGAATTTCAATTATTACTTGCCCTGTGGGCTAAATCTGGGGGTTTCCAAAGTGGACAAACACAATATGTGAGAATATGAGGAAAAAATATGTGTGTAGTGGCACCCACTTTTTAGAGGGATAATCTATTCGGGATAAATCGAATTCAGAGAGCGTTGTCCATTCATAATTTACAAGTGATGACAGAAAATGTGCCATTTGAGAAGTATCCTTATGCATTATTGGCTTTGCAATGCATGCAAACCTCACGGCCAAAGATTTGATGAAATATGCAAAAATTCAGGGGTGAACTGGAGGAGAAGTTGCATTTTAGATGAATATGACTCATTTTTTTGGAGTACATACAGTATAAACAGCTCCTGGGTGGTGGTGGAGGAATGATCATGACAATACATTTTTTAATCACAAAGAAACAAAACAAAACAAAAAATCAGATTTGAGACACCACCATGGATCACAGGTAGGTCCCAGGTTCAATAGTTTTTCCAAAGTTGCCAATCTTTCTCTCTACATTCCTCGCTTCCAAGTCTTCCATTACTCACTTATAAATTTAGGAAGAATGCTCCTCTTTCCTCCAGGCTCAAGCCCTTTTAAGCTCTACACCTCAGGCTATACTGTAACAGACTGTGTCAGGCTGGGCCGATCCACTTCAGGCCCCATCTGTTGGCATTTAGCACCAGCTTCCCCGCCTCTGCACAGATCTCCGGTTGACATTAACTGCCCTAATTTGTCTGCCAAAGCCCACTCTGATTGCTACCATGTGACGTTATGCGAAAGGTGAGGGATTCCTACTTATCTGTGAGGACAGGCAGAGAGCAGAGCAAGGGGGGATGGGTGAAAACAAGAGGGGGGTAAGCAGGGTTAGGAGGAAAAAAGTTAAGTAAAGAAAGTGATCAGGGAAGGCATACTATGTGAAAAAAGTGGGAATAAGATTGATTGTCAACCAGTGTTGATTAAATAGTTGTGAGATGTCCCAGATGGGACATCACTGGGACCCTTGCTGTCATTCTCTACAGTCTGCAACCCAACATGATCAAAAATGTAAAAGATAAGTTTTGAAGTCTATTTTGTAAAGTTTTTCCACGTGGGATTTGTGTTGTAACAGTTGGACAAGCAGGGATATGTGGGAAGAACATGAAGGCATGCCATGCCTTGTATAGCTTAACCCCTTCATTCAAATGATGATTTTATATATAGAATCGTTTGCTTAAACCTGCCCTAAATATAAATTCCACATGCACTTCCAGAGACTGTAAAGGACATCCGGAAAGTATTCACAGTGCTTCACTTGTTCCACATTTTGTCATACAACAACAACAACAGCAAAGCTTGAAATTCTAGTATAGCCTGCTTAGCTTTTGCTCAATACTTTGTTAAAGCATCAAGTCATAAGCATGGTGGCAGCTGCATCATGTTGTTGGTTTGAGGGACAGATATATCCAAGACAACAACAACAACCTTGAGCACACAGCCAAAATAACAAAGGAGTGATTTCAGTACCACTCTGTAAATGTCCTTGAGTGGCCCAGCCAGAGCCCAGAGTTTAACCCAATTGAACAGATGTGAAAATGGCTGCACACTGACCCTCCCCATCCAACCTGATGAGAGGTTCTGTAAAGAAGAATGGGAGAAATTAATGTGCCAAGCTTGTAGCATCATACTGAAAAAGACTTGAGGCTGCAATTGCTGCCGAGGTGCTTCAATATTAAGCAGAGGCTGTGATTATTTATTTACATGTCATATTTTACAATTTATTTTTCATAAATTTGCACAAATTTCAAGCATACTTTTAATCATTTTGTCAATTTTGTCATTATTTGTCATAATTTTTAGTTGAAAAATGAATCTAATCCATTTTGTAACAAGGCGCTAATTTATTAGCTATTGCTTGGTTAGCAAGGCATATCTATGGACTCAATGAGTGTGTCACACATGGGATAACTGCTACCACAAATGTTGTACTAGGTCCAGCTGACTGTTCAGAATTAGATGACGATGGCAGCCCTCATTCAGAACAGCCACACTCCTAATAATCCACACACTTCTAATACAATTCAAGTACATTAATAACAAGTCGCCCCCTACTGGCCATTAGCAGGAATGACAGTCTTAGTGAATATCCACATGCATGTGTACTTCTTAGAACAGGATTTTTGGTGATTTTCATTTTCAGAAATTTCTCAGTCCACATGAAATCAATTAATTAATATTCTGCCAATAAAAAATAAAGTACAACTTAGTTACAGGAATATTTAAGGAAACTGTCTGAATCTTTCTCATTCCTCGTGCAACGTACTTTCAGCTTTTAAGCAGGGTCCTGACCTGCACTATTTCCTCTTTTTGTGGGGGAAGTAGATGAAGTGGATGTTCATTCAGCCACAGATTAGCCTGTGAGCATCACTTTTCTCTAGTTGACTGGACATTATGTAAGCTGTAGTCAAATATTTCAGGAGGAAGGTTGCCCTGGTTGGTCTGCATGTCAAAGATTGATATATAACTCTTCAAACCTGTTCATATGTTGTTGTCTGAAAAAACTGACTAAACAGGAATCAGCTAAATTATTTAAGTGCAGGTAAGCTTTTTACATCCATTGCCCCAGCTGCGTTGCCTGTTGCAGTTAATTCTTCTCTTTCTGCTACAGTAAACATGCAGGTGTGTAACTCTGTGGGGTTATTTGGCAAAAGCTGTTGCACTGTTATACTGTCCAATGGGCCAGCGATCCTTTTTTTGTCATATTTTTACTGCATGCTTTATGGCCTGTGTATCTGTGCATATGGTTTTACTTTAATTCTTTTGCAGTCATGCCTGCTAACTGTGTGCGGTAGTGTTTGAGCACCATGACAGTTATCAGGCAGCGCGAGGCTGTTAATGTGCCCACCATCAGGTGTGATTATTTTATTTTCCATTTGTCGCAGGTGTCTGTATCGTTGACTTACTGGGAAATAATATTATGGTTAGAGTTTCAAGTTGTACAGAAAAAAGAAAAGAAAAAAATTGAGGAGCTTCAAGGTAAACCCACATAAACTATCCTTTAAGAAAAAAAAGCTGCTTTCAGCTGCTCCCTTATTCACAAGGGGCCACCACAGCAGGTAGCTGTTTGATTTCTCAGACTTTCTATGCCAGATGCCTTTCCTGATGCAACCCCAAAGAAAAGAAAGGTAAACTAAGGCAGACACACGGCTTTTCCTCCTTTCTTTGTGCCTCCTTTCACCTCAGACCTACTGCCTTTAACCTGAAAATTTATCTCAGCAAGCCATGTTGAAGGCAGCCCATCTAACACTCCTTTTAGGTGGGTCATTTTGTGTTCATGGTTCACCTCTCTGTCCCTTATTCTGTATAAACGCTGCTATGTGTTTAGAGACTAAATACAGCAAAAGGCTGGAAAAAAAACAATGACCCGATCATGCTTTTGTCTTCATGTCTCTTCCACAGTGTCTCCCTCCCTTGTCCTTTCTCCCTCCCCTCACCCCCAACCTGTCGTGATAGATGGCTGCTCCTCCCTGAGCCTGGTTCTACCTAAGGTTTCTTCCTGTTTAAAGGGAGTTTTCCCTTTCCACTGTCACCAAGTACCTGCTCGTACAGGGTGCCCCAACTGTTGGGATTTTCTTTCTATTATTGCAGGCTCTTTACCTTACAATATAGAACATCCCGAGTCAACTGTTATTGTGATTTGGTGCTATACTGTGTCTATTTTCAATGTATTTTTATTTTTTTGGATCTCAGTGTTTCACTATCTTTGTATTATCTTCCTGGCTTCCACTTCCTGTTATTTTGGTCATTTCTTTTACCTCTGTGTACTTCTATACTGTCTGTCTTTTTCTCCCCTTTTTTGTAGTACTTTATGCTTCTCCCCTCGAATCAAGTGTATTGTAAATACTTGATTCCTCTGCTCACATCATGGTCCCTCCCAACAAAGAGGGCACCACATGAGACAAGGAGGAGACACGACATGATCTCAGATGTGTTTTATTTTTAGGGCCAATTTCAATTAAATTCACACCATGGCACAGTGGGAGTAGAGATATACCTCTTTGTAATCACACAATCAAGGGCTGAAGATTTGATCATTGCTCTATACAAAATGGCATGAATAAAGAGGACTAGTTGTTTAAAGAGTACACCTGTGTCTATCTCCACTGTTGTCCAGGTACATTTTTGAACCTGAGACATCCTTGAACATGATATAGACAGCCAGGAGGATAGACTAGAGAGCACAAATAAGAGAAATTAGGAAAAAGCCTTCTGGTTTGCCTGTTCCCATCAGCCCCCTCTCTGTATACAGTCTTGTCTTTCCCTTTGCCAGTTCATCTGTTGTCCTCTGTGTGTGTCAGCCCCTTGTTCCTTAAGCTTCTACCTCTTCAGTTCTGGGTTTCTGCTTTCAAATGTCCTGTGTTTGGGTCAAATCACAGAAATGATCAAAAAATATGAGCTAAAAAACTGAAATGCTTAACAAAAATCACCACTTATCACTAGTGACACTAAGCGGATGCTACAACATTAAAGCATCTGGTACTATAGATCAAGTTCACCATACGCAGGCTGTCTTTCTGTTGGTCATCAACTGGCTAAGTTAACTCAGTGATTCATATCAGTCACTCTTATTAAAGGGTTGGCGCTTGCAGCATCTGACCAATATACCAAGATTACTATTTTAGACCTACTATATTAACAAGGTTTAGTCTACTTAAAACCAGTATTAATAAGACAAAAGAGAATCTGATGGATTATAACTGAGCATTTTCAAATTCATATTTAAAAGAGAGCTTTAATTTTTATTTTGAATCTTAATCTGGAGCTCTGAGCTCTACGGCATAAGTCACCATGGCAATATAACTGGTAAAATGTGGTCTGCCTTCATAGCACTAATAACCCAAGGTTAAACCCAAAGCTAACTGGATAAGACAAAGTCCTGGCTCATAGTACTAGCCTCTGGTGGGAAATGCCATCTGCTGTGTTAGCAGAATGAGAGTTCACCTGGAAGACTCTAGCCAGAGACCCATCCAAGCTAATGACAACTCTTGACCTATATCCAATCAAAATCTGCCATGCATATGTGCCTTTAAATACGTTGATGTAATAAGAAATATGAATTGATCCATGGTGCTTTTGCTATTGCTTTTCAACAGTCCTGCCAGTAAATCACTCACTTGCCCAATAAAGTAGTACCACTTACTGGTTTGGTAACAATAAAAAAGTGTCAAACTGCAGAGCTCAGCATCAATCTGTCTTAAATTATCCTTCCAAATAATACTTAATATTTTTCATTTATAGATACACAAACTCTAATTATTAAGAAGTTCTCAGATCTGAAAGAGCAGAGGTGCACTCGTCCTCCCCCATCCACTAGAGGAGGAGTGTGTTTGCCAGGCAAAGCAGGAATCGGGCTCTCGGTTCAATAACACAGGCACCTGTGAAAATATGGGCAGCACATCACGTATCAAACCAAATAAAGTCACACCGGCGTAAAGTATGGGCATACTCTGATGAAAGATGCCATTCGGCAGGCACACTCACGGGCCAATAAAACACCTTGCTAGCACGATGCTGGAGCTCGGGGCTAGATCTGGTTTTCAAGGCATAGAGGGTTAAGTTGTGTGGTCGCTCTTGTATTCACATTCTGGTTAAAGCAACTGATCATAAAAAACGTTGGCTGTTAAACTGTATGAAGTGTTCTGGACTGCAAAAATAAAAGTATACAGTGACATAAGGTGTTGTAAAACACAAACAGCCATACAATGAAGGCTTGGCACTGCAGTCGTTTTTAATAAAAGTGAATTCCAGTGAGTGTATATGTAATAGTTCAGTGGCTAGCAGGGCCATGCAGGGTCCAAGGTCTGACATGGTGCTGTAAAACCAGAGGAAACCACGCTTCCTGTCCCCTACTCCTGTTTCTTGAGCGCTAATAGTTGAAGCTAAGCTACAGCCAGGAGAACACAAGCAGTGTGGTAGAACCAGGCCGCAGAATAAGGAAGCCATCGCCGTTTTTTTTGGCACAACAACCTCAGGCCAGCATTACCAACTCATTGAGACTGCCAGCTGCTCATAAGCTCATAACATGCTGGACGGGCATTCAGGCACAGGCAGGAACCATCCTGGCATTATGCACTCCCGTTTCCTTTTCCTCCTGTCAGGAAAGAGTCATGCTCGGCAAAATGTTTATGAGCTTTCGGAGGGGCGTTGCGTGTTGGTAAATCATTACTTAGAAGAAGAAAAGGTGCCTCATCTTGCTAAATCAAGGGAATGGAAAAACAATCCATGCAAGCACCATAGGCCAGAAACTCATAACCGCTGGCTGTGTTTTTCCTCTTTTGAGCATGGGAAACTTCAGCCTTGCATTTGGGAAGTTTAAAGCAATAAATTATCCAAAATACATAATGTTCCATTAACATGCTTACATCACTTTTTGTACTGAATTTGGTTTATTTACTGTTTACTTTTTTTCACTTGTACTGTGAACAGTAAAAGTGAAAGCAACTAATTTACTGTAATCTTATTAAGAGGTGTATTTTGGAACTTTAAAATTTGCAACATGCATTCTAAAATCTAATTGGTAGGTAAAATATCTAGTGCATGTTTGAAGTTACTGGACAAAAAATCACCACTTCACATTTGAATAAAGATAAAGTGCAGGTGTACAGGCCATCCAGCAAATGACAGGGGGAACGATATTTTGAGATAGTGGACTGTCAGTGAGGCGCAATACAGAGGATCTTTGGCCAGTGCACCTGTCTGAGGTATCCCTGAAACCAGAGATGAGGCGGGGGCAGGGAAAACCCCTCTGAAGTCATTGTGACAGATACTCTGCTTGTTATTTTTCAAGAATGTTACGACTTAGTCTCGTGTAAGTCTGCAGAAGGAGACCTGTTATAGATTAAATGATGTATTCTGCAAAATAAAGCAGCTTCTTTTGTTGCCCTTACATGGAGACGCTTTGCAAAGTCTAAGTTGATGTTCATATGTGAAGGTAAAATCAGACCATTTCCTCAGAGATGACGCAGCTTTGCATTTAATAAAAAACACTACATCATGGAGAAGCACTTAACTTCACAATCTAATGTTAACCCCTCTGCTAAAGGGAGAAAACAGCCTACAAATGACAGTTATCTTCAGGGTCCAACTTATCAGGCCCCCCAAGTCAGGGTGTAGCTGTACCACACAAAAAGCATACGTAATAACAACCAGGTGGGGACACTTTGCAAGCTCACTGGAATGTAAAAACCCCTGAATCTCTGTCTTGCTTTTAAAAGAAACCAATGAAGATCATAGTAGAAATGATAGAAACTGCAAAACAGGAAGAAGAAAGAAGGATTTTGTATATCTTCTTCTTTAGAAAACCCTGAATGTTCATAAACAAAACAAATAAAAGCACAAAATAAACCAAATTTGATTTCATAATTTAAAATTCATCATACATCTCTGGCAGCAACTTTTTTCATCCTTATATTTCCAGCCTCTTAGTCAGTTAAGGCCAGCTTTCAGTGGAAATCAATTACAAAGCACCTTTTGAAAAGTCCCTCAAGACCTGTTTGGTTTGTGGTGTGAACAGCGGTATCACATTACACATCTAAAGTGGGCTTCAATAGGCTACCAGTCATTAGAAGGTGCTGAGCTACAACACGGCTAACACCAGCCCTACAATAACCGCTGTGGTTATGACTTTTCAGCGGTGGTTACCACAGCACTGCTGCAGAGTTAGACTAGCTCGAGCACTTTGGAGTGAATTAATGCCGACTTGTAACCATTAGTGCTTTCCCTCACAAATCTGTGGACCTGAATAGTTATTTGTGAGTGGTTAATTTGAAGCAGACTTGTGACACGTGTCATCTGAAAAATTGCCTGTAACATGATGTAAGGTTTCAATTTGACAAAAGTCCCCTGAAAACATTCAACCTTAGAATGAAACATTTATTTGCTACTGACTACAATCTGCAATTGAATATTTGAATCTTCTCTGTTTCGTTTAAATGTGTTTTTGCGCTTGTGACTGAAGATTTTTTTGTATATTCCTGCTGTCACTCAGGTGACTGTCTATATATTTCTCTGTGTGATGCAGGCTTTCATTCCTCCTATTCATTTTTTTTCCTTTTTTTTAATCAGCCAACATCTGGTTTTAATTAAGGGGCCATATGGAAGCCCCCACCTCATGCGCTCCTCCTCCACAGAAGATGGAAAGTTACGCATATGTGCAGTCACCTTTATACCTGAGAGGTGAAAGACTGTGAGTGATGAACACTGTGACAGACAGATCCAGACAGCGAGAAAAGAGATGTTTTGGGGAAAGCGTTTCCTTAATTTGGATTAAGACTGCTCAGGCACAGGAATACGAATCGTTGAAGTTGAAATTTTGATGATACAGTAATCAATATGAATGAAAAAAGACTTCAGAACATGATACTGTATGTAAATTGCTTTTGTCGACGCTCTTTAAAGTCTAGCTTTTGCGCGTCATGCCTTCATCCAGTGAAGCCATGCAAAAACAACAACAAAAATAACCTTTACAAAAATAAAATAGAAGTTAACACACGCATTAAGTAAGTCTCAAACTATGGCTGCTGCATTGTGAATAAGATGAGGTCTCCCAACTAATAATGGTAAATGGTCTGTATTTGTATAGCGCTTTACACAACCAGTCATCCACCCATTCACACACACATTCACACACTAATAATCTGGATTATCCTGCATAATAGAATGTTACAAGAGTCTAACCTGCTTGATATGAATGCATGCACCACTTTCTCAAAGTCAGTATAAGATAACAATTTTCTGATATTTGATACATTTTTAGTGTTAGAAAAAGTTCTCATACACTGTCATAGCTAAGAGTGATGTCATACTAGTCCTCTGGCAAGTTTTTGACTAATATAGTTTTATTTAATGGAAGTTGTGCTAATCGGTGTTATACTCTATATTGCCACCAGGCAGAACAATCACAGTTGTAACATTGTGACAGAACCTCTATAACAGTAATATAAAACAAGCTAATCTGTCTACTTTTCTCAGTAGTTGTAGTGCTGTAACCTCGCTAATTATTTGTTAATGTTACTGTTAAAATGTACCATTGCCCAGCTTTCATGTTGACCTGGACACACTATGCGCAGTGCTTTTAACCTTGCTGTGCTCTGTGTGATTTAATGCCACAGTAAACATGAAAACTCTCCTCAGTACAGCATTTTGCCCAACTCTGGTTTGGACCCAGGAACTGCCAAACCAGTCTAAGCCCTGAGGAGACCAAGTGCTAAGTGAGGTGTGAAGGAAGGGGAATGTGTCTGATGTTTGAAGGATGTGCTGATTTTAAGCAGTTAGAGAGCAGTGACATTCTCCTAATATAACTACATCTGTTTTCCCAATGTAGATGTATTACAATTTTCTGAACACAGCTATGGGAGTGAGAGGAACTGCTGCCTCTACAAGCAGAGGTATTGTGTGTCAAGTCATGCCGGCGAGCTGGCCACAGCGGGCTACACTGCGAGGGGGCCTCTGCTGAAATTGGGTATATCCTGGTACAGAATTGTTTCCTCAGCTGTTATATTTAGCTTTGTTTAGCTTTATTTTAGCTGTATTTTTCTGTCTTTTTTATCTATTTTAATTCTTTTTCTTGGCCCGACCTTTTTTTCGGTTTGGGCAACAGTGGATATGGCACACCGATCCACTACTTTGAGGAAAAAGGTGAATAAAAGCAGATGGGACTGTTTAACTGTTTGCCCATCCCTCACAGCTCTTAATAGAGATTCATTATGTTTGTTTGTTTTGTTTGGTTGAGTTCTTCACCACCCAATTTAAGTGAATATGTGACTTTTCCTCAGTTTGAAATGTTGCATGTGTTACGTTACAGTCATTACCAAAAGTCGTTAAAATTCTATTGAATCTCAGTCAACCCTTAAAGCTAGCCTAAATTCCTAACAGCTGCCTCCTCGCCTCTGCGTCTTCAGCCCTGTTCTAGCACAAGGGTTTTACTCACTGTCTATTTATCTTGATGTCTTTCTTTACTCTAGCTGCTGTCTGTCCTTCAGCTTTTCTCCCACGGTGGAGCATACAGACAGGCTGCAGATGGCACAGACCTCCACCCTTTCTGAGTATTACACCTCACAGCCGCGTGCATACCTGTGGCAAAGCCGAGCTGCAGCAGTACAAACATACAGAAAGCCTGCATTCCTATACACCCTGTCGGACTGCTTAGCATCAACCCCTGACTGTTGAATTTTTTAGTATAATGTTGTGGATATGTTAGCATAATGTTAGCTGAGGTTAAATGTGAAGACAGCACAGCTGGTGCAGTCCAAGGATGAGAGAATCAGATCAACCACATTAACATTTTTTACTTTGAACTTAGATAGATCATCAGTTCCCAGTAATATGGCAACATGCCAACGAACAATTTAAAAGATTTTATACGCTGGTGTTTTTCATACATGTGGTGCAACATATTTTAAAGCTGCAAAGTAAATGTTCTACACAGTCAAGAAAATGCCTCTTTCTGAGGAAGAACACAGAAACTGAAATTATGGCTTTTGTAACCTGTGTTTCCAGGGCTAAAAATGCTCATTATTAGTCTTTTAAAGTTGATCTTAAAGTTTTATTTATGGGCGGCTCAACTCATTTCAGTCATCTGGTTTTGGTGATGGTTCTATTTTCTATGCCTGATTAAAATTTCCTGCATGTGTAGACATCATCAGCTGCAGCGGTGTTGAGATTTTGGAGTATTACCAACAACACTGTCATCACTGTAGCAGTTCCCATTTTAATGACCTTGACTTTCATTGCCTTAGTCAGACAAAAACAAAAAGCTTTTAAGATGTATATCCAACTTTGTTCCACTTTTACACTGGTGTTTTAATTCTACAGATTTGGGAGGGTTATAATGTATCTTATAACCCTGCAAATAATAACAAATAGTAATTGTTGCCTGAGTTATCTTACGTAATCTACATATTCTGATGTTATGGGCACCAAATGTCAAATGTTAGCTGTGTGGCAGGCAGGTTGTGGGCCCAAATGCAGGACCTGGGAAATGGGTATAAATCAAAGATATCATTGGGTCACACTTAATCATGGCACATGTTACTGGATGGGATATATTAGGAAGCAGGTGAACACTTTGAATTTAGAAGCAGGATAAATAGGCAAAGGTAGGGATTTGAGCCAGTTTGATGAGGTCTGTATTGTGATGGCTAGATGACTGGGTCAGCATCTCCAAAACTGCAGCTCTTGTGGGGTGTTTCCAGTCTGCAGTGGTCAGCATCTATCAAAAATGGTCCAAGGAAGGAACAGTGGTGGACCAGTGACAGGGTCATGGGCAGCCAAGGCTCACTGATGCTCATGGACAGTGAAGCCTGGCACGTGTGGATCGATCCAACAGATGAGTTAAAGCTGGTTAGAAAGGTATCAGAATACACCGTACACAGAGTGCACGACAGTTTCTTTCATATTGGTCTGCATAGACTAAAAACATAAGGGAAGCATGAATACACAGGAACACAAGGAGTTAAATATAAACCCAACTATAACTATGAACAGAGCTAGATGAGAAACTAAAACCTGCTATTATAAATATAAAGAAACCAACCAGGAAATAGCATTATAAGAAAAATACAAAACTCAAAACAAATGATTCTCAAAACCAAAAGCAATAATAACTTACTGAAAACACAGGACCCTGGATCAAAAACGCAGGGACTGTTACAACCAAAACTATTTCTCTTTCAAATGTAATTCATCATAGCTGTTACAAACTTGGAAAATATGTTTTGTTTTCTTGTTCTTGTTTTGTTTCTATCTTGAGAAAGGAGCCACAGCCTTCATGCCCGAATATGTCTGTACATGTGAATACAAGTTCGTAGCCAGAAACTAAATATGAGCTAAAGAAGTCCAACAATTCAAAATCACGCGATCCCTTCACTGGACTTAAATTCTCCTTTTTCAGAATAAAGAATAAATAAATTAGCTAAACTGTAATGCTGCAGGTTTTCAATAAGTTGTCAAGAATTTCATCTTTGGCAACAGATTCATCACTGAAATACAGGATTAACTGCAGACATTAGAAGTAACAAAGTACAAATACCTTACTACTGTATTATAGTAGAATGTACTACTTTACTTAAATATTTGTTTTGCTGACAGCTTTTGAATGTTACTCCCTGCATTCTAATACAAATATCTACACTTTCTACTTTCTTACATTTTAAGACATCCAAGGGCAGCTATCATTCCTCGTCACTGTGCATTCTTTAAAATCAACCTGATGCAACCCTAAATGGAAACAATGGAACAATAACACATAAAAGGTGTATCCATTGCAAGTGCTTTTTGCACACAGCGAGATAAAAAAGGCAAAAAAATTCTACTTTATGCATCATTCATAGCACTATACACTACACTATACTCAGGGATCACAGTGAGCTGGAATGATCCTGAATGGCATTTTTAGTGCAGATGTTCAAAGCAAAAATGTTTTCTTAAATGGCACGTCATTTTGAATTTAACATGCAAACATTGAAACAAATATCAGCTGTTTATGTGCAGTTTGTCACACAGTGTGATTGCACAATGCTAATGCTAAAGGTACCTAAAGATTAAGGTACAGCTGGGATAACGTCACTCAGAAAGAAAGACAGGACAGTTTAACGCAGGCTACACCGGTTAGTGTCCAGCACTGTGGTAAAGTTTGCAGTAATACTCGCTATGTTGGACTGGTGCAGAGTTGCTGTGGTGCTCATGGACAGTGTAGATCGAATTACATTTACGTTGATCCTGATTAGAGTCATTCACTGAATTCCACCTTTATACTAACTGTTTACTGTCTAGGGGTCAGAGATCAGCTCCAATAGCTCATTCACACACACTTCCAACACTGCAGTGTGGTTCCCCCACTTATTGAATCTCACTGATCCCACCAAATCTATACTTTTATTTAATTATTTTAGGTATGGAGGCAAAGTCAGCCATCTAAAATGTAGGCAACTGTAGATAGAGCTAATTTTTTTAATTCCCTTTGATTTTTCAGCTTGTGTTCTACCAAACAGATTATAGGTGATATTATTTTATCGTTGGCAAAAATAAAATAAAAAAATAGCTGGAAGAAATGTCCTCTAAGAACTGCTTTTTTACTTTTGGAATTTGCGCACAGGTACTTTTTCACTTTTACTTGGCTAATTTTTGACACTATTTGAGCAACCACTGTGCGTACTTTTGCCACCTCTGATTAACTGTGAGTTAAATATTATTGTTTCGTGTAAGCAGACCCAGACAGCAGCCACAAACTTGTAAAGATTCCTTTAGAGATGCACACCTGAGCCGGTGTGACCTGTGCAGCTGTTTGCTTGTCTTGCTCGTTTCTTTTATAAGGGACAACGGTGAGTCAGTACTCGCTGGGCTTTCACTTCAGTAATTCCTATCGGTGACTCCGACCCCGTCACCTTTTATCGCCTCACACACCTGCACATTCACTTAAATACCTGTTACGGCTGCAAACCCCTCATTTACTTTCCCTTAATGGCTTTTTCTCTAAATGACACTGGATAAGTGGATGTTTGTGAGCAGCTTAACATTCTGAGCAACTTAAACCTTACATAAACGTGCATTCGAGAACACACAGCCCGTTACCACATTAGGTTACACACACACGCTCACTTCCCCTGCATCCATCTGAATATCAGAGTGGAAGGCGAGCTCTTCCCATTGGGAGCCATGCCAGTTTTCTTTTCATTACTCTACCTACTAATATCACAATAAGCTTTATTTTTATCGACGTGTCCAGACGGAAGCGGCATTCCAGGGAATTAGGCTCAGTTTCACTTGGCCTCCAGTGTTTTTAGGGAGTACTGTGCTCCAACAACTGCTGACCTCCCCCCCTCACCTCAAATTGGAACACGGTGCTCACTAAATATCATATCTCCCCTGATATTGTATACTGTTGTTCCAGGACTGAGTAGAATGACTCCACTTGTCTGGCTTTCTGAAAGGCTTCACTGCAGCAGTTATTGGGCAATTAATTAAATTACTAAATGAGCGCTCACTATGTTTACACTCATCACACTGATAGCCATCTGAACTTGTCAAAAGCTACATGTCGCAGGCTTCTTTATCAGATGATAAGCAAAACCTCCTTGAATAGATGTATCAGGTGTTGCGTTTTAGCGCAGTGAGATGTGCCACCAGGCAGGGAAAACGCCAACTGCTATATGAACTGTAGCAAGCTATCATAGCGAGCATACTTCGGGGAGCTGTGTCACATATTTGTCTAGTATTATGTGTTGGTGTACTAGAGCATTTATCTTCTGAGGAATGGTTACAGTTGTCACAAAGTACTGCTGTTGTCTGTAAATCACAATTTAGCTGCTGCAGTTATAATACTATCACTTTGTGATACAAATTTTTTTGTTCCTGGAGGTTTAACCATAGATGTTCCAATGTTTCCCATCAGCTATTCAAACTAATGCTTAAGTATGCACTTTGTGGAAAAGTAAGAAAGTCCATAGTCCATGTTAACTTGACTGGGAATCCCTAATTAGTTGTTGGTGTAAACATGTTAGCCCTGTGATAGATTTCCAACCTGTGCAAGGTGAACTTTGCCTTTTGCCCCAGGGTACATGGGTAAAAACTAAATTTTCCACCCATAACTGGAAATTTAGAATTCAATATCTAAAGATTTTGAATTAATAAGTCAAAATTTAAAGAAATTATCTTGAAATTTTAAGTTAGCTCTGCTAATCAGGAAGCTGATTATCAGGAAGGACATCATTTCCTTGCTACCCAGAAGCAGAAGGTGGAAGGTTCCTAAAGGAGAGACACTCTAATTTAATTGTACGTACAATGACAAGAAACACATTCAATCATTCATACCAGTCACTACCTGAATTCAACTTACTAACTCAAAATTTCGAGAACATAAGTGGACATTCTGAGTTATTTTCTCAGTATTTTGACGTCTTAATTCAAAATCTCGAGTTATAGGATGACAATTTTTCAGTGGTGGAAACAATCTTTCATACTTCAAACATATGAGCAATGTTTTATGTGGAGTTTGGGCTATGATGCAGTGGTCGTGGTCAATAGTGAAATATATCTCAGGTCCAGTTGTATACATCTGTATACAGCCATTAAGTACCCTTAAACATTTTTTTTACCTTTACTCTGCAGGGTTAGTGCTGCAAAGGGCTGCAATCATTTCTCAAACCTACCCAAGCAGTGTTTGAGTCTGAAATGATGAACTACCACGTGAAAGCAAAAGTTAAAAGTGAGTAAGCAGGACACAGATGTTGGGATCGCCTTCTTGATTGCAGACTTTCTTTCACTTCTTTTGTTTCTCATTGAATGAGGCCCATTTTGTTGCATCAAGGGACTTTTTGAACCTTCTAAACAAAACAGCACCATCTGAAGCCATGAAATGGGAACGGTTGGGTGACTTTATTGTGTAATACTAAAAAAAGCCCATTATCCTGATATGAGCTTAGCATCAAAATAATCCTTACTGTTCTTTGAAGCTCTCAGTCCAAAGGAAAAACTTCAAAATGCAAACAAAATCAAAACTTGATTCTTTGTAGGGCAGATATAGAAGGTCAGTGCAGAGTACACTCATGTACACAGGGGGCTTTTACCACATTGCTCACTGAAAAAATCCCTCTTTTGCCAACTGAGCACAACTCTAAAGGGAAAACCCAGTGTGGCAGGTATTTCCCAGGAACTCTCTTCTGCCAGGCTGTGGTGTTTTCATTAGAAAACCGAGGGTTTTTTCAGAATAAAGAGAAGAACTCAGTACTCAGCTTATGATAGGTCATTTACACAGAAAAACACCACAGTGTAGCAAACTCGGTATTTGAAAGTCTCACAATATTTCCAGGGAAGGCTGATGCTGGAGAAGCTTTTCATTATTAATAAAGAAACAGAGAGAGTTTTTATTTAAACCTGCTAACCACTGTAGACTTGTCACTTAAACTGACTTTTCCACGTAAGAAAGTGTGTAATTAATTATTTTTTTCCACTAATTGCAAAGTAAATGTGTTGATTCATAAAAAAAAGTTTGATTCATTTATTTAATTTAAATCTACACCATGATCCTTTCCCATCCTTGTAAAGCGTAAGTCAAAGAAGCAATACCATTAGTGGAAGGGTTAAACCGCCGCCATTGGTAACCACCTAATATCTACAACTTCTGGGTAAAACCACGATTTGCTTCTTAATGTCTTTGAAAAATAAAATTAAAAAAACAGATTTGTCTAAAGTGTCTCAAGATAATGTTAGTAAAAACATTGTCGGCCCACCTGTTAAGGCTCAGTTATTGCCACTTTTAAGGAAATAAACTTGTGGTAACAGCGTGTGCTAGCTAGAGCCTATTAGTGTTTTATCATCTAAGGCAGGCCTGGTTATGGAGGTTGAGGGGTTGACCTTGGGTACTGGGGCCTCCCCTCAGTGTGTATACAGATCCCCCCACTTTTTATTATGTGGGGATTACCCCTTTATATGAACAGGCTTTGTAGCATTAAAGAACCTCTTCCTCAAAAATCCTCCAATAAAAAAAACACTTCTGTAGCATCACAGCAGGGCACAAGCCAATCACTGTCTATCCCCAGAGTCACATGTTCATCAAATGGATGTCTATGTTCAAATGGAGCCGTTCATTATGGAAAATACAGCACAAAAAGTATAGTTTTACTCACTATGACTGCTATTGTGATAAGAATGTTTTCACAAGAGGTGTTCCCACACTTTAAGACTTTCCTGTGTTTTGATCGTGTAGCTCGTTTGCCACATGGACTGAATAAATTAATGGACTAACATGGCAACTCTTCAACCCCCTTTAGTACTTTAAAAGTGGCACTCACGGTGGTTTTTACCTCCAATCTTTTACGTTAAGCCATGCCTCCTTGGCAAATGGAAGAAAGGAAAGGAAAGAACTGTAAAATCATACAGGAATTCTGTTTATGAGGCACCGCAACACAGTTTGTTGGAGCTGGCGATGGAAGTCCATGTCAAAGGACGAGCAGCTGGACCTATAGTGGCATTTACCAGATGTTTTACCAGAAGTCTTTTAATATACATAGACTGACATATTTAACAAGACTCCGACTTACTACAGGTGTATCCACTGTTTCGGTAACACAGTGCATGCACAGCTATCCACCTCGACGTCGTGCCAACTGTGGTGTTGCTCCTGGACTTTGTTCCCCACAGCCTGTAGCAAAACCCTTGCACGCAACGTGCCAACTGAAAGCACCCCAAATCACACAAAGAGAGGAGAAGCCAAAGTGGGAGGGAAAGCCGGAGGAAGCCTGCAGAGGGTTTAGACACGGGGCAAAAAGGAAAAGCCCATTAAGTGACTTCTCTAGCTTAGCCAGAGAAAGTCATACGCAGCTTAAAAGGAACGACTAAATTTCGCCACTTCTCTGCTGCCAGCTGTGAAAATTTATGTTTGTGGATCATAATTGAAATCTTCATTAAAGTGGAGGAAATCCAAGAAATGGCTTTGTTGAAACTCTGTTAAGTTTGGAGAAACATTTGTTCAACTGTAAAGGTTACATTTACCAAACTGAATCATTACAATAAAGCCAGTGTATACAGGTGGCTTGAGGAAAGAAAATGTAATGAACCCCCAGTTTTTACAAGCCTCAAAACCCCTGTGTACACCTCATTCTGGGTTGTGCTTGGACTCTTTTCCTGGCACGTCAAGATGAAAAATAATAATAAAGACAAATATGTAAGCACTGAGAATTTTAAGCCACTGGGATGCTTTTGTAGATGAAACTCCCACTTATGAACGATGACCTTCGACAAAGGTGAGAAAAGGTGGTCCTGCTTGTTCTTTTTACAGGGAGTATTGCTGAGCTCTTGGATTGTGAAGAATAACACACAGTTTTCGCCAACAGAAACGAGTTGTAAGCACTGTTAGACATGTTCACCGACAGGAAGCCGAAAGCGTCTGTTAATTCAGTGGGTACGGACAGTCGCTTGGCTGATCACTGGTGACTCTGAGCTTTGCTTTGTTTTTCCAGCAGCTTTTTAACTGTTAAATGTGCTCACTAACCAGTTGTTTGCCATTTGGCGCCGGCACACATTTGGAGTTTTTCACTTAGAGCAACTTCCTGTTGTGCTGTTAGTGAAAAGAGTGAGAAAGCATCCAGCATTTTAGTATAAGGAGGATTTTTGTGAAGTGACAAAAAACATACGAATTTAGACTAAGACTTGTAGTTTTTAAACACGAGTTTTAATTATCAAAGGAGTGAGATGACGTGAGCATTTAAACCGGTTTCTTTACAGTGGACCCTCGTTCTAAAAATAACCCGCGATAGGTGAGATCCACGAAGTAGCCAACTTTATTTTTTAGAATTATTATAGATATTTTAAGGCTGTAAAACCCCTCACTACACACTTTATACACTTTTCTCAGACAGGCATGAACATTTTCACACTTTTCTCTCTTGTTTAAACACTCTCAAAGTTCAAACCTTCGTAGAAAAATAAGTCCAGTTTTATAGAATGAAACCAAAAATTAAACCCTGTTTTCAGGTCCAGAACATGGGACTAGAGCAGCTGCTAGAGAATTCAACATTATGAATCAATGGTACGGAAGTAGAGAAAGCAAGAAGAATGAGTTGAGTAAAGTTTTTACGTATCTGACTGTTTTATTTCGCTTAATGCGCCTTATAATCCGGTGTGCCTTATGGTCCGAAAAATATGGTAACTTCTACCTTCCTTTAGCTTTAACTTTTTGTGCGATGGTTAGCGTCTTCCTTTGCCTTTTGGGTGCTACCGCAGATGCCTTTGACGGTGCAAAACGTTTCGTCGACATTGTTGTGTTTGTTGGGGAGAAAACTTACAACCATACAGTACAGCACTTCAGAGTTACACTGCTAGCGATCGAAGATTTCTGTAAATTTGACAAGATGAACACATTCTGTACTGGACAGGAGACAGGTCTACAACCAATCAGGACGCAGAACACAATGCGCTGTAAAAAAAAAAAAAAAAAAAAAAAGAAACCACATGCAAAATTGCACAACAAAAAATCCGTTTAACAGCAGGGCCAGGAAAGGTGAACCGCGTTATAGCGAGGGACCACTGTATTCTGATGAGAAACATGTGGAAGAGTGACACCAAGAAAATTGCAAACTGAATTATTGTAGGGAATAATATAAATAATTTAGGATTGTTCTAGTTTCTTTTTTATATTTTAAAAATTAACAAAAAGCCTTTTAAGTTAGAAACTATGATTTTACAAGTGTAGTGTGTATTTGTCAACATATAGAAAGTACCGTATACGCATTTAACATTTACCATAGTTCCTTCAGGGTCGATAAATTGATCTGAAGTTCAAAAGTGATAATAACGCTATATACGTATTGTTTGTATTGACAACATATAGGGAATGCTACATGATGATATATGGGGATTCTAAATACCACATTGGACCTCTGACCTCTTCTTCAAGATCAAATAAGGTCAAGATTTCATGAAATGTCTCTTATCTTAAAGTTCTACTCTCTTTGTTTTATTGCGACTTTGTTACATACACTACAGTAACACGTTATAACCATTTAAATACAATACGTTCCTCTAAAAAAATCAATCAAAAACTATTACGTGATATTTATGACAAATATTTTAAGAACTATTACTGCAAAATGACAATCAGATGCAAACGGGGTCTTGAGATGTCATTCCTTTTTATTAAAGGATCTATTTAAAATAATACAGGGGGGTAACGTTTTAAATAAATCCTTCATTCTTCTGCAATTTTTTTCTTTTGTGGTAGAACCACCTCAACTTCCCTCCCAACTCATCTTATGCCAGTATTTGGTTACAAATCCTTCCTATCACGTTTTTTTGTTTTTTTCAGCCATCACACAGTGTAAACACTTCATATAGAGTCTAAAATATGTATAACAACCAAAACCACTTACATAAGCCTGGCCTGCTTTCTTATTAACATTTTCACAGACTCTGTATATCTTTACCGTTATTTTCCCATTTTTAAGGAACACTTATATCAACAAGCTTCCTACCGCTTTCAGTTCTAACATTTGCTTTTCTGACACTGTTTGGGCTAGGCACCAAAGTTACATATATCCACAGCATTAACCACGGGCAAATATCTCCTATCTGATATTAGCTTTGCCACCATTTCCTTGGACATCATGGTTATCACAGTCAGCAATAAAACAATTTCCTGGTGGTCTCTCAGTATCTTTTTCAGTGAGGGTCTTCTATTAAAGCCTTTAAGACTGCATGGCCTATTTTTAAGAAATTGCTGTGTGCCTGGCCTCCCAACAAGATGGCACTTTCACTTACTGTAGGTTTGCTATAATAATCATCAGTCTGCTGTAACTGTATGCCAGGCGTTCTTTATTAGCAGCCAACATGAACCATTGTACACTCGTAACCGGAAATACCCAAAAAAAACTCTTTTTAGAGAGCCACAGCAACACCTGCTGGAACCCTCCGTAACAGCAGCAACGGCAGGCAGTATGGACAAACATAACATTACTGTTATCTACACTTACTAAAAGGAAAAACTAACAAAGGAGAGATGAATAACTGTAAAGAAATTAAATAAGCAAAAGACAGGGCAGCTTGTGTGGTTGACACACTAAAATGCACAATCAAGCTAAAATGTGATAAAGCAGGCATAAACAAGAGAGTGGCACATGAGACTGCCATTAAGCATTGGGCAACCAAACACGGTCACCAAGGCAAATAATCTGGGTTCTTCCACTAGCTAAAAACCAAGTAGAGTCGAGATGGTCAAGTCAAGTAGGTGCTAGTAGAAAAAAGTAGGACAAGAAAACACTAGGACAAAAAAACAAGGGACTACAGGTCACCCCTCTAATCATGTTCTGATTGGAGCGCTGGAGTAGGAGTCCAGGTTATGTTGCATTCACAGGCACAACTCAGGTAAGGAATGTTTTTCACTAGGAATTCCCCTCATTGATACAAGTATCAAGCATTAGTATATGACCGGTTGGGAGTGAGAACAGGTTCATGGCACATGCAGTAACACCAGGTGCTGACTCACCTTCTTCTTCCCTCTATTTCATTCCTCTCGCTCCCTTTTGAATCTTTTTTCCCTCTTATTATTCTCTCTTTTTAATTGCAGATATTAAAAAAATGTCCAAATATTTCCCTTTGATGGGGAGGGATTCCTGACATCTCTTAGATGTCTGTGCTGCTTTGTGGTAACCCAACTCTGGTTGAAAGCATTTTCCTGGGAAAAAGAGGCGGCTCGCAATCGAAGGGGCACAGGGACACCTGTGGCTCTGGCGCGGCGGCGACTACAGATCATTCCTGGACACGACTCAACACCGACCCAAGCACACAAACGCACGCACACACACATACACAGACTTCCACTCACACAGAAGAAAGTCCTCTGGCCTTCATCCTGGCTCTCCCCACATTTCCAGTGGCCTCTCCAGTTCATTCAGTGATGTGCACGCTAATGAGAGTAATATGTGAAAATGAGGACAGCTGCGTCTATAAACCCTGTCATCAATTTGTCCCAGTCATTAAAACTGGCTGTGATTGGCCTAATTGTGGTCAATCATGCTTGCCAATGGTGCGGAAAAGTACATGGTATCCCTTTACAAGGAGAGTGGATGATGAAGTCGGAGCACGTTGCTCTGCTATGGAACAGTGATGGTGAAGTATATTCTTTATATATATATTCAACCCGAGGCCAGAAGTGACCCATCTGATGAAGAGGAGAACACATAATGCACAAATGGCTGACAGGTTTTGACAGTAAGGTTGTCTTTCTGAATGTTAACTGCAACTCATGTGATCCCCCCTGAACAATGTTTTATTTTTCCCTCCATAAACCAACTCAAACCTGCAGACCGCTACTCAAAACCAGTATATTATCTGATCAGTCACAGCACCGAGCCGCCGCAGGATTGCATTCTTCAGACCTACATCGTGAGGTCTGCTGAGACAAAAACTTTCAGGTACTGTGAAACAAGACTCCTCCCGCGGGGCCATCGACTGTCACTCTTCGGAGCGAGGTGATTGACTCCCCGAATACTTTGCTCTTCAAACATCACATTTCTTATGCACACAAACACGCGCGCATGAGGAGAATGTGTGGCGGGCAGCCATGAGTGACAGCTACGCATGCCGGAAAAGGTGGGTGAAGAGGTGGGGGGGCTCAGTTTCTAGGAAGGTGTGATGGGGCAGCATAGGTCCACCAGGGCAGATGGCTGTGCCGGTAGGAATTCGTATTAACCCCCCCCCCCCCAAATTGTTTCCATGCCGTGGCCATCAAAACGCTGTCAGGTCACCATCTCTTCTCTCATTTTCATTCTGCTTCATCCCTCCTATTACAGACGCTCACAGGCTTTGTTCTCTTACTTACTGGGTGTTTAGGGGGGGCTGTGATGTGTGTGCAAGTAGGTGTGTGGCTTGCCTGTGTTATATGTGCAGACTTGTTTCTGAGCCATCAGGAAAGGTCTAACCTCCTAAAAAGCAGTGCTTGGAATAATTTAGGTGTAACTGAAAATACGTCTCAGGATTTCATGCATGCTCGGCAGCTGTAATCAATCTCTTTGAAGAAGTGGCCTGACTCATTTGGAAACCAAATAAATGGCCACTTTCGCTGAGCTGTTTGACATTAGTTTAACTGATTGTGGAAAATAGGACACTGATTTTAAGTACTTATGTCACTTCGGGTCTCTTTGTTATTTTTCAGCAGTTATCCAAACTAATATTCGCTTGCACCAAAAAAAAAAAAATCCTACAAATTAGTATGGAAAAGGAAGTCCTTCAGCACATTTTATGAATGTCCAGTAAAGTATCTCGACCACCTCTGATGTTGCTGTAAAGGAAGCAAATCTGAGGAAGTTTACTCCAAGTTCTAGTCCAAGGTCATGGTTCTGGGTCCCAGCTGTGAGCTGTTTGATGGTCGGTTGAGCTCAGACAGAAAAAAACAACCTCTCCCCTGCCTGTCAGACTAAAGGTACAAGGCTATGTGTGTCTACGAAAGGTGGGAGAGTGAGAGAGCTCCTATTCGCTATTTTGGGGATCTGGGGATGCTGCGCGGGGTTACTCGGGGCAACAGGCCACGCCTGAGCGGAGGGCTCTGTGAGGAGGGCTCTGTGAGGAGGGTGGGAGTCGATTACAAGCAAATGTCCTCCATCATGATCATTCCATTGCAGTACATCTCTTTCATGTTTTGTTGGACTTGACCTGACCTTGGACATATCACTCTCGCTTCATATCCCTCTCAACAACTGTCACCCATATAAAAAAAAACAAAGGGCCATAAAATTGGCTAAACCTTTTGGAAGAGCTTCTTACATCCCAGCACTTTGAGAATGCACTCTAGTCTCAATAATGCATTCCCGTGGTTGTTTCTGTGATATGGGGAGCCCAGTCCTGCTCCCATGTGATTTATGAGAAGCATCCAGGATAACAAGGCAGGAACAGAAACTTTGGGATCTGATTTTTCATTGTTTTCCTTCAGAGGTGTGGAAACATTCAGCAAAAAAATCCCCTGACTTTTCCTGGTTTCCTGTCACTGGTCTACTTTTATCATGCTATAACGCTCAGTACCAGGAACCCATGTGTCCTTCGCTTTTTATGCACACATATGTTTTTAAAACTGTCTCGTGGAAAGGATACACCTACACGCACTACACACACACACACAGGAATACATTTACACCTCAAAGACTTAGGGCTTATGAAGCAAATCCATCCACTGATACACACACATCGCATTTCTCTAGAGAGGAGGAAGATGTTTTTTTGACATAAGCCTCTCAAAGCAGTGGGATGTGAGAGGTAAATCAAACATCCTGCAGTGACACAGATGCAGCCTCCCTGTAGGAATACCGTTCAAAGATTTCCAAGTAGACTGGATGACAAGTACACGGACCGCTGATGTGTTCAGGAGAGAGAAAGAGGCAGGGAAAAGGGACGGCTAGAAAGAAGAAGAAGGGGAAAAAAGGTGAAACGATGCAGAAAAGATGTTGGCAAAGGATATGAGAAATGTAAAAGGAAACAATGTATTGTGAAAGAAAGGAAGGTGGCTGTCAGAGCAGCGGGAACAACAGCACAGACGAGACTGATAGGATGAACGAAGAGACACAAGTGGGGCTTTGGGGGGAGGAAAAGACGCAGACGCAGAGTGAAGGAGTGGGTCCATATACAGCTGATTAAAACCACATGTGTCTGCCTGAGGTGAGGACACCGCAGCGCTGCGCACACATGCGAGGAACGAATGCCGTCACTCGCACCCATCAGGGGTACCGCACGCTTGTTTTCACAATTTATTTTCTCCTGCCAACTTTCTGTGCTCGCAAAAACTTTTAACATGTCATCTCCGCTGCGTCTGTCTCCCCAAACGGATAAATAAATACACACAATTGTTCTTGGGCCATCTTTCCTCTTACTTACTCTGCTAATGGAACAATACTTTGGTAAGCGTTGCCATGACAAGAAGCTCCCTAGAGAAACCTATGCGGTCAGAGGAGTCATGGGAAGAGGGCAGCGGGGGAAACCGGATGCCCAGGACACGTCGGAGGGCCCGGTACTATGAAATGTATCACGAGTCAGAATTTCAGGTGTCTGTTTTTAAAATCAGTTACATTATATATTCATCATCTCGCTATCCTCCTTTGCATTTATCCAAATTTGTCTTTCCATGAGCTTCTTTTTCCTTTTTTTGGATTCAATAAATATACATTTCCGTGCAATTTGGATAACTTACATCCTGACAACTTTCACATGTATTAGTGTGCGTGCTTTAAAAAAAGCACAAAAACAGTCAAATTACAAAAAGAGTATCCATGACTTATATATATCATCTTTGGTAAAATGTATTTAGGACAGCTGGAAGAGCCTGGAGAAAGGAGGGAGTGAAAGGCGAGGGGTAGCTGAGAGAAAAGGGGCGAGACAGCCATGCTATGGGAAAGTGTTTTGGGGAAACCAAATTAAGGGAAAGAAAGGCTGGACACAAAGGCCTTTGAAAGTGGCAGACAGTTCCCTTGACATGTGCCTTAAAAGAGATGCTGCCGCTGATGCCAAGAAGGGGGGAAATGATAGGGGAGAGAGAATGGAAAAAGAAGGAGGAAAGGAAGGAAAAAAGAGATCAAGGCAAAAGATATAGCTAAACTAAGAGGGCAGACATAAGTGTGCACACACAACGAAACTCATGAAGGAAGACAAAGGTGAAAAGTGGAGGGAGGGAGCAGGTGAAGTCACAATAGATGAAATGAGCACAACGGATAAGGACATCAGTGCAGGCCTGTGGTCTGTGGAGCAGACCAATTCAAAACAGCCTTCCAAGGTATACGCTTTGTGAGCATGACTGTGCACGTGCACGTGTACTTATGCATGTGTGAGAACACTTAAGGGAGATGGATGGTTGGCTGGCAATTGCGCACTTAAATGTTCGTGTGGGAGAGGCGTCAGAAAGCGGAAGCTGAATTTAAACAGACTGTAAAACGATGAGCATCTGCAATTGTCTGATCCAGTTTTCAAATCTGAATGTACGGTATGGCACAGTGTACCGCCCTGTTTGGTTTAACGCAGTGGTTGTAATGTTTGAAGAATAGGAGGAAAAGTTGTTTTTTAAAAGAGACTGATAACGAGAATATATTTCAGCCATATTTTTGAATTTTAAAAAAATAACAAGTAAAATCCTCCCAGGTTTATTATGTTGCAAACATGTAGATAAAGTGAAAATGTAATCTGCTCCTGCCTTAATTTTGACACTTTGACATCATCGAAACAAACCAAAATGTGTGAGCATGAGAGACTGTACCACTGCACCATTCCTATTTCTGTGTAAGCAGTGCCTATAAGCAGTGCCTATAAGCAGAAGAGACCCAAGATCTTCTGCGTCAGATCTAAACAGCAAAACGAATGTACGTTAAATCGCAAGTAATTTATGGAACTGAAGGAATAAATGACATAAAACGCCCACTTTGTGTGGCGCTGCTTGCTGATGATGTCAACAACAAAACTGCAACATGCTTTTTCTCATGCAGATCCAGCCTCTTTGATGCAGGTCGGCCCCTTTCTTTTTCCGTGTCTCCCCTCTCTCTCTCCTTCTGCCATTGTGTGTCCCTCAGAATTCACACTGGACTCTCTCCCTCTCGTCCTCACACACACACATATTATTCCTTCCTCAGGGCTGTGTCTGACTCCGGCATGAAATCAATTTCAGAGCCTGCACCCTCCCACCCCGGCTTTGGCGCCCATTCTCTCTCACCATGAAGCGAGACTGTTGCTGTGCCAGCCTGAGAATAACCCCCACCACCACCACCACCACCACCTTAATGCCCCTTTCCTGTCCCAGAATCCTTCAGTGCTCTATCCTCGTACCACTGGGCTCGCTTCCGTCCTCATCATCACCCGCTGTTCAAAGTAGCTGTGGAGCTCTCAGCTTCCTGTTATATGTAGCCTAGATTTTGATCAATACATGAAATGGGAATGCTTAGTTTAAATATAAAAGTGCAACTCATGGAGATAGTTGAGACCTGCGCTATAGTAAGATTCTTTGTTTTTTGCTTTTACTATCAGGAATACCAATGAAAATGATGTCTGAGAAATTCTTACTTGGTTTTTTCATAAATAGCTTGCCTTTGATCATCAAAATACACTCGCAAAAGCTAAATAGGATCCCATTAAAACTCCACAAGGAGAAAAAAAATCAAAGGCGTAACAACAGTTTGGCAAAGTGACAACTGCATGAAAAGGCTCGGAATCCCAAAATTGGTATAAAGTGACAAACAGTGAGTAAGTTGAAAGAGGGGTGGACATATAGAGGTCCTGTGCCACAGCTTTTATCACTGTTATTCCCTCCACTGACACACACCGTTCTTTCCTAATCCACACTGACAGAGTTTTCATCATCTGAGGAGGTGGGGACGACGGAGGACTGAAGGGAATTGGTCGAGGCGGGGGGACTTTCCTCCGCTCTCTCTCCCCGGTGGCGTTGCGCATTGAGCGGCTGCAGCCGTGGCCACCAAGGCCCCCTTTGTGCCGGTAATCACCAGGTGGTGAGTGACGGTACCGTGGCCTCCCGCTCTCAGAGAGGGAACGGGGCTGGGGAGGGGAGGAGAAGGTGAAGAGGAGAAGGTGCAGGAGCGGAGCAGCCTGGAATGTTCCCAGAAGAGACGGAGGGTGCGAAAGAGAGGGAAAGAAAGGAAACGAAAAGAAAGAGGCCATTTGACGAGACGGGAGAGGAGGGGTTGGAGCATCTGTACCTGTCTCACAGGTGCACCGCAGGAGGAATGTGCTTCGCTGTGATGACTCAATAGGGCTTGAACCGTCAATGAAATAGCAAGGGAAAAAAATCTTCTAACAGTGTGGGAATTGTCGGTATTTCACTCATTATCTTTCAAGTTCATCTCATAACCTTGTTTTATTTGACGGCTCCACTTTAACGAGCTGATGTCATATAAGCTCCAACCAGGCTCGCCGCGTGATTACCGCTATGATTTCATGTCTTGACTCAATTATGCTCACCAAGAAACGGCCGTAAGCACTGAGTGATGTTGAAGCACATCCGAGTCGCTGAATCTTGGGAACCAAGCGAGGAGTCAAAGTTCAGTTTTCCTTCCTCTGCCACTACGCTTCTCTCTCTTCCCTTTTTTTCACCTACACTCCCTCCATCGCTGACTCACCTGTGATATAACAGCACCAACATCCCTTTTTCTCGTTCTCTGTCCTACAGAAGCACAGATAGCAGTGTCACAGTCGTCTCTCTTTCACACACAAACACACACACAAATTCCAAGCCTTCCCAGCTGCCTGTGCACCTGGTCTAGCAGCTGTCATCACTGTGGTAACTGGCATACAGCAGGCTGTGTCACTATCACCTGGTTCATCTGCCTCTGAAGGAGAGAAAGAAATGGGCACAAAAGCAAGACAGAGAGGTGGTTGGGAACAAGAGTAAAAATTTGAAAGTGTGTTTGCACTGAATATCGGTAAATGGACTGGTTATTATCTAGCGCCTTTCTGCTCAAGCACTCAAAGCACTTTCTCGTGCACCCATTCACACAAGGACTTTTCTTTGTCTAAGTGCTTCTAGCTAACATTCACACTTGAGTGAACGCATCAGGGGCAACTTGGGGTTCCGAATCTTCCTCAAGGATACTTTGGCTTGTGAACTGAGAAGCAAACCACCAACCATTCGATTAATAGGTGCCCTGTTCTACCTCCTGATCAACAGCCACCCTAATATTGGACAAACAACCTATTGCATGCCATAGCAACTTCATCTCATACAGCAATTTTAATTATACTCATCTCCCATGTCCACCATACATCACTGTTAATAACTTCCACCCAGCTGCTCTTCATGTATCCAAGCAGCTATTGCCAGTGCTGAAAAAGAAAGCAACAGAAGTCAGTGGAGTGGTCTCCAACCTCGTCTTACCTCTTCTGGCTCCAACAGAAAAACAATATGGCAACAGCCATAAAGGTAAAGTTAAGGTTCACGGGCATCTTTTAACATTTATGATTGCTTTCTGCATGCACTGAGGGTGAATATGATCCTCTCTGTTAGACGAGGGTTTATTTTACAAAAGAATTTTGTTCAGTGCCAGTGAAGCATCTTTGCAGGCACAAAGGCAGTAAGAAAAACAGCTGGTATTGTGTAAATGGATCCCTTAAAGGTACAGTCAAACATTCTTCAAGGCTTTTTATTAGAAAACAAGAATGTTGCACTCATAAATATGCATTCATTAGTGTGTAATTACATCTTCCAACAAAGTGATATAGTCTCATAAACTTTAAAAATACATAGGAGCGGGTGGCAGTTTGTAGAAGCACAGTGTTGCCCCACCATCTAGAATGCAGTGTCCAAGATGGACATAGCCATTCCACCCAATCGTGTTTTACATATGTGGCCAGAGACTGGTCACATATGTAGTACATCAAAGATGGAGGCTCAAGATAAGATCATACCTATGTTTTATGCTCTATAATAATAATAATAATAATAATAATAATGGATTGCATTTATATAGCACTTTTCGGGACCCCTCAAAGCGCTTTACAATACCACTATTCATTCACTCTCACATTCACACACTGGTGAAGGCAAGCTACAGTTGTAGCCACAGCTGCCCTGGGGCAGACTGACAGAGGCGAGGCTGCCATATCGCGCCATCGGCCCCTCTGGCCATCACCAGTAGGGGGTAGGTGAAGTGTCTTGCCCAAGGACACAACGACCGAGACTGTCCGAGCCGGGGCTCGAACCGGCAACCTTCCGATTACAAGACGAACACCCAACTCTTGAGCCACGATCAGATAAGAAGTTGTCCGCTTCACCATAGAAACAGAAACACAAAGTAAAGAAACAATGTGAACCTCACACTCTTCCTGATAAAGAGTTTGATTAAATTCTCACATTATATGAGATTTTTTTCACTAAGTGTCTAAGTCTCACAATGTTAAAGCCACTTCAAAGTTTTGCTAATGCTGGCTAACAGCAGCTAGCAGCAGCTAACAGGGGCTAACAGCAGCTAACAGTGACCGAAACACACTCTTACCAAAAGAAAAGTTCAGGATATGCTCAATAAGCTTTACTTACTCATCAACCCCTATCGAGCTCTTTTAACAAAGTTTTACAGCCTCTTTCAGAGTAAATAGGCGTGGACACCAGCCTAAACAGACAGCCTACACGCAATACAGATGAACAGTGGCTGGAGCTCTTTGTCCTACGCCGGCCACAGAAGGATGATGCACTTGAATTGAGAGGGGTAAGAAAACAGAATCAATTTGATTGCACTATTTTACCAATCCATTGATATCTAGTAGTAAGATTTTACACACTGTAACTTTAAAATTTTTCTTTACATTTAAAACACCGGAACGAAGCAGGTTTGCAATGGGGTTGCAGTGGCCTTACATTTGCTCTTGTTTGACTTTTTGTTTGTGGTGGACAAAAGAATGAAAGCTATGACTTGCTTCTGAAACTGTTTTAATTTTCCTGCAACAGTATTTGTTCAGGTTGACGTTTGGCGCCTGTCAAAACCAATGATTGATCACCACCCAGAAATACACAGAAACTTGTTCAACAGTTCAAAAAGCCTTGCCCTTGCCTTTAAAACGGGTGTAGCAAAACAAGACTTTTAGAGACCCCCTGCACGGGCAGCTTTAATTACAGCAGAGGAAGTGGCAGAGCTTAACGTGAACCACCCTGCTTGGCTGTTGCTTCTCATGACTCTGAATGAAAGCAGAAAAGCAGTTTAATATCTTTTAATGTGCCTGTGTGTGAGAGAGTCGCACGCTAGCAGTGTGTGGCAAAGGCACCGTGCAGCATATGGGTAGGCCCGTCTGCTCTGCCTGTTAAGCACGGGGAGGGAGGGGGGTGACATCAAAAGGTGTATTTTATACCCCACCCCCCACCCCCTCTGCACACCCGATTCCCACACCTCACTATAAATCCCACCCCAAAAGGAGCCATTTATGGGACAATAAGAGCCAATTTATGGGCCTCCAGAAAATGAAGGCAATTCAGAGGTGTGGGATGAAAGATGACAAGGGCATTCTTGAGGTTACAGCCGTTAGCTAGTTGCCCTGTGTTTTTTCACAACTCTACAACAACATTGAATTCTGAAGATGGAAAGAAGAGGTTGGGTATTAGAGGCCTGGAGAATTTTAGGCGCACCAGTTCAGCATAAAATAAGCGCACACACCAAACAAAATAAGCAACTGTTTTATTGAGTTTTTGGCTGCATGGTGTTCTGGGTTTAGATATTAGTTCAGATTTCACATTTAGTCATGTGGCTGTGGATTTGTCTCAGCCTGAATGACCTTGCCTATCCCCTGGAGGTCACAAAACGCTTGCCGTTGAATACATACATAAAGACAATGGCATTAGCAGCTTTTTTGAACACACACACACACATGCTAATAGACAGATGCACAGGAGAGGTGGACCAGATCACATCTGCCTCAGAGTTACTCAGGTGTGATGGGATTGCTAGAATACTGACATGGGATGTTTGAGGGGGGGAAAGAAATCACAGAAAGGCCTGTGCTATACCTCAACTATTCAAGCATATACAATAGATCCCTGGCTTGCAGTGAGTGCATTGCCTGATGGGCGTAACAGCAGCTAGATAAAGCAGTGAGTGCATTGCCTGATGGGCGTAACAGCAAATCAGGCAATGCACTGCTGCTTTATCTAGCTGCTTGCATGGTTAATCGGTGAGCTACACTCAAATGGTGCATCTCTTTGAGGTTGCCCAACAATGAGTCAGCTACCTACATTAGGTCTGGAAACAACTCCCGAACAAATCAATGATTGCCCATTTCTTTTCTTTTTTTCTTTCTCTACTTCTTTTCTTTTTTTTATTCATTTTGTTTAATAGTCTGTAATAGTTACCACATATCATTAAGGCCAACCTCTGTGGCTTCTAACAGCGCTGTAGGCAAGCCAAGTGTTTGTTGTCGGCATTTTATTGGCTTCCAGGGAGGAGGGTTGTTGTTGTTCAGTGTAATCTTGGCACGCCAATAACAGGTTTCAATAAAAGCAGCTGCTTTCTTATGGTAGTTGAGCCGCTCTCTCCCCTACCCCTTTTTGCAAGTGTGTTGAGTGGAATAAATGGAGCGCTTCCTGTAGAGAAGAGTTTGAGTGTCTCCATTTGTCCAAACACATCTGCAGATTTTCTCTTCCTTGCTGTAGCTCTCAAAAATGTTCAGAAATCACTTGGTGCGTTTGTTTGTCTTTCTTGTCGTCTCTGTCACTCATTTCTACAGCAGGTTGATGTGGTTTATAAGCTATGACATAGCACAACAAGTTTAACCACACTGCCCCCTTCAGGATAGAGAAGGTTATTGCAAATCAACCAAGATGAAATAGCAGATATTTCAAAGATTTTCTTGCAGTATTACATCTGTCCTTCTGAAGTAGGTTTGCATACTTTTGAAACACAGGTGAACGACACTGTACGACTAAACTAGATGTGTTTCAGTGATATTAAGTACCTATCCTATAATAATTTCGGCACAATCAGCACTTTAAAAATACAAAATAAAAAAGAGGGCAGTTCTTGCCCAAGTTGCTGCACAAAGTTCCCTTAAAAATCCTTGTAACCATAAAGTCTGTCTTATCTATTGTTATATTGGTTGTAGAATTTGTATGAAGATGAAATGAGGAGAAGCGGAGATGAAAATAAGAGCAGAAGGAATGTTAAGACAAGTGGGCAGAAGATTGAGTAAAATTAGAAATAAGTCTGTCTGAAGTGGTGTCTGACTGGACACCGCAAGAAGATTGTGAAACACAGTGTAAACACCATGATTGATTGCACACAGTCCTGCAAATGTAATAAAGCAACAAAAGTTTCAAAAGTTTCCAGGAACTCTTAGAAAGAAACAAACATTTATGAGTAATATGTATAAAATCTTCCCGAGATTCCGAGTATGAAGCTTGATACTGACTCCTGATGCAGTACAAGGAAATATAAAACGTGTTATCTCAGTTTTGTCCAGAACCAAAAGTTTGATAAATAGGAGTGAAGTCCTCCAGCTTTCTTCACCAAAATATCTCCTTTTCCTTGGCAATGAAATTGAAATTGCCACGACAGTCTACAGCTAAAAGATAAAGAAGAAGTCCATGTGTAACTAAAAGATATAATTTCTCTAGTGTAAAATTAAGAAGCACACTGATAAACATTATTGCATCTCTGCTGGAATATGAACCCTGACACAGCTTAAAGTTTCCTCTCTTGGTTTCCTTGAGGTTCTGTTGTTTTGTTTTGTTTTCCTCCAAACAAACCATACAACATTAAAAATTAACAGGGTTTTTTTTTTTGCTTCTTTGTTTTGTTGGGGGTTTTTAGCTATGCTGGTGGCATGGTAGTGTCAGTCTTTTGTTTGCTCTGTCACTTTGTTGTGGGAAATGTCAAGAAACAAAGCTTTATACTGATATTTATGGTTCCCAGGACACTAAAGTCAGTGGATTTTTGTAAACCTTATATACTTTGAGTCATATAATGACTCAAATACAAATAAACTTGGCATCACAATAGGGTGTACAAAAACTGTATATAAAAGATGGCGTTTTGGATCTGAAAAATAAAGCCAATGAAGAAGCATCTAGAACCTGCATTAACTTTTCATTTTTTAGGTTTTAGGCACATAGAAAGCTGCAACAAGTCAGATTATGATTATCAACTATGAGAAAAAGACCCTACCGTAAACCTTTTCCTATTTGGTTTATAATCTCATTAACTAGGCTTGTTTAAGGACAAGATGCTCATTTTGTAAATTAGAGCCATCCATATATTTTCAAAGTTAGAGCCACCTCTGTCTCATGACATCAAAAACCCATGGCCAAAATGCTCAAGATAGGGCTTCATAATTGTTTTATGTCAATCTAAGCAGAGTTTCTACTTGCCACCAAGCAAGGTAGACAAACTTTAAACAATGTCCAAAGTTTGCAGTGACAGTTGGCGAGACCTGACCTAAGAAGGGGATCCCACAGGACTTCACCAACGTCATTAATAGTTGCTACAAAGGCCACTCGCAGACAATGAAGAGGAGTGGAAATGACAAAGAAGAAAAAAAGAAAGAAGAGGAAAAGGAGGATACAAAAGCAAGACAGTGCTCAGTGGATAGATAATAAAGATTAAATGTGCTAAATGCTAAACTAAATGCTGCTATCCTAAAGTATGGGGGAGAGACACTTGAAACTTACGCGTAGACATCAGTTTTTTTCTTCTGTTTACTTTTTAACACTCATTAGCTTAGCTAGCCAAGCAGCCTAGTGTTTACCAACTCTGCTGGCTGTGATGTCACCGATTCAAGTATGTGTGGGCGTGAATCAGAGTCAGGACCCTGGCAGTCATTGGCTCAAGCTAGAAGCTAGTAGTTATAGTTTTAACACTTCGTAACCCATCACCTTGGTCTTGGTCACCTTGGTCTGTGAATTTTTCCCTCACTACCCCAACATAACCTTGAATTTGCACGGTCTCAAGCACTGACTGTACAGATATTGCACTGAACAAAAAAAAATCTTGCATAGACAATATTGTTGCCCTCAGGATGCACTGCAATCAGTTTCCAATCAGTCAGTTAGTCTATAGCACCAACATTTTCAGCTGTTTAAAATATGCTTTAGTTGTCATCATATTTTGTGGTGCTGCTTATCTATACTATTGAACTAGAGGTACAAATTTGCAGTTTGCAGCAATAACCACAGACCTCAAATTATCATCCAAATCACACAATGTCTACAATCAAATTGGTTTCTGGCAAACATATGGACTGTTTAAGTTCTGCACGCGTATACCCAATCAGCATGAGGTCAGTAGGCAACCATGGGGAACACTACAACCTTTGTCCCGGCTTGCTCCATCCGTACTTGGGCTTGTTTTTGAAGCCTCGGTTTGAACCCTCTGCTATCAGCCACCTGGGAAGTGAGTGACAGCTTTTATATGCCATAACACATGTAAGTGATATGAGTCAATGTGACTCATCCAGAAATTACACACGATTTTCCACAAATTAGTTTCAGAGACGTCCCTCCGAGTCAAAAACAACTTTAATTTTCCTTTGTTTCAAATACCCTCCTGACTTAAATACAAGTCCATTTCCATCATTTTTGGACGGGTCCAGCTAATTTTGCAAAAGTCACATCTGACAGAGCCAGACAAATTCACAGAAATGCACCAAAGCTGTCACAAATATTGTTTTCGTGGACGATTTCACAGCCATTTACTAGTCTATCATGTTGTCAACTAGTCTTGTTGTCGCAGGCCTGAGCGGTCTGATCTCTGAGTGACAACATGTTCTGGTCACATAAAATGTACCGAAGCAGAAAAAAAGGTCTCTTTTTCCACCAGTTCATCAGCGTGTTGTTTCCAAGAAAAACCTCACATCAGTCAAGCTCAAAACAGCAGCTTGTTGCCATTGCTGGAGCCATCTTTGCTAACAGCTGTGCTTTGTAAGTGCAGCACCTCATCACTGACTGTGAGCTGTAGTTTCACCTTTACTTGTTATCATTTGTTTCTTTCACGTGTAGTTGTGCAACCGGTTGGTGGGGGTGATGAGAAAAGCCTGTGTGACTCTTTGAGCTTTCAGAATGGAAATGATTAAATGTACATATGTAAGATTTCCATTTTTGTTCATATCAGCTTGGACCGTAACGCACCCTTGGGCTCTCAACAAATCTGTAAGTCATGAAGCAATTGGGGAGTAATCCTGGAACCCCAGTGTAAAATGAGACACTCGTTGTGATTAAAATCATTTTAAGCTTTAATTTCTATTTTAAAAAAATCATGAAAATACAATTAATTCTGTCTTAACTGACTTTTTTCCCAGGTTTAAATGACATAAAGTTTGCATTTGAAAGCCAAACAATGAGTTTCTTCCTACAGCAATTGTGGGGGGGCATAGATTTAAAAAGAGCTGAGGGGGTTTCCTAAGTCAAAGATGGTTGGGAACCAATGGTTTAGATGACAGTATAATAATGGTCATACGGCTGTGACCTCCCAAATGGATTCAGAGGTTATCCATGATTCACTCCGATAATGAGCCTCATCACTTAGGCTGTCACCCTCTCTCCTTTAAGGCCCCAGGCTAATATCTACAGCCAGCAAAGCATGACGGAGCAACATGAGCAGCAATCCCATGCAGCACTGGCCACTGTGATACATTACTGTAAGCGAATGAATAATTAGATACTTATTTTGCATAACACTGAAGCCTACTGCACTGTGTGTGACTAGAGTAGGCGAAGAACTGATGTTAACTGGTCTGCTTTTGTACTCGCCGGTGCCAGTTTCCACTTGATTTAAACACATGTAAACACATTTTCCCTGAGGTGCATATTGCCGGCATTCAAAGGCTTTTTTTTCTTAAGCTACAGTAACACTTGACGCCAAGGGAAATCAGGCCTTGGATTTACAGTTCTTCAGCTTGTCAAGTACTTTAAGGAAATGACATTCAGTCATGGTTACTTCCTCAGAATTGTATGTCATTTGAATGTGTACACGTACACAAACATGACTGCAAGGCTTTCAATGGCTTTGGCGGGAGAGCTGTCTCCCTTTTGTTGGGAATCTTTACCTGTACAGCATGCATTGCAGATGGCTCTTTGGTTCTTTTCCTGAGTTCTTTCAGTGTTACTTAGAGGCAGTCAAGACAGATTGCAACCTATCCAGTTAGGTGAGATCTGCAGGGACACAGTCTGCGATAGGACGGATCAGAGCCGGCACAACTGAAAAGCAGGGGCTCCTGCTGGAGGCCACACTGATGACCCCAAGGACTGTAAGAAGGAAACAAGTGGTTGAGTTCCGGCAGCACGCTGGCGCAACTTAATCCAAGCCTGCAAATTAAAAAAAAGTAATTAGTTTATTTGCATATACAGTAGTGTACATGTTGATACTATAGAACATTCTATAGTATATTGCAATATATTGCATTGTATTCGTTTAATGTTATCTTTGTGATCTTGTTCAGTTTTATGGGGAATCCTGGATGTTGTACAAGAAAAACGGCGGTGCTTACTGATTTTTATCTGCTGAAAAGGTTACACAGCATTAACATTCAGATCTTATTACCACCAAGAGATCTCAAACATGATTTTATTCATGTTTTGTCCTCGGTCTGTTTCCAGATGTGCATGTGTCAGTGTTTGCTAATTTCTCACCTGGTAAACGCAGCAGGGGTGTTGAGGTGGTGAAACAGAGCCGGCTCACACACGAGGGAAGACCGCCGGCACGCACTCACACAGGACTGACCCAGTGGAGCGAGGTGAACCCTCAGAGCACTTTTTGGTGGCCAAGTAGGGACAGATTTACTGCAGAAGTTCTTGATGATAACAAAGAGAAGGAAAAAACTGACAACGATTAGAGTTTGAACCAAGCAAGAACTGAAAAATGTCTCCTCTATCTAACGCTCATAAGGGAACAAAGGCCTGGGAAACAATCCTGACTTTAAATTAAAATCTGGATTTATCTATTATACAGATACACATAGGGTCTTCTTCTTGTTCTTCCTCTTTGATAATATTCTGTTTGATGGATCCCCAACTGGAGAAATCTTTTTCTGTCAATACTTTACTCATATGAACTGCAGTTGTGATCAGAAGTTTCCATGCACTCATCATGGGCATGAATGTTATGGTATTGCTCTATTGGAATATCCAATAGGACCCAGTAGTAAAGTTTAAGAATTTGGAGGTAGACCTCCATGATGATACCACCACCATGCTGATACAGTGTTGTTAGGTTTGAAAGGCTGAGATTAACTCCTCCAAACATACCTCTTGTCACTGTGGCTAAATAGCTCAATCTTTGTCTCATATGATCAGAAAACTTTTCTCCGGATGACATCTGGCTTGTCCACGTGGGCAGCTGCAAATTTTTAGTCAAGCTTGAATACATCAATTTTGGAGCACTGTGATGTAAAAAATCGCTTTACAGTGACGTTGGTGTTCCAGGAGTTTCAAGTTCAGGGCAGGCTTGAGCCTTCATGCTTCCTGCGTTGTTCCTGAACCCATATTCCCTTTTGAGGACCTTTGCAAAGAAGTGACACATCTGAATAACTTGTGCTTACGTGCAACTGTCTGAATTATGATCTTGGAATCTGCAGTTGTTTAGAAATGGCTCCAAATAGTGTAAATCCACAGTTCTCCTTCTTAGCTCTTCACTGAGTTCCTTGGACTTTCCCAATGTTCTGAGGTCAATCCAGTGAGCACTGTCAAACAAATCCTTTTTGTGCCAGCAAAGAGAAAGAGTTGTAGGCTATCATGATCACTAATGAGATGTTAATAAGCTTTGGCCTGGTCAAGTTAAAAGACCCTGTAGAACCTTAAACTTATTAAAAGATTGAAGTGAGTGTCTGTATACACCTAAGTCTAATTTAAAACCTGTGCGGATTAGAGAAAATCCAAAATAATTACCAACTTGTGCACCCAATTTTTCATTTGTAAAGTCATTAAAGATGTATGCTGTACAATCATTCCACTCTGGAAAGAACAGTTAAAAATATAATTAAAAGCCCCAAATTATCGTGTAAAATTCTGACCACAAAAATTCCAACAAAGGCACCGAGGCGTCAACTGATAGGTTTACAAAGGCATGCACTCATATTTGAGATTTCCACACATTTCAGAACATACTTCATAAATCTGATTTATGACTGAAATTTGCTGGGGTACCACCTAATAATAATACTCCATCTCTTTTTTACATCTTTGTACCTGGTGAGTGATGTAACCAAGGACCCGCTTCAGCATTCCCACACAAGTGAACTCCTGAGGAGTGAAGGACTTCACCTGCAAGATCAGACATAAACACGCTACCTTAAATGGAATTTGGGGAAATAATATGTGTGCATGTTTGTACTGAGCATACAGTTTAACTGTGATTTAGTATGTTTAGTGGAAACTACCTCACTTCTTAGAATCGCTTTGACGGCCTCACGTATGTCACTCTTGTTGGTCACATCCACAGTCCATACGTAGGGTTTACCAATGAATTCCTCAGCATAAGGGTGCTGGGAGGAGATCTGCGATTGAAAATTATAAACTGTTATTATATCTTTGATAAAATATTGCCAGTATTTGGGATTCAACAATGAAATAACAATTTAGATAATATAAAATATTTATTTTCACGTTTTATCCCCATGATTTAAGAGTTGCTTACCTGTCTTGTGGTGGGCTTGCCCTTGTAGAAGTCATTGTTGGCTGATGAGTGTGGAGGGTCAAATCTCGGCTGAATAAAGACACATCCCATTCCAATTGCCTCAATAGGTGCTGGACCTTCATAGGGGAAGCCAAGACCTACAAACAACTGAAAGGGAAGATTTATAATATTGCAGGTTATCCAAAATAATTCTCTTTTTACACTGTGATCGGCTCTAATTAGACCTTAGCTTTACGGAGAAGTTGTTGAAAGTGTTCCTGAGTCAGCAGTCCGTGGTTTCTGATGAAGCTGGGCAGATGCAATGTGTGTCCAGGAGGCTGATAGACTGTGGCATGAGTCTCCAGTTCTTCACTGATCACTTTCACATACTCATATTTACCCTGGAGATTACACACAGAAAAACAACAACAACAACAAAAAAACAGATGGATCACTGAGTACATGAAATTCAGGCGTGTTCAAAACCAAAATATACATGATATAAATATTTTCTTCTGTCCTGTGGCGCTATTTATCCATCTGGTGTAAGCTTCCCAATTTTGGTGATACCGGCTGTAGAAATGTTTGCCTTCACATCAGCATAACGGAATAAACATCGCCAGTCTTGTGGTTCTCCAAAAAAGTTCCAAAAAATGCTTTTTAAAAACAGAAACAACGATCAAGTTTCTCAAATAAAGCCACAAACTTTCTGTGAGCAACAGAACCATTTCCGTTCTACCAAAGTGAACCCACCAACCTGGCAAACATGCAAATAAATGGAGTGGTATTTATATAGTATGGTATTTAACTGTTCTGCTCTAAATGAATGAAATCACACCACATAAGCCATATTCACCCATTTACATGGAATTACTTCTGCTCCTTTAAGTGAGCTCAACCTAATAGTTGCATCGAGAGAAATTAGGGGTTCAGTGTTTCCAAAGTTTGCTCAACAATATTTGGTAACATGTAGACTGGAAGATGCCCTCTGCCCCCCTCCTAGCTATCTACCACTGATGAGACACTTGACATTAATGCTCCGTGTCTCATCTATAAGGTTTGTTAGTTGCATGTTTTCTTTGGCTGGCAGGCATAGTTTGGTATAAAGGCAAAAGCTTCACAACAATTGCCATGGAGCTTCAGATTTACTTATCTTTTAACTTTTCAACAATTCAAGTGGCTAGTTCCCTTAGTAACGCAGTTATTAGCAGTACCATCTAGAACCATCGTACTCGAGAGAAGGCAGACATTTTTATACCCAATATCTCCAGTGCAGTTCACACCAAAACATGAAACCTTAAATAAGTAGTACTACAGGTCTGTCTATTAACAAGTATTTTTGAGTTTTAGGTGACGTACAAACTAAGATCTAGTCGATATGGTGGCCACGAGGTTTCAAACGCATTGCAACTTAAGGAAATGTCAACGTGTTTTTTTTTCTACTGCCATTGTGTTTTATTCAAGCTCAGCTGTATTGTGTGTTTTTTAATAGTTGGTGTTTTCCTAAGGTTGCAGTGCATTTAACCTCTCATAGCCATCAAGTAGAGGACTTCTTGGCATAATTTGTTGTGAATGTTTGTTTTCTGGCATATATGCACTTTTTTTGGTCCTCATACCTGCCACATGTAGTCCTGTTTTCCATAGACCACCGCTATCCTGTCTTTCTTGTAGCTCACTGGCTCGAGCTCGCTTCCCTTCCTAACGGTCCCTTCACTCACAAAGCCCAGGAAGGAATTATCAGGAGTGTGAGCTGGAGAGAACAGAGCAAAGAGGACTTAAAGGAGATCTAAAAATAATTACTCAAGGGTTTGAACTTCAGCTACGTTCAGAGAGAAAAAAGTAAAGCAGCAAGTCAGTCCAGTAAGTTTTTGGTAGAAATGCTGACAGACTTGAGCAGAAACTTCTCCCTAACTTGGTGATTATTTTAACTAAACTGTGATCAAAGACGGTGAACACTTATGAACCTATCTGCTCTGAAGATGACATAAAGAATAAGCTGATTGAGAGAAATGTGAAGGCTACTATTACCGAGGACGCTTATTAGGACTATAGTTGAATAACAGTTTATATTAAAATTCTGCAAGAGAGGAAAAACATGCTGTGCAGCATAAATCATCCGCTGAAGGAAATGAGAACTCCACATATATAAGAGGGTTAGGTGTTTGGATAGGCAGCTGCCACCCTGCTGCCCTCTGACACACTGAGGTAGGTGTGAGAGATGAGTATTTACTTTAAAAGGAATGTGCCAGCAAAGGTGTGTGTTCAAACATAGATTTGTAACCTTTGCGTGTGTGTGTGTGCTGTCCTCTTGTCTCAAGATACTTGTTTAAAAGACCTTTGCCAAATCTCCCCTCATTCACCCAGCACAGAATTTCCTGCTGGCTCCTTTTCAGCTCCACTTGTCTCCAGTGTCTGTCTGGGTTCACCGCTTCACACACACCTATCAGATATAGTAGTGATATGCAATGAAACACTGCTATGGTCATGCAGCTTGTGGGGGTTTGGAGAAAAGCTGGGAGTGAATGAAGCGACCTTTGGTTTCTTCTGCCTGTTTACAGTTCTTGTTTCCTGTAATCCTTCAGTCAACTGTCTTCCTCTGGACTTTTGCAAAACAGAAGCATAAATGCTTAAACATTCTCAAACTTCATTCTTTTCTTTCTTCCTACCGTGTCCTTCTTCTGTTTTGTTTTCTTTCTGTCTTTTGGTCCTTCTCACATCCTCAACTAACACCCCCCTCCTCCTTTAGCAGGACAAATAAACAGTGTTCCAAGCTGAGGGATGAAGAGTGGCTCTCGGCCCAGGGCTTCCAGCTTTTCTCCATCTCCCGGCAGGGTGGGAAAGATGACAAGGAGAGGTGTTGGAATGAAAGCTCCGTCTGGGCACGAAGTTTATTTAACCTTAGCTGTTAATCCTCTCATTGTAACGACACTTAGAGGGTTGCATTGGAGACATATATTTAGAGTGCATTTTAAGATAATTGTATCCATGCATAGGAAAGACATAGGTACAAATCAACATGCGTACAAAATAACTTACGGAACATGGTCATGTACTGTAGAGGTTGGAGATCCCAGCTGCCCCACAGCGTTTTATATCCATGGCTACGTGCGTAGCTCGCAAAGTTAAAGGCCGGTTCAGTGCCAAATGAGTCCAAGATTCTGAAGCGACACCTAGAAAGATTGTTGTTTTTGTCATTCATTGATATACTTATTACTACATGTTTTGGCGCATAAAGCTGCAATCATCATGTGACATACTTATATTTAAAATCTCACAAAGCCCTGAATGTGTCGGGCAAATATCAGGGCCAATAAAAACTGGACAAAACAACATGTAAATGTTTAATTGCTTTGACTAAAGGATCTCACAGTTTTCCTACTTCACACTGAAACAATAATCCACTAAAGCAAGCTGTATAAACGTGTCATACAGGTTCAACTTTATGGAAAACAGAAGTAATTTTTTATTATTATTGTTATTATCGCTGGTGGTTTTTTTATTAATGACAATAATGGTAGTTTCTAAATCATTTATCACTACATCAAAAGTCTTCATAAGAAAGGACTTGAAATATACTTCCTATATGATCCAGAAAATTGTTTATGTACTGGTAATGCTTGAAAGCCAGTCCCATGGCTCCTTGGAGGTGAGCGAGGCCATGATAGTCGGTATAAATGAGGTCAAAGGTGAGGGGCCTTTGGATCGGACAGCTGCCTCTGCCTGGAGCAGCACCTATCAAGCTGAATTAATCACAACAAACACAAGTCAGGTTCTAGAAAGGACAACAATAATATTGTTTCCCTCTTTTCATCAATACAGTGTAAAGTAATCACAGATTAGCTGGACTGACAAACACAAGGTTGTGTAAAACATGTATAAACTGGCTTTAAGGTCTGTAATTACATCATATATCAGTGATGCCAGAGTATAAATCCTATTCAGTCGAATTAACTAATGAAATTATGTCCAAATAAATAAAATTAGTAGTAGTAACCTGTGAAGTTGGTGCTGTGAGGTGCTGAAGATCAGGTTGTGGCCAAGGATTGTTAGGCAAGCGCTGAGGTCTGCCCACTGAACCAGTTCTCCTAAAGGACCACCTCTTTCCACCATTGCTTCAAAGCGCTGGCCAACACTTCCAGACAGGGCACCAGGATAAAGCAGGACCTAAAGTATATAAAGTCCCAAATTATTATTTCACTGATTATCGACTATATAAAATGAAATACCTCAATAAACTTTAATCACTTATACATATACATATACCCTCATCTGTGTGGAGACTGTGTTATTGCTGCTCTCTTTCATCCTCAGACCAGCCTGTATCCACCGTTCAGACATTTTTTCCACTCTGGAGCGGATAAACTTAATTGCTGGGCTGCTGTTGTTGCTGATCGCCTCATACAGTGGGAGTAGAGATTTACGTATCTCAGTCTGCAAATGATTATAACATGAAAGCAGTGAAAATGTCATCATTCCACATCAACATACACAGGCGCATCAAGAAGCTACCTTCTTTGTATGAGCTTGAGGTTTCTGATGCCATGGCAGACTAGAGTGGTTTCTTCCATCTCGAGGGGGACAAAAGTCCTCTGTCTGGCTGAGGTAAGTCAGTACGGAGCAAGTGGTACCATCCACTCCATAAAAAGCATAACAGGGGTCTGACTGCCACTGAGCCTGCAGGAACTGCCACAGAGAAACTTGTTATGTTATTAAACATGTGTTTTACCTGGTCAAAATTGGTCTTTGTACACCGCAAAAACTGAACCATAAATGACACATTCAATTCACTGCCATTCATTTCAATACAACTGAACTCATTTCACTTTTATTTATATAGCACCAAATCACAACAGCAGTCACCTCAAGGCACTTTATATTATAAGGTAAAGACTCTATAATAATAGAGGGAAAACCTCAACAGTGGCTCCCTATGAGCAGGTACTTGGCAACAGTGGGAAGAAAAAACTTCAGTTTAACAGGAAGAAATCTCTGGCAGATCCAGATTCATGCTAAGGCAGGGCATCTGCCATGATTGGTTGGGGGTGAGGGGAGAACGATAAGACACACTGAAAAAGAGCTGGAGATTAATAAAACTAATGATTAAATGCAAAATGGTGCATAAGCACAAATAGTGAAAACAGAGGAGTGAAGAATAAAGGCTCAGTGCATCATGGGAAGCCCCCAGCAGACTAGGCCTATTGCAGTGTAACTAAGGGAGGATTCAGGGTCACCTGACCTAGCCATAACTATATGCTATATTAAAAATGAAAGAGAGAGCGTCTTTAGGTAGAGAGTGAGTGGGTACCTTTTTAGATACTGTTACTAAGATTTTTAGAACAGAGTACAATAACCTTACTTTTATCTTAATTTAGAAACAGGAAGTTAGAGGTCTTTGTGTTTTTAAGACATTCCTGCAGATAAACTAATTGCTGTGTGTCATTTTGCTTCATGGGTAGAAAGAGCTGGTGTCATCTGTATAACAATAAAAATATATGGCGTACCTTCTAAGGGAAGCATTTATAATGTAAATAGAATTGGTCCCAGTACAGAACCCTGTGGAACTCCACAGTTAACCTTAGTGTGTAAAGAAGACTCCACATTTAGATGAACAAATTTTTGACATTGCTTCCACATACAGTAGAATAGAGCTTTAGTCACACCCTCTCACAAAGAGAGAAGAGAGAGAAAAGTATAGATCAGTTGATTACAATGAAGGAACTAAATGCATTTGTCAGCAACAACTAATTTGATTAGCACTTGATTGTGTATGGACAGCCACAGAGCGTCTTTTCCATTTACAAGGACTAGTATTATCTGGTTTTTAAGAAAATGCACAACACTTACAGTTACAGATATTGTGTCATAAAGCCATGGATGGAGCTGATACAACAACAAATCTATTAGCTAAGTAGGATTAGAAATGGAAGTCTTGTCTCTTAACCAGAAATAGATATTGACAAAGGTCATTCAAGGTTGAAATGTTTGCTAGGACGTCTTCATAGTAAAAAAAATAAATAAATATATATTTTTTATTTTTTTAAAGCATTTTAATATAGGCATAAGCATTCCAATACACCAATTAAATTTGCACTCCAAAACATTTCCACTTTCTCACCTCCACCTTCTCTGCACATACTGGATATGCAGGATCCACTGGCACTTGACACTTCTCGTTGGACCCTGTGGGGTAACATATTAACCGTCAAACTTTTTTTTCCTTTTTATGGCTCTTTTGAATGCACCATTATTCTTTAATTCCTGCATCAGTAACAAAACGTATACTGTTGAGTCACCTCAACTCGGCTAATGAAGAACAGCGGACAATAACTTTGATATACAACCTCTTGACTGAAATGTGCACAGTGAGTAGCAGCCATCAGCACGATGTATAGTGCTGCCATGCCTGTATGAGGTATTAGACTAGCGCTCTCAGAGACCCTTTCCCGTAAACCCCCCACCATCTCTAGCCCATGTCAATCAACTGGAATGAATGCACTCACGCACACCTGACACACCTGCCTCCTTCCAAACATTCCCATTTACCATGCTGGCCTTGCCAAAGTACACAGTCCTTAACTGTGTAAAACAACCTAGTAAAAAGGGAAAGAGAGAAGAAAACTTGTAGGCTGAGCTGAAGCATGAGCACCTAAAAACAGTGTTATGCTATACGAGCACAGCAGAAAGAAAAAAAAAACCTTCTGCAAAAACAGGAGTATGGGCAGACAAGTTGGTGAAAGGACTCCTGGGTAATTCAGACATATTTTATGAGTGTGAGGTAATGTAGGAGGGAGAGGGTGAGGGGCGAATAGGCTGGTATTGGTGGGAAGTGTGTGCCTCTGAATATGCGGGTGGCACATGTGGACATGCATGTCCACAGAAGCGTGTCTACAAGCATATCCATGTGATGGTGTCTGTGTGGCCTAAACTATATGAATTCCACTTTTTGAATCATACTTACCCATCCCCAGCACTCACATACCCATACAACCCTTCGCGTGCTAACCGGCGTGCGTAACCCGACTCTCACCTGACACCTCACAGGAGGGTCGTAACGTAACCTTTTTTCCCTCCTCATGCCCGGTGGATTGGTGCTGGCTCTGTGGGACTTGTTAAACTTCTATTCAAGGACTTCATCCCCCATAACCACCTGCACACACACTGACCTGTAGCCCCGCCATTCACACCTTCTATTATCACAGCTTGTTAATTTCACTGTGTGGTTAACCTTTTCTAAGGCTGTGAACCATACATTTGGCTCAGAGGATCACTGTACCGATACAGGCACCCACAGGGAGGTAAGTAACCAGCCAATTATTGGGATTTTTTTTTAATTTAGTATAGCCAAAGCACAGTTTAATTTAAAAAAGTATAATTCTTATTGGATCTTGAACAATGGAGTGCTTCTAATGAAGGGAACTCTAAAATTAAGTTAAACTAGGAAAGACTTATATGCTAATATGCCCAACTTCTCAGTGAGACCCAGTCAGCCAAATTTAATCTCCTCAAATTTGGTTTTGGAAAACTTGAACTAACTAATAATTTGATTATATGTAAATTTTCCATGTAATTTTGTTTCATAGGTAAATAGTTAAATTTAATGGAATCTGATAAAATTAAATATACTTGATTGTTATACTGAAAATATTATACTGAATATATTTTTAATAATTAATTATTTGAAAAAATACACCTTTGATTTTACATATTTGAGTTGCGATAATATAAAAAATGGTAATTCACTCTTTGCAAATTTAAAATTGAAGTTAAGTAACTATAACTTCGGGTTGTGCAAAAGTTTCGGCATCCCATTAAGTCATCTGTTTTGTATCAAGCTAAAAGTCTGTCTTTATTCTGTCTGCAATGTCCTGCGGATAACTATAACTCCTGAAATAGTTTTAGGTGGTCTTGTATATGTTTAAAATTCCCCTGCAGATTTTCAATAATGTTGAAGTCAGAGAACAGTGGGAGTCATTCCAAAAGCTTGAGCTCGCACTCCTTGGAGATTTGCAAGGTGTTATTTTATCAAATTCCTATGGCTTTTTTGGCCAAATGGAACAATTTAGCACTTATTTGTCCCTCAAAGAAGTCTTTTATATCCAGACATTGCTTTACGTTGTTCACACGAGGACTTTTATGATGAGGCTACATGTAGAAGCTGTTAGTGCAGCAGATAAGAGAAGTTCTTTCAAAAGAGGACACACGAGCCACCGTCTGTGTTTGTTTCTATTGAGTCACTGACTTGAAAAAACCCAGTAGTAACTTTAATTTTTTTGAATTCTAAAATTGTTCGATTTGGCCATCGTAAGTGTTTTTTCCTTTCCCTGTTTAGTGCATAGTCAATGGACAGTAACACTTTATAATACAGCCCATAACTAAGGGCACAATTTTCCTGTAATTAAATAGGATTTCAATGTGTTTAAATGAAATTACAGTGTAAAAATATTTATCTACAAATAATCAAAGGTAGACAAAGTTAAGCCACTCTATATTTACCAAATACTTATGTTGAAAGAAGGAGAAATATTGTTTATTTTTCCACTATGTTACCCATGAATAACGTAATACTTAAGGTTACTGACAGTATCATTATTTCTTTGTTTCCTGTAAAAACCTGACTTTTTACCTCCTTCTTCTAGTGAAACTGCCTTTAAGTAGTTTTAGGCAAATATAATTGCAATTCCAAATAAAATACATTATAAAGCCATTTAATTACAGCGGAATTACCCCCTTAGTTGTGGGCTGCGTTGTAAAGTGTTACCCACTTTTTTACTCTCAACTAGCATGCAAAGAACTCTATGAGCTGCATCCATAGATAGGTTTTTAGCACTCATGGACATATGCAAACCTGATGGATCCATTACAGGGTGCTTGGAGTTTAGTACCTTACCCAAGGATACTCTGATGTACAGATGCGGGAGCTGGGGATCAAATTACTGACCTCCTAAATTGGCAGACAGCTTTTGAAGTGTGTAGGTGATGATTGGCTAATGAGGAGATGTGTCTGAAACAAAAAGCATTATCTGCTCTACAAAAATAAAATAAAAAATAAAATGTCTGAGTAACTTCAGACTTCTAAAACTGACTTCTAATTCTTGACACATATGATTTGACACTAGGACGATTCAAAAACACTGGCAACTGCCAGCACAACCCCTCAGCCTCCTAGTAGACACACCTGTGCTGTGAATATTTGAATGAAATTTAAAATATTCACAAGATTTTCAGAAAACTTCTTCTGACCTTGAGGTCAAGGTCACTGAGATTCGAACTCATCCAAGATTTTTAGTAGATAGCCCTATGGTATAAATTTGAAACTCATACGTTGTCTCATTCTGAAGTTATGACATTCACAAAGTTAGGTGTCCACGCCAGCTAAACCTTCTCACAGCCCCTATGCATATGACTGAACATGACAGGGGTTTACTTTGTCTTTTGGTTCAGCACATAGAGTTTCTTCCAGAAGTTTTTTTCCCAGATCTCATCTTGACTACCACAACTCCCTCCTTTTAATTCCTACAGAAACTGCAAGCTGGAATTGTTTTTTAGCTGCTTAGAGCGACTTTTGGTCAGAACAAGGTTTAGAGTCAGCAAATTTGCTCATTGTAGCTTTGAAGCTGTAATGAGCAAAAATTCCTAATCACAATTTTTTGATGTGTTTACATTTGAAGAAAGATTTATTTTTAATGTCTGTTTGTTATTGGAGGGGTTGTATTCCCTTTATTTTTACTTCAATAATTACCACTAAAGCAAATATTATTTGCTCACGGGTGCCCAAACCATTGCGTACAAGTTTACAATTTCCACCCACAGGAAATAACAAATCCAAACTGAACAATGAAATACAAAACTGTCTCTTGAAGTCAAGAACAAAGTGAGCACATATGGTAAGTCTATTCCTGTATCATCGTTTTAGTTTAAGAGAATCAAGGTTGATCATTGTAATCACAATGTAAACCATGTTAAGTCATTTAAGAAATATTGGAAGTGATAAAAGCCTGGACTTCACCTGTGTGTGATCTACGGCTAACAAGTGGTGTTGGAGCTTCAGTCTGATGGTGGTGTTGGTGGTGACGGCTGAGCTGATCAAGCCTCTGCGATACTCTTTTCAGCTCTCTTTCTACTAAACGAGCCAAACCTTGCTGGTCCTGTCTGAAGCTGGGAAAAAGCAGAAACCCACGTGTGACCACAAAAATGCACTATAAGTCATATCTATATTTAAAAATACTGAACTCCACAAATCAATACCTTTGCAGCAGCAAAGTGAGATCATTTCTGGTCAGCTTGGAGCCATCTTTCTCTCTGCTCAGCCTCTGTACCTGAGTATTCAAAGCCTCCAAGCGAAGAGCCAGGCTACGAAAGCTAAGCCCACGCTGACCTGTAAATTAAAGTATGTCACATGTTGTAATCTAGAAGTGGTATTATTAAGTCTAAAATGAATATTGTTAGTCTATTATTATTAGTCTATTAAATAAAGGTATTCATAAAAACACACTCTTTCACTACAAAGAGCACTACTGCATTTTATTTGACTAAATTTATTTGCTCAAACCTTGTCCCATAAACCCCAAGAAATGGCAAACTCAGTGGGTTAAAATGTGACTTTAAGGTTTCCTGACTGAGCAACAATGAATGATGAACCAGGAGGGAGACCGGTCTATTTAGCGAATGCTTGCACATTCTTTATTGGAGGTCACGCTAGTTCAAAATACTGACCTCACGTGCTTTAGAAAAGGCTCTTTAGCGTTCCAGTTTGCCGGTAGGACTTGAAGCAGACTGGGTTTGAGTCCCGCCCACAGCCCTTTGCTGCATGTTTTCAAACTCTCTTACTCTGCTCTCCTGTCTTTCTTCACTATCGCTATCTAATAAATCAAAAATTTAAATAAACAACAATAATAATAATAATCAAGCAAAAAGAAAAGTCTCTGAGGTGATATACAGTCATGGTTAGGAGTTTACATCCCCACCTCATGGACATGAATTTTGGACTTTTAATGATTTCTTTGAACTTTTCTTTTTCAAGGGTAGATATGATTGAGTAGCACAAACCGTTACTGACTTAAATGTTGAATTTTCTTTGATCGTCAAAGGGTCAAAGTATACATACAGACCCACGTACAACCCCACTAATAGTTGGTTAAATAGCATAGCATAGCAAGTTACACCTCGAGCAGATATTTATGGCATAATTAGTTCACTCTGCAAGGCAGAATTGGTATAGTTGATTTGAATTGTTTGGCTTCCTGAAATGGATCCAGCTTTTAAATTTTTAACAGGGGTGAATTCGGCGCTTTGGAAAAACCATTCCAGCAGCTTAATGTTATCCTTCTTTAGCCGTTCCAGAACCAGTTTTGTTGTGTGTCTGGCATCATTGTCCTGTTGGAACACCCACTTGTGTTTCTATGTGCTCCAATCTTCTAACTGTTGATGTGAGGTGTAGTTGAAGAATCTGGAAGTAGTCCTCTTTTTTAACTGCTCCATCCACTTCATGCAATGCACCAGTACCACTGGCAGCAAAACAGCCCCGAAACACCGCGCTACCACCATCATGCTGGACAGTTGCTGTAATGTTCTCAAATTTGAAAACCTCACCTTTATACCTTCAAACATACCTCATGTCATTGTGACCACTAGCTCAATTTTTTGACTTGTTTGACCATCAAACTTTTCTACAGGAGGCTTGTCCCCGTCGGCAGACGCAAACTTCAGTCGAGGTCAATGGTGTTGATTTTTTGGTCTGCACCTTCTCAGTAAGATTCATTTCAGTGTTGACGGTGACGCTGGTGTTCCAGCAGTTTCCCATTCATGGCAGACTTGAACCTTCCTGGTTCATGGGGTTTTCCTAACTATCTTAACTGATTTCCTCTCATCTAAGGGTGACAGTTTGAGTCTTCCTCCAGACCTTTGCAAAGTGGTGACACATCTGAAAAACTTGTGCTTACGTACAACTGTCTGAATTATGACCTTGGAATCCGCAGTTGTTTAGAAATGGCTCCAACTTGTATAAATCTACAATTCTGTTTCTTAGCTCTTCACCAAGTTCCTTGGACTTTCCCAAAGTTCTGAGTATTGGTCAATCCAGTGAGGGCTGGTAAATAAATCCTTTTTATGCTTGCAAAGAAACACTACCAGTTGTAGTCCACCATGATTGCTAATGAGAAGTTAATAGGCCTTGGCCCAGTGAAGTTAAAAGACACTGTAGAACCGTAAACCTATTAAAAGATTTGTGTAAATTTATAATAGTCCTTCTGACAGTTGTAGACTTCTCACCACAACTGTACACATACATGAAAAAAGAGGTCAGTTGCCCTACGTCACCTTGCTAGTTGACCAGAGGAGGCAGGTTACGGTGATATTTTTAACACTGACTATTATGACAAGTTAAACAAGAACCCTCTACTTCTTGAGTTTGGGCATGTGGACTGAGTATATAGTAACTGGGTGACCTAAAGCAGCATTTTTCATTGTCAGAACCTCAGTTAAACAGCCCTCTAACTGTGAAAATAGCGACTGTATGTTGCCATAAATACTGATGATGATGCTTAAAGAGTTCAGAGTGAAACAGCGTAGTATATTGAGGATGTCTTGACCAAACAAAAATTCTATTCACAAAGAGCGTTTTAAAATAGTTTTGCTGGCATTGAGCATCAAATATTGAGTGCTACACTGGCTTTAACCTGTGATGCACAGAGAAAATCATAATGTCATTTCATCTTTGTTTGCTCAGCTGATTGTCAACATGTTATTACTGGAATGCCAGGGCTCCTTTGGGTGCAGAGACAATGAGAGAGGACATGGGACCCTACAATAACTTACAAGCTAACTGCATGACTGTAATAGTCCAAAGCTTGTAAAGATGTGACTGTGCAGCTATTAAAATCATGTGTTTCTGTATGTGTACATGTCTGCAACATTTACTTTGAAGTCGCAGACATAGAAAATAGAAAACATTTCAAATCAAATTCAAATCATTCCTCATTTGTGTTTTCTTTTTCTTTTTTTCATATATTTGTCACAGTTACATGTTACAAATCCTTAAACAAATTCTTATAATAGACAAAGATAACCTGAATAAATACAAAATGCAGTTTCTAAATGATGATTTCTTTTATTATGAGAAAAAAGTTATCCAAACCTACCTGCCGTATGTGAAAAAGTAGTTGGCAGCTAAACCTAATAATTGGTTGTGTCAATCTTGGCAGCAACAAGTACAATCAAGCCTTTGTGATAACAGACAAATACTCTTTTACTACACTGAAAAAGAATTTTGGCCCATTCTTTTGTGCAGAATTGTTTTAATTTAGCCACAGTGGAGGGTTTTTAGGCCTGTTGTCATCATACTAACGCATCTTACTTGGGTTGAAGTACAGAATTGACTGGGCCTCTCCATTAGCCAATCAGAGGTGCACTTGCATATGATCATTGTCCTGCTGCTTAACCCAAGTGCCACTGAGCTTAAAGGCAAAAACTGATCCCCAGACGTTGTCTTTCAGAATTTCCTGGTAGATAGCAGAATTGATGGTTCAATCAATTATGGCAAATTATCTTGAAGCAGCAAAGTGGCCCCAAATTTGTGCATCAAAAATAAGCCTCTGCGAGATAAGCAGTTCAGAAGGTTGGATCTAAGAGTTCACACTTGGAAATTGGAGCAGAAATGCCAGAGGGATCAAACGCTGGGTCAGAGGCTCACTGGATTTAATTCCTTGTTGCCAAAAAAATCCCCAAAAAGCAAAACTAATGCTAGAAAACAAACGCGTTCATAAATACTTTGTGAACCAAACATCTATGCTTTTATAGGCCCCCTGTCAGTCATGACCCCTTAGAATCATCACTTTTCTCCCTGCCTGCTGTTCTTTAGATGTTTTTCTGGGTCCTTTTGTGTCCTCCTGGATGAGTTGTCAGTGCACTGTTGGAGTCATTTTGGTAGGCTGGCCATTCCTGGAAAGATTTGCCGCTATTCCAAGTTTTCTCCATTTCTGGATAATGGTTCTCGCTGTCGTTCACAGGAGTCCCAAAACCTTAGAAAGCCTTTGTAAGCTCTTGCAGCCTATTGGATGTCAATGTCTTTGCCTCTCTGTTCGTTCTTTAAATCATACCATGATGTGTTGATTTTCAAGCTCTTTTAGCCTGCTTCACTTTGTCAGACATGTTCTGTTTAAGTGATTTCTTGAATCAGCAGGTCTGGCAGTAATCAGGTCTCGGTGTGGAAAGTGAAACTGAACTCAGCTTTCCAAAACAATGTGGTTAATGACCGTTATTTCATGATTTAATAGGAGGGGCAATTACTTTTTCACAAAGGGCAGGTAGGAAATGAATGAATGAAATCATCCTTCAAAAACTGCATTTTGTATTTACTCGGGTCATCTTTGTCTAATATTAAATTTGTTTGATGATCAGAAAACTGTAAGTGTGACAAATGTGCAAAAAATAAGAAATCCTGAATTTTCATAACACGATATCAGTGCAATCGGGCATCATTTTAAGATTTATTATTCAAATAACTTTGCAAAACTGCAGATTTTCCACAGAGATGAATGTTTGGTGATAAATGGGAGCTGGATTAATTGTGTGCGCTTACCAACAGCTATTCCCATGTGGTATTTTTTCCAGTACAACTACTGCTGGGTGGCTCTTTGTACACAACTTCTGGTGGGTCCCACAGAGCACAAAGCAATTGTGGCTGTGTGTGTCAGTGGCTTAAATGCAGGAGTAGGTTATACTGTCTGCTAAAAACAATTTTCCTAGAATTTGAGACGAAAAGCATCGGAATGTTTAGACAAGTATCATCTTTTGTGGTTGCATTTTGAAACCGATTCACTGGTAGGCACATTGTTCAAGTCTTTCACAAAAGAGCTGGCTCTCTCTTATGTTAAGTGTATATATTTGGTTACTAATCCTCACAAGACAGCTATTTTTATTCACTGTAGAAACATATTATGTATAAATGTATTCCTATGTTTGGGATTACCACACTTTATATAAGTCAAGTGAAGTGAATTAAGAAACCTTCCCAAACAACCTTGTCTACACCATCTTAAATGCCTTCCTTTAGAGAAACAGTTTAGCCAGACAAATGATTTTGGGATTGGCCACAAACCCACAACTGTCAGACGCCTGGGAGGGCCCACCGGGAACTGTGTACAAATCTTCATATAACACTGGCAAATCAGTCAGGTCAGATCTTAATCTCTGCACACAAAGAGCTTCTTTCATAATCACTGTTGCCCAAAACTATGGTAATGTGGGTGCGCGCTAATGTATTACCATTTTTGCATTTTCAGAAAAGTTTTAATAGGAAACTAAATCCACTTGTAAACTAAACTGTGTGTTCGTGCATATGAGTTACCCAGATCCTCGGGTGAGCTCCCTGCAGGATCATCTCTGGTCATCTCCAGTGGCACCCACAGGCTCTGTAACAGCAGGGTGACCACAGACAGGCACAGACACAGCACCAGGCAACCACTAGAGGGCACAATACACAAAGAAACACTCTACAGCACAATCAGTGGTCACCAAGCATTTTTTGGTGTACTGTAATGTACCTCCACAGCTCAGCAAAATAGACTCAGGTAACCTATAGCAGCATGTATCCTTACTTGAAACTGGATGTTATTCAGTGTTGTGTTTTATGTTGACACACTGTAGAAGCCATTGTAGACTTTGTCCTACCTGAGAGTGGGTTTACTTTGACTCTAACTCTTCCACTAGTTTTAGCTTTAAACTATATGCCAATACCATTTTCACGTTATTGCTAGCTTTACCTATTAGCTACTCGTTTTAGATAATTATTTAAGCCGTTTTTATTACTTTAATATCCCGTTTCTTTTAGGTTAAGCCTACTTACCTGTTATTTTTGTTAGCAGTTGTTGTTGCTTGATGATAAGTCTACCTTTGGCAGACAGTTTAAGCTAACTTTAAGCTAACTATTTCAGCTACCCCATAGCCTGCGTTTTTAAACTGACAAAGAATGTAATCAAATACGATACAGTGTCAAAGTCAGAAGCTATCCCTCATTTTTATACATTGCTTGGATAATGGGACATAGGTGATGCAGTTTACATGGAAATACAGTATATCAGGCAAATGCATGGTCATTTGGTATGACCACATCTATTCTTCACACAGTTTGAACTCTCTTAGGCATCTTTCATGTAATTTTATTAAGTAGTTTTCATTCATTGTTATCCAGGCTTTTTCTTTTTGGATGCTGGCGCCTGTTGTTCTGTTCTGTCTTGACATGATCCCACTCTGGGCTTTGGCAGGCCAGTTCATGACTGATAGAGTTTCGTTGTGATTTTCTATCTAGATATACTTTTACTACATTGTTGAAAAATTAAGCTGTTGATTATTAGACTTTTTCCAGATGGTGGATCAAATCTGATGGTAAAGTCTGGCTCCTTGAAAGCAATATATAAAGAAGTGAGAGGTAGTTAAATACTTTTGCATAGTATTGACTATGTGCACGTTAGCATATGCTACTTCCGGTGCGGAAACTCCTGTGGGGAGCTTTGTTTCCGGTGTCCTATTCGCGCCTGGTTTACGGTCCAAAACAAGTTAAGCAAATGAATGAATCAAGCGGCGATTTACATTTCTATAGATGTCTTGGGCATTTACCCAATATATCTGTAAATGATGTTCATCGACTTGTCGATATTTTTCCCCCGTGCCTCAGAGCAAAAGAGAAAAGGGATTCAAATGTTATATTTCTCAGCTGTCCCTCGTTTATCGCGGGTGTTATGTTCTAAAAATAACCAGCGATAGGTGAAATCAAGTAGCCAATTTTATTTTTTGACGGTGCAAAACGTTTCGTGGACATACAGTACTGCAGTCACACTGCTAGCGATCGATGCAGCGATTCTCTACTGTACAGGAGAGACATCACGGAGGAGATCGTCTGCAGCGATCAGGACGCAGGACACAATGTGACGTAAAAAAAAGCATGCAAACTTGCACTAAAAAATCCGCGAAACAGCGAGGTGAAAGGTGAACCGCGTTATAGCGAGGGACCGCTGTAATTTTGAAGGTAAGTCACAACATACCCTTCGTAAATACTAATGTATAGAAACCGTTATCAGCAATCATTCATTTTTTTGTGTGGCTTTTTTCACGGTTTGTTAACATGCTGTGTAGGTGTGTACTTGACTAGCTGATATCGACATAACGGGAAACATCTGGTTTGACTATTCTTCACCTGTAGTTTGAATGCTGAACATTTGCCTGTTTAAATCATAAGACCAGTCATTATACAGAGATGTGCTTCTGAATGTGGACGATGTGTCTTCTGCTGCAGTAATGCAGTTCTGCTTGTGTTGAGTGATGTAAACAACTGATCGATCTAAACGCTTTAAACATCAAAATTGATCATTAGATTTTTTTATGACACAACAGCGGTGAGTGTTCCCACCTTCTGCTCTTTGTAACTTAACGCAATCTTTCCGTTTTCGAGTTTTGGACATGATTTTGGAGTATATCTTCGCAGTAGCGATTGACCGCAAAGTAAAGCTACCGGAAATGCACAACCCCACATCCGGTCTCAAACCAGGAAGTTAGCATTGTCTCGTGCACATAGTCAATTGAACTACCTCTAAAATATTAATTTTATATATAGGTGTATTTTGTTATCAAATCATAATTCACGTCTTTTCAAATGGTTGAGGGTGTAGTTTTGCCTTTAATCTCTAAAAATGCCCCCAAAGAGAACCTGTCTGACAAGACACCATTTGCTGCAGTAAAATCAACACCATCTTGTTGTTATTATTTCCTTTGATTGTTTATTTTTATTATTTATTGACCATGCATCTTGCAGGACATAAAACATCACTTTTTAAAATTAGTTTTCCCAACCAGTTAAATGTCCTTTAAACTTTATAAATTTGGTTTTAGTAGTAACCTTGATGCGATTAAAAAAACACACACAGGCAGACTTTGCCTTTCACTAAATTCATTCAGTGAATGTGGAGAGCTAAATTGTTCCATGACTTCAAGTGAGGGGACTCTGGCGTGTAAAAACAAGTATTTGAAGATTTAATTGGGGCTTAGAGAGCCATCACTCTCTCTCACTTTCATCAGGCCAGTAAAAGTATTCACCCTAACCCGAAAACATACTGCATAGCCAGGCTCAAGTGCCCACACAATAACTTTGAGGGCTCTCCTAGTGCCTATAAAGCTCCAGATTCAGATCCAGATCAAATTATTTTCCACTCAGTTGCATTTCATCAAAATTGTCAGTGCACTCATCACAAACTTTGAGCTGCACGGCTCAAAAGGCTCACAGGAGAAATCATGTTAAAACAAGTTACTGAGTAATGGTTGGCCTATTGCTGGTGATATCACATGCTGGGGAGATCCAGCTATGCACTAAAACCAGCTAAACAATTAGCTGTCAAAATGAAAATGACAATTTCAGGCAGCCAAAGGAAGAAAAGCAATATGTGACCTGTTTTTCTACTTTCTACTGCGAGCTATAACGAGACTGGGGCTTACCTACGAGGCCGCAGTGTGACGCGCATGGCCCTCGGTTTACAGGGAGTAGGATGTCACTGTCGAAGTAATAACATTAGAAATTCCAGTAAATTAAACATGCACTACACTGCAAAAGTGGTACGGTTACATTTCTTATTATCTAGTTTGGATTGAAGTGACAGAAAACCATTGTACTTTTTCTTTTTAAAATTGCAAATTAATGGGCACACTTTCCAGCTAAACTCCATCAACAAATTTTACAGGCATAAATAGATGTCAGAGTAATGCTGCTGCCTGCAGGAAAGACCGCCAGCTTGTTTGGCCGGTGGTCTTTCGGCATTTCTGTTATGTTCATTAGACTGATAGAGATGCTAAAAACAAAAAAACGCCTGTCACCAGCCTGTTGTAGGTCAGTGTGAGTCATACACAGAGATGTCTCAGCAGTTTGCCTCACAAAACCAGTCAGCACACAGACAACCACACATTCAGAAACATCCTCACCTCTGTAGGTCTTCAACCCAACCCAGTGGCAGCCATCTGGCCTGCTTTGAAAACACAAACTTGAAAAAGCAAATAAAGTTAAGGACGGGACGTGGCTTGCCTCCTTTTTTACTTTTTTCCGCTCTCTTTTCCCTCCGTCTCTGGCCCTGCCTTTTCTCTCTCTCCCAGGGCCTATGGGTAGGCATCCTGCGGTAGTCAAGGGAACCAGACTCCCCTTTAAAGAAGACAATACCCAGAGTGCTGCTTCGGCCTTTCAGAGGTACAATGGAGCCCACGCTACTGGGTGTCACTTTCTTTCAGGCTCACATTAAGTGCTAGTAGTGAATTAATACACAAGCTGGGAACTTATTTAGGTAGCTCAGTGGGTGCAAAGCTTTGGTGCTAAATGAAATATTACAGACACAAGACGGAAGGAACTTAATGACAGTGAAAATCATAATGATGGTGATAGAACAAAGAAAATGCCCACTCGAAAGTGTGTAAGTAACAATGCAGGGAAAAGATTGTAAGTTTGACATGTTATGTTGGAACTATGTCAGGGTTAGATAGAATTACATGCGTTTGAGGCGCAGATTTTGGTGTATGTAAAAGTATGTTTCACCAAATCTGATTATGAATTACTTCTGAGATGGCCTTATAGTCCAAGTCCTGCAGTGGAAAGTGAGAAAGTGAAAATGAAAAAGGTCTTTCTAAAGCACCCCAGTGTTAACTTGGGCTTAAACCTTATAGCAGGGACCTATATTTTCTTTGTCCTATTTGGCAGAAAAAGCTCTAATGTGTGTCACGTGTAAGTTAACATGATTCAGGGCAGCAAACATTCTAAGCTGGTTCCTTTAGGAGTAATTTAAGAACACAAACTCTACTGTTTTTGTGAGCATGTAGGCTACGAGTACATGTATGCTGTAAATACACTGCATCCGGCTTCTGAGAAAGTTCTTCCATTGAGATGCTCCAAGTGACCACCATGACTGGCAGTCATCAGGAAATTCACAGAAGCATAGTTGCCTTCTGAACCTGTTCCTAACTCTGCTTCATTCTTTCTCGAGTGCCAGTGGCAGTAAACAAAGTGGATCATGCTAACGTGGTCCCAGAGGACACATTACGATGCATTTTGGTACAACTAGGATGTCGCAGTACAGTTTTCCCCCAAAGAGACATATCAGTGTCTGTGATGTGGCCACACCTCTGGTAGAATGAAAAATAAAATATGAAGGCATAGACACACCTGCCACTTCATATACCTGCTTTATTGTGGCAACAGTCCTGCTGTTTAAACAGAGCTTTTCCTTTATTCTTCCCATTATAACACACAAAGAGCTTTTCTAAGAACTTGAAGCTCGGTGTTGTCTCCATGTATAGATAAGATAAGATAAGATAAGATAAGATAAGATAAGATACCTTTATTAGTCTCACGAGTGGGAAATTTCATGTTAAGCCAGAATGAAAGGACAAGTCAAACTGGCCCTCTCTTCCTGCTCAGATCATAAGTATACAGGGTAGTATACCTGAAGTTCTGTGTCCTCAGTAATATGTCTGGGTGAAACAATGTTGGCCACAGTGTGACTCCAGAGCCACGTGGCTTCCAATGCAAACATGTACAGCTGACAGAGACTGCGTGGAGGTCTCTTGGCTGTACTAACTGCTGAAAGAAAACAGTATTCACTGACTGATTGAGTTCTCTCTCAGGGACATTCCTGATTTGGCTTCAAAGGGTGACTTGTCCAAAACCTGTCAGACCAATGGAAGGTCCAGTGCTGCAGCACGACTCGCTCAGAGGGTCCATTGCCTCCTGACAGAGAGAAACAGACGACCAGAAATACACGCAGAGTGGCCAGCATTAGGATGGTCATGGTATACTGATATAGCTTAGATGGCTTGGCTGACCTCTAAAAGGTAAGTACCATAGTATGTTTTGCAAGAGAATGGGTCTTCTTGGCTATTTGTGCCCTATGACGAGAATGTAGTTCAAAAGTATTGACCCACCATCCTTGCTAAAGAACCCCTTACATTCAGAGTGGTATCCACAAACTGAAGCCCTAAATCAGTCAGGGATGATTTAATCCCTTCAATTGCCTTATCTTCCCATCGAGCTAGATGGGGAGGTCAGTTCTCCTCATGTGATGCTACAGGTCTTTGTGTGGTACATGGAGGAGCTTTGAAAATCAGGTCCCTAATGGTCATTTGGACACCAGTAAGTGGACCCTGTGATTTGACGGTCTCACCATGTGAAGCAGGGTTATTATTAAAGGGATTGGGGGGGAGGTGCAAAGAAGACCGGGTGTTTGTGAGACAAGGTACTGGCCAAAAGGCTTGGATGGTGAGAGCATCCACCCCCAGTTGGGGTATTTGTCTGTCTATTAAAATTGGCTCGGTTAGTATAGTGTGGTGACAGTGGATGACTGAAATAAACTGTCGACATGAGAGGACACATATACTGAATCAAAAACAGGGGTATATAAATGGGGTTGCATAGCGGTGATCAAGTACAAGAGATGTGGGAATTAAATCAGAAATCAGAAATGAACCCAGTGTAGACTGTGTAAACGGGGCGATCGTGGCTCAAGAGTTGGCAGTTTGTCTTGTAACCGGAAGGTTGCCGGTTCGAGCCCCGGCTCGGACAGTCTCGGTCGTTGTGTCCTTGGGCAAGACACCTGCCGCCTACTGGTGATGGCCAGAGGGGTTGATGGCGCAATATGGCAGCCTCGCTTCTGTCAGTCTGCCCCAGGGCAGCTGTGGCTACAACTGTAGCTTGCCTCCACCAGTGTGTGAGAGTGAATGAATAGTGGAATTGTAAAGTGCTTTGAGTACCCGAAAAGCGCTATATAAATGCAATCCATTATTACTATTAAACTGTTGTTTTCATTTTTTGTGAGGTTCATGTGCATCCCTGTGTTCTAATACGGATTTACTAAAGTAATTAAAGTACTGGAGCAAATGTATTAAGTTGCATTGATCCTATCTATGCTTTAACGGTGCCCTAGCCCCAACACATGCCTGCACATACGCTTCATGTAAGAGAGTGTGCTGATATTTGTGTGCATGATAATACATCCATTCTGGGTGGAGTGGGAGGTAAATGGCGTCTTGGGTGGTGCAAAGTGTGAAATAGAAAAGACTTGATGAGTTATGAGTTATCCAGAGAACCATGTACATGGATGACAGATTAGATCTGCCTCACTGTGACATAGCTGCTCTCTTTTTTTGTCATTTCTGTGTGCTGTGCAACGTAATCAGTTTTGTGGTGGCTTTTTACTTATATTATATAGGGAAAAACACAAATGCTGATATGTTTGTTTATTACTAGTAGTAGTATTTTCCCCTTTTTCTTTATTACTGAAGTACAAAATGACGGTATAAAAAGACATAGGCAGTGCGTGAGAGGAAGAGAGACAGAGCCAAATAACATTTTACCCAGAGTCGCTCTGTGATGGCCCCACAATTTAATCATCAGTAATAACTGTCATGTGTTGGGCGGTTGTATTTTGACGGTTGCTTTGAGTCCTGGACAAAGGCAGGGCTTGTTGTGCTTGCCAGGGTACTTCCTGTCCTGTTCCAGTGCCATCACATATTTGACACAGAAGGTCTGGAAGTAAACAGGACATAGCAGATAATGGGATCTACCACGCAACAGTACTTTTCTTCAGAAACTAAGCCATGGATAAATATTTGAGTTACTCTTTGTTGCACTCAGCAGAGTTTATGGAATTTCATAGCTTTTTGTGTAACATAAATGTTTGATACTGGCATGCCCGTGTCATAAACCCCAAATTTGGCATGTCTGCTACTAATATTATATAGTTTGTATTCTAGATTTATGTTTGTATTAACGTTGGGGTTTTTTTTCAGAAAAATAATCTAACAACCTAGTGAGTGTACAGATAAGTAACTGAGAACAGTTTATATTTAACCACTCCATCTGAGCCCCTGTCTGCAGCTTCAGCAGCTGCACGCTCAAAAACGCTGCGTCCGGGATTGGAGGCAGTGCGCATGCTCGAGGGTACTTAATATGAACACTGTCTCCCGTCTCAAGACATCTCAGACTCAGGTAGGGATATTCATTTAATTTTCTTCTGACAGCTATTTATATATCGTCTTCCTTGCTGTGGAGTAAAGGTAATACTTTGGCGTGTTTCTAGCTTTGTGGATATGACACGCTTTTCTAAAAAAAAATAAATAAATAAGCGGAAACATCTTGTTATAAACAAACTCCAAGACAGCCTTTGGACCAAATTAATTTGTGGTTGACAACGTCCATGCTGGCTAATGAAGCAACGTTAGCCAAGAGCTTGCTCAAATGTTTTAGCCTTTGTCCGTATCTGCACGCTTGTTGTGGAGGTTATGTGTTTAGCGAGTAGGTTTTGTGCGGCTAGTTAAGGTTCCGGTTGCTCCTGAATTGCACTGACAGATGCGGCTAGCTAAGGCTAACAGTGCTAACTTGGCAAGTGTGAATGGAAAAGGGTATATCAGATTTACTCCGGCGGTAATGTTAAATACCCTGTGACCCGTGGCCGCTTGTTTCGTGCTAGCTTATTTTGCCTCAGCTGGTTAGCTGACGTTAATCGTTTATAGGATTGAAAATGCAGCTAATTTGGAGCTGTCACCTCAGTATGTGATGACACAATTGTACCTGCAGCCTTACCTTAGCCGTTTGTGTGCTTTTACTGAGCGTCCAGGATGAAACTAAAAGCAGTAATTGGTTTTATAGTACAGCTAGCTAACAGTACAGTACGCTCTCCGTTAAGGCTAGCAAGAAGCTTCCTCCTCCTCCCCTCGGTACGTTTTACATTAATATCTGAGGCAGGTTTTGTTTTGTTTTTTTCAAATGGACATGCAGCATCAAAAGAAGTACGGAAATGTTGGGGGGGGGGGGGGGGGGGAGGTCTTTTTTTTTCTGTACATTTTCAGACACATAGTAGTACAGCTGCCATCCCAGTGTTATTCTCATCTACATCTATTATCTGTGAATGTAAAGTGTATATAGTGATTAAATCAAACCTTCTTTAGCTGGAAACCCTTAAACTATTACAATATTCTTTCTTTTTTGTTTTTTAAATGCCTACAGGAAAATTCTGATGAAAGGTTAAAAATCTTTGCTTTGGTTTGCAATTAAAATGCAGTTTGGTTAGCATAAATCCTACCATTTGAGCCCTGAGATTTGGGAACTGGTAATTGGTCAAAATAATGGCTAGGTTGTATCAGTCTGACATCTTTATTGAGCAGCATTTGTGTAATTATTTTAAACAGGATTGCGTTTAGATTTTACAGGTCACAAACAAAACAAAACTACAAAAAAAGGAAATGGCCGTAAAGCAAAAGTTTGGCAATCCTGTGGGACGAATAAGACTGTTTCACTTCTTGTTTTGGGGGTTCTTCAGTCATTCGTAGTGATTGCACGCCTCGAGTGAGTTTTCCTAACTTTTCAGAGCCATGGTAAAAACTTCAGCTCGTACCTTTTGTTGTCATTAATTCCTTGTGGATTTTACGGTGTAATTCTCCTGTAATAAAAGCTGCCCTCTTTTCATCTTGGCCTTCTTTCTTTATTTTTAAATACAGATTTATTCTGTTCTTTAGTCACCCAGTGAAATATTCATCCTGCAAAACAAGACCAAAACTGCTCATTCCAGTATGTGGTTCATGAAATTCTAAACCTTTTTTCTCAGAACATTCCTGTGTTTAATGCGGACAGAAATTTCTATTTTTAATTCAAGCAAACAACAAGACCCGTGTGATAGAGCACAGTTTTTCCGATGAAGCCCAGACTACAGGTGTGACCGCACTATAAAACAGTGTGCGACTGTGCTACAGACTGCCAAACTATTCTTAGACCTAATCTTAGCCACTATATTATCGAGTCTGACTTTGATCAGTTGCACCCAGTGTCACGTGTATAATGGCAACATTTAGGTGAAACATGCCCTTATTTAATATAAGTAGGACAGTTATATCGCGAGTGCTCCCAGCTTCTCATGCAAGGATATGTTGATATCCTCCTCTATGTGACAGTTATATAAACAGATTTTTAATGACTGTCTCTTTTAGTGTATTGCAAGTGATCTTTGGACTGCCATCTTCATGTGACGTCTTGAGAAAGGGGAAATAAAAGCACCCAAAAAGATTGTGCTTCAGCTATTCTCCGTATGTTTCAGGGCGCAACTGATTTGTAGACGTGCCATCTGCCTGTATCATGTGGGATGTGAAACAGTTAGTTAACAGCTTGTGACCTTCAACAATTACAGGGTTTTTTTTTCTAGTAGCCAATTAAATCAGCCAAAGATGTTTGCACACAAGTCATTTCAAGCTTTCACAGGTGTATGAGGTGTATGATGCACATGCATTTTTGTATTTGTCAGAACATGATTAGGGAAATTGATCAGTAGTGTGTCTTCATTACAGATTTACTGTGGTCATTTTGCATTCCATCTCTCAAATCGCTTCTTATGGAAACAGAACTTTCTGAGTCTTTATTTTTGTGCATTTTTCTACTTTAACATTGCTACATATTGGGCAGTATTTTACATATTGTGGTGTAAATACCAATGCTACATTTGTTATACATTTATTAGTTTTTCTTTTTATAGCACTCTGTTTTTTTGTATTTTGTACAGTACCATGCTATAAAGTCTAATTTTCCACTTTCAGATATGCATATTTCTTCCTAATTGTATGCTTATCCTCAGCTAGCTCATATACACTAAATTGCCAAAAGTATTCACTCGTTTGTCATATAAACTTGAGTGACATCCCAAAAGACCCTAAGGCTACGTTCACACTGCAGGTCTTAATGCTCAATTCCGATTTTTTTAATCAAATCCAATATTTTTGTCTGCTTGTTCACACTACAAATAAAATGTGACAGCAAACGCGCTCTAGTGTGAACTCTCATGCGCAAAAGAAGACGTCACACACAATGCGCTCTGTTTAGACCCAGAACAAACAGTATTGTTTGACTGATGGCCGTTAATATAAAGACTTGTTTCGTACTCTACATTTCCCAATTTTGCTTTAAGTTATAAAGTTATTTTGTTATTTACATATGGCCTAATAATTATCCTTATTGCTGTTTTAGAGCGGAGCGGTGCTTCAAAGGATAGTTGCAGATTTCTGTCAGAATCTGCAAATTATACAGTACAAATAAAATGTTCACGTTTCTCCAACGTTGTCTTCCCAACAGTTTCACTAACATCTACACTGGATGGCCAGGAAGCGTTCGCAATGTCTTCTCGGGCGCTTCTCCGGCGCTGATAATTAGCATCTGTCTTGTGTCAGTGACGTAAAAGACGGATTTAATGCGACATGACCGTTCAAACAGCAGTCGCTTTGTAAAACATCAGATATGTATCGCATTCAGTACCACATACGAAAGTGACCCAGATTGGATTTGAAAATATCGGATTTGTGCTGTACACACTGTCATACCATGATCGGATATGGGTCGCATAGCGTCAAATAAGTCGGGTTTGATGCGCTTTCGCCTGCAGTGTGAACGTAGCCTAATTTATCCCAAAGGTGTTGTATCAGGTTGATGTCAGGACTCTGCACAGGCCAGTCAAGTTCTTCCACACACAGACCCAGATATCCATGTCTTTATGGACCTTGCTTTGTGCACTGGTGCGCAGTCATGTTGGAACAGTAAGGGGTAATCCCCAAACTGTTCCCAAAATGTCTTGATATACTGAAGCATTAAGAGTTACTTTTTACTGGAACTAAGGGGCTGAACCTAACTCCTGAAAAAGAACCCTGACACATAATCCCCCCTCCACAAATTTTACGCTTGGCACAATACACAAGTACTGTTCCCCTGGCAACTACCAAACCAGACCCATCCATCGGTTTGCCAGATGGAGAAGTGTGATTCATCACTTGTGAGAACACGTCTCCACTGCTCTAAAGTCCAATGGTAGCATGCTTTACAGCACTGCACCTGACGCTTTGAATTGTGCTTAATGATGTTAGGTTTGGGTGCAGCTGCTTGGCCATAGAAAGTCATTCAATGAAGCTCTCTACGCGCTGTTCTTGAGCTAATCTGAAGGTCACATGAAGTTTGAAAGTCTATAGCTACTGACTCTGCAGAAAGTAATCAACCTCTGGGTACTATGTGCCTCAGCATCTGCTGAGCCAGCAGAGCCACTTTGTGGCTAAGTATCTGTCATTCCCAGTCACTTCCACTTTGTTATAATACCACTAGCAGTTGACTTTGGAATATTTAGTAGCACGACTGGACATGTTGCACAGCTGGCATCCTATCATGATGCCACGCTGGAATTCACAGAGCTCCTGAGAGCGACCCATTTTTTCACAAATGTTTGTAGAAACAGTCTGAATGCCTAGGTACTCGATTTCTATATGCCTGTGGCCATGGAAGTGATTGGAACACCTAAATTCAATGACGGCGATGGGTGAGTGAATACTTCTGGTAATATATTGTACTTAGTGTAGATCAGGACTAATTAGATAAGTTCACTAAGGGCTCAGAAGGTGGAAGCCATTTTCGAACAAATCTTTCAAGTGATAAATATGAAATTTACATCGGTGGGAACTTAATAATGCTATGATGCTACTGACAGTTACTAGTAATGCATGTGCATAATTATAAGCTTTTTTGATTCTTGTCACCCTTGTTTTTTTCCAGTGACCACAATGGGCAGATAAGAAAGACAAAATATCTGCTGTGTGGAGGCTAGAAGGTTAGTAAGACCTCGGCAGATACCACCTCTTTTCCTGCACGAGCAGTCCAGCAAGTTTACAGCACAATGGCTGAAGAAGACTATGGCAGCTTTGTGGACTGGAACCAGATGGGCGATTTGGCCAAGAGCAGCGGGCCCACCAAGGTGGACACTAAAGATCTGAAAGAGTTCAAACAGATGGCTCGACGAGGTTATTGGGCCAAGAACCACAAGCTGCGGGCACAAGTCTACCAGCAACTCATCAAAGCCATTCCTTGTCGTACAGTGACCCCAGATGCAGCAGTGTATCGTGACATTATGGGAAATGCAGCCACAAAGAAAACCTCCACCAACGTCCCACTACCAGAGTTTGTGGATGGAAATCCCATACCGCGGTACTGTCTGAAGCCGGAGGCAGTGGCCTCAGCCCATCAGATCATCAACTGCCTCGCTGGACAGTTTCCAGATATCTCTCATTGCCCAGCTCTTCCTGCAGTTACTTCATTGCTCCTGCACTTCAGTGTAGACGAAGCTCAGTGTTTTGAGCATGTCAGCCGCATACTGGCATGCAACGAGCCAGGGAAGCGACTTATAGACCAGACCTTCCTGGCTTATGAGTCTAGCTGCATGACCTTCGGTGACCTAGCCAATAAGTACTGCACAGCTGCTCACAAACTGATCGTTGCCACGGCTCAGGATGTGATGGAAGTCTACTCAGACTGGCAGCGCTGGGTCCTCGGTGACCTGCCTTTTAGCCATGTGGTTAGGGTCCTAGATGTCTACCTAGTAGAGGGCTATAAGGTTCTTTACCGCGTGGCAGTAGCCTTGCTCAAGTTCTATCGCAAGCATAAAATGGGAGCAGAGGGGGGGCAGGGCAACCAGCAGCAGGAGGATTCAAACAAAATCAAGGCAGATATTCAGGCATTTGTTAAGGGCATTGCTTCCACCGTCACACCTGACAAGCTGCTCGAGAAGGCTTTCTCCATCCGCCTGTTCAGCCGCAAGGAGATCACCCTGCTGCAGCTTACAAATGAGAAGTCCCTGCAGAAAAAAGGAATCACTGTGAAGCAGAAGCGGTAAAGTTTAAAAAAAAAAAGAAAAAAGTAAATGTTTTATTTTGTGTTTTGTTTGTTTTTTTAAGTGGGTAAATGTACTTTCTAAACTTCAAAACTGGGCTATTTCCTGTGCGGACACTTTGCTACACGCTGTGTTTATGTCTAAAAATGTGGCTTTATGTCATTACTCTGCTTTTTTAAGTTAATGTTACCACATGTTATATAATTTTTATATTAAACTTAACCAAATGGCTTCTCACAGTCCCATACTAGGAGTTGAGCTCTTTTAATAAAATTAATCAGTCCACTTTGTTAATCTAGCAATATGTGAACTCTAATGTTTCATAATTTACCATTACCTTCAGTCTGGAAATCTACTGCCATTAGAATGAAAATACTTGAACATGACTAAACTTCCTTCACGGTTTGTGGACTTCACCCTGGTATGCATGGCATGCAGACGACCAATATAAACCATTTGAAATATAATTTAGCACAAGTGTAGAGTAGATATGTTTACAGTCTTAACTGTTTTAGCATTTTTTTTTATTTTTTTTTTGTTGGTAGCAGTGCCCTCTGTCTTTTAAGCTTTTTATTCTGGCATGCTGTAGGAAACAGTTTGAGTTGCTTTGCATCCTTTTCTCATCGTCTGTTCTTTTTTCTTTTCTGCTTGGTTTGTGCCACGATTTTTCCATGCACCATGTTCTGTCTCATCTGCACACCACTCCTGTGTTTGCCACATTGGTTCTTTTACAGCTCTAGGTGGGTGCTCTTTCATGGTTACTTATTTCTGATACCTGTTTTAAATAACCTGTGACCAAGTTGTTGTTTTGTTTTTGTTTTTTTGTTTTGTTTTTTGTTTTGTTTTTTTTTGTTTTTGTTTTTATTTTTTATTTTGTTTTGGGTTTTTTTTTTGGGGGGGGGGTTGTATTTTATACATATCTCTTCACTGTATGGGATGCTCTTTCCAAACCTCTCTCTCTTTCCTGTGTCTAAATTGCTTTGGCATCTGCAGGCGGAACGTGCAGCTGGCACTTAACCCTGACACATTTTCCTCGGAGATAGTCAGTGCCAAGGAGATGCATGACATCTGGTCATGGATCCCAGAGCGCTTTGCCCTGTGCCAACCACAGCTTCTCTTCACAACCTCCACCCACGGTTGCAGCCTGAACAGGTGCATTTTACAATTTAATTAAGTGTTAGCTGCTGCTCATAATTTACATTTTATAACTTTGAATGAAATTAATAACTAAAAGTTTGGGTAAATCTGAATTTAAGGTTACATTTTTCTTTTAATGGAGTCAAATCAATTTCTTTCATGGCTTAAAGTAACAGCTTTTTGTTTTAATAAAGTACAAAATACAAAAGTGTGTGACTGTTGCTGCATTACGATCCACTGGATATGTGTTAGTTTCAGTATTAGGTGTTTAATAAGACTGTTGCAGTGAATTAAATGTTTTTCCTTTTTTACAGATTCTACTCACATTGTGAGGGCCACGAACCCACTCTGCTCCTCATCAGGACCACAGATGGCGATGTAAGTAGCATTTCTTTCTACTGACATAAATATTGTTTATTTTGTCTGAAGGAAACAGTGGAATGTGCCATCAGATATTTTATTATGATCAACGAGCTAAGATAAAATACGAGTAAAATGCGACCTCATATTTGGAACCAACCTTTGGGCGATCTCGATCCAGTCTGTGATGTGTGAAAAGGAAAAATTAAGCAACCTCTGGGGGAGGGGGTCAAAAAAGATTGGACAGAGTGGCAAGGAGGTGAACCCATGCTTTCGTAAATACATGAATTACTCATACTTTGTACATTTTTGTCACAATAAAGAGGAAGCAAAGATCAGTTTTCTCTGAACTGCAGAAAACTGAACTGCAGTTTGTGACTCTGCTCAGCGCTGCTGCCTCTATGAGCTCAGCGTGATGACGCTTGAACCAGCACTCCACCTGCTGCAGCCTCTGTGGTGGTGTGACCCTCCAGCTTGCAGAGGATCTTCAGAGCAGAAGCACTGCTGTCACCGGCTGCAGTCCAAGACACAGTGGAGTTTAACAGTCTATCAGTAAATGGATTGGATTGTTGTCAGAGATGGGCATGCATAAATGTTAGCTTAATTTTTCTCCATTTAGGGATGCAGGTCTGTACTGAGATTGCATTAAAGTTTGAGTTTAATGCACAAGTAAAAACATTTGCACAAATGTCTTAACATATTTCTGCACTTTTTCTTTCTATGTTTCTGTTTTGGTTTCTTAGTTTAAGGGCTTTTGCCGACCCCAAGTCATTCTTGCCCTCTGACCCACACTAATATATAACTATCATTAGTTTCAAAGGTAAAAATGTCATGTTTGACAAGTAAAGTCCTTCTTAGCACATGCAATAGGTGTGACCTACTCGTAGCATTAACTCAGTCATTGCTCTTTATTTAAGGAGTTAAAGAGGCTAAGATTAGGTTTCTGTTTTTCAAAGTAGACTCGGGTTATATTTTTGTCCTGGGTTCTGTGAACTGGGTTTAAAGTTCCTGATTATACATGTGTCGTATGATTGGATTATCCTGGCATTAGTGTTGGCATCTTACAGACACCACAGTCAGAGTCCTTCCACTTGCTTGACTTTTGTCACAACCGCTGAAGGTGAATAAATCCACAGATTATCTCACTCATGCAGTTTTTACTTAATTTTTTTCCAACAGGTATGCGGAGCGTTTCTGTCCACTGATTGGGAGGAAAGGAAGAGAGGAGGCAACAAGTTGAGCTTCTTCGGCACAGGGGAATGTTTTGTCTTCAGGGTAAGATTATTTTCAGTTATCTAGTAGCAAAAAAAACAATTTTTTTCTTAAAGACATTTGAGTCATTTTTAGAGATAGTTGGAATTTTTTTGTAGTGCTGTTGTATGACCAGCAGGGGGTACCATCTATCTTTTTTCAAATGTTACTGTTGTCAATATCAATGGCCCCAGTTGGTGTATCATTTGGAGAAGTTTTCATACTAGGGCACAGTTCCCTTGTCATTGACATGCTGTCAAGTGCAAAAAAACAGCCACTCTTCTTGGTATTCTGGTGGCAGTAGTGCAAAATTGCCTAGAAATAGAAATAAAGACTGGCTGTCTGTTCCCTTCTCTATGAATTATTTACTTGGCTAACTGTGTAAAGCTCAGCTGTGTGCTGTCTGAGCCTAGACACCAGAAAACACAGTCATCTCAAACACCAATACTTAAGCACACACATATCGGAAACTCCTGTAACCCGAAGCCCTCAGTATCGTAGCAGGCTCGTACCTGATACCACACCTGAAACACACACGAGAGACAGACTCCAGGACCAATGTCTATTGGATGGGCAGTAGAGGTTTGAACAGGACCAGGAGAAAATTAGAAGCATACAAGATAATGTATGCCATGCAAACATTAGAATAACCCTACAAAAAAAAAAGTTATCAGTCTCCAGAAGACGTAAACTTAAAGGTCTTACCTTCTCTTATGGGATTTTTCTTTTCTTTTTTCTATCGTTTACATTTTCAAATTCAAGAAAAGGACCTCAAACTGATGTTTGAGGTCCTTTTCTTACATGATCAGTAATGCCCCCTTTGACAAGTCTCACAGCTTTCTAATGCTTTGCTAAAAGCTGTGAAGGTGATCCTCCATTCTTCCTTCATAAGGCTTCTAGTTCTGTAATTTTGGGACTTGTATCCACTTCTGTTTTGAGCTCTGTCCACAGTTTTTAGGTAGAGAGATTGTAAAGAGGAAAACTTCTGCTTTGTTTTTTTTTTCTCTTTTTTTTATTTTTATGTGGTTGTATTTTTTTTTAACATGTTCAAAATAAAGATTACATTCAGTTCAGTTCTGTTTGCACCTCTTCAAGGAGCCTATTCTAGATTTTCAGGTGTTAGGGAGAGAGAGATTTTTTTTTTCAAAAACCTAGAGAAGAGAAGATGCCTGAAGAATGAAGAAGTGTACTAGTACAGATTTTCTAAAACAAAGGCAACGTGCAGAGCTGTAGTACCTACAGAAGAACAAAAATGATGAGCCATATCATGAAGCTATGGGAAAAGAAATGACGATCGGTGTGTTGCAGTACAGATTCATGATGAGTTAGCACTACAGATGCGATGTTTGCTTCAAGTGTGTTAATGGAGAAGTGCGGAGAACGTCAGAAGGTCTTTGTAGATCTAGAGAAAGCATATGATGGGGTGCCAAGAGAGCAACTGTTACTGCATGAGAAGTCTGAAATGGCAGAGAGGTAAGCAAGGATAGCTTAGACAGAGGTGATGTGGGCTGTAGGTGTGACAGATGGATTCAAGGTGAGCCTGGTATTACTCCAGGGAATGAGCCCCTTCTTGTTTTCAATGGTGATGAACAGGCTGACAAATGAGGCCAAGCAGGAATTTCCATGGACTGATCTTTGCAGATGACACTGTGATCTTTAGTGATGCTAGGGAGCAGGTAGGAGAGGTGGAGGTTTGCTCTGGAGAGAAGAGCAAGGAAAATTCATAGAAGCAAAACAGAATGTAAGTGTGTGACTAAGAGGAACATAGATGTAACAGAGAAGCTGGAAGGAGAAGTAATTCAAATGAGTACATGAGTTTAAATACTTGGGGTCAGCCATCCAAAGCAACTGACCGTGTAGAAGAGAGTGCGGGCAGGATGTTGTGAGTGGAGACGAGTATCACAGGTGATCTGTGACTGAAGGATGGCAGCAAGAATGAAAGGGAGGGTTAAAAGATGTTAGTGAGACATGCTGTGATGTATGGTTTGAGCACATTGCACTGACAAAAAGACTGTGAATGAGCTGGAGATGTTAAGATTTTCAATGGGAGTGACCAGGATGGACAAGATTAGAAATGAGTACATATCAAAGAAAGCTCATGTTAGAGCTTGTATTGTTTCTCTGCTTGACTTAATTTACCCCATTTTCTCCAAACATTTCTTTACTCATTGTGGCCATAAAGCTTTGTTTCAACTTCATCAACCCACTGGATTAGTTTTCTAATGTATGTGCCATGTTTAGATGTTCATTTGAAATCTTCTGATTGTAGACTCGTGAGGCGTAAGAGAGGTTTTCTTCTGATGAGCCACGTTTTTGCAGGTGTCACGGCACAGTAAAGGTGCCACACCAGAGTCTACTAAATCATCATGAAGCTGCTCTGCAGTAAAAAGCTGAGTTTTCTTGTTTGTAGTTCTTAATGGTAACTTTCATGACTAAAAATCCAAGAAAATCTTCTGAGAAAACTGCTCCAACTTCTTAATTACATCTCAAATTGAGGACCCCTGAGGCTGAGTGTCTCCTCTGGGAAAATTTCAGAGTACCAGATGGCTGCTTAGAGGAGTCAGAATTTTTAAAGCAGCCATGGCTCTAACAAGTAAAAGTTATGTTAAAGCTCCAAACTTCTAGAGTCCCCCATCTTCTGTGTTTGTGGTGTGACTTTTTCCCCCCAATGGAGCTCAAGAAACAGTAGATTGTAGTTGGTCTGCCAAAAGCAACAGTTTTGTTAAAGAGATTAGACAGTGCTGCCTTAACTCAGCAGTGGAAGACAGAGCTGTTGATCGAATTTGCTTGGTGAAGAAAATTCCAATGTCCACAGGAGACTGTTTTTCCTAAAGAATGTTAAACTCCATGATGTATCTCTGTTTGTTAAAATCAGGATTCATTTTGGGATATTAACTAATTTATGTGATTTTTAAGAAAATGGGTGTTTTGTTCTATTATTACTTCATTTAATGTGTAGTTTTCTGGTGTGTAGTTGTTAATTATAGACATTTCTGTTTCTCTTGTTAGCTGAAGCCGGAGATGGAGCGTTACGAGTGGATAGTAATCAGTCACCCTGAGCTGGCTTCGTCCATCAAGACCCAGGCTCAGGAAGAAACGGCAACATCTGAAGACCAGATCACAGACAGCAATAGCTTACAGCAGCCAGAAAAACCTCCTGGAGAGCTGTCACCATTTCTGTCTGCCCGCCACTTCAACCTGAACTCTAAGAATACTTCTATGTTCATGTCTGGAAATGTTGACTCCATCATAGTGGGTGAGTGGACTTTGACAGTATGTCTTTTATGTGTATTTCCCATTTTAAAGCGTGTTTTTTAAATAGTAACTTGTATTCTCCCATAATTAGGGAAATTGGTAAAGAACTAGCGCCTAATTTCTTAAAGGGGGTGCCATCGGGCGTACCTAATTCTAATCAGGTGCTGTTTTAAGCACTGCTCTCCCCCTACATGATTTGATGATGAATCGTCATCAAGTTGTCAAATTCTGAACACATTTTAATGACTTCTAAGTCATTGTGATTTTTACTTTTCACAATGATGAGCTATTGGTGTAAAACACACTTTTCAGCTTTTAATAAATTTTGAAACTGTATTTTTTAGAGACCTGGAATGTAAATGTTTTTGTGATTTGTAAAAGTGGTTTATGCTAAAGACCTTTACTGATATCCTTTGATTTTAAACAGGGTAGCACTTGATGGAAAGCTTTTACTGTACATGCAGTAAAGACTTTTTGCAATCTCAAACATTATAAATAACATTACTAAAATACTTAAACAGAATAATGAACCAAAGAATGAGTCTGGACAGTCTTATGGTCCGAGTTTGATGTTTTATTGTCTGGGGAAAATCCTGTTTCACCAAATGAGCAAATGTACTCTATTGGCCTGAGATCTATTGACTCTGGAGGTGGTTTAGTACAGTGAACTCACTGTCATGTTCGGAAACTAGTTAAAGGTGATTTGAGCATTGTGACCTGGTGTTTTATCCTGCTGAAAACAGCCATCAGAAGATGGTGCTCATAAAGTGGGAAGGACACCATCAGCAGCAAAGCTAAGGCAGACCGTGGTGTTTGAACAATGGTCAAGAGACACAGTGTGCAAATATCCCCCACACCATTACACCACCAACAACCTAGTGTGGTCCTCTGCTGCTGTAGCCCTTTTGCTTCAAGGTTGCACGTGTTGTACGTTGACAGATGCTCTTCTGCATATTTAAGTTACTGTTTTCTTCCGTTAGCTCTTTTTTTTTTTTGTGGACCAGTCTCTGTAAACCCCAGAGATGGTTGTGTGGGTAAAATCACAGTATATCAGCAGTTTCTGAGTTTCATACCAACCCAATGACCACATTCAGTCACTTAAAACACCTTTCTTCCTTATTCCATTTCTCAGTTTTAACTTTACTAAGTAATCTTGACCATGTCTACATGCCTACTTGCACTGAGTTGCTGCCAAACTGATCAGATGTTTGTGATAACGAGCTGTTGAACAGGTGTATCTAACAAAGCGGCCAGTGAGTGTACATGCTTTTTACATGCTCACAAGACTAAACACTATGTCGATGCAACAGTGTTAATATTAAAGAATCTGCTTGGAAGAAGTGCTGATCGTTGGTAACTCATGCAAACTCTGTCATCTTCTGTCCGATCAGGAGGAGGCGACGGAAACGCTCTGTATATCGACTCTGAGCTGAACCACGGGCGCACTGGCAGTTGCACCACCTTTGACAACCCGCCCCTGTGTGCAGAGAGCTTCCAGATTTCACTGCTAGAGGTGTGGGGCTTCCAGGACACCATGGCCTCATAATGCTGAGCACATACATGCAACACATACTTAGGTATTCATCCACAAACACTTAAACATGTGAAATAAGAAGTCAAGTGTTTTAGGTGGAAAACAGACATGCAAACAAAACCACATCCGTCCTGCAAATTCAACTCTGAATTACTTTTTTTTTTTTTTTTTAATTTATAAAAGCAGTTTGTTCAAATTTCTGCAAATGAACAGAAAATGTTTCTTTTTTTCCTGTTTATTTTTGTATTTATAGATTTGTGTACTCATTTTGTTGACGTGATAATAGAAATGTCCAGGATCAACCTGCGGAGCAAAAACATTTGATTTTCTGAATGTAAATTTAAGTCCTTTTTTGTTCTGTAGTTTATCTCAATCTGCCAAACTCATTGTTAAGCTAACTCTGCAGTCCTTACAGTACTATCAGGTCATGAGGTTTACTACAGCATGTGTGAAGTCGAGTCTCCATGTTTGTGATATATGATGAACAAAAGAACCTAGATGTTAGAGAACCTGTCGTATCTTCCCACACTTCCTGATATATCGTGAATAGATGGGAGATCTGACAAATGAATTCATGGTGTAAATGTTTATGAAGATCTAGTGAATTTTTATGTTGCCATTTTGCACCAGCTTTCTCTTTGAGTCTGTGATGATTGTCTCCCTTTTGTGCAGTATATGAATATAAAGGGGGTTTTTTTCTTCTCCTCTACATCATTTTCCTGTTATTTCCGTCCTTTCCAGTATAAAGATTGTAATGAGAAGTTGAAATGCTGTCCTGTTCCTAAAGTGTCGTTGGGGGGCCTCTGTGTGAGTGTGTGGATTTGAAAATGTGCTTCAGTAAAGTGTCAATTGAGTAATTGCAAATGTGAAAATACAGCATTAAGCTTTCATCAGAGTCATTGTGTTGTCATTGTTATTTTGTCTTGTTACCGAAGGTGTTTTCACCCACACACTGCAGTCCAAAAACGGCTTTAAACATCCATTTCCCTAAAACAACTCAGCGTGAGAGTAATACTAATGAATTCACAGTGAATAAATGGGTGTAAGTAAAAGTATTTCTACTAGTGAGAATGATTTTGAAGCGAGCCATCTGCTGCGGTGAGGAAAAGTGAACTCCAGACCCTGATTATCCTGACATTATCCACAGTTCACATTTGAAGATTTAGTTTTCTAATCCTTTCAAATCTGTCACGTTTGTTCCTGCAAAGCAAGAGTTGCATTTTCTCAGATTTTCACAGAAGTGTGCCACATGCCTTTACGGTCAGCTGACCACACATTGTCTTGTGTTTGCTCTGTACTCCCAGCGGTTACTTTCAGTTTGCAGTCCCTTTGGGAAAAGGCTAAGTTATACAAGTGTATACTGAAAGCCATATCGCATAGGGATTGAGGGGTTTTTTTGGGGGGAGGGGGGGTTGTAAGCCTTTAAAGCACCTCAAACCCACAGAGAAATCTGTGATATTAAAACCACAACTGACACCCTAATTAGCAGAAATTAAATTCTTGCAAATTGCATATAAATCTGTAGTAAAGCTCCAGCTTTAAACTACTAAGAATGACAAATAAATTGCTCAGACACACGCACCACGTCTATTTTCGTTTGGCTGTCTTGTGCATGTCTCTCTTTTGTGGAAGCTGACACTGACGCTGCATGACTGGAAAATATTCAGCAGATATGAGTCAGATATAGTTATAAATATATCTTGGTAGTGAGCTGCGCTGCAGAATTCAATTCATAGAAATCCATGCCACATTTCAATCAAACCTAACAGAGAAACCGAGCCTGCTGTATTTGAATCATGCATACCTACCAACTCACAGCTGTGGAAACTGATACACCTGGTTATTTATCAGACATTTTATTTGGCATGTCAATGTGCAAGCGATCAATGTCAGTGCAGTCATATAAATTAAAAAAGCGCAAACTGATTTGCAGTGTGTGTGTGTGTGCGTGCCTCGCTGTAATGTATCTGCAGAGATGCAGCAGCTTAAATGGCGAAGGAGTGGAGTAATTCCTTCTTTTACAGTAAGTGGAATTGACTCTGTCTCACCAAGGCTGTGCTCTCCATTCAGGATTCACACTCTGCTAATCGCACATGCACGGCTATATTTAGCTGCTCCTTTGGATGCTGGTCTGGCGCATCTCCTTGAAAAACCATGCTTCTTAGCCTCGAGGAATAAGATGCTTAAGTGTTTAACAGTACACTGAGACTGGTCTTTTCCTTGACGGCCACCCCTGCCACTTGGCTTAGTGAGTGGGTGGGTTAAAACACAGGCTGAGGAGGTCCCAACGAGTACTGATCTGATTCAAAGACTGAATATTGCAGGAGCTGGTACTGGGGTGTGTGTGTGTGTTTAAAATTATGTCGAGGATTTCTGTTTCTTATGTAAATTTAGACACTGGGTATCTCAGTGTTGTTATATAAAGGGCGAATTTTACATTATCTATGACATATAACGTGTGGAACTGAGCAGAATCACTGAAAGCTAAAGGATGACAGTGTGCACTGACACTTTGTAGCAAACGTGCCTTTCATGATGCCCTTGTGAGAACTTCTCACAGTTCCCTCTTTCCCTTCCTTAAAAGTAATTCCAGAGATCAGCCAATAAATTATAGCGTATGCTCTCCTTACAACACAGTCATTACCATTTACTCAAAACAAACAGGAATCAATGAAGTAGGTATGTAGACTATCACATTACATTCTATTAAATAGGCTCTGAGTATGAACACTATAATCCAGTCTCAGCTGAAATGCTACACACCTCTCTCTTCACCCAACCCCCCCCCCCCGGATCAAAGAGTGTTCAGTCAAGGACCAGAAAAAGAGAAAACAGAAATGAAAGTCATTTCATTCATAGTGACCGTTTTGCTATCAGCATCACCACACACACATACACACACACACCATCCCCATCTCCAAATGTTCTGTTCTTGTTTTATACCCCTGATTTACTAAGATACTGGCCAGTTAAAGTGATCGAAAGGAAGGAGGCCTGTGGTCCTTGTGGAGAAATGGCATCACGAGTCATGGGGCTATTACAGTAGCACTGGGGGAGGGGGCCTGCATGTAGTGCTGACTTGACTAGGCAATGCAGAGTGAGCAGGGTAAGAGGAATAGATGGGAGAAGAGGAGGAGGCATGGGGACTGCACAAGCTCTCTCTGAGTCACACATGCAGACATTCTTCATCTCTAACTCGGGGTCCGAGCTCTCATGACCCCTTCCTCTTTCTTAATCTCAGTGAAATGGGGATTCTCCCACTGTTATGTGGTACACTGCTACATATCACACCTGACTGTAAACCACCTTCCACTAAATGGCCCTAGCCCGGGTGCAAGGTGTAGAAAATAATAAATAAGATATCTATTGCTTTCACCCATCATTTCGTCCTCATTCTTCAGAAGGGTGAATTAAATGTAGATATCAAAGGGAAAGCCTGCAGCGGAGCATACCAAAGTGAAACACAATAGGGGTGACCTTTAAAATAAAAGGTGAAAAGAAAGAACAAAAACGCTGTTTTTGCTCAGACTACGTCATTAAAACATCGCTTTAAACCCGTACATTTTCTTTCGTAAACAGTCTGTGTCGAACAGTAAATCATTAACCTTTTTTTTTTTACTGCGCCCCCCTCTCACCCTGTCAGTGATAGGTTTTGTCCGTACGACCAGTCAGGTGATATTTTCCGCTTCGCCATTTTGTACTGCTGCGCCGGGTATTTATCGCAGGAGTCGTGACTGTTTCGTTTACACTGTTAGGTTAGGCGACAAGAAGGTTCCTTCTTAGTATAGTCGCTTCAGCATTTCAATTCCGTGGCCTTCGACAGGTTTCGTGAAGTGCGCTTTTTGACACACCAGATAGAATTAATTTTGTATATTTAGTTTATTTTTTTTTACCGTAAAACGTGAGAAAGAATGTCGTCTTCCGAAGGCCCCGAGTACTCCCCGTTCTTCTCAGCGATGGGTGCCTCTGCGGCGATGGTGTTCAGCGGTAATTATAAAAGGATTATATTTCATATGTCAATTATTATTTAACCAGTGGTGCCGTTTTCTTTTGCAGCTTAATCCTTTTTGTGTGTGTGCATGTGTCCCAACGCGGCGATCTCAGCCATAGTACTTCTTTCCGAGCTAAGCGTGAGGGCCGTCCGCTATCTTGGCTATCGTGGCAAAGCTAATCTCGAGCAGTCGTTTATTTAGACTTCGCTGGTGCAGCCAGTGATTGTTGGCGTGTTCCCAACTTGCTGATTTTTAGTTTGTATTTCTTTGTGAATACAATTGTCACAGCTAGCCTTCCCGCTTCATCATGAGACTGCGAGGACTAGTCAAAGCTAGTTGACTAGCTGATGACGACTACAAAAGTTAGCTCTGGCGTTAGCCTGTTTTGTCTAAAGCAAAAAGGACGAGAGAGGAAGGGATGCGAACATATACGATCGTGCCAATACTCTATTCAAATAAAGTAGTATTATGAGACTGAGTTGTAATATGGTTCATTCATAACACAGCCTTTTGTTAGGGTGCTTCTTTTAGGCATGTTGGGTTGATTGCCACTTTCTTCTAAAATGCCACCCTGCTGCATTAAGGCTGCAAGGGTGTTGAGTAATAGGTTGTAGGAGTTGTATTAAGAAAGGATGCAATTTTAGAAAGTGAAACTCGTAAAGCTCGAGTTTTTTCGCTCTACATAAACGGTTTGAGTTTTGTTTGTAGCGTGTTATCGAAATTACTGGTTGGTTGAAAACCTCTTTCTTACAACTGAGCACTGGAAACCAGGATCAGCTGGTTAACTTCCTTATTGGTGTAAGGAATGACACAAGATCACATGATTATCACATGATGAGCCGTCTGACTCGGAAATGCCATCTGGGTATTTATCTTCTTACACGTTAACTTCAGAATGTTAAAGTTAAGAAGTCAGCAGGGAATTGTTTTAAATATCAAGTCATTGTTAACTAGTTTCAACATGACTGGTTTCAGGGCTTTAAGATGGAAAGTGGGAAGTAATATAAAAAGTGAACTTTGATACCTGCTTGTTTTTTATTACAGGTCACAATTGTTTTATGGACTATTTCCTAATTTAATACTTCTCTTCCTTTAATTTGGTGTAATGGCAGTAATGTTTTTCCACACTTCAAAAATAATTTCACATTGACAAAGTTTACAATCATGCTGCAACAGTTAAACCACCAAGCCACTAATTGACCAATTTACAGAGTTGTAACTCGAGGCATGAGGAAGCTCTGTCATATTTATCTTGTTGATACCTTCTTTTCAAGACATCACAAGACTGTTGAAGATCTGTGAAAAATTGGCATTTTCAGACCTCATCATGAGATTTCATGAGCTGCAGCAATTCAGATTCAAATATGATATATTGAGTGCAAGTAATAATGCCCAGCGATTAATCATGTGTTATATGTAATTGTCCCATGTTAGAAATACTTATTATTATTTTTAAGGCCGTGATGGCCTAAGAGGTTCTAGTTCGTGATGGTGAAAGAGTAACAAGTGGGACATTGCAGAGAAGAAAGGGGGCTCGTGCGTGCATGAAAATGGGGACTTTTTATGAATCAGGCTTCAGCTTTGAGCAGTCTAATTGTTCTGTGGTTTCATTAACAGGAATTGTTGCCTGTGCTTCTGTGACATCAATCACTGCAGTGTACATGAGCTCTAAAATAGTGGCTGCCATTTAAGTTTATTCTCAGCATGTCGTACTTTAGGGGGTTGGCTAAAGATTCTTACAATAGAATATTTTAAAATGTTTGAACGCATCTGCTGAAATAAGTGGAAGCCTTGGTTTTTAATAACGGCACTTGGCGTCTTGCTGTCACATGCTGTGAGTTGCAGCAGTGGTGTCAGGTGATAATGAATTGTTTTAGTGATCTTTAGCTAAGAACAGGTGATACTCTCAGGGTGTTATAATCTGTGGGACAAGTAGCACTTCTCCTGTGGCAGCATTCTTTCTGTTTCTCCTCCTTCATGAATCACCACAGCACCCTTTTCTCTCTGCAGAACCAATAAAAATAAAATGTAGATTTATATCCTGATTGACAAACCTACTGATTGTGGGGTTGATGCATGTTCATTGCTTGAAAAACTGCTTCTTTTGCGCTGCAGTAAATTTTCGATTTCCTGCAAAGCTTATTTTTCTTTTTTCTGCTTAATCATTTTTAGAAAGTGATTTTTCGTTACTTGACGTTTAATTAACATTTGCGTTGTTTCTCTGTCTACCGTGTTGAGAGATGATTGGTGATGGCACATATAGGCTCTAGACATCCCCCCTCAAGCTTCTGATGCAATATATCGGTCAGGGCAAGTCTTAGTTTTCACAACCAGCATCTTTTCCTTTCCACATTGCAGCTAGAAGTCCTGTTTTCTAAGACTGGTTAACGGTTTTCGAATGAAGAAATTGCAGTTTCATGTTGAATTTCTTTTCTTTCCTCAAAACCAGTGCTTCCCCATTTATCTGCATTCATGGCAGACGGATGGGCTGTCTGCTGCGTAGGCATTTCGCATGCAAGATCATCTCTAGCTGCAGGCACCTCCTGCTCTGACATCACAAGACGTCATAAGGGCATCCCATACATAAAATATTCTGTGGGTGGAAAGGAGGAAAAGCTCTTTACCTACGCTGCGGGGATTAGGATTAAAATCCAGAGGTTTTGCTTCCACACCACTGTAGAAACCATTCTGCCACACATCAAACTTTTAATCATCAGGACAGAATAAGGTTTATCAGCGCTCACCTGTCACGCTTGAGTGAGGCCAAACGTACCAAGAAAGAATAGTCGAGGGATTATATTACTGACTGTAATGTATTACACTCACTGATAATGGACGGCTGGATTTTTCTAAACTTTTAAATAGACGAAGGCTGAAGTGTTAGCATATTGCACTGCAGTCATTTGGTTTATCAATATAATAGTTTTCTTTTGGGGAAAATGCTTTAAACATCGCTGCTGTCTCAATCAGTTTTTATATTGAAGCACTGCGGTCAGTGTCACGTCTGATTTAAAGCATTTACACCACCGGCTGAAAGTTTGGCACCTCCAAAATCAAAATGAAAAGTAAAACTATCTTTTTCTCACTTCTTTTGGTTCTTGCAATTCTCACAAAAAACAATGCCCAGTCATACAAAGACACATCTGAGTAGATGAGCAGGAGTGATTTAACCTCTAGTGATATCATCAGTCTGATGTTAAATCAATATAAGTAGTGAGGGGGGGTGTGTGGGCTGGCTGCCATGTGCACATTTGTGGATTGGCCTGAATCTCCTTCCTGTCTGTCTCTAGATCTGTTTGCCACATATCCTCGCAGCTAGTTTTATTTAAACTAACCAGAAAGCCATCTCTCCAGGCTCTACACAGTGCAGGACACCTCGGGCTGTGTTTACCAGGCTGTCTCCAAGGATGATCTCACAAGAGACTTTTCAGATTTAATCATCATCTGCGTGTTTGCTACAGAGAGCCAAGAAAATGACATTGTCAGGGCTTTGGTTTTTACACCACTGATATGACAAGGTCAGCTTAAGATCATAGCGGCCTCATAAATGAGAGGTTACAGATTTACACTTTTTTTCCCCCCGTATTCTCAAATATTTTGTTACATGGGATTTGCCAGCTTGGTAACAAAATTTGAGTGCAAAGGCTGTATTGAGGAATATTGTTGAATTTGTGAAAACTGAAAATTTCCCAATAAAAATGTGAATGTGTTTATAGCCAAAATGGTGGCTCATACAGAATGTAAGCAGTGTTTGGTCAGAGCTTTGTTGAGCTGTGTTTGCTTTGAAGTGAATGAACAGGTTTGCATTAATGTGCAACCCTTTGACAGAGGAAACCTTGTCAAACCAGCCTGTCTCTGATTCTCGACCCTCCTCTTTCAGCCTTTTGTTTGCATATTGAGAAATGAGCCACATTGACCTTTTTTGTCAAGCAGAATTATGACTTGTTGTTAATGGATGTCTTTTCTTCTATATTTGTTTATACTAGGCTTTTCTAATTTCGAAACAGGCAACTATTGATTTTTCTCTTTTACTCTGCTCCTGCCGTCAGACTTGATTGTGTGTGACGCAGGCGGTGCCGTTGTAAGTCACAGATCAGAGCAGAGCTAAATTCGCTGGTGAAGCTTTTTGTTCTTTACGTCCCCCATTACTTTACAGCCTGACAGGCTAGAGATGGTACACAGCAGATGTTGCAGGGTTGTGAATACATATGTATTCACACTGCAGTTTTGTGTGTGTACTGAAGCCCAAAGTTCTTCAGAGTGTGATATGTACAGCTCTGCAGCCTAATTCTGAAATAACATTGGTTGAATGAGAATACATATTTAATTGCCTAAATCTGTATTTGTAGAAAATGTTTTGATTGGTTTCAATTTGAAGGGGAAAATTTCCCAAGTAGAGCCATGTTGGCTTTTTAAAGGGAACAGAAACTAACAGCTGTGTCGTTGCTCCATCTCCTGTTTCGCTTCTGCTTCATTATTCAGCTCTGCCTTCTGGGTTCAGTCATCTGTCTGCCAGCCCATTGTGACCTGTGCATTGTAGTTTATGTGCTCTAGTTTGCTGTGTTTTTAGTTATCTAACTCGTTATCTTTTCTGTCATTCCTTACAGCCTTGGGAGCAGCCTATGGCACAGCCAAGAGCGGTACAGGTATTGCTGCCATGTCTGTGATGAGGCCAGAGCTCATCATGAAGTCAATCATCCCTGTGGTCATGGCGGGTATCATAGCCATTTACGGCCTGGTAGTAGCAGTGCTGATTGCCAACAACACCGCAGAGAAGCAGTCTCTTTACAAGTGAGTTCGCCTGACAAGTTATTTTCTATAGATGCACAATTTGCAATTTTTCTTTTTCTTTCTGAAAGACTGACCGTCCAGTTCTGCTTTTAGACAATTTGGATTTCATTGTGTGTACTCTAAGTTGGAATATTCAATCATTAAAGGACGTTCTCTCAATCTCGCTCAAAATAATGAGTTCTGGGTTGGTGAACAGGGCAAAGAAAATTCCTGCTGAAAATCAAGAGTGTCAAGTCCCTCATTATCTAAGGCCAAGTCACACAAGTATAAAGACGAGATATATTTATAAAAATATATAAAATCTCAACCAGCTAGTAAGCAATTGCTGGCAGGCACTAGGTGAAAAAGGCCATTTGCACCAAAATCCTCCTTATGATTGCTTTGGTTGCTGCATTTTCCAATAATTTCATGAACAACTCAGACTTCTCTGCAAACAGTTGCCAACCAGGAGCCAAGTGGTCGTAAAACTTGAACAAGTGCAGATGTTTTTGGTTTCTTTCACACTTTTCAGCCTTACTACCACTTGGAAAGTAGTTGGTTTGGAGAGAAGTCAGCCTCTTCCATCTGAACCTTGGGCAACCACGACAATCTGCTAGCAACCAAATCAATCACAAGCAAGTTTTCAGTCCAGCACTGTAAGCCTGTTTCACCTAGCACCAGCCAGCAGTCATTCGCTGGCAGGTCGGATATCACATTTTTCCGTAGCAACCTGTTTCACGGTTGCCAATCTGTTGCGGGGATAACTTATCAAGACGGACAGTTATTCACACTCCATATTTATTATAAATATTAAGAAATATTTGAAATATTTATGTTCCAAACATCCTTGATTTCTACCTTAATTCATTTATTGAGTGTAATGCCTGACAGTATGGGCAGTGTGCAGTATGGCCATATACAGTGAGCTTTACCAGAAAAAGTAATAAGCTATTGAAATGGCTTATTTTTTTTAAAGAAGTAAAAGTGTTGTGGGGTTTTTTTTTTTACGCACTTCACTGAGTAACGCACATGATTGGTTTTGGGGGTTTTTTTTTTTTGTTACTACACAATGTAAAGGTGTAATGGTCTGGAGATGAACACCACATGATCTATTTTTTTCCTTCTGATATCACATTACTTCGTTTTTTTTTAAATTTCAGAATGACTTTTACTCAGTATCATCAGACTTTTAGCTGCTCTGAGTGTTTGCCTGGGCTATCGAGTCCCTTGCTATAAAGAAAGTCTGTTAATTGAAAAATGGGGAATGAGTCATACTGTTGAACTGAGATTCAACAGTATGACTCAGTAACTGGGGGGAAGAATCAAATGAACATGTTGGTGATTGAATAAAATGTTGCATTGGTTACAGCTTGTAAAAGAAATATCAGCTTTTCGGGTCACTAGACTTGTATCGAAGGACAGGCTGTGATTAGTCGCATTAATCTTAAAGATGCTCTGACTCGTGTCAACTTCAAAGGTTAAAGCAACATCTTTGTGCTGACCACTGTCTGTGTCTCTCTCTGTGCAGGAGTTTCCTCCAACTCGGAGCTGGGCTGAGTGTGGGCCTCAGCGGGCTGGCAGCAGGTTTTGCGATCGGCATTGTCGGCGACGCGGGCGTGAGGGGCACAGCTCAGCAGCCAAGGCTTTTCGTGGGCATGATCCTCATTTTGATTTTTGCTGAGGTCTTGGGTCTCTATGGGCTCATCGTTGCTCTCATCCTCTCCACAAAAGGTTAAAAAGAGAGAGGGACGGGTTTGGGCGGGGGATTTTGGCACGCAAGATGAAAGAAGTGATGCAGGAGGGGTAAAAATAAATTAAAATGGCTCCATAAATATGGTCTTATCTCAACAATGTGTACAGTCGTCCCAATTTGATAGTCAACTTGTAAATGCGCAATGTAGTGATTTGTCTGTCTCGTGTGTGGGTGTGTGCGTGTGTTTAAAAACAACTGTATGATGAAGATTCCTTTTCTCCCTCCACTTATTTCAGGCTTTGAGGCCAGCCTGGGCAGCTTGGCCTCTGGTCTTAGAGAGCTGACCAAAGGGCCGTACAGCTTCTTTTCTTTTTTCCCTCTCCTCCCATATCAGCCTGGGAGTTGACACAGTTTCTGCATTAATCTTGAGGATCTATTTGTAAAAAGAAATGTGTATGGACTAAAAAAAAATTTTTTTCTTTTTCAACTGATTTTATTTATAAGAAATTGTTCTTTGAACTGTTTAATGCAGCAAAAGTCTCTTAATTCCCCAGGATATATACATATATAAATATATAGACATATAAATATCTATATAGATAGATTTAATGCACTGTGGGTTAATCGTGATAAGTGGTTGGAATTCCTCTGGATGTAATTCTTGGTTTAATAATTAAGATTGCCTTTAGTATGTTGCTGGTTGAGTGGGAGTTTTGTGTAGCTGTATTCTAATCATTGCGAACATTCTCAAACTTCAGTGTTTTTCCTGTAGTACTGCTGTTTGCATTAAAAGTGTGTGTGCCCTGTGTTGGGGTCTCACAAGTGTAATTTCCACATTTCATCTCCTCTCCATCTTATTCACCTGCCCCCTTCTCCTCCCCTCATCCGTGGATGTACTTCATCTCTTCCACATTCCAGCCGTAAGAATCCTGCATGGGTTTTAGTGTTTTGTTGCTGTTGGAATATGAACCTGAAGCGCAGGCTGGTTTCAGGAGATTATGATCCAGATCAAGAATCAAGATTTATGATGCAAATAATATATCATTGCAAAAAATGAGGGTTAAATGGTGTTTGGGAGATGTGTTGTAGGATGTAACAGGGAGATTGGTATGCAAAATTCGACCTAGTTTCCTACATGGACTTGACCAATTTGATCTGGAGTCTGTTTTCTGAAAATGGCACTGCTGCTGACGCATTTTACCGAAGCACCAATCGACAAACCTGTATTATCACTGGTATTGAATTTATCCTGATGTGTCGACGTGAATGTTTTCACAATTGAATTAAAGAAGATTCCAACTTAGATTTGACTTGCATCCAAACACACAGACTGTAGCGTTTTCAGTACTCCATATTTTATTGTTTAAAGCCTCTCCTGGGCAGCACAGCTTACCATCGTATTACAGACCAACATACAAAGAAAGGTCAGCTGAGTTGTTAACAGTAGTTATCTCTTTGTTTTGTTCCGCGCTCAGAGCCGACAATCTTCAAACCACAACAAGTGCAGCTTCAGCAGACAGATATGCACAAAGTCTGCTGTGCAACAGAGATAACGGATACTACTAGCATGATCAGTAAATGGTTACATAAGGCTGGAACTAAACAAAGGAAGTCAACACTTCTCATGTAGTTTTCACAGCACAAATATGCAAAATCTGTCTCAGACAATTTGTAGGCTGTTGAGCAAAGTCTGAGAAATACTGCTAATGGCACTGAAGGTGGCACTGTCAGGAAATGACTGTGCGAAGTCTCTGCCCTCCTCTATACTGGCGCTGAGAAGAGGATCCAATGGCACACAACCTGAAATGAGTGAAAAGAGATGACTGAACCACATGAGGTTAACTCTTAATACACATCCCAGCATCCTCTGTTAGTAGTGCAACTCAAATTAGTCATTGATGAAATGTGCTATAGTTTTGTGTGCTGGCTAAAGCTGGTGACTCAATGCCACTGGTAAGCTGATCTAGCTGCATTATTGATTTTCACACAAAGTGGTTACGCAATCAGGAGAAATTATTAAATTATCTATTCATCTGAGTGACACCTACTGATCAGTTATGCATCATTCTTTTGAACAAAGTGTCTGCATAGACTTTAAGCAGCATGGAAGTGATGGAAAACCCCCAGAATCATGACTGGTGGGTCAGGAGTGACACTTCCTGCTAGTGTACCGAGACACCTTGTGGCTGCATGCTAGCATTACAAGTAATTCACTGCTGTGACTCTCACCTAGAAACACAGACCCAGTCATTTTGGCCAACTCTTCACCACCACCCTTTGAGAATACATTACTGCACTCCTTAAAAAAAAAAAGAAAAAGGCAATGATTAAAATAAAATCAGGTTATTCTAAATGGAGAACCAAAAAATGGAGATAAGACTAGAAGAGTGCTAAATAAACATATAGTTTGGTGAGTAAATAACTGAGGACATATTAAAAGGAGCACAGTGTCTGATAAGTTGTATATTTCAGTAGAACAAATAAACAGCAGCATAAAGGCTCACTCACAGAGCAGTGTGGACAAACAAATCCACTCATGTTCTCTACGATGCCCAGGATCCGTACACCTGTCTTCTTGCAGAAGGTGATCTCTCTTCTCACATCACCTGTAGATACTGCCTGTTAGAAAATACATGACCAACTTACTTTGAGTGTCATTCATAAAAGAGTGTTTTTATTAGCATGCATTAGGTGGTCCAGCAGTTCTGTCTGTAATAATGACCCCAATAAAAGGAATATATGACAACATATTTTGGTCTTTGCAGAAAATACTACATAAGAGAGGTGCAGTGATGGCCAGTGTTCTTATTTACCTTACTATACAAAATGTGTGTTTTTTCTTGCCTCATTCTGATATGTACCTGAGGGGTGGTGACCAAAATGGCTCCATCCACTCTGTGCTTCTTAAGGTTTTCCAGTACGGCCAAATGCTCATCTGATGTCCCGGGCGGTGTGTCCACCAGCAGCACATCCAGCTCTCCCCAAGCTACATCTGACACAAACTGGCCAATCAAAGCTGTGGGTAAAGCACATGCAGACATGGATAGGATGAAGGGTAGAAGAAACTTGAGCTCAACAGCAAAGTCTTCAAACACTGGGCTGGTGACGCAAACAGTCACATTGCACAATTACTTAAACTTAGTACTGTGAATGCACACAGGGTTGGAGCTTCTTGGGAAGCACAGGGTGCTTGTTTGTGGTGCTCTTCAAGACCTCAAAGGATGTCTTGAAGAGCACCTTCACAGGTCTTGTACAGTTCAAGCCTTTCAGATTAGCAGTCTAGCAGATACCTGTTTTCTTGGGACCCCTCCACACCACAGCTTCGTCTGGGTCCTCCAATAGAAAGCCAATAGACATAAGGGCCAAGCTCTTCTGGGTGTCAGTGTATACCGGCACCCAACCCGAGTCACACTGGTGCACGTCGGGCTGGCCCATACTCAGCATACGAGGAATGCTTGGCCCACAGAGGTCAACGTCGAGGATGCCAACCTGATTAAACCAGAAGTTCCTGAATGAGTTGCTTCCCATTTGTATGAACATAGTCAGGCATAGCAAAACAAAACAGTAACACTGATGGGTGATTTCTCCATTTAAAAAAAAAAAAATGAATCCAATTAAGCATTATAATGTGTTGTAATATAACAGCATGGTGGTAGGGCTGTTCGATATAATGATATATATCGGATGACGATATATATGTTTCATTTTACGCTATCGTTTGTTTCGTGGTGTCGCAAAATAAACTGTTTATGGTAATATTTTTTCATCGTTTTAATGGTCACTGTAGTGGCTATATTAATTTCTTAAAGTTCTATCTTTCTCTTATATTTAATATAACCACACTACAGACGGACAAGCGCCTGTTTTTATGTGTTGTGGTTAGCAACAACGACAGTAACACCATCGCGTGTCCGCTTGTTTATGTTCCACATAAACCTTTCACAATAAAACTCAAGATCCTGTTGAGACTTTTCAAAATAAACTGAATCACGTGAAAGAGCAGATTATTTACGGATGAGAAGTAAAAAAGAGCCGCCAGGTGCTAAAAAAAAATAAACCTTAGACTCAAACGTTAGAACAGGCTTTTCCCCGCAGCACGCCGTGTAATAAATACTCACAAAGAAAACGGCGGCTGTTACAACTTATGTCTAAAAATGTATAGTTTCATGCATCGGTTAAAACACTCGACTCCAGCTACATGACGCGCAGCTGGAAACACTTCCCGCAAGACGAGCTGCCCGAGATTCACAGAATTTACAGAAAATGTTACATTTTTGTGATTTATATCGTTATCGGGACGATGGATATCTTATATCGGGATATGAGATTTTGGTCATATCGCACAGCCCTACATGGTGGCATATCTTGACATGAACTAAGCTCACCTTCTTCCCAGCATGCTTCAGGGCCAGCGCCAGCTCTGTGGTGATGGTGCTTTTTCCCACTCCTCCTTTCCCTGACAGAACCAACACAACGTGTCGGACCTGGCCCAAGTTTCCATCTGATTTAAAAAGCAGAAAAAACTAATAAATTAAGCCTTTATTAGTTTAAATTTAAACAAGCTATGAGACACTACCTAATCTGGAAACAGGTTTTAGATAGTGCTAAGGGCACGAGCCCAGTTCACAAGTTCAGCATCAAGTTACTGTCGTTACAGTGCACAGTAACTATATAATTATACATGTTTATAACAAACTTCACTTTTCTAAGGCGATGAAGGCCTTTTACTGAGTATTGAACGACACGGTGGTTAAACCTTAGCAAACGACAGTCAAACATAATCTGAAACGGTCAGTTAGCTTCTGGTAGTTAATTGGCTAAATTAACCGTCAACTACCGTCTCCTAGTATGACAATACACAAAATATATGATAATTAAAAACTGCAGGTGTCTGCGAATACTTTTGTTCGCCGGTAACTTCGACTTACCATTAATTTCTTCCATATTTTGGATATCAAATATGCGCACAGAACATGAGGCATCAACTTCCGATATAGTCACGCAGCACCTATCCAATCATACAATACATCCTACATCCAAGTCCCGCCTTTCTTTAAACACAACCAATAGGTTTCTGAAGGGTAGTGCGCTGCATTCAAGAGCGAAGCAAACGTTCAAAAACACAGAGTAAACTCGCCCTTGACTGCATGATAATGGTGATCATTATGAGTATTTTAATCTGGGTCGAAATCTAGAGTCCTACCACGCCAATTTTTTATCTTTGGTTGAGACTGTTATCTGATCAGAAAGCAACAGTTTTAATTAAATGCCGTGTTTAAAATACTTTACTTCTGTGTAAACGCTTTTTGGAGAAAAGCAGAAAAAGATGCTTTTATTAACGTTGCTGTTGACTGGGAACACACAAAAAATCACAGAGCAACTTGTTGGGACGGATGAATATGGTTTATAGTTTTTGGGGTTATAAGACTTTATTACGAGAGGAGTGCCAAACCCATTTTAGAGAAATTTGGGAGTGACGCACAACACCCATGCCCATGGATTTGATTTTCCTCTTTAGCGTTCTCTCTTTTTCGTAAATGTATCGTATTGAAGATGTGTTTTCACAATTCGTCTTTCCATTTAAAACACAAAACTTCGCCTGAAATAGACGTGCACACATTTTCAGCCTTTTTTTTTTTTTGTAGACATACAGTGTGGGAAATACAAACACAACAGTACAGACCAAAACACCTCATCACAGTCTGCCTTTTTATTTATGAAATAATTTACAAATAATTTATTATAGAAAGGGACTATTTTTTCCCCCTTCTTTCCTTTCAGTTAGTTTTCAGTTTTATTTGTCATATACAAGTTAGCACAGGGTCAACATCGCAATGAAAATGTATTTGACGAGCAGAAGACAGTCACTCAGCAGAATGGTACAGTAGAAGAAAAAATAAATAAATAGAAAAATAGTAAAGAGCAAAATATTAATAAGATGTAGTAAAAGAAAAAAAGAAATTTCCAGTTAACTGACTAAATATATATATATACTAAATATATGTACACACTAGTGATTAAATAAAGAAAATCTTAAATAGGAATGTGACGGGGGGGGGGGGGGGGGGGGGGGCAGATGGGATATTGCACAGTGGCAGGAATGAGCAGCAGTACAGACTGAACAGTACAAAAGGTTTTTTTTGTGGCAGTTGTTACAGTATTGCACTTTTTAAAAAAATATATATATAAATATCAATAAAGTGGAGTGACCAGTGCAGATTAAACAGAGTACTTGTAAAGCAGACAGACTCCTGTAACGTCTGCCAGATGGTAATAAGGAGAAGAGCTTATGTGCTGGGTGGCTGTGGTCCTTGATGATGCTGTGTGCTTTACGGTGAAGATAAATGTCCTGAATGACAGGAAGCCTCATGCCAGTGATGTGCTCTGCTGCCTTCACTACCCTCTGTAGTGATTTACGGCTGCTGGCAGAGCAGCTTCCGTACCAAACTGTAATGCAGCTCGTCAGCAAGCTCTCAATTGCACACCTGTAGAAATTTGAGGTGATTTTGGCGTTCATGCCAACTTATTCGTCTCCAGGTTTGTATTATCAGCAACCCACAGATCAGAATCTGTTCAGTAGCAACAATCCCACAGCATGAATATACCCTATATATAATTAATATATAGTTATTATGCTTTATAAATACCGCAACTAGGTGACTACACAAACCAACATGAACTCCTCCTCCACACAGGTCTTATCCAATAAGCTGTGAAGAGGGCGTGGAGAAGTAATGTTTACTTCTGTCTTGTAAGAAGTGGGACAGATGCACGCTGCACCCGTGACACACTTGGATATAGAGACACACCAATGAGCCACTGCAACACAGTGAGCAGGAAGACTACTGCAAGGTAAGCACAGAATTCCTGCTGGGAATGACACAGTCCTGTTGCACTGCCTGTTATATATGTGTTAAGATAAAGGATCTGATCATATTTAACGGAACGATTCACGGCAAGCGTTATGAAGTAGACAGCATTCCTTCATGAGGAAATGGATCAGATTCAGATACATGCGTACATTTTCAGTAGTTTTAAACGTGCCTTCATTATTGCTGTGGCAGTCCATTGGCACCATACCTGTCCTTACATAGACTGCCAAAGGAGCTGCTCTAACTCGGTGCTCCGCATGATGGTGATGATGCATTTGGAGTAATGTAGGGTAAGGCCCAATTAAAATGAGACTAGCTCCAGACTAACTAATCTAAATTAATGGCACTCATCTCCTGCACCTGTTTGCAAAGCGGTAACCAGCTGTTCCCTGCAGGCATTAACCATGAGAGTTAACAACTCAAGATGTGTAGTTTTTAGCAAATAAAGGCTCTGGTTATGGTTTGGGTCGTTAACTGTATGTTATTACAGGGTATAATAAGTCTGCTACTCATATTATTTTGTAAACAAGGATACATTTCAGAGAGGCAAACGCTGCCATTGAGGCATGTGATTGTGCATTTGGTAAACAGTTTGAATAAGATTAGATTCGATGTTTGAAAAAGCACACAGTCTGGTGATGTTCTGGTTATTACATTTGTAATTACAGTGTTTTTAACGAGTAAAGCTAACTAAGAATGAAAACAGTGTTATTGACAGCTTCATTTGTAATTCACTGCAGTCAGCTATTATTGTAGTCTCAATAGTGTGCGCGCATTTTATAGCTGTTTACTGGCTGCCACTCCCTGAGCCTGTTTCTGCCAGAGTTTCCAGCCTGTTTTCCTCCTCACTGTTGCCAAGTTCTTGCTCAAAGGTGGTCATATGCTTGTTGGAATCTTTACGTTACAGCTTGAGACGACTAGTGTTGTGATTTGGCGCCATATAAATAAAACTGAATTGAATTATTTCTCTGTTAACAGCCAAAATCACATGATACAAATGATATAGGTTTCTTATTTTAGCTGTAATTGCTGTTACACCTGACCCACTTATCAGTGGGTCAGGTGACCCTGGGAGTCCTGTGAAGCATGGGGGTCAGCTTTAAAAAGTCAAAGGCGTGCATGAAAACACATCCTGTTGCTAACTGTGGCATATGGGACAGATGGAAATAGAGAAGCTGACACACAAAGATCATTCGAGGTGACTAGAAAGGCTTCCTCACAGTAAATCGTGCAGCTTGTCTCTAACTGTAATATCATATATGGAAGTGAAAAATAAGGTCAGCAAACAAAACAGCTGAACTGACAGAGAGTAGTTTGGATTGACCTACTTTCAGTTGCCCTGCAGGTTTGTTAGAAACTGGTGAAATATGATAGCAGTGAGAGGTGGTTCAGACATGTTTTTGGGCCTGGGCCTTATTTTGCAGTTAAATTTAGATAAGTCAGTATGCTGCTTATTCCTAGACGACCCTCACCAGATTTTATACAACGGGGGAGGGGGGGCTTTATATTAACTAAAGTGTCATATAATTATATAGTGTAGTATTAAGTGGACACGGCCCTGAAAAATAAAGGCATTAGACTACGTGTCCTTGGGGAGTGGAATGCTGTAGACTCTCGCTCACGCTTGCCGGGGAAAAAGTAGATAACAGGGGACCATCTTCTAGTGAAAAGTTGCTGAAACGCTGTTGTTTAGACTTGAATGAGAGAGCTGGTAATAAAACTGTTAGGGGCACACCACCATTTTGAGATCCGCGGCAACGTGTCATGCAGGAAGCATCTCTCTTCTAGAAGTATTGTGTAAGAGAATAAAAGTGTGAAATGATCTACTGAGCAGTGTGTTGTCTTCCATCGGATGCCTATGAGGAATCAAAAGAACTCGGTGAAGTGTTGATATTTAACAAGTACACGTACAGTGCTAAGCAGGAGTTTAGCAGTGACTGCACTTGACATAAATAAGAAATACGTGGCCTCCTGTACTTGTGCCAGCTGGTCATCAGGTGCTTGGTTGGCTTTCCACAGAACTGCAATGCTAAGAAGAGGCAGAAACAGACGGGCTCGGCACTTGGCCTGGAGTCAAACCTGGCAAGAGACAGATGCCATGGCTGTGATCCAGTCATCAGACAGAGAGGAACAGGAGGGTCGGACAATCGCACAGGTGAGACTTTCCTGTTTCTGTTTACTGGAATATAATTGAAACTGGGCTAAATGGAAAAGTGGTTTCACTGGAAATCAAGAACCGTATCCCTGCAATGTGAAACAGAATAGTTCTATTTAGAGTAAGTACAGCTAGTTTTTCCACTTGGACTGTTCACTTTCTGGAATAGCAGTGTGTGAAATGTGGTCATGATATGACAGCACGCCCAGTACTTTTAAAGAATCTTCTAAGTTTACTTGCTTGTATGCATGACCTCACATCACCAGTGATACACAGTGTTCAAAAACAAAGCACACAAGTTCCCATCTGGCTCTTTAGATTGCAAACTTCCCCCTTTTTTTTCCATTCAGCCTTGGCAACCTATGTTGCTCTTTGATAGCAATTTGTTGTGATCCTGATTCAGCTCTACTGCTGGAGCTCACTGCCCCCCTGGACTAGGGCCACGTCTGTGGACTTACAGGATCCTGTTTGTAATGTTTGCGTCAACCAGATCAGTGACTTGGAGCCTGAGGTGGATTACCGGGCCGGTTTCCAGACTGTCTCTGAGGTGGTGGCATTGCCAAGCACAGTACCAGTGAAACGGGAGCCTTTCTTCCACTGTGACCCAGAGGAAGAGCTCAGTCCGCTTCTTGGCGTCATCAGTGACTGTCTCTATGGGGAGGAGGACAAAGGTGAGCAGAAGCTGATGAAAGACAGCATAAAGATGCATGTAAACAATATTATAATTTAGGCATGTTGTAGAGTCTTTATATGCTTACGGCTGTCTGTAGGGGAATATTAACACTATATTCATTCATATTCCAACTTCTGTGCATTGTAAAGGTGTGATTAGTGCCACAACAAGCTTTCACTATCAGTGCCATGTTTAAGGTTCAGGATGATCAGAAATCAACATCTTCATTTATTTCCTTTGCAAACTCATGAACAGAATAAGATGGCTGAGAGTCACGTACACACCGATAGATCTAACACGCTCATGATAAGCAGCTGTAACATTTACCCATTAAGATGTTACCATCTGCAAATTATACTGAGCACAGCATATAGCGGTGCCATGAAGTTTAAAGCTATTTGATCACAGATCCCTCAAAACTGCATGATGAACAGCCTTAAAGTGGCGGTAGATGAAAAGCCAAGAACCGTCGGTGTGCTTCGTTTTTGGAAGAACATCTGGCATAACTGCTCGTGCATGGCGTGTGTCCAGGTTTTGACTGGGTGTGGGATGACCACTGTAAGTCCTCTGGAGCCTTTCTGAGCTGTGACAACAGGAAGGTGAGCTTTCACTCAGACTACAGCTGCGGCACCGCTGCAATCCGTGGCAACAAGGAGCTCGCAGACGGCCAACACTACTGGGAAATCAAAATGACCTCCCCTGTCTACGGGACAGATATGGTGCGTAAGAGAAGCTAAAAGAATACTAAAGTTGTAACAAAATGACCTGAAAATGAACATTTTTAAAATGTTTGTTTTGTTTTGCTTTTCTGGTGTAGATGGTGGGAGTTGGAACTTCAGAGGTGAACCTGGAGAAGTTCAAGTACAACTTTGGCAGTCTGCTGGGCCATGATGAAGACAGCTGGGGGCTCTCCTACACCGGTGAGTTATCAGATATAATGACTTTGATTGATAAGAAAACAGTAAATAAAACAAAAATGTTTCTCTGTGTGTTCAAAGGTCTGTTCCAGCACAAAGGGGACAAAATAAAATTCTCTTCTCGGTTCGGTCAAGGCTCGATCATCGGAGTGCACCTGGATACGTGGCACGGCACCCTCACCTTCTACAAGAACCGGCACTGCATAGGTTTGTGTTTTCCTGCGTTTTAAGGACAAGGAGAAGCTTTATTTGTTGGTTACAGTTGCCTGCAGCTGAAATGACAGACCTACTCGACCATACATACAATACATACAATATACAAACACTGGGGAGACAGGTCAGGCTAGGCAGCAAAAGGAAAGGGATAGACAGTGAGATGTGTAACATATAGGGGCAATTCAGGAGAAAAAAAATTGTTTCTGCCCATGATGACTTCCAACAAGTGAGTCATCATGAGGAGAAAACAAAAAACTCCATAGCACATAAAGAAGCACAGATATCATCACACTGTAACACCGTGAAACACAGATAAGCAACATAAGTAGGGAGGGTGGGTACACCGATGTACACAGTGGTCATGGTCACTGCGATTACTCGCGCCTCCAGCTGAGCCACTGTCTCCATCGGGTGGGAGGTAAGCATGGGAGGAGGCGTTGGATCCGTGGAAGGGAGTGTGGTGAGTGCACGTCAGTATCAGTGTGCATGTGTGCGTGTCGGGGTGTGTGTCCTGAGTTCAGCTTGAGAAAGTGTCCTTTCGCCTGTTAGGCCAAGATCAACAGTCTGTAGCCTACGCAGGCCTTGAGGAATAGGGCAGAGAGTCAGGTCGTTCTCGTTATCATATCTCTTGGAAGCATGTTGTTGTTCTCCTCGGCGTCAACCTTCAAGTAGCTGGCGCCATCGGGGGGTGGGGGTATAGCCACATTAGAGATGTAGGTAATTGGTTTAGGGCGAACGGACTGCATCCATATTTCAGTTAGTTACGTTTGTCTGCATGTTCTAATAATCCCAATGGGCTCTGCCTCTCCTGCCAACAGGTGTGGCTGCAACAAGGTTACACAACAAGAAGTTGTACCCCATGGTGTGCTCCACAGCAGCCAAGAGCAGCATGAAGGTGATGCAGGCCTGCTATACACCCACCTCCCTGCAGTACCTTTGCTGTGCAAGGCTGCGCCAAATGTTGCCGTGTTGCCCAGACCTGTTTAATGCCCTGAATCTGCCCCCCGGCCTGCGTGTCCTCCTCCACATACAGCTGGGCTGGGTCTTCAGCCTCAGCAGCAGCCCCGAACCCTCAGAGGAGCAGGAGGATTTCGGCAAGACGAGCCTGCCTTCGAGCCCCTGCCCCAACCTGAGCCCGAGCCCGGTGTCCAGTGCCTCCCCCAGCCCCTGCACCAGTCCGATTCCCAACACGGACCCTTACCCGTCACCTCAAACTCATTCCAGCGCTTGCTGCTGTCCCCCAACTCCTCCCAGCAGCGACTACGAGAGCTGCTGCTCCGAGCCGGAAGATTATCAGTGCAAAAGGTGCCGTTGGACTTGACCACGTGGTCCAGTGGAGGAGATGTTTGACAAAAAAGAAAGAAAGAAAATTGGCACACAGCTTTTCTACCGTTGCCACAAATTTCTCCTTTTGTTGATCACAGAGAGATATTTTAGCCAACATTTGAGTGGATCGTTGCTTATTTGTTTGCTATGTAACAAGTATTTGTCTTCCACATAATGTTGAAATGAACAAGAACAAAGAGTGTGTGTGTGAGAGAGTGTGTGTGTGTGTGCGAGTGATGAGGCCTGCTGCCATTTAAAGAGGTTAGACTCAGAGAGAGAGAAGAGGCAAACAAAAGGTAAACTTCTAGAAAGCCGTAGACTCTGGAAGGAACAGAGGTGCTTTTTGATACTGTGAAATCGACTTTTTGTAAACGTGTTTTGTAATCGCCATTTTGCTTAAATGTCAAAGGTAGCTCTGCACTGCACTCTGCAGTTTTTTTGTTTCATTTTCTATTTCCAGTTTTTGCTACTTTTCTTTATGGATTTTCTTACTCAGGTTCATTCTTTAAAATAAAACCAAAAAACTAGAAAGTGCCTGCTTCAGCTTATTTATTCTAGAAAGATTCATACATATACATACAATTTATGCAGCTTATATATCTCCTATTTATACACAAATAGCTGTGCTGAAAAACAGTCATCACATTATTCCCGGTACTCCAGATTATATTCTGGTAATCTATACATTTAATCTGCAGGAGTTAAGATGAGAAGAAAAAGTGCTTTTCCTGGAAAGTAAATCTCAAATCCAAGGCATATTTTTAACTTGTAAACATCAACATTAACATATTAGCAGCCAAGCGGAGACAGAGCATTATCAGAAACCAGATTCGTCCTCGCTGATGTCTCCCGGTCTTCTTGCTCTCAGATTAGTCCAGGACCAGCTGGGGGTTGTGGGCTGTGAGGCAGCGATAGACTCGGGCTGATATCTCCGGTCCCACGCGTCTCTCTTTGCCTCCGCTTTTCGCCGAGAGGCCCGCGAGCAGCCCTTTTCTGTCCTCCTCTGACCCCAAGCTGTTATAAGCCTAAAATGAACAGAACATATTACAGAAGAAGAGTTTTTCTTCACGCAAACCTTATCAGACCACAGCGTCTCCTCACCTGTAGCAGCAGCTGGGGAGATGGATAGGACGCGGTCACAGCAGAGGCCACAGCAGGGCTGAGTCTGTTCAGCTGCTGGATCTGCCTGCTCCAGACCTGAATCAGGCCGGAGCCATCCTTCTCTACCCGAACCCCACTGGCCCATGAGCCATCCACGCAAAAGGGCAGTTCTGCTCCCTCTGTCAGGAGTCTGCAAGAGCACAAAGTGGAGGTTTCATTAATTCACAGTCAGCCGCTATACTGTCTATGTCAGGGCACAGAACTGTGGCATACTTGAAAGGGCGTTTGGACAAAGCTTTGGTGACAGCACAAACATGATCAGTGACCTCCTGCCAGCTATCCAGGAAAACCACGGAGATATTTTTGTAGAGCTGTAGATACACGAGAACCTGGAGATGAAAGTGTTTCAAAAAGAGAGAGAGAGAGAAAGCTATTTGTTATCCATCAAGCTTTTTTGAAGATGTATACGAGTTCAAGATTCAAAGTGTTTATTGTCATGTGTACAGAAGAAATAGCATCTCTCTGTGCAATGAAATTCTTCCTTTGCTGTCCATACACAAATGCCAAGTTAGATAGGGTTGAAGGAACAAGACCAATAAGGATAAAAATAATGAAAGATAAATAAATAAGTACAAAAATAAGTAAGTGAGGACAAGTGAGGTACGCAGATGTTGATGTAAATGGATGTACAAAGGAGCTTAATGTACAAAATGAACTTAGTGTGCAAAGTGTCCTTATGTGCAAATTGCAGTTGACGTAGGTCAGCTGTGTGAGTTGTGTGTACATGTGATAAAATCAGGAAGTAAGAATCGCAAATCCTTGAAAGAAAGACAGAGATTCAAAGTAAACTGACCTCCTCAATGTCCAGATGATCCATCCCCAATTTGTATTGTAGAGGCACACTGTGGGCGTTTGACCTGTTGGTAAACAATAGATCAGGTCATACAGTTTCCGCACTTTACTTATAATCAGAAAGTGGAGAAGTGAAGGAGCCACTGGGTAACAGAGGAAGTTAAGTATTCCCAGTTAAGATGACCTGTAATCTGGCTCAGAGTCTGTCACTAACAGAGTGACCACCTTCTTGCCATCACGGTTGAGAAACTCCAAAATCGGACTCCAGAAAGACCCCACCCCCGTCTCCACCGCTTGGCTGTGGATAATCTGCGGAGTGGCAGAGCGCAGTGTGAGTTCGAGGAGCCACAGCTCCTTCATACAGTCAATGACACCATTACAACAGCTCAAAGGACTGCTTACTCTATTCACAGAGATCACTACATCCATGAAATCAGCCAGACTCATGACCAGAAGCACCTGCTCTTCCTCCTCCACCACTGAGACCATGCCACCTTCTCCCTGCTAAAGCCAAAACAGTAATCCCTCACGGGAATCAACAAAAATGCAGCAAATTGCTAAATCTAGATTGAGTGAGCTGCCTACCTGAGGTAAATCTTGGGTCCAGGCGATGCTGCCAACGAGCTGCTCGCTCTCGATGCTGAACTTCCAGTCAAGGGAAACCAGAGTGTCCAGCAGGACGTCTGAGCCATCCTGCTGCAGAAGAACTGAAGAAAGACACAAAACAACACAGCAATTTGTGCGTTTTTGTGCATTATAAAGCCCACTGCCATCCCCGCAGAAGTCATAGTCAAGGAAAATGACGTTTTTAAGGTGGTGCCTTTTAGGCTGGAAACAACAGCCATTACTTAGGTAATGGTTCTTAAAGATTTAGACAGGCCCTTGCAAGGAGCATTGAGTCACTGATGTGGAACGTAGACCAGGATGGAAATGCGAGACTGCAGTTTGACTTTGCTGCAATTTTTTCCCCTTAAATTCAAACTGGACATCTTGTTATTGGTAATGACTGTGGAGTGGGGGCGTGAACGCTTTTGAGCTTATGCAGGGTGTTGAAGAAGTAAAGATGCCGTGGAAAACTGTATCGTAAACTAGAAATACAGAAAATACTCTTTAAGAGACAGGGATGGGATCATACATGGCACAAATACAGTCAACACAAAAGAGATCATACCCGTGTCATTTTACATCTGCACATATTTATTTATTTTTTTTTAAGTTGGCCCCAAATTGTAGTTGTAAAGTTAATTTCAGGCGACGCCTGAAGGCATCCCTGTGTCCGTGTGTACCTGGGTGTATGCAGACAGTGATGCATTTGAGGCAGTTTTCTGGCCGGAGACTCTTGAGGGTCTTGGCTGCCTCTCTCCTCCTCTGCTGCTCCTGTCTCCTCTCCTCCTGCTCCTGGGCTCTGGCCGCTCTCTGTTTCTCTCTCGCCTCCTTCCTCTCCTTCACTTTCAGCCTGTCCTCTTCTATTTCCTCCTTACTGCGACGTTTCCTGGCAGGACTCGGTGTACCGGACCCACCTGCTGCTGGAGGAGCCAGAGCAGCAGACCCCTCCCTATTTGCTGCTGAATTGTGTGAACCCTGCTCCTGCTTTTCTGTGCTGGCTGTCTGGATGCTGTTATCGCTGCCCAAACCGGGTTTTGTTTCAGCGTCGCTGTCCTCAGACTCAGAGATTTCCCACGTTTTAGCTCTCCGTAACAAAGACATCTCACATGTTAGAGACACAGTCGAAGTCCTTATTTGTAAAACCCTGAAAAAAACTTGGGAAAATCTGAGAGGTACTGCATTGTTTGTATAAGCCCACGATGGTGTTCGATGAGGGACAAATCACCCAAAACGCGCGATACTTAGTACTGATGGGATTTCCGGCTCTTTTTAGAGTTTCGGCTCTTTCGGTTCGACTCACTAAAAAGATTCGACTCTTTCGGTTCCCAGCCGACTCTTCAGGTTGTTTTGTTGCTTTAATTAATTTATTATTAACAACAATATAAAATTATGCTCAAAAGGAATTACTATTGTAAAAAAAGTGGTTTTATTGATATATGTTTATATATAAATATATACGGTGGTCCCTAGAGACAAAGCACTACAAACTCCAAAGCATGTACAAACTCCAAAACACATTTCTAGTGTTAAATGAACTTCCAAAACAGAGCTACCTAGATCACTTAAATTACACAATTGAAAGCATATGTGTATTGTTTGTGTATTTATACACAAGCACTCATATATATTCAAATAAAAAAAAAAAAAATGTTCATTTACCTGTTACTACCACACACCAAATCCGGTCGTTGGTACTTCCTGGCTTGTGTAGCCACTAGGATCCTAGCATCCTGGAGCACTTCTGTTGTGTTTTGTACGTGTTTTGGAGTTTTTACGTGTTTTGGTGTTTGTACATACTTCGGAATTCTTATGTATTTTGGAGTTTTGACGTGTTTTGGAGTTTTTACGTACTTTGGGGTTTGTACATGCTTTGTCTCTAGCGACCACCGTAAATATACTTTAATTTATTCACTCCACATAAAATGTAATAAATAAATCATATAATACTAAAAACAACTATTTACATTTCAACTTTTAACCATTTAAATTTTCAGCTTTTTCCTTTTAAACAAATTTAAAGTGAAACAACACAAAACACTGCAAACCACAACACAATTAAATATAAATTAAAATATGAAAACAAAAAGAGCATGCACATTCTCTGTCATATGGGCCTGCATGAATAAACTTTCAGAATCCTTTATCTTCCGCAACTGAAAATAGTTGTGGATCATTACTATACCTTTCTAATGTGACGTTGTTGTCCCTGGCTCTCTTTCTCTCTCTTTCCCTCCTGCTCTGTTCCTGTGCTACTGCCTGTAATAACGACCCCCCCCCTCTTCCCAGCGAAGGAGGTGACCTAGCGAATAAATAAGTGGTGTACTGCAAATTTGGGTATTGAGTTGTTTAAATGTACTTACAAAAATAAATGACCAACATCAAACTATAATCAGTCCAATGAGCAGTACAGAACCCTGATTGTAATTTATATGGTGTTTTATTTCTCCAGGACAGCTGTAAGTTACTTAGCAACAAACACATCCGTTTCCGTCCAGGTGGTTTTAAGATATGAGTTTCCCAGCATCAGCCGCAGAAGAAGCGGCCGCTCACTCTGTTCATGTAAACGACAGCGAAGGATATGATTTTTGACGCTGTTTCTACAACTAAAACGATGGCGCAGCCGGCGGAAAAAGGTACGTCTCACTGCAAAGTTATTTATTAAACACACAGCAAGTCAGCACAGATTACTGATACGAACCAGACCTCTGCTTGTAACCCTGAACACACTTCCCTAAAATCTCAGCATTTTATACTTCCACTGGGATTACAGAATTACATACTTACATACAGCACAATAGCGCTTTTTTGAAAGCCAAAAATGTCCTCAGACATAAAGACAAGTATTTGTTATATTGATCTGAGGCTGTTGCCTTTTTAAATCACCTGATGTTGCCCTTTCTTTATTGTTATCACTGTCTTGCAGCATACTATCGCTTTGTGGTGCTCTTCTTTAACTGTCTGCTGACCTTTGGGTCCTACTTTTGCTTCGACATTCCCAGTGTGTTACAGGATCAGTTCCAAGGGGTGAGCAAGAGGCAGCGCTGCTTACAGATCGCATCAATATTGCACGACTTGATTATCAGCAGGGAAAGACTGATGTTGTTTTTAATGTTTGACTGTTGTTTTTCAACAGAACCTGACGTGTCCCAATGCGACGGTGATCAACGGGACACTGGACTGTGTGGAGGGACTGGGGATGACCCCTCAGCAGTACAATCTTCTCTATGCCATCTATGCTTGGACGTAAGCACGTTAATGCATTGATTTCACTGTGAAAATGCAGAAAGTGGCTTATCAATGAGAAGCTTCTCTCTGTTATCAACAGGAATGCAGTAGTGGTGATCCTGGCTGGATTCCTCATTGACAAATTAGGAAATCGCTGTAAGTTTTGTTTTATGTTTTCTCTCTGCATGGTCTGCAGTTATTTTTAATCTACTGACAGTAAAGTGATGGTACAACCATTTCTTTTGGTCCTCTTTGCAGTCGGTGTGTTTCTCTTCTCTTTTCTCTGTGTTTTGGGCTCATCGCTGTTTGCTCTCGGCTCCCACTTCAAGGGATCTCCCTACTTGCTGCCGCTAATGCTCACCGGCCGTCTGCTGTTTGGATCAGGCAATGGATCTCTGACTAGTAAGTTCCCCTTATGGATATGAACAAATATTCTCTGCAGCGTTGCCTTTGAGGAGCATTTCTTAACCGCTCAGTTACCTTTCTCCTTCTTCATTAGTCGTTCAGAAACGCATCACAACCTTCTGGTTCAAAGGGAAGGAGTTGGGTTTGGCTTTCAGCCTGACCCTGGCCTTCTCGCGGCTGGGCTCGGTGTTGAACTTCTTCCTCACGCAGACGTTTGAAGAAAAATATGGCATGCAGTGGACACTCTGGGGTGGTAGGTGACGAGTGTGTAGAAATCTCAAGGATTATGGTGTGGTGCCTTGTGACCTGGGTTTCTCATGTTATTGTTTCTTAGGCGCACTGTTGTGTGTGCTGGGCTTCACTTCTGCTGTCATTGTCAGCACCTTGGACAAGATTGGAGTGAGACAGCTGGGTCTCGATGGAGCCATTCAAGAAGAGTCTCGCAAAGTGGTACGATCAATATCCTTTAATAATAACAACATGCATACATAACACTGAAGATTAAAACCTTAATTTTTCAGTATTATGGACACACTAGTGATCTGTGTAGGGAGCATCATTTATTGTTGTGTGTTTTTATGTGTAGAGGATTAAGGATGTGAAGCTCCTGTCAGCAAGATACTGGCTGCTGGTTCTCACCATCATGTTCTTCTACAACGGCATCTTCCCCTTCATTGCTGATGCAAGGTAGAGTTCTCAACATAAAGTGTGAGCATACAGACTTGTACATGCAGAACTGCTTTCAGAGTAATCCGTGAAACTTAAACCTGCATTCCTCTAAAAACAGCAGCACGTATTGCAAGTGCAAGTGATACTAGTGTCACAAACATTTACATCTGTGTTCTTCTTCTTCTTTTTTTTCATATCCCAGCAAGTTCATCCAGGATAAGTACAGCTACTACAGCCAGAAGGAGGCAGCTTATATTGTGGGAGCAGTCTATGACAGCTTAGTGGTCCTCTCAGCCATCGTGGGCATTCTCATTGTATGTATCTTTCATTTAAACCCAAATCTTATTCCTACTGCACCAGATCAAAACAACTGTCCCTGTAGGGTGCTTTATATGGTAAGCTAAGACCCCCCATGAGCAAGGACTTTGTGACAGTGGGAAGAAAAACTCCCTTTTAATAGGAATAAACCTTCATCAGGTCCAGGAGGAATCTTGAAACACTCTCGCTGCCATGTGTTTCAGGATTATGTGGGTCTGCGGGGAGTTTTCGCATTGGCGAGCGCCGTCCTCACGCTGCCCGTGTTTGGACTCCTGGCTTTCACTTTTGTCCCTCCTCTGGTTTCAACCATATGGCTGGGAGTCACCTACTCCTTTGCTGCTGTGAGTGCGGTTTTTTTTTTTAATTCATTTTTGATAAATAAAATCTTAGACACCCGAGTTAAAATGGTAAATTATTACTATGAGTTAATGCACAGGTGTCGAGCTCCAGGTCTCGAGGGCCGGTGTCCTGCAGGTTTTAGATGTGTCCTTGATCCAACACAGCGGATTTAAATGGCTAAATTACCTCCTCAACATGTCTTGAAGTTCTCCAGAGGCCTGGTAATGAACTGATCACTTGATTCAGGTGTGTTGACCCAGGGTGATATCTAAAACCTGCAGGACACCGGCCCTCGAGGCCTGGAGTTCGACACCCCTGAGTTAATGTATTTCCTAGTATGTTAAACTTGTTGCTGCCTGTGTGGCATTCCAGGCCAGCATGTGGCCGTCTATTCCCCTTGTCGTACCTCAAGCGACTCTGGGAACTGCCACCGGCCTGGCCACCTCCGTACAGATGTTTGGGGTCGGGATCTCCAATCTCATTGTTGGACAGATACTAGGCACCAAGTCCAGGTGGGGAGAACCTGACATTAGAATCTCATTGCAGTGCACTTGTTTAGAAGGTTCCAGGAAAGCTGAGCTGGCAGCAATCGCTTCAGAGTGTCTGGTCAGAACATTTGTTAATGTTCACATGAGTGTGGAACAAAACAGGCAGAGTCCAAGTTGTCATTCTTCATATTTAAAATTGAGAAGTGTGTGTGTGTGTGTGTGTGTGTGTGTGTGGACAAAGCATAATAATGCAAACCAGTTACACTTCAAATTACATCATACACATAAAGATACAGCTGAGCTGTACTCAAATACAGTATATAAATAAATAAGCTGGCATATTACTTCAGACTGGTTATGTAAACCTAAAGTCAGATAATATGAATTAACACACCACATACAGCTATGCAATGAAAGCAGCTTCACACTATTTAACATCCAGTACACAGAGCACAGAAACAACAAATCTCTCTGCTAGAAGCTAGTCAGTAATAAAATCTGTTATGTTAGCAAACTGCCACTTATGCATAACCTCATTTAAACAGAAGCACAAAGAACTGCTCATATGTCATCAAACACGCTAAACATGGCAAAACAAAAACATGACTAAGTGAAGTACATCTTTAAACATACGGTCTCATGAGCACACGCACTGTCAGTTGTTTAGCTGCTGTTTGTCTCTGAGATAAAGCTGCCCACATGCACACCTATGGTGCATTCAAGGGTGCATGGGAAATCCCACACACAACTCTACCTTTTTGTACAGCACTAATTGTCCTTCCAGTCTTGTTTAGCTCTGCATTTTCTCCATTTGTGTTGCAGTGAAAGTAAGATCCCGCTGTGGCGTTGGCAGAGGATGATGATCTTCATGTTGGCCAACACCATCAGCTGCATTGTGACTTCAGTGCTGCTTAACGTTGTTGATCACAGACAGGTCAGACATCTGAGTTTACCTCATGACTTTATTTTCTCGAAACACTATCAGCAGAAAGTTAATGATGCCCCCCACCCTTACAGGACGGGATCCTGAACAAGACAACCAAGAAGTCAGGGCAGGCACAAGTAGGCTCCAAGAACTCAGGCGCAGAGAAACTTGAACTGAAAGCCGCTCACCCAGGCAGAGGAGAGGAAGAGCAAAATGAACAGACAAGGAAAAAGTGCACACTTTCTTTATTAAAGTAGAAGTACAGATACCTGGGTTAAAAAAAAATACTCAATTAAAAGTTGAACTACTGAAGCAAATTTTTTACTTAAGTAAAAGTGAAAAAGTACAGGCTCTGAAATAAAGTAGGCAAGTAAAAAGTTCTTGAAGGACAATTCTACTGAATTGTCCTTCAAGAACTGTTAAAATGACAATCAATCTAATTGAAACAGCTGCATGTTATGGACGTGACCTCAAGGATTCGTAGTTTAGATTTAAAAGCACTTAATGAAATGAACTCAGTCATTTTCCATTCGTTCTGCAGTTTGTTCCAAGCTAAGGGTGCTAAATGAACAAAAGCTCTCTTACCAAATTCAGTTCGGGCAAATATACCATTTATACTGTCTTTACACTACAGTATAAAGTTGGAATTCAGTGAATGAATCTAAGCATCACTACTATAAAGGGACTGAGTAAGGTGCTGCTGAAATGGTCGTCAGCAGTATTTCTCATGTCAGAGATAACAGAACTAGCATTAAAGTCAACGTCAGGTTCTTGGTCGTCTCCCTGACTGAGATACTTCTTGCAAGAAAAGCATGTGAAGAGTCCTGCCAAATTAAAAGGTCTTCTACTTCAATGTTCTTTAAGTCAAAGTGTTCCTGAATGCTTCTGAAGTCATTTTGTAAGCTTGGATTTTCTTCAATGTCATGTTTTTCGTCTTCACATGCAGTGAATGAGTAACTACCATCTACTTAGGTATGTGTCTGCTTGTTTGTTTGTTTTTAAGCAATATTTAACTCATTCAGTGGGCCACAAGTTGATTTCACTCAGGTTATTAAATGACAGATTTTCATTTATTTGACTTTATCTACAGGACATAAGTAGATAATTCAATTTTAAAACACATTTTATCTCTGCTGAAATAGCTATAATGACTCCTGCCATGAATAACTGTGTTCACATTACTGCTGTTACTAAATCATGTTATATATATTATACTGTTGCGTAAACGTGACTATCCAGAGTTGGGACTAGGAATAAGTGTTGCAGACTGTATTTAGTATTTAGAAATACAGAAATTACTCTTTAAGAGCCAGGGATGGGATCGGGCACACTAAACATACATGGCACAAATACAGTCAACAGAAAAGAGATCATACCCATGTCATTTTACATCTGCACATATTTTAGGATGACCATATTTTGATTTCCAAAAAAGAGGACACTTGGCCTAGTCATGAAGAATTTTAATAATACTGTTTGCTTAAAGAAATTTTTATTTAAATAATGCCTTCTCTGTGCAGTAAATGAATGGTGAAATAAAAAAAAAGTCTTATATTTTACAAGTCAACAAGTGCAAAAAAATAATTGAAACACCTCTAGAATTAAATAATGTTACAGAAATAATGCCTCATTTGTATAATAAAAATGACCAGTGAGGTACCAGTGAGGCATTGTGCAATGGTTTCTGCTGTCTCATTTCTAACCTCAATTAATTTGTTTTTCACGCCACCATTCTTCCAGTCAAAGTATGTTTGGGAATATATTCTCTGTTCCATGGTTACTTAAGTCTGAGAAATGCCACAGTACTGGATTTTATTAAGAGCTCAAAGAGTGACTTTGTCAGGAAGTGATCAGCTGATCACGGGGTCGGGTTTAAAAGAGAGACACCACCCACTTGTTCGCCACTCAGACATCGTTCTCTTCATGTCAGGAGCTCCGAATCCTTGCCGACGTCAGTCTCCGCCTGCTTCAGCCACTGTGTTTTCCCTCTTGACTCTTTTTCTCATCCCGGCTCCGCTCGCTTTCCGTCTGTAACATCGGTTCCGAAGCTGCGCTTCGTGCACTGATCGTTACTAGAGTAATTGCGTGCCTGTTCCAACCGATCGCTAGCCTTCGCCGCGTTTGGGTCTAGCCAGCACGCCACACGGGCACGCCGAATTACTGTGTTTAATTCGCGCGTTTCCCCCGATCGTGACAGGATGTCTGAGCCCGTCATAGACCCAGCGGAATTCGAACGGCTGAAAGCCGAAGTAATATATCTTCACGGTGTGGTAGATCGGATGAGCACAAAAATGGAATCTCTCACCGAAACTGTCCTCCAACTTTCCACTTCCGTCACCTCGCTGCAACGTCAGCCAACGCCAGTGAGCGCGGAACCCCGAATCGGACTACCAGATAAGTGGAACGGAGTCGATGGCCGGCCTGATGGTTTGCTCGCCACTTTAGACATGCTGTTTGAATGTCAGCCCACTAAATACACCACCGCCCGTGCAAAAGTTGCAATGTTAACCTCTCTCTTGTCTGGCCAGGCCCAGGAATGGGCCGCGGCTCTCTACAACAATAAATCCGCAGCTTGCAATGACTATGCCCTGTTTGTAGAGGAATTAAAAAAGACGTTTGTTCCCCCAAGCAGTGAAGTGGAAGTGGACTCACAGCTGCTCCATTTACGCCAGGGCAGTCGACCCGTCTGTCACTTTGCTTCACAATTCCGTACCCTGGCCGCTAAGCTAAAGTGGGGAGATGCTTCTCTACGCTCCATTTTTTGGAGGGACTGGCTGATTACATCCGAGATGAGATGACTGGTCGTGAGGCCCCCAAAACTCTGGATGAGGCCGTGGACCTCGCCCTGAAGATCGACTAACGAGTGATGTCGCGGCCTCGCCACACCCCTCGGGCTTTCAAACCCTTCCAGCCTCAGAGGGGCACGTCTTCGCAGTCTCCTCCCCCCTCAGAAGGAGCAGCTGCTAGCCCAAGCAGTACGTCCAGCGAGGAGCCCATGGAGCTGGGTAGACTGTCTAAAGAGGAGAGAGAGAGAGACGCTGGCGTGAATGTCTCTGTGCCCACTGTGGATCAGCTCGACACCGTCGTCCCCAGTGCCCGCTACGTCCGGGAAACGACGACGCCAGGTAGACTGCGGGGGAGTCCCACCTGGTCCATCACACTCCTGTGACTCCTCTCGTTTTCTGTTACCAGTAATATTTCACCTGAAACACCAACAGTTCTCATCTGAAGCTCTCCTGGATACTGGAGCAGCTGAGAACTTCATCGACCAAAAACTAGCCTCTCGACTTCGCATTCCATTGACTCCTGTTGATTGATTTCTCCCGGTGACCTCAGTAGATGGGAGACCCCTCCAACCCTACCCGATCCAGTTCCAGACCCGGCCGGTTCGCATGTCTATCGGGGATCATCAGGAGGAGATCCGGTTTCTAGTAGTCTCGGCCATTTCCTCTCCTCTCATCCTAGGATACCCCTGGTTCCGTCAACATGACCCCCATATCTCCTGGTCTTCCTGCCAGATCCTGGATTGGGGTCCCCAGTGTCCACGCCGCTGCCTTCTCCCTCGGACCAAAATGAACTCCAAGTCAGAAGAGGCCTCTCCCCCGGAGCCCATCGATCTGGATAACATCCCTCCGGCTTACCACGACCTATCTGAGGTCTTCAGTAAGAGGCGAGCCTCCACTCTACCTCCTCATCGTTCCTATAACATGGCCATTGAGCTCCTCCCGGGAGCGGTCCCCCCTCGTGGTCGCCTGTTCTCTCTGTCTCCTGAAGAGACTAAGGCCATGGAGGAGTACATTGCTGAGGCTCTCCAACAGGGCTTAATTCACCCTTCCACCTCTCCTGCTGCTGCTGGATTCTTCTTCGTCAAGAAGAAAGATGGCAGGCTCCGCCCCTGTATAGATTATCGGGGCCTGAATAAAGTCACTATCAAGCCAGGTCCCATGTCGGTCCCATGTCGGCCTTGACTCTGTTACCGGCCTCCCGTCCGTGGACGGCCTCGACACCATCCTCACCTTTGTGGACCGGTTTTCGAAGGCGGTGCACCTGGTCGCACTGGCTGGCCTCCCTTCCGCCAAAAGGACAGCCGAGCTCTTCTTGGACCACATCGTCCGGCTTCACGGGTTCCCCAAGGACATAGTCTCCGACAGGGGGCCCCAGTTCACTGCCAGGTTCTGGAAAGCCTTTTGCCGCCTGATTGGGGCCTCTCCCAGCCTCTCGTCCGGCTATGACCCTCAGACCAACGGGCAGGTTGAACGGATCAATCAACAACTGGGGCGCTTTTTGAGGTGCTTCGTCTCCGCCCAACCGTCGCTTTGGCCTCGTTACCTGCTGTGGGCTGAGCTGTCTCATAACCTTCACGTCTCTTCTGCCACCGGTCTCTCGCCCTTTGAAGTCTGTCATGGTTTCCATCCTCCTATCTTCAGCCATCAGGAGGTGGAGGTTGACGTACCTGCTGCTGAACGGATGATCCGCTGCTGTCGTCAGGCCTGGATCAGGGCGTGGGCGGCCATTTCCCGGGCCAACGCTCTGTACACCGAGCAGCATCGTCGCCGCCACCGCCCGGGTCGTCCTTTTCGGCCGGGGGATCACGTCTGGCTCTCCACGAGGCACCTGAGGCTCAGCACCGAGTCCAAGAAGCACGTTGCAACTTCTTATCTGGTGCGCGTCTTTTATTTTGACAGCGAATGCGCACCTGCGGACCACTTATATGCACCCCTGTTTATACGTTTTTAAACCTTTGTTAGACACACAAACATATTTGCCAGCTCTGCACACAGTGCACTCCGCCTCCCATTTATTCCGAGGGATGGTAAATGGGAAATTTGTTTTTGTAGTTTGTCTGAAAAGATGCACTTGCGCTTTGGCATCTTGTGGCATCTTTTCAGCGCGCCGCTGCGCACTCTGTCCCGTCTGTGAGCGTGGAACAACCACTTACAACGCAGCAGTTCGGGGACAAAGTCGCACATATGGGTCCTCTGTATGCCTATAGGAAAACCCGGACATTTTCATCCATCTCGAAAATTCCCCAGGACGCCCCGGACAGAACGTGAAAAGTGGATATGTCTGGGGAAAAGAGGACGGTTGGTCACCCTAACATATTTATTCAATTTTTAAAGTTGGCCTCAAATTGTAGTTGGAAAGTTAAGTTCAACTTAAGTATGCAGACAGTGATGCATTTGAGGCAGTTTTCTGGCCGGAGACTCTTGAGGGTCTTGGCCTTGGCCGCTTCTCTCCTCCTCTGCTGCTCCTGTCTCCTCTCCTCCTTCTCCTGGGCTCTCGCTGCTCTCTCGCCTCCTTCCTCTCCTTCACATTCAGCCTGTCCTCTTCTATTTCCTCCTTACTGCAACGTTTCCTCGCAGGACACATGCTGGTGGAGGGGCCAAGACAGCTGTAAGTTATTCAGCAACAAACACTCCGTCCACGTGGTTTTAAGATATGAGTTTCCCAGCGTCAGCTGCAGAAGAAGCGTAGCAGCCGCTCACTCTGTTCATGTAAACGACAGCGAAGGATATGATTTTTGACCCTTTGTTTTACAGATAACGCGATGGTGCAGCCGGCGGAAAAAGGTACGTCTCACTGCAAAGTTATTTGTTAAAAACACAGCAAGTCAGCACAGATTACTGATACGAACCAGACCTCTGCTTGTAACCCTGAACACACTTCCCTAAAATCTCAGCATTTTATACTTCCACTAGGATTAGAGAATTACATACTTTTTTCTCCTTAAAAACAAGCTAAAAACCAAAACGTGCCAGGTCGCACAATAGCGCTTTGTTGAAAGCCAAAAATGTCCTCAGACATAACAACAAGTATTTGCTATATTAATCTGAGGCTGCTGCATTTTTAAATCACCTGATGTTGCCCTTTCTTTATTGTGTGTCACTGTCTTGCAGCATACTATCGCTTTGTGGTGCTCTTCTTTAACTGTCTGCTGACCTTTGGGTCCTACTTTTGCTTCGACATTCCCAGTGTGTTACAGGATCAGTTCCAAGGGGTGAGCAAGAGGCAGCGCTGCTTACAGATCGCATCAATATTGCACAACTTGATTATCAGCAGGGAAAGACTGATGTTGTTTTTAATGTTTGACTGTTGTTTTTTGACAGAACCTGACGTGTCCCAATGCGACGGTGATCAATGGGACAGTGGACTGTGTGGAGGGACTGGGGATGACCCCTCAGCAGTACAATCTTCTCTATGCCATCTATGCTTGGACGTAAGCACGTTAATGCATTGATTTCACTGTGAAAATGCAGAAAAGTGGCTTATCAATGAGAAGCGTCTCTCTGTTATCAACAGGAATGCAATAGTGTTGATCCTGGCTGGATTCCTCATTGACAAATTAGGAAATCGCTGTAAGTTTTGTTTTATGTTTTCTCTCTGCATGGTCTGCAGTTATTTTTAATCTACTGACAGTAAAATGATGGTACAACCATTTCTCTTTTGGTCCTCTTTGCAGTCGGTGTGTTTCTCTTCTCTTTTCTCTGTGTTTTGGGCTCATCGCTGTTTGCTCTCGGCTCCCACTTCAAGGGATCTCCCTACTTGCTGCCGCTAATGCTCACAGGGCGTCTGCTGTTTGGATCAGGCAATGGATCTCTGACTAGTAAGTTCCCCTCATGGATATGAACAAATATTCTCTGCAGCGTTGCCTTTGAGGAGCATTTCTTAACCGCTCAGTTACCTTTCTCCTTCTTCATTAGTCGTTCAGAAACGCATCACAACCTTCTGGTTCAAAGGGAAGGAGTTGGGTTTGGCTTTCGGCCTGACCCTGGCCTTCTCGCGGCTGGGCTCGGTGTTGAACTTCTTCCTCACGCAGACGTTTGAAGAAAAATATGGCATGCAGTGGACACTCTGGGGTGGTAGGTGACGAGTGTGTAGAAATCTCAAGGATTATGGTGTGGTGCCTTGTGACCTGGGTTTCTTATGTTATTGTTTCTTAGGCGCACTGTTGTGTGTGCTGGGCTTCACTTCCGCTGTCATTGTCAGCACCTTGGACAAGATTGGAGTGAGACAGCTGGGTCTCGATGGAGCCATCCAAGAAGAGTCTCGCAAAGTGGTACGATCAATATCCTTTAATAATAACAACATGCATACATAACACTGAAAATTAAAACCTTAATTTTTCAGTATTATGGACACACTAGTGATCTGTGTGGGGAGCATCATTTATTGTTGTGTGTTTTTATGTGTAGAGGATTAAGGATGTGAAGCTCCTGTCAGCAAGATACTGGCTGCTGGTTCTCACCATCATGTTCTTCTACAATGGCATCTTCCCCTTCATTGCTAATGCAAGGTAGAGTTCTCAATATAAAGTGTGAGCATACAGACTTGTACATGCAGAACTGCTTTCAGAGTAATCCGTGAAACTTAAACCTGCATTCCTCTAAAAACAGCAGCACGTATTGCAAGTGCAAGTGATACTAGTGTCACAAACATTTACATCTGTGTTCTTCTTCTTCTTTTTTTTTCATATCCCAGCAAGTTCATCCAGGATAAGTACAGCTACTACAGCCAGAAGGAGGCAGCTTATATTGTGGGAGCAGTCTATGACAGCTTAGTGGTCCTCTCAGCCACCGTGGGCATTCTCATTGTATGTATCTTTCATTTAAACCCAAATCTTATTCCTGTCTTCAATTCAATTTTATTCCTACTGCACCAGATCCAAACAACTGTCCCTCTAGGGTGCTTTATATGGTAAGCTAAGACCCCCCCCCCCCCCAATGAGCAAGGACTTTGTGACAGTGGGAAGAAAAACTCCCATTTAATAGGAATAAACCTTCATCAGGTCCAGGAGGAATCTTGAAACACTCTCGCTGCCATGTGTTTCAGGATTATGTGGGTCTGCGGGGAGTTTTCGCATTGGCGAGCGCCGTCCTCACGCTGCCCGTGTTTGGACTCCTGGCTTTCACTTTTGTCCCTCCTCTGGTTTCAACCATATGGCTGGGAGTCACCTACTCCTTTGCTGCTGTGAGTGCGGTTTTTTTTTTAATTCATTTTTGATAAATAAAATCTTAGACACCCGAGTTAAAATGGTAAATTATTACTATGAGTTAATGCACAGGTGTCGAGCTCCAGGTCTCGAGGGCCGGTGTCCTGCAGGTTTTAGATGTGTCCTTGATCCAACACAGCGGATTTAAATGGCTAAATTACCTCCTCAACATGTCTTGAAGTTCTCCAGAGGCCTGGTAATGAACTGATCACTTGATTCAGGTGTGTTGACCCAGGGTGATATCTAAAACCTGCAGGACACCGGCCCTCGAGGCCTGGAGTTCGACACCCCTGAGTTAATGTATTTCCTAGTATGTTAAACTTGTTGCTGCCTGTGTGGCATTCCAGGCCAGCATGTGGCCGTCTATTCCCCTTGTCGTACCTCAAGCGACTCTGGGAACTGCCACCGGCCTGGCCACCTCCGTACAGATGTTTGGGGTCGGGATCTCCAATCTCATTGTTGGACAGATACTAGGCACCAAGTCCAGGTGGGGAGAACCTGACATTAGAATCTCATTGCAGTGCACTTGTTTAGAAGGTTCCAGGAAAGCTGAGCTGGCAGCAATCGCTTCAGAGTGTCTGGTCAGAACATTTGTTAATGTTCACATGAGTGTGGAACAAAACAGGCAGAGTCCAAGTTGTCATTCTTCATATTTAAAATTGAGAAGTGTGTGTGTGTGTGTGTGTGTGTGTGTGTGTGGACAAAGCATAATAATGCAAACCAGTTACACTTCAAATTACATCATACACATAAAGATACAGCTGAGCTGTACTCAAATACAGTATATAAATAAATAAGCTGGCATATTACTTCAGACTGGTTATGTAAACCTAAAGTCAGATAATATGAATTAACACACCACATACAGCTATGCAATGAAAGCAGCTTCACACTATTTAACATCCAGTACACAGAGCACAGAAACAACAAATCTCTCTGCTAGAAGCTAGTCAGTAATAAAATCTGTTATGTTAGCAAACTGCCACTTATGCATAACCTCATTTAAACAGAAGCACAAAGAACTGCTCATATGTCATCAAACACGCTAAACATGGCAAAACAAAAACATGACTAAGTGAAGTACATCTTTAAACATACGGTCTCATGAGCACACGCACTGTCAGTTGTTTAGCTGCTGTTTGTCTCTGAGATAAAGCTGCCCACATGCACACCTATGGTGCATTCAAGGGTGCATGGGAAATCCCACACACAACTCTACCTTTTTGTACAGCACTAATTGTCCTTCCAGTCTTGTTTAGCTCTGCATTTTCTCCATTTGTGTTGCAGTGAAAGTAAGATCCCGCTGTGGCGTTGGCAGAGGAAGATGATCTTCATGTTGGCCAACACCATCAGCTGCATTGTGACTTCAGTGCTGCTTAACGTTGTTGATCACAGACAGGTCAGACATCTGAGTTTACCTCATGACTTTATTTTCTCGAAACACTATCAGCAGAAAGTTAATGATGCCCCCCACCCTTACAGGACGGGATCCTGAACAAGACAACCAAGAAGTCAGGGCAGGCACAAGTAGGCTCCAAGAACTCAGGCGCAGAGAAACTTGAACTGAAAGCCGCTCACCCAGGCAGAGGAGAGGAAGAGCAAAATGAACAGACAAGGAAAAAGCGCACACTTTCTTTATTAAAGTAGAAGTACAGATACCTGGGTTAAAAAAAATACTCAATTAAAAGTTGAACTACTGAAGCAAATTTTTTACTTAAGTAAAAGTGAAAAAGTACAGGCTCTGAAATAAAGTAGGCAAGTAAAAAGTTCTTGAAGGACAATTCTACTGAATTGTCCTTCAAGAACTGTTAAAATGACAATCAATCTAATTGAAACAGCTGCATGTTATGGACGTGACCTCAAGGATTCGTAGTTTAGATTTAAAAGCACTTAATGAAATGAACTCAGTCATTTTCCATTCGTTCTGCAGTTTGTTCCAAGCTAAGGGTGCTAAATGAACAAAAGCTCTCTTACCAAATTCAGTTCGGGCAAATATACCATTTATACTGTCTTTACACTACAGTATAAAGTTGGAATTCAGTGAATGAATCTAAGCATCACTACTATAAAGGGACTGAGTAAGGTGCTGCTGAAATGGTCGTCAGCAGTATTTCTCATGTCAGAGATAACAGAACTAGCATTAAAGTCAACGTCAGGTTCTTGGTCGTCTCCCTGACTGAGATACTTCTTGCAAGAAAAGCATGTGAAGAGTCCTGCCAAATCAAAAGGTCTTCTACTTCAATGTTCTTTAAGTCAAAGTGTTCCTGAATGCTTCTGAAGTCATTTTGTAAGCTTGGATTTTCTTCAATGTCATGTTTTTCGTCTTCACATGCAGTGAATGAGTAACTACCATCTACTTAAGTATGTGTCTGCTTGTTTGTTTGTTTTTAAGCAATATTTAACTCATTCAGTGGGCCACAGGTTGATTTCACTCAGGTTATTAAATGACAGATTTTCATTTATTTGACTTTATCTACAGGACATAAGTAGATAATTCAATTTTAAAACACATTTTATCTCTGCTGAAATAGCTATAATGACTACTGCCATGAATAACTGTGTGGACATTACTGCTGTTACTAAATCATGTTATATATATTATACCTGCCTCTCTGCAGCTTCTTTCCCCCTGTTAAATTTACACATAAAATCTGCAATCTTAACTCCACCTTGTTAATCAACCAAAGACCCAGACAGAGTCTTAATTCATTCGAAAGCCTGATGCTTAGCCTTTTCCACCCCAGCTGGAACACACAAAAACCTTTTTTATTTTTTGTTATCTATCATCCACCTGGGACTTATTTAGAGTTTGTGCCATATTTCTCAGACTTTTTATCTGATTTAGTGCTCAGCTCAGATAAAATGATTGTCGTGGGTGATTTTCACATCCATGTCGAACTCTAGATCTTTTTCTGATATATGGCATAGAAACTGAAAACTTAATAATATTTCCTGAAAACCATCTTTTGTCAGACTCTGGAACTCTCTCCCTTTGAGTTTGAGATCTGTGGACTCAGTGGTCTCTTAAAAAAAGCTAAAAAAACTCATCTTTTTAAACTTGCTTTTGGTCAATTCTTGTTTTTGATTTTTGTTTTAGCTTTTCTGTGAAGGACTTTGATTTTGAGCTTGAAAGGTGTTATACAAATAACAATTTACCTACTTACCTTCAGTACCATTGTTATTTCTTTAAAGTATTTTTTTCTCCAATTGATCTTTCTGAGTTAACTTCAGTAATTGCTTCCTCCAAACCATCAACGTGTCTTTTAGACCCCATTCCTACAAGCAGAGGTGGGTAGTAATGAGTTACATTTACTCCGTTACATTTACTTGAGTAAGTTTTTGAAAAAAATGTACTTTTAAAGTACCTTTTTTGCACGATACTTTTTACTTTTACTTGAGTACATTTATGAAGAAGAAACGGTACTTTTACTCTGCTACATTTGCAAAATTCAACTCGTTACTTTTTAAAAAATAATTAGTTTAACACATTAGATAACATGCCGCCAGTGGAGTTTCCGGTAACTTTTTTACCAGTCAGATGTGGCCATGCAGTCACATGACCAGTTTGAAACTGTGGCGGGCAGAGCGGCCCAAGGGTTTCATAGTAGCAGACACACGGAAAGAAGAAACACGAAAACATGGCAGAGTCTACGCTAGAGCTGAAGAGGATGAACAGCATTTTCCTCACATACAAAGAATGTTTCTCTTAAAAGCAGTACAAAAGAACAGCTATGTCTTCAGTGTCGGTGTCTTTAGTGAGAGCCAAAACAAACCAACTCGTGTAACCTGAGGAAACGGTAAGTTTTCTCTAAATATCTTTTTAGTTGTGGTTAGCTGGATGTCAGTCTTATGTTACAGCAGCTGTGTCGAGCTCGAGCTGCGAGTCATATTTCCGGCGCTATGTTGTAGTGACATAAGTTTGTGGGTGTTTTGTGCAGCTTCAGCTGTCTTTTTAACTGCTCGCTGGTTAGCTAGCGTGAGCTATAAGCTAACAGCTAGCCTGGTTAAACAAGCTAGAGTTCCACGCACATGTAAACAGCTCGTCTCTACTGCTTTAACTGTTAAAACAGAAGCCAATACTGCGGGTGACAGGGTTTATTATGTCAAACAGCAGCTTGTTTAGTTTAAACAGTCTGCATTAAGCTGGGCAAACACTGTGCAATTTTTTTCAGTCACGTTATTCCGCTCCTGCTCAAACTGTACAATTAAATCGCAGGGGTTAGAAGTTCATAGGTCACGATGCAGGGTCTCACACTATACGGCCTGATGCTCTGCTGCAACCTGAGTGCTCAAACTGTGCATTCATAACATGAAGCTTATCATACAAAATCTGTCCCTCGCTCTCCCTCTCTCTGTCTTTTACTCACACAGACACACACACAGACACACACACCATCAACTTTGCTAAATTACTAATGAAAAACATTGACCAGGCAGCTGTGATTGAGCAGCAATGTCCATCCAACTCTTTTCGTGGTTGTTGTAGTCATGATAATTTTGTGAGGCCACATTGAAAAGCCTCGGATACGGAAGCGTAGAGCTGCCACCCAGGCAAAAGGAAAATAGAGCTATATCACGTTATAACATGAAAAGTATATTATTATTGTTCTAACAATATACTTTTCATGTCTGTACAATATACTTTTCATGTTTGAACAATATAATGTCATGTTATTACAATATACATAATTATCACGTTCGTACAATATAAATATTATATTGTATGAACGTGATATTATATTGTTCAAACGTGAAAGGTATATTGCACGGACATGAAAAGTATATTGTTATGACAATAAACTTTTCACGTTATAACATAATATAGCTCTATTTTTCTTTTGCCTGGGTGGCAGCTCTACGCTTACGTATTCGGATGAGCTTGCCAAAGTCCTACAAGTTGTGCAAGCTCCAAACAAACATCTGCAGCTTGGCAATGTATACAGCACTATAATGACCAGACCTAATTCTTTTGAAAACCTTACATCTTTCCACAGGTCTCCACTTCATCAGACATCACCTAGACTCAGAGCTGGATGAAGCCAGCACAAACAGCGGCCTATTCGACGAAGATGATGGATCCATGGGGTCAGGAAAGCCAGAAGCAGGGGAGCTGGAGAGGTACCTTTCTTGTCCATTCACTGGAGGTGTGGATCTATTGCATGGCGTTCCTCACATCAAGAAGCTGTCGATCAAAGTCAGTACAGCTCTTCCTGCATCTGGAGCTTGTGAAGGACTTCTTAGTCATGCAGGACTCCTGTTCACTGCAAAACGGTTACAGCTTCACAGAAAGAACCTTGACAGCAAACTGCTGCTGAAGCTTAACCATCACCTTACTGAGTGAAGAAATGGCACATTTTTGCTAAATATGCAGAAATAAATGCACACCCATACAATTTATGGTAAACTGAGCTGCCTTGTATGTACATATGTTGAAGATGCCTCGTTCTAATGGTTTCTCTGAGGCTGCTGCTGTTTATATATTTATATTATTTACTGTAGATATTGGTGAAAAAAGCTTTATGTTGTGAAAAACTGAAATCTGGAAATTAGAATTGTTGTGCCTTATTTTGTTGATGTTTTTACATATATTCCTTTTGAAAATACTAAAATTTGTATATTTATTTAGTTTTGTTTGTCTGATAGCATTCATTTATAAAATAAATCGGACATTTCAAACAGTTACTCGCTACTTGAGTAGTCTTTTCGCCAAGTACTTTTTTACTCTTACTTGAGTAACTTTTTTGACGACTACTTTTCACTTTTACTTGAGTAATAATATTTTAAAGTAATGCTACTCTTACTTTAGTACAGTTTTTGGATACTCGACCCACCTCTGCCTACAAGACTGCGCGATGAAGTCCTGCCATTAATTCATGCTTCAATCTTAAATATGATCGACCTATCTCTAATAATCGGCTATGTACCACAGGTGGCAGTAGTTTAAACCATTACTTAAAAAGCCATCTTTTGACCCAGCGGCCTTAGCTAATTACAGGCCAATCTCCAACCTTTTTTTTTTCATTCCAACAGTTCTCGAAAGACTAGTTGTAAAACAGCTAACAGATCATCTGCAGAGGAATGGCTTATTTGAAGAGTTTCAGTCAGGTTTCAGAGCTCATCACAGCACAGAAACAGCTTTAGTGAAGGTTACAGATGATCTTCTTATAGCCTGTGACAGCGGACTCATCTCTGTGCTTGTCCTGCTAGACCTCAGTGCAGCGTTCAATACTGTCGACCATGAAATTTTATTACAGAGATTAGAGCATGTGGTAGCTTTTACAAATACTGTGTTACAATGTTTAAATCATATCTATCTAATAGACTCCAATTTGTTCATGTAAATTGGGAGTCATCTTTACACACTAAGGTTAACTATAAAGAGAATGCGTTTCCTGAAGAAAATGCGAATGCTGATACGTTAATATTCTTTTAGCTGTAATTCTGTAATTGCTGAAATATTTGGGTAACTTGATAAATGTAGCGCCCCTGACTCAGTACTCCACTATAGCCGGGTACGCCCTGAGTTCTAGTTACCTTGAACTTACCCAGTTGCCCTCAGTGCAAGCTCCCCTGAGTTACACACGTATAACACCTTTATCTTACTCTGAACTATAGATAAGAAACAGTACCAGACACAAGATCTTCTGTTTAAACCAAGCAGGTTTACTTAATGAACTGGTAAACACCCAATAAATCAATAAAGTAAGAAGTCTCTTGCAATGATAAAATATAACAATAATAACAGTTACACAGTTCTTTACCGTAATGGGCCCCACACACACACACACACACACACAGTCTCTCACACACCACCCAGTTTCCCAAGTCCCCTCGGTGCAGGCCTGGATCGATGCTAGGGTGCGTAGGAACAAACGGTCCTAAAAGAAAACAAAATGGTGCTCCTACCTGGAAACCTTAGTCTTTTGTGTACAATACACTCACAGCACACCGAGAGGTCCGTTCCTTAGGTCGCCGAGCTGCACGCTTACTCCTTTTAAGCAGCAAACCTGATTGGCCTGCCTTGGCAGTCAGTAGCCTCCCACTCCGTGCAGGTCAGGTGACGCCCAGCGAAGTCCGCCTTTAGGGCTAACTCCGATTAGCCAAGTTAGCACGCCGCTAACTAGGGATATTTCGAGGCAACAGTGCAAACCAGTACGGGCTGCACTACTTCACAGTCACACTCTGTTACTCAGCCGTCGGCGTGGGATGATTTATCCTCACTGCCCATTGGGAAAAGTCTGTGTAGACGCTAGCCGCATCTCGCGCACGCTTTTCTCTCTCCTCTGCTCTCTCGTGGCTGCACTCCACTCCCCCGTCTCTCCTTCCGCTCCCTTCCTTTCAAAGTAAAAGCACCTAAACACACTTCCTTACCACTACTACCAACACAGTAAAATAAACAACAGAACTATTCAGATATATCTAACTGGAAATAAAACTTAGCCCCATAAAATATACCCGGGCTACATCCTCCCCCTTCTAATTGTCTGGATGTCCTCATCAGACATCACCCAAGGCTGCTGAAAACAAATAAAACTCCACACATCTTGAATGTATAACAGACACTCTTGGAACTTCACCTTTTTTTTTTTTTTTTTTCATTTACACATTCCCCAACTTTATCACAACCCCTCTGTGAACAATAGTAATAGGTTGGTCACTAGGCTTCCCTGGTTCATCGTAGGACAGTCTCAAAACTGGCTTTATTCTTCTCTTCCCAGTCGTCCCTGACATAAGGCATTTGCTGACCTCTTCCCCAATACTCCGTCTTCCCCTTGACCTCCTTGAGAGAGGTCTTTCCTTCTCCACCTCTGACTCTGTATCGGTGTTCTCTACACTACAAATGTCATCTGCTTCTTCCTGAGACTCATCGGCATTGCCCTCAGATAGAAACATAGCTTGAGCATCATCCTCCGATGCCAATGGAGAATCGTCACTAAATGACTCCTCCCTCAACACTTTCTCCACACAGTCTCTGTACCAGCCATGTGACCTCTCGTATTCTACATCTGACGATCCAGTCGACTCCCCAGTGTCTTGACTCGCATCTCTCCTTTCTACCCTCTCTTTTCCTTTTCCCCTCCTGCGAGTCTGTGGTCTCACTGGCACTTCATCTCTAGCCATGCCTTCTGCCAGTCTCACTTCTGTCCCAATCGGTAACAAATGATCTCTGTGTAGGGTTCTCACACTACCTTGACCCGTTTGTGGCTTCACCCTATACACCGGTAGGTTGGGCAGTTTTCCCACAATCACATGTGGTACAGCGTTCCATTTGCCTTCCAACTTATGTTTCCCCTTCAACCCCAGATTCTTAAGGAGTACCCTGTCTCCCACTTCCAAGGCTTGGAAACTGTCTCGTCGATCAAAAGCTCTTTTATTCCTCTTGTGTACCTTATCAGCAGCGTCATTGGCTAATTGATAAGCTCTCTGCAAATCCTGTTTCAAGTTTGTCACATACTGTGAATGAGTCTTCTCCTCAGCTCCATCAGGAGATGCTCCAAAACAAATATCCACGGGAAGCCTAGCCTCCCTCCCAAACATCAAAAAATAGGGAGAATACCCTGTGGCATCGCTCTTCGTGCTATTATAGGCATGAACTAGCGACCCTGCATGCTGACTCCAAGTACGCTTCTTCTCCTCCCCTAATGTCGCTAACATTGACAACAAAGTTCGATAGAATCTCTCGGGTTGCGGATCCCCCTGGGGGTGATAGGGAGTTGTCCGAGACTTCCGTATACCCATAACCGCAAGAGCTCACGGATTAATCGGCTCTTGAAGTCTCGTCCTTGGTCAGAATGTATTCTGGCAGGCAATCCATAGTGCACAAAATATTTGTCCACCAACACTTTTGCAACCGTGGTGGCTTTTTGGTTTTTAGTGGGGAAAGCCGGTAAATTGGTCAGTTACCACCAAAACATTACCTATCCCCTGGGAGTCTGGCTCCATAGACAGAAAATCCATGCAAACCAAGTCCATGGGACCCTTGCTGCTGATCTGGTGCAAAAACACTGCTCTCTTGTGGGGTGTTTTATGGGTGACACATACCCCACAGTTTTTGACATACTGCTCCACATCATTTGCCATTTTTGGCCAATAAAACCTATCTTTCAGAAAGTCAGTGGCTCTTTCTATTCCTAAATGTCCCATATCATCATGAGCAGACCGCAATACCTGTTCTCTGTATTAAGAAGGCAACACAAGCTGGTACAGCTCATCCCTGGACTGCTTCTGGGTTGTCCTGTAAAGTAACCCATCTCTCATGACAAGTTTGCTGGCCTCCCGCCTCATTAACACAAACTCTGGGTCAGATTGGGTACCTTTTGGCCAAGTACCAGTGTTCAGCGCATCAATCACTCTGCCTAGGGCATGGTCTGTTCTTTGAGCTTGTCACAACTCTGGCCTTGACACCTGCCCTACTGCTGGCAGACTTAACTGAGTAGCATACACAGCTGGAACACACTCGGGAGGTGCCCCCAACTGATCGATGTATCTCGCATTGGTCTCAGCTGCATCATCAAAGCATATTCTCTTACAAATAGACTTTACGCCACTTTGAGAGGCCTAATCCCATTCAATCTCCTTCAAGTCATCAACCATGTTTCTCGATAGCAAATCAGCATCTATATTAGTCTTGCCAGACCGATACTGAAGATCAAAGTCATAACTAGCTAGAGCCGCGAGCCATCGGTGCCCTGTTGCATTTGCCTTTGCGGTGGTAAGGACATACGTCAGCGGGTTGTTATCAGTGCGCACTGTAAACTTTGCGCCATACAAATGGAATTTGTCCACGACAGCCCACTTCAAAGCCAGGAACTCTAACTGGTGTACTGGGTACCGCTGTTCGGAGCAGCTCAATTTCCGGCTGGCAAAAGCCACGGGCCACAGCCCCTGGGGGTGCTCTTGGTACAACACGGCCCCAAAACCTTTCAGACTGGCATCCACATAAAGGGTGTATGGCTTGTTTACCTCTGCAAAGGCTAGCACAGGGGCAGTGGTCAGACACTGAATGATGTGGTGAAAAGCATCAAGACACGACTGATCCCATCTACTCCCAAAGGGCTCTGATTAATTCAAGTAGGTCTTTCCCTGTCCTGCCTGGCCTTTCTTACTGCGCTGCGTAGGGGCATAGCCTTTGGTGAGTTCGGTGAGTGGCCTTACAATGGAAGCATAGTTAGCTATGAAGCGGCGATAGTAGCCGCAGAACCCCAGGAAAGATCGCAAGGATTTCAAATCTGTGGCCATTTAGTAACCGCTTCTACTTTACTCGGATCAGGGGTAACACCCTCCGCAGACACAATGTGTCCCACGTACTTCACCTTCGGCTGACAGAACTGGCACTTATCCAATGAGAATTTTAATCATACTTCTTCCAGTCTCTCTAGCACCTTCAGAAGTCGCTCCTCATGTTCCTCCAATGACCTGCCAAAGACTATTAGGTCATCGAGGTACACTAGTACCTGCAGGAGGTTCATGTCCCCCACCGCCTTCTCCATCAATCTCTGGAAAGTGGCGTGTGCCCCTGTGATACCTTGGGGCATTCTCTCGAACTGATAGAAACCCAACGGACAAATGAATGCAGTCTTTTGTTTCTCCTCCTCCGCCATGGGTATCTGGTAATAGCCACTGCGAAGGTCCAGGACAGAGAACCACTTACTCCCTGACAAACAATCAAGCGCATCACCGATGTGGGGAGTGGTGTACTGGTCAGGAATGGTACGTCGATTTAGTGTTCGATAGTCAATGCACATCCTGATACTGCCATTTTTCTTTCTGGCAATGACAATGGGAGAGGCATAAGGACTGCGAGATTCCTTAAAAATGCCAGCTTGTAATAGGTCTTGTATGTGTCTACGCACATCGTCAATGTCAGCTGGTGCAAGACGCCGTGACCGTTCGCGGAAAGGTCTGGAGTCTGACATCCGAATGTGATGCTCTACCCCCTTTGCCAGACCGACATCCCACTCACTGAGGGAAAACACATTAGCCCTCTTGGACAACTTCTGTTGGAGCCGCTCTTTCCATTCATTTGGCAAAGGTGAGTTACCAAAATTTATGAGAAGGGGATCTAGCTCCCTCTGATCTTTCCCCTTTTGTGGACAAACTTCAACTGCTGCAGTTACAGTATCAACCGTACACAACTGACCCATAACGGTCCCTTCCAGGAGAATGATATCCCGGGAGTACTGATTCTGCACTGCCACAACAAAATGGTCTACCTCCAAAGCAGAGCTAGGCAACACCATGGGCTACAGCAGCACGCCAGCTGGCAACGGAATTGTTGGGGATGCTTCCACCATTAATATGCCTTTGCTGAGTGGTTCTTCTAGCTCCACCTGGCATATAGCATGGCAGCTTCGCCCTGCCGGGAGTGACAAGGAGCTAGGCCCAACCCACTTCACCCAGCCTACTCCACCCTCATCCTCTACAGGGATCTCCACAGGGGCTGGTGGGGTTAAAACTCCAGCTGTTTGGCTTACAGTCTGCACGCTACTCACCCCTACAGTTTCCTGGCACAAGGTGGCCAATCTCTGGAAAAGGGAGGCATTGGTGCCTATGATCATGGGGGTCTGGTTCGGACCTCTGGAGTCGGGACAGATCAAAGCTAAGACCGAAATGGTCTTGTGACCTCCTTTGACTTGCTCAGGAAATACCACATCCACAACGACATAGCTGAGCCATACCTGAAACTGGGTAAATTGGGACACCTGATAAGTGCTCCTTATACCAGTTCTCAAAAGTGATGGTTACTCTTGACCAGTGTTGGGTAAGTTACTTTAAATTAGTAACTTAGTTACATTACTAGTTACTTCTATCAAAAGTAACTCAGTTACTTCAAGTTACTCGTTACTTTCAGAGTAACTAGTTACTAGGGAAAGTAACTTTGGTTTTACTCAGAATTCTCTTGTTAATGTGTTGCTTCCGTAACTGGATACCCAGCAAGATTGCCAGTCTTCTAGCTTGCTTACTTGCCACAAGTGCACTGTGCCACCTACCAATAGAAAGGAAAAAATAATGTGCACATTTCCACGAGAGAAATCCCACACCTGATTCTATCCTAGCCTGCTTTTTACATCCATCACAAAAACTGCAGTCGTGGTGCTTTCGATTGTACTCAGAACTCGGAAATTCTGCCTTCTGAATAGGAAGATGTAGGTAACACCAGACTGCAGATGAGCTGCATACAGAGCTGGACTGGGACAAAAAAATCGTCCCGGGCATTTTGACTAGAGACCGGCCCACCATTATAGGAAAAATCATAAAACCTTTGAATGAAAATAAACACTGTTGTGACAGTGATGCACACTGTTCTGATGGTATATATGTATCAATCTATCAATTGTTTGTTGTAAGACTCAGATAATTATTTTTTTAAAAGTGAGACATTTTAAATGAGAATAAGAAAGTATTTCCTTGTGCCCCCCTTTCCCTTTTAATGCCCTACATGGACCCCTGGCAACACTTTACTAGACCTGCCCCTGCACAGTTACCAGCTGTCAGCTACTTAGAAAAGGATCCTGGTGTTATTTGTCTCTCAGAAACAGTTCATAACTTCCCTTCAACTCATTCATGTCACCTAAAAGGTAAACCTTTTTCTCCATCACAGCTCTGATGATTCAGTAAGGACATCTCCTGGTTTCATCTTCATGTTTCCATCTCACCACATATCCAAACCGACATCATGACCAGCAGCTTTACAGCTGTGGCTCCAGCAAACATCAGCTGATACTAGAAATTAATATTAAATAAATTCTAACAACAGCTGATCAAGCTTAAAAGTGCTGCTGTTGTTTACCGCGACATCCACTGGTTTCCTCTTTCTGGCGCAAAGTGGGCGATAAATAAACAAGAGAGAAAAGCCAATCGGCTGATCATTGATCAGTTTCATGATTGAAGTAGAAACAGGAGAGGGGGTGAGAGAATGAGAGAAGAAGAGGCAGCTGTGCAGCGTAAACACAGAATAACTCCAGCTTTGTGTATTTTTCATTGTAGCTGAAGTCCGGGACAAACTGTGTTCCTTTTCACCTCAATACGAAACGCGTAATATTTTCTCTGAATACGAGGCGATTCCGTTTTTTACGGGACGGTTGGCAACTCTAATAATTAACCTTATGAACAAAATAAAGTTCAACATCAGTAACATAGCACCCACCCAGCTGTATAGAAACTCCGTCATGCTAGCTAGCACGCAGTACGAAAAAGTCAGCATAACGAAAATAAACTCCACCTAAACTTGGTTCATATCTGACCCAGATGGACTGCAGGTTATAACTTCTTTTTTTTTTTTTTTTTTTTTTTTTATAATTATGTATTTATTTTATTTTCGGTTGCTACAAACGGGACAGACGTGACTGGGGGATAGGACAGGGAGAAAGAATGAAAGAAAGAGAGGGAGAGAAAGAAAACCAAAGGGGAGAAGAGACGGTGAGAAGGGGGGGAAGAAAGGAAAAAACAAACAAACAAACAAACAAAACGCCTGGATCACCTGTATGGAGAAAAAAAACAGAAGAGAAAGCAAACAACAAAGAGCAACATAATAAAAACAGCACCATCACAATAAACTAGCTAGCAGTAGATAACAGTAGATACTAAATAATAAACGATATTGTGCAGCACGCAAGATAGACAGCGCACAATGTGCTTTGAGGCAGCAGCCAAGAAAGGTGTAGTCCGCGTCTGTGAACACCCGTGTGTACACCTGTGTGCATACCTGTGTGGATCAGCATGCTTGTATTCCAAAGGTTTCTCCATGTAACGATCTGCTAGGGAGTGTGGGGAGCCATAGCCCCGTCCACCAGGGTATGAAGCAGGTATGGAGGAGATCCAGGCCCCAGATATCCAGAGGCCCCAGAGTACAAGGACCCGAGGAGGACCACCAAAGGGGGGGGGGAACCGTGCCACCCTCCTGGGAAGAGCTGAGTAGAGCCCCAAACGAGAGGTCACCCCGCAGCTACGGAGCAGAGGCCAGAGGGGGTTGCAGTGGCGTGCCCGCGGGCTCCGCCGGCAGCCAGCTGTGCCAGAGAGGACCGAGCTTCAGGCCCAGAGGCCAGAGGCCTGAGGGCATCCCACCCCCCGGAAGGAGCCCAGCCGGGCCACAGGCGCCCGGCCCCGCCAATCGGCCACCAGGAGTGAGCCGGTACATGCATGAGCGCCCAGCCCCAGATGACAAGGACCACCAACACACCAACGTCTAAGGGCATCAGCCACCGGCAGGGAGTGTGGTGAGGGGAGATAGGCCTCCGTACTTTAGAGGGCCTGAGATGTACCCAGAGAGGTTGAGTCTAAGACCCAACCTGACATATAGACACAGACAAACAGGCACACGCGGACACAGACGTGCATTCCCACCCCCATATGCACAACCAAATACTCGGCACTCACCCAACGTGTAGACAGACACAAATAGACACTGCACAGACAGTCGCACTCCCCAAACATACTCTATATCCCAGGTCCAGGTACCCCCGCCCCCAGAGGGGCAAGCTGCACCTAGACCCAGGAGATGTAACCCTTCTCTCTCTCAGGTTATAACTTCTTACCTGAAGTTCAGTTCACCTGACACTCTCGGACCAGCGGCCGCTTCGGGTCTCTCCTCTTGCCTCCCTTTTCCTTCATCCACCTGCTGGCTTCCACCACTTGCTAATGTTATTGAATCTGTGGAAGCTCCGCAATAGCCACCACACGAAGTAACGAATAACGAGCCTATCTAAATCCCAGTAACGAGTAACGCGTTCCCGGTTTTGGCATAATAACTAGTTACCATGCTCGTTACCACAATAATAACGTAGTTACTGTAACGCGTTACTTAATAACGCGTTAGTCCCAACACTGCTCTTGACCCACTGTCTAACAAAGCACCGCACGGTTCACTGTTCACTGTTCACTCTGACTTGCTTTACATTAGATGGACCTATCAAACCTTTAGGGATCCCTCTGTCCTCTAGCATGACTACTTCACTCCTCTTAACTGAACACACGGTATCACCTCCATCAGTGGGTTTGGGATATGACTCTCGTTGTTTGGGTTTTTTCCGTGACTGAATGAACCTCTGGATAACCTTGGCCTGGTTTGCGGCATTTCCACACTTACTAGCAAAATGCCCATTTTCTCCGCAGCGGTAACAAAAGTTGCTTTCTTTATCACTGGTGCTACCTGTCCGTGCAGAGTTCTGATCAGACCTGGACGGCTCCACTCTCAAAACTGGAGAGGACACAGCAGACCTTTGCTCTCTAGCATCCAGCTTCTGCTGCAACCTTTTAACCCGTTTTCTCAGCGCGACCACTTCGCCATCTGCTGAACTCTCTACACCGTCAGTCTTGCTTGTGTGAACAGGCTCTGCAACTTCTCTTGTTGCGTGGCATGACTGGTTTACCACAGATGAAACCATAGACTTCAGTTCTCTAATCTCAGTTTTCAGATTCTGTCTGTTTTCCTGTTCTGATTGTGCTGGGACTTTATGTGCTACCAGATGCAATTTAGCCCGCGATGCTTCATACTCCTCCTCACTTCTGATCTCACTTAAGAGCTCTACAAAACTGGGTGGGGTTTCTTTCCTGTCTCTTAACTTGAGTTGCACTAACATCATGTCAGAGTACACGGTACCTCTGAGGAGCTGTTCTACTCTGGCTCTATCAACACGGTGGGCTTCAATTCCACCACAGCTCACTACCCTGCTCAGCGACTGCTCTAATCGCCTCAGAAAGTTGGATAGTTTTTCCTGCAGTTGCTGTTGTAGTAACCGAAAAGCAAAGTACAAATCCTCACCCGTCTCAGCACTGCCAAAAGCTTTTGTAACAGCTTCTAGACATTGTTCTGGGCTAATATCAGGGTCAGCTGTCCTCACAGCTTTCACCACCACTAGTGCTGGACCTTTAAGACTCTCAATGATTCTGCGCCTCTTTTCTTTAGCAGAACTGTCACTCTCCTCCACCATTAGGTGTGCTTGTTCAACCCACTGTTCGAATGTGTCTTCTCCAACCGGGGTTGGTACTGTGCCTGAGTCTACGATAACTACTGCCTTCACTGGAGGGTCTCTCCATCTTTGCCAACAAATCCCCTACAGCATGGATTATCGACTCCGCAGAGTTACCATTCTCCTGTGCCCCTGCCCCACGTTTCAATTTACTCTGGGAAAAGTCCTCACGAGGCAAAGCTTCAGCTGTCACTATGATGGACCAAGGCTCACCAGCCCCCGTAGGATACACTTCAGGTGGGATTCTTGTGGCATCTACTTTCTCTTTGGTTTCACACAGGACAGTTAGCCTATCAAGCGCTTTGTTGGCCGGCCTCTCACCCGGACTCGACCCAAAGCTTTAACACCCTCTAGCGTTTGTTCTATTTGGTCTATCCCCAGACCATCACACTACCACCACCATATTTTACTGTATTTTAATGTTCTTTTTCTAAAATGCTGTGTTACTTTTACAAAAACGTCTGGCAGTAATCAGGCCTGGGTGTGGCTAGAGAAACTAAACTCAGCTTTCCAAAGATTTGACACACCACAGTTAATTCATCTTATCTAATAAAAACTTTGGCGTGGTCTAGTCAAAGACCTGACCTGAATTCGATTGAGATGCTGTGGCATGATCTTAAAAAGCCGGTTCATGCTGAAAAACCCTCCAGAGTGGCTGAATTACAACAATTCTGCAAAGATGAATGGGCCAAAATTCCTCCACAGCGCTGTGAAGACGCATTGACAGTTATCGCAAATGCTTGAAAAAAAACCAAACAAACAAAAAAACCAAAAACAAAACAAAAACAGGAAATCAGGCAGGAGGACAACATTTTTTTCACATCACTGTATTTCATCAGTATGCACACATTTATGTCAAGAACTCTACCTTGCATCAGCAATGAAGGGGAAGATGCCGTTGTAGAAGAACATGATGGTGAGAACCAGCAGCCAGTATCTTACTGACAGGAGCTTTTGAGAGAGGGCCATCAAATGAGCAGGTAAATTAGTTTTCAATGAAAAGATAATTCTAAAAGTCATCGACTGCCTCCAACTGCCCAGATTTGAACCACCTGTCTACTGAAGACAAATCCATCAATGAAAAATAAGCCTGAAATTAATGTGCCAATCAGAATGCTCTATCATTCCCATACATTTAAATTCACTATCTGAAAATAACTGCCAAAGAGCTTTGAGTTGGACTGCAGTAAATACTGACATACTGTTACTCTGTAGCAAATTCCTGTCAAATTTGACTTTGTGCTTAAAAAACTGCTTCTAAATCCAAGATCTTGACTCCTATCAAAATAGTTTTTAAACCACGAGGGTCCAAAAGACTTGTTCTACACAACAGTGTATTTTAATGTTTCTGGTCTCAAAAATGTGGTCACAAGTAGGGCTGCCACGATTAGTCGACTATCAAAATCGTCGACGACTGATTTAATAGTCGACGTCGTTTGAAGCTTTGTAAGATCACAAAAGACGCAGGAATAAGTAGTAGAATTTAAGAGTGTAATAACGGACTGAAACAGAAGATGGCAGCACTGCATGTACAAGGATGCCAGCTGCCATTAAACCCCGATGATGAAGAAGCAGTGTCCCAGAATTCATAGCGCAGCCCAGCTCAGTTTCCAACAATGGCGGCAGCTAGTTAGTTTTAATATTACTCTTATTATTCTTTCTGGGTCACAAAATAAACGTTTAACATATTTTCAGGCGAGAATGTAACTCTGTAAACCTCAAATATCTGCTCAGTTTATCAAGACACCACATATTTTCAAAAGCGCTCCGACGTTTTCGGAGACGTCTGTTACCCACTAGCTCGATAGCTAGCCCGGGGCAAGGCTTACTAGAGCCCGTGAGAACACCGGACTCCCGGCAAATCGTTTTCAAACCCACTGCCGTCTTTCGCTACTCAGGTTAAATATATATAAGTCACTTAGATAACTTAAAAATGTTATTGTTTGGCTTTTTTTTTAGTATTTTATTTGTTCCTGAGTAAATCGGTTTGGCTGAGATTAAAGTTATCGTTTTTACACAGCTGAATAAACGTCAAGAAGACAACTGATTATCAGAAGTGTGAGATGCTCGAGAATATACTCCGGTGTCCCGTTATATTTTAGATAGCAAGGAGTTTATTAAACTTCACCGAAACAATCTGCAAATTTCATTAAAATTTAATAAACTATCATCTTGTCTTTATTTTTAGTTATCACATACCTTAAACACTTAAAGCTGTAAGCTAATGATAGTTATATAAGAGCAGATGCATGCTGGTGCAATAAGCTGTATGTTTTACGTCCAATGGATGATGATCTGATTAGTCGACTAATCACAAAAATAATCGGTGACTAGTCGACTATCAAAATAATCGTTTGTGGCAGCCCTAGTCACAAGAGTAAAAACGTTCAGTCTTTTCTGCTCTTGAGACAAACTCCTCACTGAAATGGTGAAATGATGGCTGTAGAGCGAAAACTGTGGACACGGCAGCAGCTGAGAGATAGGTTTTTAAGATGAATCTTTTGGTTTCTGCCACTGTGGCAGCTGATCTTCTCACTGAAACCGCCAACATTCCGTCCCATAGAGACATCCATTATAAACTGTGAAACGGGTGAAAAGAAGCATGAAACTTAAACTGGAACTGATGGAAAAACTATAAAGGGTATTGAAACGATAAATACAACCTGAAAAGTTCAATGTCTTGGCTTTGTTTTAAAGTTTGACCAGTGTCTGTAGGTGAACGTATGTGGAAGCAGAGTTAAAAGAGGAGTGCATTGAATGAGAATTTGAAGAGTCTCCCCATTGAAATACATGAAATACGTGCATAATAAAAATAAAATCTCTATAAATAAAAAGTGTAAATGGTTAATCAGCATTCACACTAATTACAGAGATCCACAAGGTTCCGTGCTAGGACCAGTTCTGTTTACATTATCGTCCTAAGACCCGAACTCTTTCATTGTATGCATTTTTAATTTCTCTTTGCTATTTGGGCTGATTGGGACCTGATGAATGTAAAAACAAAGAATTACCCTGATTTTAATTTTTTTTTACCTGATTTTTATTTCTGACAAAAATGAGATCCACATATGAGGTCATTCGTTTTTAATTTCAATAGAACAGTGGCAGTATAATGTCCTCGTAAGTGGATATCAGGCCCTTGTAGAGCAAAATTTAGTTTTTTGGTCTAGACCAGCGGTCCCCAACCCCCGGGCCTTGGACCGGTACCGGTCCGTGAGTCGTTTGGTACCGGGCCGCGAGAGTTGAGGCTCAGGTGTGAAATGTATGGTTTTCAGGGTTTTTATCGGTTTTCAGCGTTATTTTGTTATTGTTTTTATCGTTAACTCGGTTTTCCTGGGTCTTTTCACGTGTGTTATGAATAAATCTTCTTTTTTTCGGTACCGGTACTACTTTTATTTTGTTGTATTTATCCGCGACACCTTAAAGGCCGGTCCGTGAAAATATTGTCGGGCATAAACCGGTCCGTGGCGCAAAAAAGGTTGGGGACCGCTGGTCTAGACAACCCAAAATGTGATGTCCACATATGTGACGTCAGGTCCCAGGAGGTTAAATATGCTTCCCATTGGGAACATCATCGGAAAGCATAGCATACATTTTAACTGCTATGCAGATGACACCCAGCTTCATCTATCTATGAAGCCAGATAACACACCAGATAATTAAACTGCAGGAATGTCTGAAAGATATAAAAACCCTGATGACCTCTAATTTCCTGCTTCTAAATTCAGTTAATACTGAGATTATTGTGCTCGGCCCTAAAAATCTTAGAAACTGTTTCTAACAAGTTGCTTATTTTGGATTCTTACCTTGGCATCCAGTCACACTGTGAGGAATCTTGGAGTCATTTTTGACCAGGAGATGTCCTTCAATGCTCATATTAAACAAATATGTAGGACTGCTTTCTTCCACTTGCGCAATATCTCCAAAATTAGAAACATCCTGTCTCAGATGCTGTGATGCTGAAAAAATAGTTTATGCATTTATTAATTCTAGGCTGGCTACTGTAATTTGTTATTCTCTGGATATTTTCCACTCACTGTGTGAGTGGAAAAGATGACTGAAGAAGAAATACTGAATGCATCATGGGAATCCCCAGCAACCTACACGTATTGTAGCACACCTAAGGGAAGATTCAGGATCACCTGATCCACCCCTAACTATATGCTTTAGCAAAAGGGAAAGTTTTAAGCCTAATCCTAAAAGTAGAGATGGTGTCTGCCACCCAAATCCAAAGTGGAAGATGTCTCCACAGAAAAGGGTCCTGAAAGCTGAAGGCTCTGCCTCCCATTCTACTTTTAAATACTCTAGGAACCACAAGTAAGCTCGGAGTCTGAGAGCAAAGGGCTTTAATGGGGTGATGGTGATACTACAAGTTTAAGACAAGATGGGGCCTGTTTATTCAAGACCTTGTATGTGAGGAGCAGGAATTTGAATTCAACTCTGGATTTAACAGGGAGTCAGTGAAGAGAAGTCAGTACTTTTGCTGCAGCATTGTGGATTATCTGAAGTTTTTAGGACATCCTGATAACAAATGACATCTCATCGCATGTTCAAGACACAGTCAAAACCCATCAATTCCTGATTTGTAAACCCATGAAAGATTAAGAAAAAATTAGCGTGAAGCTGCATTGTTTGTATAACCCAGGCTTTCCCAAAGTGTGGGGCCTTCCCCCCTAGGGGCGCAGAGCCATTGGGGGGGCATGAAAAGGGAAAAAAAACACAAAAAAACAACAACACTTGGACACTGCTAGCACGGGGCGCCCACACAAACGCAAAGCAGGAGAAGAAGCATCGCTGAATATGTTTCCAAACCAACTTCATTCTAAGCCAAAGACTAGAAAATATGGTGAAGCATATCTTCCCTTTGGTTTCACCTGCACAAGTGCCAAGGTAGGTCTCCCCTGCAGAATTGGTCTTTCCTTCGTCGGGAGCACACGCTGGGCTCTCCAAATCACGGACAAACAGTATCCCACATTCTTGACTTTTAGTTCACAAACACTTCTTGTAATGACTAACTACTTCTGACATTTTGGAGATGTTAGCTCTTTATACAGTAAAGTTACAGTGAGATACAAATAACATCAGGCTGATCCTGCCACGATTTGTTCTCCCTGTCTAAATCACGGACAAACAGGATCCCACAGCTGTTTATGTTTTTAAACCCATTTTGCACAGAGAGGCTTTTCTTACTACCTGCAGATTACTTGTATTTGCTCAATTGTTTACTAAATGTTTGAAGGTGACCCACTGCGAGGGTCACCACATTCCCAAACCAGAAACCGTGGATGGACAGATCGATCCGCACTGCAGTAAACGCCAGGACCGCCTCCTACAACGCGGGTCTCGCCACTGGCGATATGAGCGCCTACAAAGCGGCCTCATACGGCGTGCGGCGCGCGGTGAGAGATGCCAAATGCCATTACCGGGAGCGTGTGGAGTCCCGCTTCCACCAGGGCGACACACGGAGTATGTGGCACGGACTACGCACCATTACGGACTACAAAGCCAGGGACACTGCGCCGATCAACGCCGACGCTGCATTCACCAACGAGCTGAATCAGTTCTACGCCCGTTTCGAGGTTAGCCAGGCGGCTAATGCTATCTACCGCCTGAATACCGAGGACAGTGACGTCATCAGCGAGAGACCGGTGACCAGCATCGCGGAGCATGACGTCCGAGCGGCATTGAGGAGAGTGAACACAAGGAAAGCGGTGGGGCCAGACGGCATCACCGGCTGTCTGCTGCGCTGCAGTGCTGACCAGCTAGCAGGTGTGTTCACTTACATCTTCAACTCTCTGGCGAAGTCTGTGGTCCCCACATGCTTCAAAAGATCCACCATTATCCCTGTGCCCAAGAACAGCAAACCCTCATCCCTGAACGATTACCGGCCAGTTGCACTGACCTCGGTAGTAATGAAGGTGTTTGAGAGGCTGCTGAAGAACATCATCTCCTCCTCCATCCCAGACACCACAGATCCGCTGCAGTTCGCCTACCGATCCAACAGATCCACAGAGGATGCCACACCACCCTCAGCCACGTGGACAAGAAACAGGGTAACTATGTGCGAATGCTGTTTGTTGATTACAGTTCAGCGTTTAACACAATAGTGCCCTGCAGACTGTTCACAAAGCTGAGGGATCTGGGACTTAACAGCCGTCTATGTGCATGGGTGTTGGACTTCCTCACTGGCAGAACTCAGGTGGTGAGGGTGGGTAGATGCGTCTCTAACAGCATCACCATCAACACAGGAGCACCTCAGGGATGTGTCCTCTCGCCACTGCTCTACTCCCTCTACACTTCAGACTGTGTGGCCACCCATGGCTCCAACACCATTGTGAAGTTTGCTGACGACACAGTGGTGTTGGGTGCCATCTCCAACAACGATGAGGCGGCCTACATGGATGAAGTGAAGAATCTGGCATCATGGCGCCAGGACAACCACCTTCAGCTGAACGTCGGCAAGACCAAGGAGCTGGTGGTGGACTTCAGAAGGGGTCAGCACAGAGACTACAAGCCCATTATCATCAATGGAGCTCCAGTGGAGAGGGTGCAGTCCTTCAAATATCTTGGTGTCCATATCTCCTCAGACCTGACATGGGCTGCCCACATTCAGGTCCAGACCAAAAAGGCTAGGCAGCGCCTGTATCACCTACGACAACTGAGGAAGTTCAGGGTCTCTCCAAAGATCCTCAGGATTTTCTATACAGGCGCTGTGGAGAGCATCCTCACACAGAACATGACATCGTGGTTTGGGAACAGCTGTGTGAAGGACCAAAAAGCTCTCCAGAGAGTGATCCGTACAGCAGAACGCTGCTGCAGGATTGCTCTCCCCCCGCTTCAGGACACCTACACCAGGAGATGCCGGACTAGAGCAGCGCAGATACTGAAGGACCCGTCCCATCCTGGCAACAAACTGTTCCAACTTCTGCAATCTGGTAGAAGGTTCCGCATCATCCGGGCAAGGACAGAGAGACTCAAGAGGAGCTTCTATCCCCAAGCCATCCGGGCCCTAAACACACACACACCCGCCCTCTCACATCATCTATAATTGACTGAGACAGGACTCTCTTCCAGACACTCTAAACCAAGGCACAATGTACATTCCAAATTCCTTTAATTTTAAATATGTTTATATTGTCTATTCTGTAAAATAGTCAGATGTCTATTCATATTAATGTACAGAATTCACCTGCTTGCTGCTACTACTGCACATTCACCCAATGTATATACTATTTATATATATATATAAATAATGTTCTTCCTCTACCCCCCCCCCATTTTTGCACATGTCGAGGAGCGTGTCAGGCTACATTTCACTGTGTGTTATACTTGTATAACTATGCATGTGACAAATAAAGAACCTTGAACCTTGAAGTGTGAAATAAACCGCAATTGAGCAAAATATGGGTGTGTGTGGAGGATGTGTTAGTGCGTGCGTGTGTGGGGGCGCGAACATTTTTCTGTAAAACAAAGGGGGCCCCAGCGAAAAACGTTTGGGAACCACTGGTATAACCCAACAAACCCCACATTCCTGATTAATTAAAGAGAAGCCTTTACAAGTATAGCTATATTTAAAATGTTAAATTCTAATCAAAACATTAGATTAGATTATACTGTGTGTAACTACAGGGGTCCAACAAAGAATGGCCACGCATCATACTGATGTCTTCGGAAATTTATTTCTCTCTCTCTCTCACTCTTATTGTCTTCAGACACCGTGAAAACTGAAGAAACACAAAGTTTACAACATAAATGCTTTGAGCTTATCAGTCTCTCATATCAGTGTCCATAAACAGTCTTGTGCAAGTAGAACAGAAAAAATGCACAATAATGGATATCACAAAAATGTCCTCTCATTACCAGTGTAGAACACGTATGCAACATTATACAAACAATATACATGAAACCATACCGTGTGCGCCTCTTGGACCACATGCAGAATAACATTAACGCTGAGGCTGTAGATGCATCTGTAGCCATGTATCCATGCTAGCTCCACAATGCCATGGTTGTGCTCTCAACCAAACTCTGGTCATGTGACAATTACAAACTTTACCTCATACAAACATTACAGCACTTTACATATTTAACGAACCCATATTTTGTAATCACATATTTTAGACATGTTTTTTAATTAATGTTAAACTTTTATCATCTTATCTTATAAATAAATGAACTAAATTAAGCATGAATCTATCACAGAAACATGAAATAACCAACTTTATTTTAACTGTCTCAGGGACAGTTACACTGGACTACAGGAGGTAGAGAGAGACACAGCAGCTGTCATCAGGTGAACTGGATAAACTGACACACCTGTTTCTTATTGGATTAAAATCCCAGGACAGTCAGCTGACCTAGTCAGAATCAGAATCAGAATCAGAAAGGGTTTTATTGCCAAATGTTGAGCAGGTTTACAACATTAGGAAATTGCTGCGGTGCTTCAGTGCAAACATACTGTCATAAATTACGCTTAAATAGACATGAAAATAAAAATAAGAATAAGAATTAAAAGTGCTAAGTAGATAGATATATACATGAGTGCAGGTGGTGATCAGTGCCAAACATGGAATGATGCAGTGAACACAGCGTAGGGTCATGTGTTAGTGGTGGGAACAGTCATACGGTTATTGTTCATGTGTCCAACAGCAGAGGGGAAGAAACTGTTCTTATGGCGAGAGGTTCTGGTGCGAATGGGCCGGAGCCTCCTGCCTGAGGGGAGCAGGTCAAACAGACTGTGTCCAGGGTGAGAAGGGTCAGCTGAGATCCGAGCTGCACGCCCCAGTGTCCTGGAGGTGTACAGGTCCTGCAGAGATGGGAGTCTGCAGCCAATCACCTTCTCAGCAGAGCGCACAACACGCTGCAGTCTCTGTTTGTCCCTGATAGTGGCTCCAGCGTACCACACGGTGATGGAGGAGGTGAGGATGGACTCGATGATTGCAGTGTAGAATTGCATCATCGTCCGTGTTGGCAGGTTGAATTTCTTCAGCTGCCTCAGGAAGTACATCCTCTGCTGGGCTTTCTTAATGACGGAGGTGATGGTGGGCTCCCACTTGAGGTCCTGGGTGATGGTGGTACCCAGGAAGCGGAATGAGTCCACAGAGGTGATGGGGGTGTCAGTCAGGATGATGGGGGGGGAGTGGAGCTGTGTGCTTCCTGAAGTCCACAATAATCTCCACTGTCTTCTGGGCATTCAGCACCAGGTTGTTGTGGCTGCACCAGGACACCAGACGTTCAACCTCCCTCCTGTAGGCAGACTCATCCCCGTCCGAGATGAGTCCAATAACGGTGGTGTCATCTGCAAACTTGATTAGCTTGACAGACTGGTGGGTGGAGGTGCAGCAGTTGGTATACAGGGAGAAGAGCAGAGGAGAAAGAACACAGCCCTGAGGGGAGCCGGTGCTGATGGTCCGGGAGTCCGAGACATTCTTTCCCAGCCTCACATGCTGCTTCCTGTCCGTCAGGAAGTAAGTAGTGAGTAAATAGGTAGGGTGGTATACCGACAGCTAGGACTTTATTTTGTGCTTTGCGTGCATTGATGAGTTGAATTATTATTAAGGTTGTTGTTGTTAGGATAAATGTAAACACAATTTGATGATGCTTTTGAGCTCTAATGTATTTTTTCAGGTTTGAAACAGGGAAAAAAACTTTGACACTTAATCGTTTTATATATATTTTTCTAATAAACAGTGTTTAAAATACAGAAGACAACAAAGATTTATTAATTAAGAAGAAATTTCTTGAATAGTTTTGATTTTCTTCTAGGTTCATTATTGTCTTTAAAATTATATAAAAGGCTAAAGGTAAAATTTTATTTATGTAGCACTTTTCAGGATAAACATCTTTTTTTCCCTACTTTTTTTAGCTGCTGGTTGAAAGAGATCCCTGAGTCCACAGATTTTAGGGTTGGTGAGCGAGAGCCTCAGAGTCTAGGCCCTAGACTCTAGGGGCTCACTGCTGTAAAAACTCTGTCTCGGTCTTGTATGCTGCACATGAACTCAGCTGGGGATTAATGGATGTAAAAGTTCTCTGGTGTGCAGTAATGGTTATCCACACAGAGCTCTAAAATTCAAAACCTGAATCTTAAATTGGACTGAAATTATTGGTAAGCCAGTGTAACTGAATTTTTAACATTGTCATATTTGAGTACTTAGATGTTTTGGTAAGAAAATTGCATGCAGTCCAACTTTTAATAAATTCTCACCGCCTATGAAAGGTCTGTAACTTAGAAACATCTTGGGGCTTAATAGATATATATAACTGAATATTATCTGCATCCCAGTGATAGGAAATTTTCTTTGAACGTGCAGAAAAAAGGTAAAAGCCCCCAAAATTCACACGACAGGTAAGAGAAGTGGACCTGAACTTCAAAGCAGCTACAAAGAAGGATTGCTCAGACACATACGAAGAGAACTACTCTATAGCAACATACTTTAAATTTACGAACTTATTTGATACCAAGTAAATACAGGACCGATATGGATACTTTCTAGGTTTTTGTTTATTTATTTATTTTGAGACCTGGAATCTAATTGTTCAAGTCTTTAAAGCACTTTGGGTCAACCTCTATTGTTTAAATGTACTTACAAACAATAGCCATGTAAGTCAACACAAAAGTGCATGTTTCATAGTGCATATTTGATGTATTTTTTAATTTCTTTTCTTTTCAATACTATATAAAGCACCCTGAGTTGACTGTTGTTGTGATTTTGCACTATATAGATAAATTAAAATGATTATTATTTAATGATGAAATGATGAAATGATTTATTTTAAAAAAAACTATTTATTGAACACTACATACTGAACTGGTATATATTCGCTACCAATACCAGCATTGGTATGGATACGGATATTTGCCGACCTCTCTTATTGAGCATAATGTGATGGTCAACAGTATCAAGAGAAGAGGTCAAGCCCAAGATCAGCAAAGCAAAACATTCTCCTGCATCACCCAGCATCAAACTGTCATCAGTCCAATAAACAGCACAGAAACCTGATTGAAACCTGGAGTGTTTGTCCAGGAGAGCTGTCGCATAGCCACAATCTTGGCTAAAGTCTTTGCAACAAACGGTTAAAAATAGTGTTATTCCTTAAAAAAAACACAAACAAACAAAAAATCCCAAACGAAATAGATTGAATAAACTATTTTTTGTAATTATTATAGTAATTTTGCTGAAAATCTTCCGCCTATTTTTGGATGTAAACGTTTACTTGTCAATAAAGCTTCCAAAAAGAAAAAAAGCGGGGTACTTCCGGTCTCCGCTGCTTCGTAAACGTGCCGTACGTCATTACGTGTTCATATTTACGGCAGCAGCTCCATCCATGTGGTTTTAAGATCTGCGGTTTCTCGACGTCAGCTGCTGAAGAAGCGTAGCAGTCGCTAACTATGTTCATGTAAACAACAGCGAAGGATATGGTTTTTGACGCTTTGTTTTACAGCTAACACGATGGCGCAGCCGGCGGAGAAAGGTACGTGTCACTACAAAGTTATTTATTAAAAACACAGCAAGCCAGCATATTTTACTGAGCTGACCAAGACCTCTGCTTGTAACCCTGCTGACGATTCCCTAAAAAAAGCCTCTTAGTGACCAACTCAGCATTTTATACTTCCAGTGTCACAAAAAGAGCTCGTGACTGTAGGAGAAGTTGGCTGAACACGAAACTCAGTTCGCTCTGTGCGTAATTAGCACACATAATTCTCCACTCTGTTCTTGGTAATTCATAAGCTTAACTGTACAGAACAAGAAGAATTACATATATTTTTTCCTCCTTTAAAAACAAAAAACAGTGCCAGGTCGCACAGTAGCACTTTGTTAAAAACCAAAAATATCCTCAGACATAATAAAATATTTGTTATATTGATCTGAGGCTGCTGCATTTTTAAATCACCTGATGTTGCCCTTTCTTTATTGTTATCACTGTCTTGCAGCATACTATCGCTTTGTGGTGCTCTTCTTTAACTGTCTGCTGACCTTTGGGTCCTACTTTTGCTTCGACATTCCCAGTGTGTTACAGGATCAGTTCCAAGGGGTGAGCAAGAGGCAGCGCTGCTTACAGATCGCATCAATATTGCACGACTTGATTATCAGCAGGGAAAGACTGATGTTGTTTTTAATGTTTGACTGTTGTTTTTTTGACAGAACCTGACGTGTCCCAATGCGACAGTGATCAATGGGACAGTGGACTGTGTGGAGGGACTGGGGATGACCCCTCAGCAGTACAATCTTCTCTATGCCATCTATGCTTGGACGTAAGCACGTTAATGCATTGATTTCACTGTGAAAATGCAGAAAAGTGGCTTATCAATGAGAAGCTTCTCTCTGTTATCAACAGGAATGCTGTAGTTGTGATCCTGGCTGGATTCCTCATTGACAAATTAGGAAATCGCTGTAAGTTTTGTTTTATGTTTTCTCTCTGCATGGTCTGCAGTTGTTTTTAATCTACTGACAGTAAAATGATGGTACAACCATTTCTCTTTTGGTCCTCTTTGCAGTCGGTGTGTTTCTCTTCTCTTTTCTCTGTGTTTTGGGCTCATCGCTGTTTGCTCTCGGCTCCCACTTCAAGGGATCTCCCTACTTGCTGCCGCTAATGCTCACCGGCCGTCTGCTGTTTGGATCAGGCAATGGATCTCTGACTAGTAAGTTCCCTTCATGGATATGAACAAATATTCTCTGCAGCATCGCCTTTGAGGAGCATTTCTTAACCGCTCAGTTACCTTTCTCCTTCTTCATTAGTTGTTCAGAATCGCATCACAGCCTTCTGGTTCAAAGGGAAGGAGTTGGCTTTGGCTTTCGGCCTGACCCTGGCCTTCTCGCGGCTGGGCTCGGTGTTGAACTTCTTCCTCACGCAGAAGTTTGAAGAAAAATATGGCATGCAGTGGACACTCTGGGGTGGTAGGTGACGAATGCGAAGAAATCTCAAGGATTATGGTGTGGTGCCATGTGACCTGGGTTTCTCATGTTATTGTTTCTTAGGCGCACTGTTGTGTGTGCTGGGCTTCGCTTCTGCTGTCATTGTCAGCACCTTGGACAAGATTGGAATGAGACAGCTGGGTCTCGATGGAGCCATCCAAGAAGAGTCTCGCAAAGTGGTACAATCAATATCCTTTAATAATAACAACATGCATACGTAGGGATGGGTATCGTTTAGGTTTCATCCGATACCTGTACCAAACCGGTACTTTTGAAACGGTGCCAGTGCTCAAACGGTGCTCAAACGGTGCTCAAACCGGTGCTTAAAGAATAAAGAACACAAAATTGGTCCAAACACCTCTCATGTTCAGCTGTTTTTTTGTAAAAAGATAACAATGTTAGCCTTTTCTGCAGCTATAGGGCATATATGGTATCACTCTTGGCTGGAAGCAGTGCTTAATCAATGGAAAAAACACAAACTTTGTCCAAAAACCTCTCATCTTTAACTGTTTTCCACTTTTTCTTTGGTCATTTTAGCCTTTTTGGCCAGGGTGAAGGGAGTACCTGCCATCAAACAAGAAGATAGCCGCATGTAACTACGACGGTGTTTGCTAGTTCACCTTACATGCATTAATGTAATAACGTGGTTAGCCTACTCAACGTAAATTACACATAAACAACATTAAGCTACTCGCGCAGAGAAGAACGGCTGCTGCTGCCATCATCATCCGTCATCATTTCTGCTACACTGGCAGGGCTAGGGGCCAGGACTCTCCTCTTCGGGTTTTTGGGGGATGTTGCAAACTCCGGGTCCGATAACAGGCACCACACCCGCAGTAGATGTGCTCAGTGTGAGGTCTCTCAGCAAGCGATCAAATACGGCGCATTTCTCGGCTTTTAAAAAAAACGCTATGCGTCGCCAGGCGTTTCATCGGATTTGAGGTGTTACCTCTTTTGCACAGTATCACCTTAAAGAACTTCTTGCAGGCTGCTGAGTTTGCATCTTTTGCTGTGAAGTACAGCCAGACTTTTGACCGCTTCGCCTTGGGCATTTTTAATCTCTAGCTCTGCTCTAAAAGAACGTACGTACCTGGGCCCACCTACTATCCTCGGAAACGTAAAATGATTGGCTAGAATCTAAAGTGTATCACAGCTCAGGAAAAATAAGCACCGAAATCTGCGCTGCTTTTCGGTTACTACCGTTTATGTCAGAACCGGTGCCATGATGGCACCGGATACCGGTACCCATCCTTATGCATACGTAACATTGATGATTTAAACCTTGTTTTTTCAGTATTATGGACACACTAGTGATCTGTGTGGGGAGCATCATTTATTGTTGTGTGTTTTTATGTGTAGAGGATTCAGGATGTGAAGCTCCTGTCAGTAAGATACTGGCTGCTGGTTCTCACCATCATGTTCTTCTACAACGGCATCTTCCCCTTCATTGCTGATGCAAGGTAGAGTTCTTGACATAAAGTGTGTGCATACTGATGAAATACAGTGATGTGAAAAAAAAATGTTGTCCTCCTGCCTGATTTCCTGTTTTTGTTTTGTTTTTGGTTTTTTGTTTGTTTGTTTGTTTTCAAGCATTTGCGATAACTGGCAATGCGTCTTCACAGCGCTGTGGAGGAATTTTGGCCCATTCATCTTTGCAGAATTGTTGTAATTCAGCCACTCTGGAGGGTTTTTCAGCATGAACCGGCTTTTTAAGATCATGCCACAGCATCTCAATCGAATTCAGGTCAGGTCTTTGATTAAACCACGCCAAAGTTTTTATTAGATAAGATGAATTAACTGTGGTGTGTCAAATCTTTAGAAAGCTGAGTTTAGTTTCTCTAGCCACACCCAGGCCTGATTACTGCCAGACGTTTTTGTAAAAGTAACACAGCATTTTAGAAAAAGAACATTAAAATACAGTAAAATATGGTGGTGGTAGTGTGATGGTCTGGGGCTGTTTTGCTGCCTCTGAACCTGGAAGACACGCTGTGGTAAATGGAACCGTGTGGCACGTCTATCAAAACATCCTGACGGAGAATGTCAGGCCATATGTTCATGACCTCAAGTTGAAGGGCACCTGGGTGACCCAAACCACACCAGCAAGTCCACCTCTGAATGGCTGGAAAAAAACAAAACAAAATGAAGACTCTGGAGTGGCCTAGTCAAAGTCCTGACCTGAATCTGATTGAGATGCTGTGGCATAACCTTAAAAAGGCAGTTCATGCTTGAAAACCCTCAGATGTGGCTGAATTACAACATTTCTGCAAAGATGAATGGGCCAAAATTCCTCCACAGCGCTGTGAAGACTCATTGCCAGTTAACGCAAATGCTTAAGTGAAGTTGTTACTGCTAACGGTGGCACCGCCACTTATTAGATTTAGGGGCAATTACTTTTTCACACAGGGCCATGTAGGTTTGGATTGTAATGTAATATTTACATTTGTTTGATCTGAAACATTTAAATGCGACAAAGATGCAAAAAAAACCCCCACCTTTACACACCACTTTCAGGGCAACCAGTGAATTATAACCCTGCATTCCTTTGAATAGACCAGCACCAAAGTGATACTGGTGTCATAAGCATTCACATCTGCCATTTATTTTTTTCATTTGCCAGCAAGTTCATCCAGGATAAGTACAGCTACTACAGCCAGAAGGAGGCGGCTTATATTGCAGGAGCAGTCTATGACAGCTCACTGGTCCTCTCAGCCAGCGTGGGCATTCTCATCGTATGTATCTTTAGTCTAAATCAAGTTGTATTCCTGCATTGAGTTGAGTTGGTTTATCATGAAACACTCTCGCTGCCATGTGTTTCAGGATTATATGGGTCTGCGGGGAGTCTTCGCTGTGGCGTGCGCCGTCCTCACGCTGCCCGTGTTTGGACTCCTGGCTTTCACTTTTGTCCCTCCTCTGGTTTCAACCATATGGCTGGGAGTCACCTACTCCTTTGCTGCTGTGAGTAAATAGACATCAGTAAAATGGTAAATTTTTACTATGAATTAATGTATTTCCTAGTATATTAAACTTGTTGCTGCCTGTGTGGCATTCCAGGCCAGCATGTGGCCGTCTATTCCCCTTGTCGTACCTCAGGCGACTCTGGGAACTGCCATGGGCCTGGCCACCTCCGTACAGATGATTGGGATCGGGATCTCCAATCTCGTTGTTGGACAGATACTAGGCACCAAGTCCAGGTGGGGAGAACCTGACATTAGAATCTCATTGCCGTGCACTAATTGTCCTTCCAGTCTTGTTTAGCTTTGCAGTTTCTCTATTTGTGTTGCAGTGAAACTAAGATCCCGCTGTGGCGTTGGCAGAGGATGATGATCTTCATGTTGGCCAACACCATCAGCTGCATTGTGACCTCATTGCTGCTTAATGTTGTTGATCACAGACAGGTCAGACATCTGTAGAAGTTATCTCATGAGTTTATACTCTATACACACACTCAGCAGGAAGTTAATTATTATTTTTTTTGTCCCTACAGGGTGGGACCCTGAACAAGACAACCAAGAAGTCAGGGCAGGAGCAGAGAGACCCGGACCGAGAGCCGCTCACCCAGGCAGAGGAAGAGCCAAATGAGCAAGATGGTGATGCTGTTCGATCTCGTTCTATTAACTCTTAAGCTTTTCATTTACACAGTTTTTTCTTATTTGAGCATTATTCTTGCAGTCAACTCAGAAGGTATTCAAGACCGTTCCTTTTCCTTTTTCATGCCATTCATTAAGTTTTCAGCAGCTCTGACGAGTATCCCTATCATACAACCATCATGCTTTACTGTAGGGATTACAGTGAAGTTTTGAGCAGGTTATGAGTCATGTCTGGTGTTGGCTAGATTATCTTTTCCTTTGAGAAAGTTTGCCGTTTGGAAGCTCAATGAATCTGTTATGCCTTTTAGTTAGAGTAACTTCCATGTGGCTGCACAGCCGTGAAGCCGATTAGTAAGGTGCTGTTGAGATGGATATCCTGGGCTTCTCTCATCTCACAGATAACCAAACTACCGTTAAAAGAGTCTCAGGTCCTTGGTCGCCTCTTTGACCGAGATCCTTCTTGCAAGAAAAGCATACGACGAGTCCTGCCAAATCAGGTCCTTTATGTCACGTGTTTTTTTTTTTTTTTTTTTTTTTTAAGTCAAATCGTTCCTGATTGCTTCAGAAGTCGTTTTTAAAAAAAAAAAAAAAAAAAAAAAAAAAAAAAAAAAATCTACAGTTATAAACCATGTTTTAAATTCCCTCTGGTGAATTTCACTCAGGTTCTAGAAACATTTCCAGGATTATTAAAGAAAAAGGGATCTATCTGATGATAGGAACACAAAAGCAAACAGTCTGAATACTTTTGTAAGTTACAGATTTCTGTTCGAGTTTTAACTTTGTGTTTAAAAAAAATAAATAATTACAAACACTGAAACACATTTTGTCAGTCTTGTTGTGACTATAATGACTCTACTGCTATAAATAATTGTGTGGAAATTCCTGCAGTTACTAAGTTTTATTTGTAACAACAGTGAGATTCTTATAATTCTGCTGCTTTCCAAACTTCTATCATTTCAGTTTAGTGTTTTATCTGTGCAACTTGAAACTTAATTTGTTTTCCCTCACAGTGACCACAAACACAGCACATGACAGACACGATCAGCACCTAGCTGCTACACACGGTGGTGCTTATAACTGCTAGAAAGAGTTGTTTCTCTCACACATTTGGTTTCATGAAAACAGATTTAGAAAAGAGTCATCAGAACTTGCGTTTATTGAAATATGCAACATAAATGGTGATCATGTAAGTAGTAAGTAGTGTTCACAAAATGTTTTTCTTCACACAAACATGTTAAAGATGTTCTTGCAAAGTTGCGATTTCAGCACGTCAACTTGACCTGCAGGTGGAGCGTTTGGTTGTAGTCTCTTTTATGAGTGCATGTTAAACACACAACAGCCATTAGGTGGCGCTCCTCACACATGTACAGTTTGTATCAAGATCATGGGATTGTGAAGAGTCCACTTTTCTCTTTGCAGGATTTTCACCTCAGTTGGATGTTTCCCGTATTTTAACCTTTTGAATTCTATTGTTAATCCCCAAATATGCAGTGGGCGCTTTTTTTTTTAAAAAATTTTTTATAAGTGATTGTGGGAATTTTGGGGGAGGTAGGCAGAATAACAGTACTTCATATCACACCCATCAAACTCAACACCTGTAAGAATGTGGCCTTGGTTAAAATAGCTGCAGATAAATAGCAGCACACCCTCTTCAGTGAATACCACAGAGTCTTTAAGGCGTTCACTGATTTTCCCCATGCCGCCTAATTCTGACTACTTTTTATATTGGTAGTGACATCAGTGTATTTAATTCCGTTTTCCATTTGTATTGGTCCACTGCTACTCAGTCTTGTACAAGTTTTTTCCATTTCTAAAAGACAAAACATCAATGCTACTAAATAAAATCTAAATGCAAATACTTGTGCAAAATGCCTTTTGATTCTTGAGTTATAACTCACAGTATCAAGGAGTATGACAGGAGGAAGAAGTAAAGTTGGTGAATCTGACATCATTTGAAGATTTTCAATTCATTCCTCTGCAGATGTAACCAGGTTAAATCAGTTATAATAACAATAAAGAAAATAAGCTGCATTTTCTTCTCTTTTGATAAGAAAAACAATCCTGCAGATGATGTAACGATCGTACTGTTCTGGATCTGCTGTGTCACATTTACTGTTCAGTCACTTGTGTTGTGCTTCATTCATCTGCTGGTTAGATTATAGCAAAGCTGAGACAGCATGAGTAAGGTGGGTTAAACGGTGTTATAAGGTTAGTGAATATCATTTACATGTACATGTGTGTGTCTGTGTCCAGCTGTCCTTTAGTTCAGCCATAATCCGTCCAACCATCAAACAGACTGACTTGTACAGATATGGATGGCCCTTTTTTTCAAAGCTTCAAATACGGGCATACAGCTCATAATCTTCTTAAAAGACTGCCCCAATTGAGTAGAAAAGTAAGATTCGAATGCTGACATACTTGTGTGAAGTCAGTGTTACTAAAACGGAGAGAAGGTTACTTGAAAGAGACTTCCAAGAGCTGAGATCCTCTGTTACTGTGAGGATCAACCCTAAAAATACACCTCACCTAAGCTTCTTAAGGGGTGTGCGGTGGGAGTTAGTCTGCGACTGCCTGATGGACAACACACACAAACACTCACGCTGACTCACAAAGTCGATTTAATACCTGACATTCCACACAAGGGCTTGACCTCTTCAAGTTTGCTTTATGGTTTCTAACCAGCAGTCGGTCTTCAGCCTGAACTGTTTGGCTGAAAGTCTCGACAACATGAGCGTGTCAAGCCTTCTCAACCTCAGCAACCTGGGCAAGATCTGCGGCTCCAGCCACAGCAACGACATGATAGTTCTGGACCGGGTGAAGAGGAAGAACTCCGTCAGGCGCATGTCAATAATTGAAGACGGTCAACTCGCAGAGGTTCTCTACTTGATTCCAAAGCAGTCCATAATGGAGCAGCTACCGTTCCTCAACCCAAACGACTACATTCTGTGTGAAAAGCTGGCAGGTATACCTGCAGAGCTGTCAGGTAATGACTCGTTACTTCATTAGGTGTTAGCTATTGGTCGTATCTTTTGAAAAATGAGCTGCTGCTTGATATTTCCCTCAAGTTTATAAAGTGGTATAACGTTTTCTCTAATCCATACTGGGTCAAAATTATAGATACAGACATAAACCCCTAACTAATATTTAGTTAAATGTCCCTTAGCAAGTTGTACCTTGGATCAGATGCTTTTGGTATCCATCAACAAACTTCTGGCACAATTCTGGCTGAATATTTGACTTGATAGAATAGGTAGAGTTAAATCAATTGGTTTCTTGGCACAGACACGGCTTTTAAGCGTAGTTCACAAATTGTCCATAGGGTTGAGGTCTACATGCACTCATGATGACTGCATGCATCACAGTTTCAGTCATCATAAGTCTGCACAACCCTTGCTGTGCACATCTTGAAGCTGAAGTTTATTGAGCAACACAAGAAAGTCCTGAAACATCACAGAAGACAGCTAAAGTGTATAATGACAGAATTATTAGTTGGTTTTAGAAAAGGTTAAACATCTGAAGCCTTTGCCAGAAAACATCAAACAGACTTTGAACAGTTCTGGAAACAAAATCTGGGCATGTCTGTCTGGCAGTGGAACGAGGTGATCAGTGTTTATTGATGATGTATCTGCTGACAGAAGAAGCAGGATAAATTTTGAAGTACACAGGACTATGCTCTCTGCTCGGTTTCAGACAAATGGTGCAAAATTATTTGGACATTGCTTCACAGTGCAAATGGACAATGAGGCATGGCTTTTGCAGTGAAGCGCAAAAGCAAAATAAGAGTTTGGTGCCAAAAATGCACTTTTCTGAACACAAGAGCCAATTTAAAATAAACTATTAGCCAAACAGGCATGCAGAGATCCCCCAGGAACGTTCAGTCCCAGAATGATCTGACAGTCCCAGCTGCTGCACCAGTGTGATTGTTTTTCGAAAACAATCAAGTAATCCTGATATATGATCATCATTTATGTAATGCCGACATAGAAAAGTTTGTATGTTTTTCCCTCTAAAAGAAAACCCCAACACTAATACTTCAGAATAACACACAAGTGCAGCAGCGTTATATTTCAGAGAAACAATTACATCGTTGCAGTAAGCTCACATTCACATACTCTCCCCCTCGGTATGGATGAGGTCATAGATCAGAAGCACAAGAGAATTTAATGGCAGTCCTGCTGTCCTCTGTCATTGACACACACACACCACACACACACAAACACACACCCCTGGCCTCTGTGCTGTGGAACCACCCCTTTCTCTTGGACCAGCAGTCCAGTTAGTGCCTCTCCTCACTCACGCCGTGAGCTTCAGCGCAGAAGAACAGAAACCATGAAACAGAAAGGTAGACATTTTCACGTGTGTTTGTGTTTGTGTATAGGTAACAAAGAAAGGAAAAATGTCTCCTTGTGTATATTTTTGGTTGTCTTTTTATATTTATGAGATGTTATTTGTGTTGAGTCAAAGTTGGATCCGGATGACACTTTTGGTTGTGGTAGTAAAAATGAGAAATCTGACGTTTTCATTTCAGATAGATTTATCACTGAACACCTACATCTATGCTAGATTGACACTGTGCATGTGTAAAAGTGTACGGTGAAAAGTGCAAGTACAGCTGTTACAATAAAAGTAGAACATAGTTGGGAAAGAACAGCATGTGATTTCAGAAATACCTCTGAATTAAGCAGCGATTAGCCCACTGTGCAGCAACAAGGAGCACTCAGATGTGACTAAAATGTGGAGGTGACTCTTATTAGAGTGACGGTATTCTGTCTTCCACAGCAGCAACAAGAAACATCTATAAATAATTTAAAGACATTCAACTAAATGAGCGGTTATTTGTATAATATTCTCACACATGGTGCTCTCTACTCTAGAAATTCCCATTGCTACTTTGCTCCTACTGAACCTGAAGTAATTTGAAGGGTTACACTGATTTTACATCTTTGTAGTGTTGGAATCACAGCCTGAGTGCTTTAATACAGCCTCTGTAGAGCGCAGATAGGGTGCTTTTAAATCTATCTGCCCAAGATAATGATGGCATCACAATACACTGCAAGACTTTGATTTGTAGTACATTACAATATCTGTGCATATGAAAAAACAGCCTTAAAAATCCAGATTAGAAATGTAAATATTCCCTGCACCACAGTTTTTTTTAGGTTTAGTAACGTGTCACTTAAGTAGATCTCTGACCTAAGGCAAAAACAGATTTTGTACAATTCTAATGAGCTTGAAAGTCATTGCCTGGTATAATCACCTTTATTATTTAACACAGCCTGAACTCTGTTAAGCAAGTTTTCTCGTAATTTATCTAAGTAGTCTTCAGGAAAGTTTCTCCAGGCTTCTTGAAGGACTTTCAAAGCTCTTTTTTGGCTCTTTGTAGGCTTTCCTATTTTACTGCTCTTTCAAGATGATCCCACACTGCTTCAATAATGTTGAGGTCTGGGCTCTGGGGAGGCCACCTTGTGTTTTTCTATCCGAGTACTGTATGCTTTTACTGTTGGCAGTGTGTTTGGGATCGTTTCCACGCTTAAAAATGAGGCAGTTGCCACTCAGAGGCTTTCCAAATGGTATTAGAAGGTAGATCAAAATCTGATGTTACTTATCAGTATTCATAATTCCATTAATCTTCATGAGATCTCCACCACCACTGGTTTTACAGCTGTCTGGAGACACTCGCTGTTGTACACTGTTTTATTATCAGAATTCTCTAATTTGGACTCATCACTTCATCAGAGCTGTTGTCAGATACTTTTTAGATAATGTTTTAGGCCTGCAACATCTTCTTTTGTCCTCCACTTATCCAGTTTCCTCATGTTTTTTAAGGTCACATTGATATGCCAAATTTCCAGCTAACAGCTCTTTGGGAACCACCTTCCTGATATCGCCAAAAGTTAATTCTGTCCATGTGGACGTTGTGTTTTCAGTGGGAGAAACGTTTCGTAACTCATCCAAGTGACTTCTTCAGTCTCAGCTGACTGCAAGTTTCCTCAATCTTATAAACAGTACAATAATGACTGAAACTAGCACCACTGAAGGAACAGTGGGCTGGGAGGTCATTTCCTTGATCATTATTCAAGGATCAACTTTTGGGGAATTTCTTACCTGGATGATTGAGCATCAAGACACCTTACTGATACAAAAATACTAGTTCATGCCTGTCAAACTGTGTTACCTTTGGCATTTTTCACAGATTCGGCTAAAGAATTTTCAATGTTTCATAGGTCAGTTTTAAATGACAAACGAACCAACGTCCAAAGGAAAACTTTGAAAGAGCTTCAAAAAGCCTGAAGAGCTATCATTCAAGACCACCTTAAAATATGACAAGAAAGTTTGACTCCTTGTAAAGTGATGAGCGGTGATGAAATGATAGGCAATGAGACCTTTGCACATTATTTATTATTGTGCCAATTATATGTTATTAAAAAACAAATTAGAAGCTGATTTGGAAATGTATTTGTTTGACAATAGAGTTCTAAGAACCACTGAAGTTTAAATCTTCTGATGCCATTTTACTTCCCCCTACATACATAAAAACTAAGCATACCAAAAATAGATGCTCCCATACTCCTCTCTCACACACACACACACACAGATACAGATTTTCATAGCTGGGCTGTGTGCGATTAGCTGTTCGGCTCGGGTTTCTCTCCATTTGCTGTCTTTCTAAATCTACCGTTTGCTAATACTTGACACATATCACATATCAGCTTCAGATTCTGGAAGAGATCAAGAAAGTGTGGGAGGGCATTAAAAAGCTTTCCATCTGAGGGCTTCAATCATTTTTTAGTTTTACCATTTAAAAAAAGACAATTAAAAGCACACAAAGGGTGCATATACTTCAGTGCAGGATGACACCACACACCACACAGTGCAGAATAGTACAGCTAGACCTGAATATATCCATCATCTAGTTTCCAACAAGAACAAAACTTAAAGTATTTCTGACTTCATGACAAGTGAATTGCATGAATTCGTGCTGGCAGAACATCTCTGTCATTAACAAATGTCCGAGGCGCTCTAGGACAAAGACCTGTTTCAATAGTTGTTACTGTCCTATGCCCTAATTGATGGGCTACATTCCAACTAGGATCATCCCATCTGCTCTAACACTCCAGATTTTTATGTTCAGTTTTATTCCATAACACTGGGATAGATTGTTGATTGATAGGCTTTTTCATAACTGTTGTGCTAAATAATGTACATTTAACCATAGTGTCTGTACAATGAGCCTTTGAGATATGGTCCCTAAATGTCGCTTGTTGCCATAGTAAGAAATCTCTCCTGGTGCGGGGCAGATCGGAGCCACATACCAGCGGTGCTTGACTCACTTCAGTAACATTCACAAGCCCGTGCAAAAAACATTTCACCTTCAAGTCTGCACAAATCTTTCTGTTTGAATCAAATAAGTTTAGACCCAGCTCATTGAAATTAGTGTGACTAATAGTATCTGAGACAGATTTCCAGTTAGTGAATTTAATAAGAGTGTGTATGTGTGTGTATTATGGAGTACTGTTGACTTTTTGGTTGCCAGCAGTATATGAAAAATGAAATTCATGTGTCTATCTCTTTGTATGCTGGGTGTCCGATTACTGGATGACAGACTGCTCTCGACACAACACATTCTTTCCTCCCTCTCCTTAGATAATCACATTAAGGACGTTTCAAGTGGCTGTGATTAGATTGTACAGGCACGCTGGTGCTGCCATTCAGAAAGATACAGAAAGAGAAATTATCTTAAGAGTTTTAGTAAGATATAAGACAAAACTTTGCACAAGGGCCACTGCTCTTGTACATTATACCTACTAAAAGTGTTGTAACATCAAAATTTTTATGTTTCCATGGGGGGAAAAAAGTTTTGTGATGTTGTCTGACTTTTGTGGGGTAATATCCACCTGGCCAGCCTGTATTCAAAGTCTGTGGATGTGTAATTAAGCCAAAACATAGTGCACATGTACCCAGTTCTGAAAAAGCTGGGATGCTGTGTAAAAAGTAAATATTCTCTTGTAAATAAAAAGAGAATGCAATGATTCTGCAAGTCTCTTAAATCCATATTTTATCCACAATAGGACCTAGAAACATATTAAATGTTTAAACTGAGAAAATGTACTGATTTAAGAAAAATATTAGCTCATGTTGAATTTGATGGCAGCAAAATATCTACAACAAAAGTTGTGGCAGGGGGTGGGGGAGTAACGTTGCCCCATTATTCAAAATGCATATTATACCTTTCATGAAATAGTGCAATATTTTAGTTTAAACATCTGATATTTTTCTTTGTTCTAATGTGAATAAAATACAGGTTTTACATACTACACAGAGTCCGAACCTTTCAGATTTGGGTTGTATGTTTATCTCAGTTATGTAAAAGCTGAACTGACTGGCTGACAGGATTAACGTTATGAGCTGTTCAGGCAGAGCAGGATAAATTCTTTACATGATTGCTTTACAGTGACTTGTATTAGAAAATGAAGTAATGTTGATTGTCATGTAATGGCACTGTGGGCGTGTACATTTGTGTACATATGAGGTGCACAGCGACACATTTTGTGTTTTAACCTCACTGGTTTGCATGGCTCCAGGGAATTAGGTTTAACCAACTGGTTCTAGACAAATAGAGTGGGAAAATAGAGTGAAACCTGTGAGAAAATAAGTAAGCCCTTTAATGATACTCTTTGTTTCCCTAAAATTGAACTCAGTTTTGTTCTGTTGCTAATGGTTGATAAAAAAAAAAAAAAGACATGATCATAAATGGGAGCATTTAAACTAGTGGTCTGAGAACCACTGGTGTACACCGTCCTAACAAGTACTGGGCAAGTTGCCTTAAATTATCTGAGGACATTCATGGTCCCCACAGGATGAATTCTGGATCAACAGGTCAAAATTTTAGTTCGTCCAATTACTTTTTTAAAACACCTGCAAAAAAAATGGCCAGTCCTTTGGCCTCATCTCGTCTTAAGCACTTATTAGCAAATGTGAACATGCTAAGTTGCTAAACATGTTCACAGACTTTTGTGTCTGTGGAAGTTTCCTGTACCAACATGATGTTGCAAATATTAGTTTGCAAATAATTATGGAAGACTCTGCAATGCACAACTCTGTTGCATACAATAGACAAAAAAGAGCAGTGTAAAGCAGCAAAACTATAGCAGTTAATCGACTGATCAATACTTAACTGATTTATTTATATCTTGTGTTCATGTAGTACTACACACCCAGGATAGCTGCCACCCCTGCCCTCCAGCAGGGAAGAAGGTAATCTGCTGCTTCAGGTGTGGGGAGTCATGCAGAGGAGAGGTGCTGCGTGTTCAGAGCAGCTACTTCCACATAAACTGCTTTACATGCAAAGGTGAGTGTTGATGGTAGGACACCACTGCACTGGTATTACTGTCCTGGTAATGCAGCACTCGAGTTTTAGGCTGAAAGAGGAATCTGTTTATAACAATGTTCCTGATTGTCATTTCCATTTCAGTCTGGCTTTGTCTAACCAGACAGTGATGCAATTTTCCGGAGGACAACAGGCCAGTAATTCAGCAGTCTATTGTGAGAACCACCTGGGTTGTCAAATGGCCAATCAGTGGTGTTACTCTGCTTCGTGGAAAACATGCAGTGCTTCCTCTGCAAGCAATTGTCCCCACTAATAAGCTCTGACAAGCTTCTAGTGTTGTTGTCCTTTCATGTCATTGTGACGATGTTTACAGCGCAGGGGAAACAAAGAGACTTTCAGAGAACAGAAGCTTGCAGTACGGAGAGAGCAGGGCGAATGAATCAATGTCTGACTGTCAGAAATGTGTCTATCAGTGTTACACTGTAACACATTGCTGTTAAAATACAGGACATTTTAAAGTAAAGTAACCACACACTGTTACTGTTATTGTTCTTCAGTCAGTCTTTTTTAAGTCTGTTGCTTGCAAAATCATACCACTACCTCATTTCGTAAACATATCTCATACAAAAATTCAAATGTCAGGAAAAAATATTGCAGTGAGCCAAAGAGGTAGTAACTCTGGTCAGCAGCTATCCCAGTAGTTTCACATGAATGTTAATATTTATGTTAAAGTAAATCTTGTGTCATATCAGATGTGTTGTGTTTAGCGTTTGATTGTATAAGATGTGTGATTTATTTTTCAGCTGTTTATGTGGCCAAGAACAGTGTTAAGTTTTCGCCAACTTGGTGCCAGTAAAATATAATATCCTTGTTAAAATGCAGTGAATTAGGGCTGTTGATATTTTGTGGAGGACTGTCATTATTTTTGTGCAAATTTAAAGAAATTTGCACAAAGTTTCTATTGATTAAAAAAAATCTCCCGCTTTTAACATGGAAGCAGGGACATGTTCAAAGATGGTTGAATTCAAAATAGCATAATTTGGAACTTGTTTACATTGTTAGAGAGTAGCAGGCGGACAGGAATAGAGCAGCACAAATCTGTCCTTGGCATTGTGTGCATTCTGTTGTGGCAGGCGCAGCAGAACAGGTTGGATGCTGCAGTATCAAATAACTAATAACAAGCAGACAGACAACTCTATATATCGCCTGTAAACTGGCACAAAGCTGATCAGTACACACGCACAATGTTTACATTGTGTGTAATGCACAAAACCACAGAAATGTTTCAGGAAGCCTTAAAAATCAGAGGGTCAGGGAGCAGAAATAGCATTTATCCGATGCTTTATTAACTTCCTACAGTGACAACATCCAGTGTGAAGGTGACACTTTACGTTAGCTATGGTCTGAAAACTAAACTAAAGGGCAACAGAGTAAACAAACGCACAAAGACAAAGGGAAAAGTAAGAATATTACTTTTTAAACCAACTTAAAGTGGCCACTTTAGGGTCAAAGGTTTGATAGGTTTTGATGAAAAAGATGTCTGCAATGACTTAAAGATAAATGGGTCAGGCAAAGTCTTTAAATAGAGCTGGTAATAATCCTCTTTGGTGTTATCACTAGCTTTTACATCACTAACTTGTAACTTGATATAAAACGTTGTAATGTTGATCAGATATTTCTCTGAATGTGTCTCTGTGCAGTGTGTGGCTGTGATTTAGCTCAGAGTGGCTTCTTCATGAAGAATGGGGACTACCTCTGCCCGCTGGACTTCCAGCGACGTCATGGCACAGCTTGCAACAGCTGTGGAGAATTTGTGGAGGGAGAGGTGGTTACGGTGTTGGGGAAGACCTACCACCCAGCCTGCTTTGTTTGCGCCATTTGCAAGTAATCTTAAAAAAAATGTTTGGGAGGTTTTAGTTCTACATACATGTCTTACAAATCTGTGGTATAAGTGTGTCTCTTACTTTGATTCTCAGACAGCCTTTTCCTGCTGGGAAATGTGTCACCTTCATTGGAAGAGACTGCCTCTGTCAGCGCTGTATGGAACCTGTGTCGCCGTCTCCAAACGCCACCAGCTATTCCAGCAGTAAGAGCATTTCTGCATACTCTCTAAGCAGTGTTCATATCAAAATATTTAAAAAATATATCAAAGGTTTTGATCCCTTGTAGTTTTAATAAGACAGTGGATTATACATTGAACACTGGCCAGCTGTGGGTCTTCTGCCAGCTGCTTGTGTATTTAGTCTATCCTGTCTTCAAGAGTCATTCAAGGTCAACATCTGTTAGCAAACAGGAAGTTTAAGTCTTCACTTTTTTGCAGGTAGCACATCAGACTCTCCTGTGCTTGTGTAGAACTAATTGGATAACAAAAGTATTTGGGGTCATTCATGAAATCTGCATGTAAGAGGGGGAAAGAAATCAATCATCAATTGTAAGCCTTTTCTGTGTCTGGGTAATGTCACCTTTCTTATCACTATGACGGCTACACAGTGTCACTAAATCCAGTCTAATACCCGCCTGCAGCTGTTGTGGATTTCTTTACAACCCTTTAAGTTGACTTTCCTTCATGAATCCAGTCATCCTATTGTGAACCTGCCAGTATGAAGCAAGAGATACAGTAAAACTTAACTCTTTACCTCTGCTTGACCTCATCTGTGTAGTGATTATAGATAAATGGGGGATAAATAGGGGATTCGGACTCACAAAGCCTCTGGACTAAGAGGATCTCTCCGCAGGAGTGTGCGGAAAGGTGCTTTTCTCATGGCAGAGATTCATCAAGCTGCTGGAAACTTTCCTCAGAGATGTTGGTCCATATTGATATGAGAGCATCACACAGTTGCTGCAGATTTATAGACTGCACAGCCATGATCTGAATTTCCAGTTCCATCCCAAAGGTGCTCTATTGGATTGAGAGCCAGCGACTGTGGTCATTTTACTACAGTGAACTTACTGTCCATGTTCAAGAAACCAGGTGAAATGATATGAGCTCTGATGTGTTTCCTGCTGGAAGCAGCCGTCAGAAGATGGGTAGAGTCAGGTCTTGAAGGGATGGCCATGGTCAGCAACAACACTCATGTAACCTGTGGTGTTTAAACATTACTCAGCACTAAGGGGCCCAAAAGTGGAAGCTCAGAGGGGACAGGGCATTCTCTGTTGCCTTCCCTAGTTTATGGAATACATTTCTTTAAAGCTCATCTTAACACACATTTATAGTTTCTGGATTTTGACTCAACATTGGTTTTTATTGGTATTGTTCTTACTTTTCATCATTGTCATTGTATTTGTTTTTAGCATACCAAATATAAATGAATGAGTGATTATTTTAGGTACAGTTGCCTTCCTATAAGCTCCAAGCAGTCCAGCCATTCCCCTTTGACCTCTGGCATCAACAAGGCCATTTTTCATCCAGAGAACTGCTGCTCTCTGGATGTTTTCTCTTATTCAGATCATTCTCTGTAAACCCCAGAGATGGTTGTGTGGTAAAATCCTAGCAGATCAACAGTTTCTGAAATACCCTTTCCTCACTGTGATGCTCGGTTTGAACCTCAGCAGGGTGTCTTCACCAAGGTCTACATGGCTAAATGTCATGTGATTGGCTGATTAGATATTTTCATTAATGAGCAGCTGAGCATGTCTAATAAGTTGAGCAGCTGCCTTCTAAAGTGACCACTGAGTATAAACGTATATGTTGTGTTTTCAGACTGCACTGGCTGTGGTAGAGACATCAAGAATGGACAGGCTCTATTAGCCCTCGGAGGCCAGTGGCACCTAGGCTGCTTCAAGTGTAAAACCTGCAGGAAAGCGTTGAGCGGAGAATATATCAGCAAGTAAATATAAATGTCTCATTCATGTACTCACTCATTCAATATGCTTTGTCTTCCTCTTCCTTAATCTTTTATTTCTAAATTGAGTATGATATGATGAATGCTGCTAAAATGATGATATAAAAGTTCCACATGTACTGCTGGGTAAGAGTTTGTCATGTGCATCTTTCAGGGATGGAGTTCCCTACTGTGAGAGAGACTACCAGATTCAGTTTGGGGTAAAATGTGAAGCATGTCAGAAGTTTATAACTGGAAAACTCTTAGAGGTAAGAGAGGTCTGCTTTCAGCGAAGAGTCTTTGTTTCTTTTTCTGTTGCAGTACATTTTATTACAAACATTCGTCTCAGAAGCCCTTCAGAGATTTAAATCTGTTGAATTCCTCTTTGTAGTCCGTAGCTGCCTGTCTTTAATTTTGCTGAGTGTTCATGCAACTTCTTTCCCTGGAGCGTCGCGTGTGCCGCCACTTTTTCTATTCCTAAAAAGGTCTAATCACCTGTTTTGAATGTTATCTGTCTATTTAATGGCTATTATCATTTCCCACTCCTAACAAGTGTCCTCCCATGCTAACGACCACAATCTAGGCTGTTAACACCTCATTTAGTCAGCGGTCCAACTACACTGATGGGCAGACGTAACCTGGTGAACTGCAATGTGATTTCTGCAGCTGTTCATTTCATGCAGCTCCTGTACATACGCAGTCTGTGAGCCACTTTTGTCTTCCTCATTATCTGACTTAGGCTGGGGACAGACATTATCACCCCAGCTGTGCAAGATGCAGCCAATGCGACAGGATGTTCACAGAAGGAGAAGAAATGTATGTGCAAGGTCAGTTTGAGATCGTAGCCTCTCTTTAAATAAACGGCCTGTCTATTTGAGACCAAGAAGCATTTTTGGTCATTGATGAATGCATAAGAACGGTCCTGTTGGTTAAAAACGGTAAAAGTCTTCTCATTTTGGTAAAAGTTGCAAAAATCAATTGTCTCTTCTTTCACAGGATCAGTAATTTGGCACCCAGATTGCAGAGAAACCAGCAGAATGGAGGACAGCTACAGGGTAAGGTTTTTTTTTTACTCATTGTTAAACATGTTAGAGGCAGTTTGAGGATTCTTACTATCATTTTCTAAAACAAATATAAGTGATTTTACAAACTCACAGAGCAAAGACTTACTGCAGCTGTACAAGGTGATTTCTTTACGAGATGTATTCCTCCCCAGGTCGGGAGACCTAAAACGCCCTGTCTTGATTTCTTTTTCCCTCAACATGAACTGAAGGTTAATACTGCGAGCAGGTCTGCGGTTTGCAGTGAGCAGGCTGCGATCTCGTGATTCGAGATTAACCACACGTGCTTGTTTCACAATTCAATATGACAGACACTTTGCTCACCTGGCTGGTCAAATCAGAGCTTGTTTCATTTGATTCACAGTCTACATTAGATTTTTTACATTGCACAATGATTAGCAGGACCTTTAATAAGCTACTGCTTCTGAATGAACTTTGTTGGCAGTGTTGCATGCTCGCCTTCACACTTTTTTTGCTATCAACCACATTGAAATTGGCTGGAAATCTCTTAATTAATCACATTACTTAGTTAAGTGCCTCTATTGTACACTGAGTGTGCCATGGATTGCATTCCTGAAAATAACGCTTGTGTGTGCGTGGATGTAAAGCCATGTGAAAGGCCACAATCGACAGCAAAAAAAGAGTACTGTTTCCAAGGTAGCTCTTTCTGTTGCTTGATTTTTTTCTCTCCCATTCTCAGCAAACTAGATCATCATCTGAAAGCTCCTGTTCCAGGCCGGGCTCATGCACTCCTGGCAGCCCAGGTCGAACCATCTGTGTAAGTTCACAGGCCAGCATTTGCGTCTATGGTGCGTGATTCACCGTGGGTTGATCTGTGTTTGACCTATCCTTTATTTATACAGGGGAGTCGCACGGATGGAGTTTCCCCCTTGCAAAAAAATTCATATTGATGTGAAATGTGGAGGAACACTTAGGGAAATAGAACATTAAAATCAGTAACATAATTCAACAAGTGGTACCTTGACTGATTGGAACTAGTTTCTTGGTGCTTGTTAGGCAAAATGTGATTTTAGTTGTGGCTGAATGATAAAGAATGTCAATGCATCCATAAATTTACTGAGAAAATCAGGGTTCGAATGCATTCAGACCGACTTTGATCACAAAAACTGGTGCTTTCGGTGTAATTCGTTTCCTCCACGCAGCTTTTTATCACCCACAGAAATGAAATAAACTTTACTCCCACCAAAACACTTCAGAATATAAGAAAACTACCTCTGCTATGCACAAAAGCCTGGAAATCATTTTGCATGTTAAAACAAAAACATTGGATTTTATACTAGACTAATGGAATCCGCTCACCTCATGTGCCTAAATCACGGGATTAAAGTTTAATTCCTCCCTGAAATGATGTAATAAGACACCTTTGACCTTTCATAAAACCTAATCTGTTGTGTCTGCTCCTTGTGCGTCCTCTCCTCTCCTTTCCTCCCTGTCCTGCTCCCAGGCCAAAGTAGATAATGAGATCATTGATTACAGAGACTTAGCAGCAATTCCCAGAGTCAAGGCTATATATGATATTGAGTATCCTGATATGATATCTTATAAGTCTGTGAATGACCACCCCTCTACTTTGGATGAGAAAGGAAACACACAACACAGCCAAAGAGTCCAAAAAAGTCCTGCAGAGGTAATTTCATCCAACGCTCCAACTTGTGTCGAGTGACATGTTTGTGTGTTTATTTTATTTAGGAGTCTAACCAAGTAAAGTCTTGTTTTTCCTCATTCTTGTGTTTAGTTGTATTTGGCCCAGAAAATGAAAACATCTATTGTAAAAACAATTCTTTAGAGGGACAGATCACCCTAAAATGAAATATGCATGTCATTATTGTGGAATGTGGAGCTATTTATCTATTTAGTCTGTTTCACTGTCTTGAAGGAAGCATGCTGTGCAGGGAGGTGGATGCTCATGACAGTGGCAGCAGTAATGACGTCTCTCTGAGCTTAGCTGTAATGTGAGGTAACTGCATGCTTCCTTTAGTTTGGTAGGTGGAGTCAGAGTTCCTACATTAAACTGCTTAAAATTAGATCAGTGGAAGCACCGATGCTGAGGTTTTCCAACATGTTTTTTGGTGTTTGCCATTTAGTTCAGTCGTATTCAAAAGAAGCCAAACTTGGCAGCTAACATCAGAACAGTCGAGATGGATAAATAGTGCCACAGACCAGAAGAAAAACCATGTATATTTTTGTGAATTGTCCCTTAGAGTGTCCTTTGAAGCAAGAATGCTTCAAGTTTCGATTATTACATTAAAATGGTCCATCAATCCACTTTCATGTGTTTATCTCACATTGAAATCTGAGTCAATGTTTGAACATGAATCTCTCGAAAGCTATTAAAGATACAAGCCTCAAATTTTCACTGGTCTCACTTGCCATCACAATGAACCAGAATCTGTAGTTGGGACATATACATCGAAAAATGTCTTCATACGGACTAATTAAAATATGAAAACAATTGAAGAAGCCCTGTCAAGTCCCATATTTGAGAGTGTGCACTAGTTAAAATAAACAACCTTGACATTGCAAAAGACAATTAGTGAGTATTTCTAAATAGTATACATTCAGATTTCATAGTCATGCAAAAATAAAACATAGATTACTTGTTAATATGAAATTCTTAGTCTAAAAATGAAAGAAATCGTATTTTAATAAACCAATACTCAGATATTTTGAGATGTATCTGTCCCAAAATACAGATCCTGAGTCATTTTAAAAGGGATTCAGGATTTGATTTTTTATAGTTTTTTAGATTTTCATTGTCAAGCATTGCCTCTAAGACTGACAAATGAAGATAAAACGCATGGAGAAAACGTATAAACTTTCTAATTTGGGATGGAATCACCCATATGCTGTGTTACCTTTGAATTAACTACGCGATTCAGTGAATGTGCTGATTTTGCTTCTTTTCTTTGTCTGATTTAGTCACCAGAAATCAAAACTGAACCCACAGAGGTAAAACACACTTTTATTAACTTTACTTACAACAGACGCACAGAAATACCATGAAATCTGGTATCATACAGTGTGAGCCAGTCTTCCCTTTAAATCGATTTATTTTCACGTGGAGTTTCAGCTGGCTTTGTTTTCCTCTTCTCAGGAGAGTTTTGAAATAAGAACACGTGTACCCAAATCTAAAAGCCAAGGGCCTTTTGGACTTCATACAATGTACCATCGTCATAGCTACACTCCAACTTCGTCCAGATCACCACAACACTTCCACCGACCAGGTGAGATAACACGAAAGAAGCATACCAACACTCTTGTTTAAAGATATGAAACGCATCCCATGTTCAGCTGTTCTCCGTTTTACCACCACAACTCCCTCTGTCTGCACTTCCCGAAATCCAAAGGGTTCCCGCTTTCTTCCTCTTTATTCTGTGGCAACACTGGCACTTTCCCTCCTTCTCTTTTATATCACACCTTTCCCTCTCAAAGCAAAGGTAAGACCCCTTCTTCTGTGCAACCGTCTTTAAGTCTTCTCCTCTATTAGTGTGTTAAATTGCATTTTGTATTCCTTATTAACCCAAATTATTTAATGGTGAACGCAGCACTGGATTTAATTTGGATGAAGTCTGAAACACAAAAATAATACCAACAAACTATTTGGAACTAGCACGCATGGTTCACTTTATTCTTTGAAACACTGTGCCACCTAGTGGTCAGAATTCAGAACTTAAATTCTGCCTGGTTTAATTATTTTAAAATGGCTTTGATTGATTAGATAAATAAATATTTCAGTCTCTTTCCAACTTCACACACAACTTTCTGTGCAGCTGTGGTTATTTATAGCAGCTTTGTGCCTTTGAGTGAAGTTTATCGTGTGCGAACAAGATCTGCCGAGCTTTGATCAGTCATCACTGGTCTGTGTTTTTGCTGTGGTAGATTACAAACTAACTGCCTTTAGGAAACCATTTTTGCATTTTTCATTGCTTGAAATGCTTCCTGATTTTGAAGGTTGATGTTTTCAATTTCAAGCAAGAAGCTAGTGTTAATACTAACTGTTTAAAACACTGAGAATAAAACTGGAATAGTTTGACAGCCACCTTCCAGAAACATACATTCATACTAATCTAATGTTTCCACTGTGCAGTAGTTAAAAATGAAGCATCTGCTAATACTGCATTCTTTTCTGACAGCAGACGAAAGCTTCAACGTGTACAGGAGGGCCCCGATTTATAAACAGCAAGGTGCAGTATTTAAACCTGGTATAAGTTATGCTTGAATCACTCAAAATTACATTTAAGTTTCAGTTGTGTTGTTTAAAAGTATGCATTTGTATCTTTGTAAGTTAAGCTAAAGAAACAACTTTTTATCAAGACCTTAAGATCTTGATAAAACTTTACCTCAAGTCACTACAAGATATTTTAAAGTCAGTTTTGCAGTATAGTTAGTAGTAAATGGCTGAGCTAAGAACCGGAGAAGGTAAATTTTTCTCAGTAGGTCTATTTCGGGCAAAGATCCCAGTCTGAGTGTAAACCGTCTCGTGATGAGCTTATATGTCTGCTTTCACACAGATCCAAATTCCTCGACATCCCCAGCATCCTCTTTGCCCGGTCGGAACAGCCTCAGCCCGGTAGGACACGCGTTACTAATGCTTAAATCTCACTTTGGAAAGATTGCATAAGCCTGCTACATGACATTCGTCTAATTGCTGAATTAATTAGATACACACTTTGATCAAGCTTTGTTTTTAAGTCAAATTAAATCAGACAACCACCAGTGAGGATCTTTTTTTAAAGTGCACATCTTCGTTTGATTTAAGAGACACATCTATATATATATACATACATACATATATAAATTATATTATTATATTAAAATACAGTTTATTTATTTTTAATGCTTTTCTATTTGATATATGTAGGCACTAAATAAACACTTTAGAAAAGGTTATTATATTAATATTGTGAAAATTTTGTTTTCATGTGTTTTCTAAGCCACGGCCAGCTGATTTCTCCCACTACCATGACGACAGATGCAGAGGTATCCATGTAGACAGATGTGGTTAATTACTATTTTAGCTACCATTAAAATGAAATTAATTACACTTTGTTGGGATTTACTCTCTCTCTTTCAGACTTCAGGGTATGTGACAGTAACTGAATGGAGTTGGTATTCGAGTCAGTCCTGGTTCCCTGTTTGGTTTGTGGCATATTTTTTTGAAGAACTGGCCTAACTCATTGTGTGAATATATCTTTATTAACTCATATTTCTACATAACCCGCTCTTTAATCATGCATATATTCAGCTTTACTCGCATTTATCTGGAAATAATCAGCAAGTCTTCAATCAGGTCACGATATTTTCCAATTGCATGTGTTTGCTTCATTTTGTAGCTCATCTATGACCATCAGTACCCATTAACACAAATGGAGAGAGGAGTGTCTATGCCTAATTTGTTGGAACCAAATGCAAGTATTATATTTTATTTTATTATATAATTTGTCTTTTAACACACTTATATCACATGAGAGTTTTAGTAGATGCACCTATGGTGTGATTCCGAAAAAGGAAGTTGGTTTGTTCTCGAGTTATTGCAATCACAAACTTGGGTCTCCACAGCACCCACATGGTGGTGTGATGACAATACCACATCAGCCTTTTACGGCTGAGGGATATAGCGTCTGGTTCCATAGCAGGTCCTGAAAATATGTAAATACAACCTCAGCTGAACAGCAACATGACGCATTACACCATGCTTAGCAGCATAACTTAAAGTAATGATAAAGTAGGACTTTTTCTGTTGTAGATTTGGGTTTTGCTTGGGATCACTGTCCTGCTGCATGGACCCAGCTTTGCCCAAGCTTTAGTTGTTGGACAGATGGCCTCACATTAGATTTTATATAAAGTGCTCCATAACAAATGCTCCAAACATGGCACAGTGCATTATTGCCAGACATCTCCACTTTAGTTTCATCTGCCCAATACATTGTTCCAAGTGTCTTGTGATTTGTTCAGATGCAACTTTGCAAACCTGAGATGTTTTCTAATTGTACAGCCATGAACTTAAACATTTAACACACTTGAATGCTTCAGACCAGCAAGCTGCTTTTATGCAACAAGTGCTCACATTTGTTGATGATCAATTAACAAGCGAATACTTACCCACTAAATTTCTATGGAAGCAGTAAGTGTGGACTTGTTATTTTTCACACACTGCTTCTGAACTTTGGCTTAGTTTGTGTTAAACAATGAAACTGTGTAACTTGTTATGTATTTTTCTTCATCTTAAGTTGTATTTACCAAATTTTAAGACCTGATGAGGTTGTGTAGATTTAATTAATAAAATTTTCTCAAATGGTTTTTATTTGTTTGTCAAGATCTATCCATATGAAATGCTCACAGTTAGTAACAGAGGACGAGTGAAGCTTCCCAGGGATGTTGACAGAACAAGACTTGAGGTGTGGCTTAAATGGTTTTCTTTAAAAAAAAATAGTTATAAGTTTCACTTAAATGTAATGTTTGAGCTTTATATTAAGAAATAATCAGACAGAATTACTCTGCGGCTTTATGCACAGAAACATTTAGTTCATCCTGCTTTCTTTTTGCAGCGGCACCTGTCCCCAGAATCATTCCTCCAGATCTTTGGAATGGATATTCAAGAATTTGACAGACTTCCACTTTGGAAACGTAATGACATGAAGAAGAAAGCTGATCTTTTCTAATACATGCTGTAAATATGTGATGCACGAGTTCCTTTGAACCTGTATGTTTATTCCTATGTAAAAAAATAGCACAAAAAGTAAGGACATTTATGGTTGGTTGATCTTTGATTTTTTTTGTAACAATTGCATTTGTAGACTCAATAGCAAAATAATTGGTAGAGAAGATTTGGCAATTTTTTCATGGGCGCAACCCACACACTGCTCAACCTACAAATCCATTTTCTTACAAATGTAGCACCATTTAAGGGAGAATAAACAGGCTTTTCAGCCGCATAAGATTTGTTGCCAAGAAGCATTGTTCAAAGCATCAACCAAACAAATGTCCTTACTTTCTGTACTAAATTTATTTGGCACAGAAATATGAAATGTTTCCCTAAAACCCAGACAGTTCACAATTATCCTGGGACACTGTACCTTTATCACTTTTTTTTAGTTGTTCATAGGTTAGAGTAAGGAATAATAGCATAATTAATATTATAATATCCTTAACTTAACCTTATTTATTTGTGTTTCCACGGGCAGCCGTGTATCCTCTAGATTCCCTGCTTATATTAAACAACTCCATATTTTTATTCTTGGAATCTGCTAGAGCAGCTGCTCATGATTCATAGTTTTAAATAATTTTCCTTTCCCTCTCCTTTAAGACAACTTTCTTCTGGTTCGTAGATGTCCTCATAACAGATCTGTGCCTGAGATGACAATATTAATACATTATACAGAGCCAAGGGTAGAAAAAACTGTCAGTGTTTAGCGGTTTAAAGCCTGAATTTCAGACGCATAGATATTATCGCTTGGATCATTTGAAACCATGGCCTTGTTTAACACGAGCATCCACCATTGTAACTGTATGCAACACTATATGGACAATAGTATTGGACCATGCCTCTAGGATCACTTAATTTAAGTGTGGTACTGTAATTGGATGCCACTGTTGCAGAAAGTAATTTTGTGAAAAGCCTTCCCTTCCAGATATTGAGTGATCAGCTCCGAGACATTTTATGCTACATTCAGCAGGCACTTTGTTAGTGTCGCTCAGTTTGAACTTCAGCAGGTCATATTCACCAGTGGTCCCCAACCAGACTGGTTTATGTTGGACAATATTTTCACGGACCGGCCTTTAAGTGGTACCAAAAAAGAAGAAGATTTATTCATAACACACGGGAACAGACCCAGGGAAACCGAGTTAACGATAAAAAAATAAAGATAAAACCCCCGAAAACCATAAATTTCACACCCGAGCCTCAAGTCTCATAGCCCCGTACCAAACAACTCATGGACCACTATCGGTCCACGGCCTGGGTGTTGGGGACCGCTGATCTACACCATGCCTAAATGCACTGAGTTGATGCCCTGTGATTGGCTGTTTAAACGATTGTGTTACCAAGCAGAAGAACAAATGTACCTAACAAAGTTGCTGGTGAGTATATAAGTAAAACATCAGTTTGCTGGTGAAAGAAACTGAATATGATGATGATATGTTTTCCTATTATGTTTATAGAATTTAACTCTGTTTCATACCCAGTGATATAACAGAAGTACTGGCATGCTGCAGGAATTCCTCAGACCTGAATGGATCCTTTATGTAAATCCCATTGATTTTGTAGTGGCTACTTGTTAACTGTTACAATCAAACTCAAAATAAAAAGTCACTGATGCACCATGAGCAAGTAGCCTGCAATGAATATAAGTTTATTTTTCAAACAAAATCTGAACAGTCTGCTTGCTTTTTTCCACAGCAAGTAAGCAAACAAAGAACAGAGTGCCACTCAGTTGAATTTCAATTTAATTCTATTTATGTTCTTTAGGGAAAACATACGGCATGGACGATGTTACAAAAACCAAAGGAAGACAATTTTTAAACACTGGGCAATTAGGGAGATGGGAAACATCAGGGAACACAGCTGAACAGAATCTGACTAACGAGACAACAAAACCAAAAAACAGCACACATGAGACCAGGGACTATCAAAATAAAACAGGAAATACACATTTGACACATTGACAACGTTGAGTCCACTGTCAGAGGCCATAAGTAATATTACTAACCCTCACTAGTTCTGTTTCTGTACTGTGACGAGTTCTGAAACCTGATTGAACTCTTCAAATATACCATTCCTCTGCAGATGATCGGTTAACTGTTTTACAACTACTTAAGAATTTTTGACATAAAATTACAGAAGACAGCGTAGTCAAGTAAAGTTTAATTACTGCCATAATAAAAGCCTGTGGTACAGAGGTCGTTAATAAAGACAGCATACTCATATTCAAGACAGAAGCATTAATTAATGGTAAGACGTTTTTAAGCAGTCTTGTAGGAATGGGGTCTAAGAGACAGATTGATTATCTGCAGGAAGTAATTATACAGTTGCACATACTGTTCTTGAGAATTTTATACTTGGGCAAAACTAGCAGGTCTAATACTGAAAAGAAAACTGTAAACACCTATTTTAAATGCAAAGAATACAGATGATGAACCATTTAATGCAACTGTCTTTTTTTATTAGGAAACATCCACAAAGCCAAAAGAGCGATTTAAAATCTAAAGAAGAACATTTGGTGAAAATGCCCTCAATGTGTAACTGTAAGCACAAAGAGCACTGAAAATGCTGTTTTTGGCCAAATTGAAACATTTGCTTACTACCATCTTCCTGCAACTTTGAAAAGCAGCTGCACTAAAAGCAGGTTGTTGTTTTTTTTTGTTTGTTTGCTTTTTATGGACAGAGTCGACTGCCGAAGCGACCTGAAATTGGTTTGCAGCCTTTTAAAGTGATCCTTCAAAATCCTTTACGTTTCTATAAAAATCAAATTTCCTTAACTGGAACACCTGTGCACACATGCACACCTGGGGTTGTGTATCTCTTTTTCAAAGGAGATCTGACCAAGAAGCCATGCTTTATTTGCACTTTATTATTAGACACTTTATTTATATAAAGGGTCCTTAAACATTTTTACAATTCAAGCTACACTGAGTACTCATCTAATTAAATTCTATATAAAATGCACAATACACAAAGTGTGATAGGTTCCAGCTTTTCTAACCAAACTAGGCTTTCCTTAAAACGTTTTATATGAAATTTAAATAGAAATCAAACATTGCTTTTTCCTCTAGTGGGGTTAGCAGATTTGGTCATTTGTATTTGGGATGAATTTGGTAAAACAAAGATGGAGGCAGAGAAAATCAGGAAACAGCCATCTGAGTTTAAATCAAACTTCTAGACTTATTTTTTTAACAAGGATGGGTCAAGGGAAATGAATGTGTCGCATGGGAATTGCCTTCGTATGAAAATAAAGTACAATAGGAATAATAAGATCACGAGGGCTCTGTAATGTTCCTGAATCCTGTTGTGGCGTGATCATTATTTTTTAGGGCACTGTCTCTCTACTAACAGGAAGTAGCACTTTTTTTTATTAGTTTAACTGTTGTTGATAGCGTTGCTCAGAATGGAGTGTAAATAAGAGAACGTGGCTGAAGCCGGCAACTCCAGATGATGGTGTAAGCGTGCTACCAGAAACAAAAAGCTGGAGACACAACATCACACCATAAAATCTTTTTCATTAACCGAAGACGTTAAAGCTAACTCTTAATCTGTTCCATTAAAAAAAGCAACCAATGCTGGGCCCAACTAGCTTAATAAAGCTATCTTTCAATTAGAAATTAGCTAAGAAAATAACATAATCCATCACATACTTTATCTGCAAAGACCAGCATTCATACAACACTGTGAAAACAAGGGGTTTTGTTACATGCTCAAGATGCAGTAACCCAGGTAATGTGATGCTGTCGTGTTTTTTTCACAATTGTGCTTAAGCTATACAGCAGGGATATAAAACTAATTTTATGTTGTGTGCTGTAAGTGGACCAGTGAAACCCCCATTTCTGTCAGTGTAAAAATATTTAATCCCTGAGATATTTTATAAAAAGACATCTCAGAGATTAGAATTTCAACATGGCAAACATCCTGCATCACATCATTAAGCATGTAGAACATAGTATGTTGTTTCAGTTCTCAGCACTTGGCTCCTTCTTTTTCGTAATCAGTTCTACCCATCTTTTCTTGAATTTGATTACTTGTTTTAATCTAGGTCTGGAATAAATTGGACCTGAGGCACCATTGCATTTTTCTTTGGTTAAGTTAAATGTGTGTTTGCAAGCTAATTAGTAATTAACATCCTTAGCTAGCTAGCTAAGTCAGCTGCCAGGAAAAGTCGTGTCCGTTAGCTAATCCATAGACATAAATAAATTTAGGCTAAAAATAAACACATAGCTAAAGTTGAGATTCTGCAAGAAACTTTGATCAGAAAACAAAATAACAACTGGAAATGATCAAAAGTGAAGTAATTATTAAGAGTGCGAAAATACTTGAATAAATACAAATGACACTCTTAAGACGACGGGACGTAAGTGATATTTCAACTTGGTACTCCACAGTATTGTAGTTTACTTACCCTAGTGTAACAATAATTAAAACATTTGTTGATTAAAACCTTTTTTTTTTAAACTTATATTAAGCAATAGGCTTAAACATTAAATTTAAAAAAAATTGTTTCTCCAGCAAGTTCTAAATGAGCCCTTTCAGACTTCTAAGCATATTTAAGAACAGAAATTTGGTGATTTTAATAAGCGATGTCATTCTCTGAATACTTTATTACGGACATATTTTATCCGTCAAGACTTATTTGGCTGAATTTTGAGCTGCGAAGGACTATTTACAAATTTATCTTCCCTGATCTTGAGCATGATCCAGTTTTTGGTTACTTGCTGTTGAATACCCCTTTCTGTACTTGCAAGATCTCCACCGGCAGTTTCCTGAAAATTGGTTTCTCTGCCATTGCCCAGCAATGCCAGTGGAGATGTGGTCATCCACAGAAGATGGACAAGGCTCGATGCTTTGTGTGATGGCTACCTTTTTGTGGTAGTATTGTACAGCATCCATACGTGAAGCATAGAAATCTTGGCCACTTTTTCTGTGATGGTGTTCATTCAAACCCTTTGGGAAATTATGTTTTTAGGAAATAAATATATTAGGAAATATTGCCCTTTGTCTGTTGACTTTGGACTTTCCATTAACCTTTTGGCAGCAAAATAGAAATCTGCAATTTTATTCTTTGTATGGTTTTTTAATTTAAAATAATTTGTTGATTTTTACTTTTCTTTTTTTTTTGCCAGGGTAGCTGGCACACTTTTCACTGATGCCACAGTTCTTTCTCCTCTTCTTTCTCTTACTCTGTCATCCTCTTCCAAGCCTCTAACCCTAGTCTTTCCATCTAGTGGGACTTTCTAATTTGTTTTTCCCCACAATAAATTTTGCTTGTATATTGCTGTAAACATTTTTCTTTTTTAAATTCACCTTAACCCTTGTGCGCCCTGGACCAAAAAAAAAAAAAGAAGGGGGGGGGGGGTCACGCAGACCCTGGCAGCGCGGACCCAGGTCTCGTCGCGAAACAGGGTGCCGGTTCGCGGTGGGGGCAGATGGGGGTCAGGCGGACCCCCGGCTATAGCGGGTCTCGTCACAGCGTCGGACAAAGGCACCTAATTGGTTGTAACCCTCCATCGATCGCGTAAGTTACGATGGCAAACCTTGGGGTCTGGAGGGACCCCAAAGCGCCACGGCAACAACTCTCAACTTCACATCATCATCATCATCGTCTCCTTCTCGAGAGTGTTCGCGTACACCGGCCTCAGTGAGGACCTCGGACTCTCCGTTCCTCCTCGACCTCCTTCCTCCTTCTCCCCCGTTCTCCTGCTCCCCGCAGGCGAGCGCTTAGCCGGATGGGCCCCGGGTTACGCGTAAACCGGCCCAAGTGGGGACCGCGGGCGCTCCGTGGGTACTCTGTGACCCCTTAGTGATCATGATGGGGTATTTCGCCACCCCACACCACATTCGTAAGTTACGATGGCAAATACTGGGGTCTCGAGGGACCCCGAACCACCGGAGCAAACATCTCTCAACTTCACATAATCATAATCATCATCATCATCATCGTCTCCTTCCTCCTTCTCCTTGGTCCTTCTACCCTGCACTTGCAAATGCTCAGCTTTACAGAGGGTAGTCTTCACGTAAACCGGCCCTCTCCTCAGTTCTCCTGGGCCTCGCTGTTGGACGCTTGGCTTTACAGAGGGCAGAGTTCGCGTAAACCGCCCTCCTTGAGGGCCTCAGACTCTCCCTGCCGCCTTCCTACCTCCTTCTGCTCCATTCTCCTGCTCCTCGCAGGCAAGCACTTAGCCGGGTGGGCCCCAAGTTACGCGTAAACCGGCCTTCGCGAGGACTGGGGGTGCTCTCTACTCCGTAGGTACACTGTGACCCCTTAGTAATGGCGATGGGGTATTTCGCAACCCCAATGCACATTCGTAAGTTACGATGACAAACACTGGGGTCTGGAGGGACCCCGAAACGTCGGAGGAAACAACTCTCAACTTCAGATCATCATCATCATCATCATCATCGTCTCCTTCTTGGCAGTGTTCGCGTAAACCGGCCTAAGTAAGGACCTCGGACACTACCTGCCTCCTAGTCCTCCCTCCTTCTCCTCGGTTCTCCTGTGCCTCGCTGTCGGACGCTTAGCTTTGCAGAGGGCAGTGTTCGCGTAAACTGGCCTCTATGAGGACCTCGGACGCCCCCTGCATCCTTGTCCTCCTACCTCCTGCTCCTCAGTTCTCCTGCTCCTCGCAGGGGAGGGCTTAGCCGGACGGGCCCAGGTTACACGTAAACCGGCCTAAGTGAGGACCTCGGACTCTCCCTGCCTCCTAGTCCTCCTTCCTCCTTCTGATCCATTCTCCTGCTCCTCGAAGGCGAGCACCTTGCCGGATCAGCCCCGAGTTACGCATAAACCGGCCTAAGCGAGGACCTCGGACTCTCTCTGACTCCCTGTCCTCTTTCCTCCTTCTGCTCCGTTCTCCTGCGCCTTGCAGGTGAGCGCTTTGCCGGATGGGCCCCGAGTTACGCGTAAACAGGCCTAACTCGGGACCTCGGGCGCTCTGTGTTCCGTGGGTACTGTGTGACCCCTTAGAAATCGCGATGGGGTATTTCGCAACCCCAATGCACATTCGTAAGTTACGATGGCAAACACTGGGGTCTGGAGGGACCCCGAAACGTCGGAGGAAACAACTCTCAACTTCACATCATCATCATCATCTTCTCCTTCTCGGTAGTGTTCGCGTAAACCACCCTAAACGAGGACCTTGGACTCTCCCTGCCTCTTCCTCTTTCTGCTCCGTTCTCCTGCTCCTCGCAGGAGAGCGCTTAGCCGGATGGGCCCCAGGTTATGCGTAAACCGGCCTAAGTGAGGACCTCGGACTCTCCCTGCCTCAGCGTCCTCCTTCCTCCTTCTCCTCGGTTCTCCTGCTCCTCGCTGTCGGACGCTTAGCTTTGCAAAGGGCAGTGTTCGCGTAAACCGGCCTCCATGAGGATCTCGGACTCCCCCTGCGTCCTTGTCCTCCTACCTCCTTCTGCTCTGTTCTCCTGCTCCTCGAAGGCAAGCACTTAGCTGGATGAGCCCCGGGTTACACGTAAACCGGCCTAAGCGGGGACCTCAAACTCTCCCTGCCTCCTAGTCCTCCTACCTCCTTCTGTTCCGTTCTCCTGCTCCTCGCAGGCAAGCGCTTAGCTGCTGGGCCCCGGGTTACGCGTAAACCGGCCTTCGCGAGGACTTCGGACTCTCCCTGCCTCCCCGTCCTGCGACCTCCTTCTGCTCCGTTCTCCTGCTCCTCGCAGGTGAGCGCTTTGCCGGATGGGCCTTGGGTTACGCGTAAATGGGCCTAAGTGAGGACCACGGACTCTCCGTTGCTCCTCGTCTTCCTTGCTCCTTCTCCATCGTTCTCCTGCGCCTCGCTAGTGAAAGAGCAGCTGCTTGGCCTGCCTATTACGCGAACACCGCCCTCCATTTATGCTCCTCGCTAGTGTATGCTTAGGTCTGTGGAGGGCCGGTTTCGCGAACATCCCCTTCGGTGAGGACCTCGGGCTCTCCATTGCTCCTCGTCCTCCTTGCTCCTTCTCTACCGTTGTCATGCGCCTCGCTAGTGAAAGAGAAGCTGTTTGGCCTTCCTATTACGTGAACACCGCCCTCCAGTTGGACCTCGGGGTCTGCGTTGCTCCTCATCCTCCTTGCTCCTTCTTATCATTCTCAAGTGCCTTGCTAGTGAAAGAGCAGCCGTTTGGCCTGCCCATTATGCGAACACCGCCCTCTAGTTGGACCTCGGGCTCTCCATTGCTCCTCGTACTCCTTACTCCCTCTACATCGTTCTCAAGCGCCTCGCTAGTGAAAGAGCAGCTGCTTGGCCTGCCTATTATGTGAACACCACCCTCCAGTTGGACCTGGGGCTCTCCATGCCCCTTGTCCTTCTTGCTCCCTTGCCTTCGTTCTCATCTGCCTCGCTAGTGAAAGACCAGCTATGTGGCCTGCCTATTACGCGAACACCGCCCTCTGTTTGGACTTCAGACACTCCTTGCCTCCTCCTCATCCTTGCTCCCTCTACATCGTTCTCAAGAGCCTCGCTAGCGTACGCTTAGGTCTGCGGAGGGCGGGTTACCTGAACACAGCCTTCCGTTTAGACCTCGGACCCTCAGTGTCTCCTCATCCTCCTTTCCCTTTTTTAAAACATTTTCCTCGCTCTCACGCGCCTCGCTGGCGAGCCCTTAGCTTTGGGGAGGGTGGGTTTCGCGAACACCACCGTCTGTGAGGAACCCAGTACCTCCCACACACACACACACACACACACATACAGGAGGCAGTGAGGAGTAGAAGGAGGTTGTTGCTACGCCTGCGTCGCGAAACCAGGGCTCATTGTGTGTGCGCCCGGAGCAGCTACGGGGGAAACACATGGGACAACCGACCAGTTTGGGGCCATGGTTTATTCGACGTGTATTTTCAGTCTGGTTTAACTTGCTAATCTGATCTGAAATACTTTCCTTGAATGTGCCTTAATTTCACCTCTTTTTTATTTCTTCTTTTCTTAGCTTACTGAAAATGTTGGCGACCAAAGGCCGGATCCAGGGATGTGTGCTGCTTGTGCTACTGGCGTTATGTGGGCAAACTGCTCGCTGTCAACATCGATACAAAGGTAAAGTGCAATCCCAGGGTTGTGTGCTGCTTGTGGTACTCGCTTTATGTGGACAAACTGCTTGCTGTCAACATCAATACAAAGATAACAAAAGAATAGCCTAGTGTAACGTAGTGTTTTATGTTTTTTTTTTCTAGAATGATTCAAATGTTACTATCATTTCCCCAACCCCGCAGGCTCTGCGACCCGTGAAGAACTGAGACTCCTTCTGGTCGGTAAAACAGGATCGGGAAAGAGTGCATCCGGAAACACCATCCTGGGGGATGCGAACACTTTCAAAGGCTGAAGAGGAGAAAGGAGGAAGAACAAAGAAAAAGGGAAGAAGAGGAGAGGATCGAATTGAAGGAGCGGTGTAAATTCTTCCGCCTCGCTTCCCTGGGATTATTTGGCACAGGAGCGTACTTTACATCTTATGTTCTCATGGGGCTCGGTGGAGCCCTTGGATATTCTCAGTTAAAGACACCGAGCTTGACGGTTGGGCGTCTTCTTTACTCGTCGATACCGTGAAAACTGCGTAGGTGTATCACCTACTCGACCTAGTGATCAACGAGTACCGCACCGAAGCATGCAACGGGTGCAAGACCAATCACCCCAGCCAGAGACAACACGAGTGTCTGCGAGTCTTGGTGTCAGGGTCCCTGTGCCTACCCGGTCGGCTCAGTATGGCTACATATGTTTTTCATTTTGTTCCTGCTCTCTTCCTTCCTCTCTTTCCCTCCTCCCTCTGCCAGGGCAGAGCTCACCTGTGGGCTTCTGCCCTTGGTCCACGCACCTGGTCGCCATCACGCACCTGTGGGTCGTTACGAGAGTGTTCCAGCTCCTTTATAAGACGGCAGCTCTGTGTTTCTCGTCGCTGGACCGTTGCCGACCCGCATTCCCTGGACCAACCCCTGTGTTTCCTGAGTGATTGAGTGTGCGAGGAGTGGAGTACGTCATTGTGTTTTCTGTGGAGTGTGGAGAGGAGCGTGAGGAGTGGACGGAGTGCATGTGGACTTTCAGCGTCTTTTCCCTTTGTGTGTGGACCCCCGGAGCCCGGCTTCCCCCTCACCTCTGTAAATAGATCACCTGGTGTGCTGTAATAAAGATTCTTGTGTTTCCCAACTCAGAGCCTGCGCGTGTGTCCGTTCCATCCCGCTGTGACACTTGGAGGATGACTTTTACGCTGAACATTATTACAGCATCAGGAAAAGACTCCTCATGCCGCGTTTCATTCCTTCCATTCAACGTCTCCTGATCATGTATTCACAGCCACCGAAGGCGCTGTACAGCACCGAGCACCTGAAACACGGACAGTTTGTTGATATTGTAATCAAAAATACAGCCCCGGGGGGGAGGGGGGGCATTTTAAAAACGCACCCTCCCTAAAAGGTATGGCCTTCCAGATTGCCTCAGTTGTATCGTGAGTGTAATTCCAAATAAAATAAAATAAAACTCAGAAGCGTCTGTGTTCTGTATTCTTCTTTTTCTTCTTATTATCCTTATTATCATTATTGTGATTATGCTTCATTTTTATGTACTGGGGTATCAATGACCCCCACGCTGCCGCAGCAGCTTCTGTGCGTGGCCCCCAAGTGCTACATTTTTCTTTCCCGATCCCCTGACGAACCCATTAGAATCGCTCTGGGGCACTCTTCGACCCCAAATGACCGTTCTGTTTTTTTCATTTTCATTCACCTGTCTCTACTGAGGGTGGGGTACTTTGGGACCCCCGGGTTCTGGGGCTGCCCCGAAGGGGAGCACAAGGGTTAACAGCGGCCTCCCATGGACGAACATGATAGAGCCTGCCTGAAACTAAGAGAAAAATTGAAACGGGAGTGGCATTCAGGGAGGGAAACGTGGGTGTACGGGGCGCAGGAGCCAACCCTGATGCGCGGCCTGTGAAATGCGACCCAGGGGTACTCTGGGACCCCCGGGGTCCGGAGCTGCCCCACAGGGGAGCACAAGGGTTAATGTGAAACCGGAGCCAGGAGGCAGTTTATCTTAAACATAATCGACTAATGAAGCCAAAAAAGAAGTGAAAACATGTGCAATACCCATGTGGAGCACGGGCAGCCTAAAGATCGCTCAGGTGAAAACAGAAAATTGATTTATGGTTTGCTGATGATGTAATTAGCGATTATCAGACTATTTTTGCCCATTACTGCTCACAATTTCTTTGTATTTTGACTTCAAACAATATTTTTTTTTTTTGCGATTAAGTGTCAACAGAGATACAGAAAAGTGGTTACACCTAAAAAGCAAGGTCACTGAAGGCAGCGGTGTGGTTGTACAATGGTGCTGTAACCTTGTCCTGTCACCAGGGGGCGACCTCAAAATATCTGCTGTTGTCTTGTTGGCCCTTGGTTTACGGTGCATTCCAGATTGAGTCGGAAGTCGGAATTCCTGAGCTCCCAGTAGTAATTTTCATCTGGAACTCCCCCTCAACTAGTATTTCCTTCTTGGAAAGTCAGAGCAGCCTCAACAATCCAAGATGGTGACAGAGAACATAAACATAATCTGCTCTGTCACTCACCTGCATTTGTGACTCATGATATAAGCCACACGCTAAGCACTTACCACATTCTATCAATGAACGTGCTGCAGCTAAAATAAATCCCATCTTACTTTGCTTTTCTGACTTTCCTGCTGGAATGCACAAACTCGGGAATGACGTCACTGCCAAAAAGGACCACAGACATCAGAACATTGACACAGCTGCCAGGTTGGAAAAGTGAAGCAACAAAAAAAAAACTGTACTCTATTTACAGGCCACCAGGGGGCGACCCCTGCGTCTGTAAAAGACTTCTGGTCCTATAGAGGTCTCTGGGACCTCTGTGAACAGTTCCCTGATGTGTTCAAGGGTTCAGTTTCTCATTTCAGAACACAGCTGAAATTATCAAGACTCACTGAAGGGGTGTGAAATGTGTCTAAATCTAGGGAACAGAGGCCTGATCGACGATATGTTCTGCAGACTCGTGTCTTTGTTCATAAACAGAAAAATGAAGGTAAAACACAAACGCTTCCTTCAGTTTGACCTGTCAAAGGTCAAGGTCAGTCCAGTCTAACATGTTTTACTTTAACATGAAACGCTGCTATGACCGAGTCTCAAACAACAGAAAATCCAGGGTCTGCTCATCAGCTAACCACTCTGTTTTATGCTGTCGGTGCGTTAAATATCATGAAACGCCTCATTCAGTCAGCTGCATGTTCTTTAGAACCAAACTGGCTGCTCGAACTGATGAATGATACCACACTGAGCTCTCTGCAAGGGAACGAATGAGCTCGACTCCCTAAAATATCAGCCAGCGAGTCCAAACACACTGATTTTTACTAACGGATAAAATGATGTTAACTTTTCTATCAACTTCTTTTGCTCGTTATCACCTTATTAACTGTTCGGGGGTGAGAATGAAGCCTTGTACAAACTCTGGGTAAAGTAGTGTTGAGAAACGAGAACACTGAACGGGAAGTTAAAAGAAAAAGGCGCAGCGGTGTTCCTTCTCCGAGTGGGGGGGCTTCTTCCGTCTCCAGGCGTCTTCAGGAGTTTTTAAGTTTCCTTGGGTTTCCTTTGGGAGTGTTTTTACGAGTCCCTGCTCGAGGGGGTGCCGCCTTCACACCAGTGTGATCTCAACCTCCTCTCGCCGCTTCACCTGCCCGCGAGGATGCTGCTTCGGGGGCGGAGGTGCGGCACGTACCTGTAAAAATCCACCGGCTCAGTTAAAATGAAGATAAAAAAGTCTGCTGTCATTTACGTCACCACAGAAGGTTTTACTCACGGGTCGGATGGTGCCACCGCCGCTCTCCGGGTATTTGGGGGGTTGGGGGGAGCTTTGTGCTGGACCTGAAGAGGGCAGAGGAGGCAGATTATTATTCACACCGGCCTTTTTTCTTACAGATAACCACTCACAACCAGAGATTCTTACTGTGAAAGGGGCTTTTGTGTGGAGCCGGCGGCGGTCTGTGGTGTCCGTTGTGATAGGAGGGTGGTCGGCCAATGGGAGAGGCTGTGGCGCTGCAGGGACTCGACACTGGAGAGGACACGGTGGGGGTCTGAAGGGGGCTGCTGTGGAGAGGTCCCGGCTGGAAGGGACCACGAGGGGAGCGGTCGCACTGAGAGTGTGGACGGGGAAGCCTTCAACACAAACAGTGGACAGGTGTGCAAACTTTAATATTTTATATAAAATAAAAAGAAATTAATTATTTAACAACACAGGACTTAGTGTCACAAATAAGTTGCTACAGTAGATTTGTACTGCGCTGATGTAGAGGCAGCTGATCCAGGGGGGGACACAGTGTGTGTGCGTTCAACCAGAAGAACTTTAATTGTGTAGAACATGAAATTTAAGTCAGCGTGAGCCTACCTGAGCGCTGCCGTCTCTTTGCCCATCTCCATTCTCACTGGTCACAGTGAGATCCTCCACAAGAACTGCGGGGAACACACCAACAACGCCGTTAAACTCGCCCTCCCAGAAGCCATCGTCCTCGTGGGTCTCTCTGCTCAGGATGCGGATGATGGCGCCTTCTGGGAACGACAGCTCATCTTCTGTTTGTCCTGCGTAGTCGTACAAAGCCTTTACGAATGAAACTGCAACACAGACAGTGGCAACGAGGGTATTAAACAAAGCAGGAAATCAAAACTCCGATATTATCTGGTGGAGGCGGATCTCACCACTGGAGTCTCCGTTGACGGAGCCGGTTGGGAGTTCGGTTTCAGGTTCGGTGGAGTTGCTGGAGGAATGGGATCGGGCGTCCAGCGCGGCCAGCGACTGCAGCATGCTCAGCAGGCTGTTGGAGGAGGGCAGCTGCAGGTATTTCTCTGGGACGTAGCCCACCTGTCCGCTACGGTTTCTGGCCTGGAAATACAGACAATGCACACAGACATCACAGCACTAAAACAGATCTATATAAATGATATTGCTCACATTTTTATGTATGATTATATTCATTAAAATAAATACCCCATTAAAACACTATATCTGTATATGAAAAGATAATCACCTAAGTAAATATACATAAAATATTGCACCTGAATTGCACCCATGTCAGCAATGGGACTCGTAAAGGAGTTTAGGATGTGTATTTTATATACGCATATCTACTTTTGTCACCTAAAGTACAGCTCCCAGGGCAGATTTTGACCACAGCAGAGGTTTCAGACCTGAACTGGCACTGAAAAACAATCCAGGCAGTCAAGTTGAACTGAGAAATCCATAAAGCTGAGAGCGTAACAGATGCAAAACAGTCGGAGGGAAGCAAAGAAGGAAGGAAGGAAGAATTTAGCAACTCTGGAAAGTTATCTCAGCAGCATCATTTCACCAGCCATATTGTGGCAATCATGAGGTGAACAGCAGCATTTGATTATCTGTAAACTTCTTACCTAACTTTAAAGGCCTGTTACATGTTACATGACCTGTTGCACAGGGCTATCATGTAGAAAGGGAGGTTCAGACCTGCGGGTGTTTTATAAAATAAAAATCCTGGGTCATTCCACACACACATGACCCCACATGACCCCGTTACAATCAGCTGAATATATATGTGTAATAACTTTAGTACATTTTTATGAATTATAGGCGCAGAAAGTGCATAGTGGTGAGTTGAAATGTAAAACTTTTTCAACTGCGCTTTTGAAGATTCATAATTTTATAAGTACAGGAGATATCTATGTGAAATTAACAGGGCTGGAAAAACACATTAAAGCTCTGGTAAAAAACAAACAAACAAAAAAACTGCAAATAATCAACTTTAACCCACATGCCACAATCTAAAGCCAAAATCTTGTTTCCTTCAATCAACTTTGAGTTGTTTCAAGTAGTTTCAAACAGCAATCCTGCACCAATTTAATCTCTATGATGTGGAGAAACAGAAGCAAACATCGGTGCTGCCGGATGTTTTGTGTGTTTTCTATTAATTCACTGGCGAATACAGCATTTTGAGTAAAACTCTCAAAGCTCTTAACGTGTGCTACCAAGTGAGTGCAAATGAAACTTCTCCATATTTATACCAGGATCATCTTCTAGCTGGCATCTGTCAGATATCAGTTAGGTAGATTTTGCCTGATGCTGCCGGATGGATTTTGATGGCCTCTAAAATGACTGAAATAGACCAGGTAATCACAGATAAAGAAGACTGCAGATACTATGTCTCTTTTCATAACCTTATGGCTCAAGATGAATAAACAACAAGTGTTTGGACTTCTAAAACGAGGTGAAACTCTTTGATTTAAAGCACAAGACAAAACGAGAGCTTGGAAGCAAAAGTAAATGAAAAACAGTAGGGCTGGGCGATATGACCCAAAATTCATATCTCGATATTTTTTAGCTGGATGGCGATATACGATATATATCTCGATATTTTTTTTTAAAGCCATAAGTTAAGAACAAAAAGAGAGTTCTTAGTCACACTGTGTCCCAGATGTCACACGGGCACTTTTATTTACATACAGCGTAGATGTACATGAAGAAATTACTCAAAAATAAATTATCAGCATTTATTAAATAATCATGGTCCATAAATAAAAGAAAACAATGTTGTTTTTGTGCATAACAAAAAGCTCACAATTGTGCAGTCAAAATGTAAACTAATAGACGCTGAGCATAATAACAAAGAGACAGATTTCACAGCTGCACCACGTCTCTGAACAGGTGCCATTTGTGGTCCTTATACACACACAGTACGGTAATATTACGTTGAAGCACAGTACGTATCACTCCGCGAGGCTCCTCCTCCGTAGCCGTAATCCTCCGACAATCCATCAAGCGGTGCAGCTCCGTAGCTTAGCAAAGTCATATTAAAACATTTTTTGACAAATTGCTGAGCGCTGTGTACCACATAAAATCGGTTCGCGGTCAGTAAGCACAACCAGAATTCATACATAAGGCGCACTGTCGATTTTTGAGAAAATGAAAGGATTTTAGGCCGTGCAGCCCCTCCGGGCTGCATGTCGTTAGCGCGGTTAGCTCGCTAACACGTTGACGCCGTCCAGCCCCACGCACGGGGCGATCTGCGGTAACTCGCTAACGGAGATTTTCCGCTTTCATCTTGTCATTGCCTGCAGGTGAAGCTATGGGGGAGGGGGAGTTGTGTTCAGTGAAGGAGAGGCGAGGCCGAGTAACGTTGCGTAGAGACAAAAGTGGACGAAAGAGAGGCAAACCTGCGGCTCCACAAGTATAATTATAACGTAACATAGACTATATCGATATAAACGATATTGTCACATCTTATATCTCGTATGAAAATATATCGATATTTTTAAAAAACTCGATATATCGCCCAGCCCTAGAAAACAGTGACAGTCTTTTCCAGATTACTGTGTCTGTATCTTGTCTTATAATCACAGGTCATTTAGCAGTGAGGACAATGAGCTGAGACAATCTTTAAAGCAGCGGTCCCCAACCCCCTGGCCTCGGACCGGTACCGGTCCGTGAGTCGTTTGGTACCGGGCCGCGAGAGTTGAGGCTCAGGTGTGAAATGTATGGTTTTCGGGGTTTTCAGCGTTATTTTGTTATCGTTTTTATCGTTAACTCGGTTTTGCTGGGTCTTTTCACATGTGTTATGAATAAATCTTCTTTTTTTCGGTACCAGTACTAGTTTTATTTTGTTGTATTTATCCGCGACACCTTAAAGGCCGGTCCGTGAAAATATTGTCGGGCATAAACCGGTCCGTGCCGCAAAAAAGGTTGGGGACCGCTGCTTTAAAGCACGCGTTTATCTGTTTACACTTCCTGGAAGTGTGAAGTTCAGAGGAATAAGTGCGTGGTGTGCATTAACAATAAAAATGGAAAATGTCATTATATTGTGCAGATATTCCTCTGTGTTTAGGACAGCGACTAGTTAAGATATGCTTTTTAAAAGGTGTGTGTATATATATATATATATATATGTATATGTATGTGTGTGTGTGTACTGAAGTGCAAATTAAAAGTAGAGGTTGTGCATTTATTTAGGAAGATAAACAGTCTGATAAAGTCGGAACAAACACGAGCTGGAAATAGTCCCACGGTGAGGAAATGAGACGACACATCTGTAAATTAAAACTAAAAATGGGAAATAATCTAAGTTCCTGTGCAGGGCGAGGAGTACAGTACAAAGTCAAGAGTTCACTGTTCTGCCTTCAGGCTCATAGTTCAGACTAACAAAGATAAAGACCAATCACGCAGGACTTATTATGTTTCCTGCTTTGACTTCTTACCCAGACTGTTCCATAATGTGTGTGCAGCACTTTCGTGATTAAAATCTATTTAAATTAGTCGTTTATTTCAGTGCAGACAGATTATTGACACTCAAACAATGGAGCTACTTTGTCTGTTACTTACAAATTTTTAGAAAATTAGAAAAATTTGAACATTTTTTCCTGCTTGTGTATCAATTTAGAGGGAAAGTCATCCCCCAGCTTCTCAAGCTTCATAATCCAGTGATCATGAATGTCTAAAAACAAAAAATCTTTTCTGCATCTGGTATTGTTGAGATGTTTAACTCTGGACCAAAATGGTGGATCTGCTCTGCCTAAAGCCGCTTTGAGCATCAAGGTCCTGAGCCGAGTCCAGTCCGGGCTTTTGTGGCCACGTGGCCCGGCCAGCTCAGCTTTCAGGATGCCCGTGAGCTGCTTGTTCCACTCGTCTGATTTTGTATTGATTGTTGTCTAAACAAATGAATCTGTCATCTGTTGAGCTTTGTTCCACTTCTCAACAATCTCCTCTGATCTGTTTTCATTACAGCATTTTATCTGTGGTTTCCAACCTGTGCAGTTCAAACCTGAAGGATCCACATTTTCACTTCACCTTTCTGTAGAAATTGATTTTCCGGTAAACTGATCAACACCTCCTGCCAACGAAATTAGTCAAACACGTACCTTATTTTATGCTACAAAATTTGTATTAAAAGCAACCCAAACACTTTGAGATTTGGATTTTAATAGTTTCAAAAATTATTCTTCAAGTTTTACTTGAACATTTTAGAGAAATCATGTTAAGTTCAAAATTTTTAAGGTTGGGGATTTCATTCCATGCATAATAAATACGAGTTTATTTTCCCCAATAATCACTAAAAGCAATCACATGTGATATTTTATGCATTTAATAATGAATAAAAAGAGAAAAACATCAGTATTTACCGTGTCTGAGTCGACAGGCTGGAACATGAAGTCTGGTGCTTGCTGGAACGCCATGTTCTTCTGCACAAACAGCTGCTGGTGAAACTCCTGCAGAACCTGCATGTGTTTCAAGGGAACAGACAAAAATATACATATATACTTATTTAAGGTTTATCACAAGCTTACAAATCAGCCCATGTCTAAACCTGCACAATTAACACTTAGTAAAGCCTTTAGGGTTCAGGCTTGCTCCCTATTTAGTTTTAATTTCTTGCCCACATTTATTTCTATTTAAAATTAACTTAAAAAAAAAAAAGACCTCCAGCTGAATGAATTGTGGCCAGTGATCCGTGTAGCTTAGGGCCACATTTATAATTTTTTATTTTCCATTACTCTGTCAGTTTATTTCTGTTGTATTAAGTTATTTGATTTGCTTATGAAATGAACCCAAATCAGCTTTTTATTATTTTACACAAGTCAAATAAAAGAAAACGCCAATAACAATTAAGAGAATGACCATAAAGCCGTTTCTGGTTACTATCAGCTGATCTGAATGCTGATGACCACTCTGGTGTTTGTGGTCACAGCCTGACATTAAAAACGTATCACAGGCTCGAGTTCACCGCCTGCCTATTTTCACACAGACTATTTTTAACAAACGCTCACCCTCCAGCTGCTGAAAGCTTAAGGAGACAGTTAACAAATTACATAACATATCACTGTAAGTAACACAGGTGAAGGTACAGTTTTAATTCTAATTTCAGGTTTTTTCTAAAGCCAGCTAAAGCAGCCGGGGACTGGACCACCACCTGGACCACAAAGCTCTCTGCCCACCTGAGGGAGGACGAAGTACCTGTGTGGATATTTTAAGCTGAACTCATGGGGCACAGCTATCAGCTGTTCTGGAAAAAAAAGAAACCTCCCCAGTACTGGTCCCAGGCTAGTAACTTTGGTCTTTTGAATTGTACTTAAGTTTGGCCCCTCATCAAGAACCAGTTGCCTTGGGGAGACCATACCAGGGGACAGCATAGCTTCTCCTCCTCAACTGTGATCATTCACAGAAAGGAAAGGAGCCAGTGTAGGTGGTTTGACTGGCATCTGAAATAGGAGGCCTCCAGAATGTCTCCTAGACGAGCTGGTAATGGCAGACCAAACACACACTGGACACATTGGGACACATTATGTATCTCGGCCGGCTCGCCGTGGTATCCCAGTATTCGCTGCCTGTCTGTTGTCAGACGCATTTGTGTGACCATAAATACCACTTAAGTGGGAAAAGGAACTTCTGGACATCTCTGCTTGGACTGCTGACTCAAGTGTCAAAAAATGATTTGATAGAGGAACTTGTATTGGAAAAAAGAGGAGCAGGGTATTGATCCCTGTTGATTTACCCGTCAGTCTACAGTCATACCTTTACCTATGACTAAAATCTGACACAAATGAGCATCTTCTGAAGGATGTCTGAGCTCTGCCTTAGAAACATGATGAAGAGCTGAGTTATTTGGAAAGCTACTCGTTTACACCGAAAGGCACCAGAGTGGCGGCTCACTGTTCTCCAGGAAGAGCAGGAGTAGGTGGCTGGGGAGGGGGACGTCTGGGCATCATGACCGGACTCAGATAAGCAGCAGAAAATAGATGGAAGGAAATCAGGTTTAGTAATATCAGTTTTATATTCTTTAATCTTGTACACCGTATCAATGCCTCACATTTTAATCAGGCTTCCTGCAGAAACAAGATGCTGCTGCATCTCTGCTCACATGGAGAGGCAGAGGTTGAGGTTGAGGTTGTGTGTGAGAAATATATTACTATGAATTACTAGGCTAACAATTACACCAAACTGCCAGGCTTGACACCATCTGAAAAGTAAAATGAGCATAAAATGAGCAGCTTACCCAACCCAACCCAAGTTAAATAGTATCCCACAAGTAGCTCATTTTACTTTTGCTCCCCCAACTTATTTAATCAACCAGCCACAGTGTGGAGCTGACATTCCAATCAAGCTTAATCAAACAATTAAGCTCTCTCTTTCATAGATATAAATAACTGCTGCTAGCTATGATGTTTAAGGAGTGAATAGTGAACTTCTTTTAATGGTGTGTTTAATTAATTTTATTTAATAACTTGTGACCTTTGAGTCCCTTCCTTGCAAGAATTATGGCCAATGACGGAAATGTATGTATTACATTTAAGATTGGAAAACAATGTCAATGCCACAAACGTGAGTTGTCATATACATCTGTGAGTTAATCTGCACAACCGTGTGCACATGTGCTCTGTGCATGTACACACACAAAGAATTGACCTTCGTTCCTTAAATTTGTAGCATTGCCTCTGTGCTGACTGATGGTGCTCAGTGGCTTTTGCTTCTTGCTTTTAAATCAGATGTCACTCTCAACATAAACACAAGCTACAGCAGCCAAGCAGTCTTAGCTGAGGAAACAAAGATACATTTCCTCATTTAATGTAAAATATTGTGGTGATGTTATGTTATATTAGGCAGGCAGCTGCCCAAATAACACTGTGACAATCAAAAGTATATCTATTTTGAAGGCCTCAGCTGGAAAAAATTCAAAATGGTTTATAAAGTTGGCCACAGGTCTGTATGTAAATGGGAGTTAAAACATTGCTTCATATTTGGATATGTATGATGTTAGTGTTTCTAAAATACTAAAAAATGTGTTTATTAACAAAGTAAACTAAAAATAGACATTATTAAATTTTATACTTTTAACTACTGAATTGAACATAATATGAAATAATGTGTTTCCACTGTGGGAATGATGGATCCAATGACAAATAACTCTCAGATTAGTAAAGCTATATTTTTAATTTTTCTAGTTTTCCATTTCTATTTAGATGATTTATATTTATATTTATATTTAAAATGAACAGGATCATAACAAAATAACACCACTGCAAGTGTAACAAAAATATGTTGAAATCAAATGGTATGTTATTTGAAATCAATATGAAACAATGACACATGCATTTTATCCAATTTTTTTTATTTATTAAATTTTTCCCAATTGTCCAAATTAGTCTGTGATTGGCCTTATTGTCCAACAAATCATATTTATATACAAATATATGTGACTCTCAAATATGATTTAAATGGATCATTCCTCACTTGATGACGAATGATCCATTTAAATATTTGCAGAGTCCTAAACTTGATGGCAGTGAACTTATCAGCAGTTGGTTTTAAAAAAAAGCCCAAAAAATCCCCTGTGAGCAAGCACTTGGCGACGGTGGGGAGGAAAAACTCCCTTTTAACGGGGAGAAACCTCCGACAGAACCAGGCTCAGGAAGGGGTGGCCATCTGTCGCTGCCGAGTGGGCTTAAAATGTTCACTGTCCATCCTCCTTCTGACAGGAACTTCCTACAGACCAGGTATGAATGATGCCTGAGTGGACATACAAAACTCACAAGTTCCTGGCTCCCACGGCTCCTATGCAGAGGGTTAGTCGAAGAAGGAGGGGCATCGCGAGGGGCGTCGGGGGACGGGGGACTGTGCCTCACTGCCCTCCCTTCTCCAAGAAACCCGTCTTCAACCGAGTCGAGAGAGCCGGGAACTTGTGAGGTGTGCATGTCCTGGTGAGCCTCCACCTTTTATAGGTGGGTGCAGCCTCGACTGTACAGAGACAGACCAGACCAGCTGCACCACACAGACACTTCGAACCTCATCTGAGGACAAAAAACATATACATACATATATATATATATCTTACTATTAAAAAAATAATGAAGTTAGGGTTCCTTTACAATGTCAGAAGGAGGAAGGCACTAAGGCACCGCCTTCCGCCCCTCGACGCCCTCGCGGTGCCCCCTCCTTCTGACAGGAACTTCCTACAGACCAGGTATGAATGATGCCTGAGTGGACATACAAAACTCACAAGTTCCTGGCTCTCACGGCTCCTACGCAGAGGGTTAGTCGAAGAAGGAGGGGCATCGCGAGGGGCGTCGGGGGACGGGGGACTGTGCCTCACTGCCCTCCCCTTCTCCAAGAAACCCGTCTTCAACCGAGTCGAGAGAGCCGGGAACTTGTGAGGTGTGCATGTCCTGGTGAGCCTCCACCTTTTATAGGTGGGTGCAGCCTCGACTGTACAGAGACAGACCAGACCAGCTGCACCACACAGACACTTCAAACCTCATCTGAGGACAAAAAACATATACATACATATATATATATATCTTACTATTAAAAAAATAATGAAGTTAGGGTTCCTTTACAATGTCAGAAGGAGGAAGGCACTAAGGCACCGCCTTCCGCCCCTCGACGCCCTCGCGGTGCCCCCTCCTTCTGACAGGAACTTCCTACAGACCAGGTATGAATGATGCCTGAGTGGACATACAAAACTCACAAGTTCCTGGCTCTCACGGCTCCTACGCAGAGGGTTAGTCGAAGAAGGAGGGGCATCGCGAGGGGCGTCGGGGGACGGGGGACTGTGCCTCACTGCCCTCCCCTTCTCCAAGAAACCCGTCTTCAACCGAGTCGAGAGAGCCGGGAACTTGTGAGGTGTGCATGTCCTGGTGAGCCTCCACCTTTTATAGGTGGGTGCAGCCTCGACTGTACAGAGACAGACCAGACCAGCTGCACCACACAGACACTTCAAACCTCATCTGAGGACAAAAAACATATACATACATATATATATATATATCTTACTATTAAAAAAATAATGAAGTTAGGGTTCCTTTACAATGTCAGAAGGAGGAAGGCACTAAGGCACCGCCTTCCGCCCCTCGACGCCCTCGCGGTGCCCCCTCCTTCTGACAGGAACTTCCTACAGACCAGGTATGAATGATGCCTGAGTGGACATACAAAACTCACAAGTTCCTGGCTCTCACGGCTCCTACGCAGAGGGTTAGTCGAAGAAGGAGGGGCATCGCGAGGGGCGTCGGGGGACGGGGGACTGTGCCTCACTGCCCTCCCCTTCTCCAAGAAACCCGTCTTCAACCGAGTCGAGAGAGCCGGGAACTTGTGAGGTGTGCATGTCCTGGTGAGCCTCCACCTTTTATAGGTGGGTGCAGCCTCGACTGTACAGAGACAGACCAGACCAGCTGCAACACACAGACACTTCAAACCTCATCTGAGGACAAAAAACATATACATACATATATATATATATCTTACTATTAAAAAAATAATGAAGTTAGGGTTCCTTTACAATGTCAGAAGGAGGAAGGCACTAAGGCACCGCCTTCCGCCCCTCGACGCCCTCGCGGTGCCCCCTCCTTCTGACAGGAACTTCCTACAGACCAGGTTTGAATGATGCCTGAGTGGACATACAAAACTCACAAGTTCCTGGCTCTCACGGCTCCTACGCAGAGGGTTAGTCGAAGAAGGAGGGGCATCGCGAGGGGCGTCGGGGGATGGGGGACTGTGCCTCACTGCCCTCCCCTTCTCCAAGAAACCCGTCTTCAACCGAGTCGAGAGAGCCGGGAACTTGTGAGGTGTGCATGTCCTGGTGAGCCTCCACCTTTTATAGGTGGGTGCAGCCTCGACTGTACAGAGACAGACCAGACCAGCTGCACCACACAGACACTTCAAACCTCATCTGAGGACAGAAAACATATACATACATATATATATATCTTACCATTAAAAAAATAATAAAGTTAGGGTTCCTTTACAATGTCAGAAGGAGGAAGGCACTAAGGCACCGCCTTCCGCCCCTCGACGCCCTCGCGGTGCCCCCTCCTTCTGACAGGAACTTCCTACAGACCAGGTATGAATGATGCCTGAGTGGACATACAAAACTCACAAGTTCCTGGCTCTCACGGCTCCTATGCAGAGGGTTAGTCGAAGAAGGAGGGGCATCGTGAGGGGCGTCGGGGGACGGGGGACTGTGCCTCACTGCCCTCCCCTTCTCCAAGAAACCCGTCTTCAACCGAGTCGAGAGAGCCGGGAACTTGTGAGGTGTGCATGTCCTGGTGAGCCTCCACCTTTTATAGGTGGGTGCAGCCTCGACTGTACAGAGACAGACCAGACCAGCTGCACCACACAGACACTTCAAACCTCATCTGAGGACAGAAAACATATACATACATATATATATATCTTACCATTAAAAAAATAATAAAGTTAGGGTTCCTTTACAATGTCAGAAGGAGGAAGGCACTAAGGCACCGCCTTCCGCCCCTCGACGCCCTCGCGGTGCCCCCTCCTTCTGACAGGAACTTCCTACAGACCAGGTATGAATGATGCCTGAGTGGACATACAAAACTCACAAGTTCCTGGCTCTCACGGCTCCTATGCAGAGGGTTAGTCGAAGAAGGAGGGGCATCGCGAGGGGCGTCGGGGGACGGGGGACTGTGCCTCACTGCCCTCCCCTTCTCCAAGAAACCCGTCTTCAACCGAGTCGAGAGAGCCGGGAACTTGTGAGGTGTGCATGTCCTGGTGAGCCTCCACCTTTTATAGGTGGGTGCAGCCTCGACTGTACAGAGACAGACCAGACCAGCTGCACCACACAGACACTTCAAACCTCATCTGAGGACAGAAAACATATACATACATATATATATATATATATCTTACTATTAAAAAAATAATAAAGTTAGGCTTCCTTTACAATGTCAGAAGGAGGGAGGCACTAAGGCACCGCCTTCCGCCCCTCGACGCCCTCGCGGTGCCCCCTCCTTCTGACAGGAACTTCCTACAGACCAGGTATGAATGATGCCTGAGTGGACATACAAAACTCACAAGTTCCTGGCTCTCACGGCTCCTCTTCAGAGGGTTAGTCGAAGAAGGAGGGGCATCGCGAGGGGCGTCGGGGGACGGGGGACTGTGCCTCACTGCCCTCCCCTTCTCCAAGAAACCCGTCTTCAACCGAGTCGAGAGAGCCGGGAACTTGTGAGGTGTGCATGTCCTGGTGAGCCTCCACCTTTTATAGGTGGGTGCAGCCTCGACTGTACAGAGACAGACCAGACCAGCTGCACCACACAGACACTTCGAACCTCATCTGAGGACAAAAAACATATACATACATATATATATATATATATCGTACTATTAAAAAAATAATAAAGTTACGGTTCCTTTACAATGTCAGAAGGAGGGAGGCACTAAGGCACCGCCTTCCGCCCCTCGACGCCCTCGCGGTGCCCCCTCCTTCTGACAGGAACTTCCTACAGACCAGGTATGAATGATGCCTGAGTGGACATACAAAACTCACAAGTTCCTGGCTCTCACGGCTCCTATGCAGAGGGTTAGTCGAAGAAGGAGGGGCATCGCGAGGGGCGTCGGGGGACGGGGGACTGTGCCTCACTGCCCTCCCCTTCTCCAAGAAACCCGTCTTCAACCGAGTCGAGAGAGCCGGGAACTTGTGAGGTGTGCATGTCCTGGTGAGCCTCCACCTTTTATAGGTGGGTGCAGCCTCGACTGTACAGAGACAGACCAGACCAGCTGCACCACACAGACACTTCGAACCTCATCTGAGGACAAAAAACATATACATACATATATATATATATATATCGTACTATTAAAAAAATAATAAAGTTACGGTTCCTTTACAATGTCAGAAGGAGGGAGGCACTAAGGCACCGCCTTCCGCCCCTCGACGCCCTCGCGGTGCCCCCTCCTTCTGACAGGAACTTCCTACAGACCAGGTATGAATGATGCCTGAGTGGACATACAAAACTCACAAGTTCCTGGCTCTCACGGCTCCTACGCAGAGGGTTAGTCGAAGAAGGAGGGGCATCGCGAGGGGCGTCGGGGGACGGGGGACTGTGCCTCACTGCCCTCCCCTTCTCCAAGAAACCCGTCTTCAACCGAGTCGAGAGAGCCGGGAACTTGTGAGGTGTGCATGTCCTGGTGAGCCTCCACCTTTTATAGGTGGGTGCAGCCTCGACTGTACAGAGACAGACCAGACCAGCTGCACCACACAGACACTTCAAACCTCACCTGAGGACAAAAAACATATACATACATATATATATATCGTACTATTAAAAAAATAATAAAGTTAGGGTTCCTTTACAATGTCAGAAGGAGGAAGGCACTAAGGCACCGCCTTCCGCCCCTCGACGCCCTCGCGGTGCCCCCTCCTTCTGACAGGAACTTCCTACAGACCAGGTATGAATGATGTCTGAGTGGACATACAAAACTCACAAGTTCCTGGCTCTCACGGCTCCTCTGCAGAGGGTTTGTCGAAGAAGGAGGGGCATCGCGAGGGGCGTCGGGGGACGGGGGACTGTGCCTCACTGCCCTCCCCTTCTCCAAGAAACCCGTCTTCAACCGAGTCGAGAGAGCCGGGAACTTGTGAGGTGTGCATGTCCTGGTGAGCCTCCACCTTTTATAGGTGGGTGCAGCCTCGACTGTACAGAGACAGACCAGACCAGCTGCACCACACAGACACTTCAAACCTCATCTGAGGACAAAAAACATATACATACATATATATATATATCTTACTATTAAAAAAATAATAAAGTTAGGGTTCCTTTACAATGTCAGAAGGAGGAAGGCACTAAGGCACCGACTTCCGCCCCTCGACGCCCTCGCGGTGCCCCCTCCTTCTGACAGGAACTTCCTACAGACCAGGTATGAATGATGCCTGAGTGGACATACAAAACTCACAAGTTCCTGGCTCTCACGGCTCCTACGCAGAGGGTTAGTCGAAGAAGGAGGGGCATCGCGAGGGGCGTCGGGGGACGGGGGACTGTGCCTCACTGCCCTCCCCTTCTCCAAGAAACCCGTCTTCAACCGAGTCGAGAGAGCCGGGAACTTGTGAGGTGTGCATGTCCTGGTGAGCCTCCACCTTTTATAGGTGGGTGCAGCCTCGACTGTACAGAGACAGACCAGACCAGCTGCAACACACAGACACTTCAAACCTCATCTGAGGACAAAAAACATATACATACATATATATATATATATCTTACTATTAAAAAAATAATGAAGTTAGGGTTCCTTTACAATGTCAGAAGGAGGAAGGCACTAAGGCACCGCCTTCCGCCCCTCGACGCCCTCGCGGTGCCCCCTCCTTCTGACAGGAACTTCCTACAGACCAGGTATGAATGATGCCTGAGTGGACATACAAAACTCACAAGTTCCTGGCTCTCACGGCTCCTACGCAGAGGGTTAGTCGAAGAAGGAGGGGCATCGCGAGGGGCGTCGGGGGACGGGGGACTGTGCCTCACTGCCCTCCCCTTCTCCAAGAAACCCGTCTTCAACCGAGTCGAGAGAGCCGGGAACTTGTGAGGTGTGCATGTCCTGGTGAGCCTCCACCTTTTATAGGTGGGTGCAGCCTCGACTGTACAGAGACAGACCAGACCAGCTGCAACACACAGACACTTCAAACCTCATCTGAGGACAAAAAACATATACATACATATATATATATATCTTACTATTAAAAAAATAATGAAGTTAGGCTTCCTTTACAATGTCAGAAGGAGGAAGGCACTAAGGCACCGCCTTCCGCCCCTCGACGCCCTCGCGGTGCCCCCTCCTTCTGACAGGAACTTCCTACAGACCAGGTATGAATGATGCCTGAGTGGACATACAAAACTCACAAGTTCCTGGCTCTCACGGCTCCTATGCAGAGGGTTAGTCGAAGAAGGAGGGGCATCGTGAGGGGCGTCGGGGGACGGGGGACTGTGCCTCACTGCCCTCCCCTTCTCCAAGAAACCCGTCTTCAACCGAGTCGAGAGAGCCGGGAACTTGTGAGGTGTGCATGTCCTGGTGAGCCTCCACCTTTTATAGGTGGGTGCAGCCTCGACTGTACAGAGACAGACCAGACCAGCTGCACCACAGAGACACTTCAAACCTCATCTGAGGACAGAAAACATATACATACATATATATATATCTTACCATTAAAAAAATAATAAAGTTAGGGTTCCTTTACAATGTCAGAAGGAGGAAGGCACTAAGGCACCGCCTTCCGCCCCTCGACGCCCTCGCGGTGCCCCCTCCTTCTGACAGGAACTTCCTACAGACCAGGTATGAATGATGCCTGAGTGGACATACAAAACTCACAAGTTCCTGGCTCTCACGGCTCCTATGCAGAGGGTTAGTCGAAGAAGGAGGGGCATCGCGAGGGGCGTCGGGGGACGGGGGACTGTGCCTCACTGCCCTCCCCTTCTCCAAGAAACCCGTCTTCAACCGAGTCGAGAGAGCCGGGAACTTGTGAGGTGTGCATGTCCTGGTGAGCCTCCACCTTTTATAGGTGGGTGCAGCCTCGACTGTACAGAGACAGACCAGACCAGCTGCACCACACAGACACTTCGAACCTCATCTGAGGACAAAAAACATATACATACATATATATATATATATATATCGTACTATTAAAAAAATAATAAAGTTACGGTTCCTTTACAATGTCAGAAGGAGGGAGGCACTAAGGCACCGCCTTCCGCCCCTCGACGCCCTCGCGGTGCCCCCTCCTTCTGACAGGAACTTCCTACAGACCAGGTATGAATGATGCCTGAGTGGACATACAAAACTCACAAGTTCCTGGCTCTCACGGCTCCTCTTCAGAGGGTTAGTCGAAGAAGGAGGGGCATCGCGAGGGGCGTCGGGGGACGGGGGACTGTGCCTCACTGCCCTCCCCTTCTCCAAGAAACCCGTCTTCAACCGAGTCGAGAGAGCCGGGAACTTGTGAGGTGTGCATGTCCTGGTGAGCCTCCACCTTTTATAGGTGGGTGCAGCCTCGACTGTACAGAGACAGACCAGACCAGCTGCACCACACAGACACTTCAAACCTCATCTGACGACAGAAAACATATACATACATATATATATATCTTACCATTAAAAAAATAATAAAGTTAGGGTTCCTTTACAATGTCAGAAGGAAGAAGGCACTAAGGCACCGCCTTCCGCCCCTCGACGCCCTCGCGGTGCCCCCTCCTTCTGACAGGAACTTCCTACAGACCAGGTATGAATGATGCCTGAGTGGACATACAAAACTCACAAGTTCCTGGCTCTCACGGCTCCTATGCAGAGGGTTAGTCGAAGAAGGAGGGGCATCGCGAGGGGCGTCGGGGGACGGGGGACTGTGCCTCACTGCCCTCCCCTTCTCCAAGAAACCCGTCTTCAACCGAGTCGAGAGAGCCGGGAACTTGTGAGGTGTGCATGTCCTGGTGAGCCTCCACCTTTTATAGGTGGGTGCAGCCTCGACTGTACAGAGACAGACCAGACCAGCTGCACCACACAGACACTTCGAACCTCATCTGAGGACAAAAAACATATACATACATATATATATATATATCGTACTATTAAAAAAATAATAAAGTTACGGTTCCTTTACAATGTCAGAAGGAGGGAGGCACTAAGGCACCGCCTTCCGCCCCTCGACGCCCTCGCGGTGCCCCCTCCTTCTGACAGGAACTTCCTACAGACCAGGTATGAATGATGCCTGAGTGGACATACAAAACTCACAAGTTCCTGGCTCTCACGGCTCCTCTGCAGAGGGTTAGTCGAAGAAGGAGGGGCATCGCGAGGGGCGTCGGGGGACGGGGGACTGTGCCTCACTGCCCTCCCCTTCTCCAAGAAACCCGTCTTCAACCGAGTCGAGAGAGCCGGGAACTTGTGAGGTGTGCATGTCCTGGTGAGCCTCCACCTTTTATAGGTGGGTGCAGCCTCGACTGTACAGAGACAGACCAGACCAGCTGCACCACACAGACACTTCAAACCTCATCTGAGGACAGAAAACATATACATACATATATATATATATCTTACTATTAAAAAAATAATAAAGTTAGGCTTCCTTTACAATGTCAGAAGGAGGAAGGCACTAAGGCACCGCCTTCCGCCCCTCGACGCCCTCGCGGTGCCCCCTCCTTCTGACAGGAACTTCCTACAGACCAGGTATGAATGATGCCTGAGTGGACATACAAAACTCACAAGTTCCTGGCTCTCACGGCTCCTATGCAGAGGGTTAGTGGAAGAAGGAGGGGCATCGCGAGGGGCGTCGGGGGACGGGGGACTGTGCCTCACTGCCCTCCCCCTCTCCAAGAAACCCGTCTTCAACCGAGTCGAGAGAGCCGGGAACTTGTGAGGTGTGCATGTCCTGGTGAGCCTCCACCTTTTATAGGTGGGTGCAGCCTCGACTGTACAGAGACAGACCAGACCAGCTGCACCACACAGACACTTCAAACCTCATCTGAGGACAGAAAACATATACATACATATATATATATCTTACCATTAAAAAAATAATAAAGTTAGGGTTCCTTTACAATGTCAGAAGGAGGAAGGCACTAAGGCACCGCCTTCCGCCCCTCGACGCCCTCGCGGTGCCCCCTCCTTCTGACAGGAACTTCCTACAGACCAGGTATGAATGATGCCTGAGTGGACATACAAAACTCACAAGTTCCTGGCTCTCACGGCTCCTATGCAGAGGGTTAGTCGAAGAAGGAGGGGCATCGCGAGGGGCGTCGGGGGACGGGGGACTGTGCCTCACTGCCCTCCCCTTCTCCAAGAAACCCGTCTTCAACCGAGTCGAGAGAGCCGGGAACTTGTGAGGTGTGCATGTCCTGGTGAGCCTCCACCTTTTATAGGTGGGTGCAGCCTCGACTGTACAGAGACAGACCAGACCAGCTGCACCACACAGACACTTCGAACCTCATCTGAGGACAAAAAACATATACATACATATATATATATATATATATCGTACTATTAAAAAAATAATAAAGTTACGGTTCCTTTACAATGTCAGAAGGAGGGAGGCACTAAGGCACCGCCTTCCGCCCCTCGACGCCCTCGCGGTGCCCCCTCCTTCTGACAGGAACTTCCTACAGACCAGGTATGAATGATGCCTGAGTGGACATACAAAACTCACAAGTTCCTGGCTCTCACGGCTCCTCTGCAGAGGGTTAGTCGAAGAAGGAGGGGCATCGCGAGGGGCGTCGGGGGACGGGGGACTGTGCCTCACTGCCCTCCCCTTCTCCAAGAAACCCGTCTTCAACCGAGTCGAGAGAGCCGGGAACTTGTGAGGTGTGCATGTCCTGGTGAGCCTCCACCTTTTATAGGTGGGTGCAGCCTCGACTGTACAGAGACAGACCAGACCAGCTGCACCACACAGACACTTCAAACCTCATCTGAGGACAGAAAACATATACATACATATATATATATCTTACCATTAAAAAAATAATAAAGTTAGGCTTCCTTTACAATGTCAGAAGGAGGGAGGCACTAAGGCACCGCCTTCCGCCCCTCGACGCCCTCGCGGTGCCCCCTCCTTCTGACAGGAACTTCCTACAGACCAGGTATGAATGATGCCTGAGTGGACATACAAAACTCACAAGTTCCTGGCTCTCACGGCTCCTATGCAGAGGGTTAGTCGAAGAAGGAGGGGCATCGCGAGGGGCGTCGGGGGACGGGGGACTGTGCCTCACTGCCCTCCCCTTCTCCAAGAAACCCGTCTTCAACCGAGTCGAGAGAGCCGGGAACTTGTGAGGTGTGCATGTCCTGGTGAGCCTCCACCTTTTATAGGTGGGTGCAGCCTCGACTGTACAGAGACAGACCAGACCAGCTGCACCACACAGACACTTCAAACCTCATCTGAGGACAAAAAACATATACATACATATATATATATCGTACTATTAAAAAAATAATAAAGTTAGGGTTCCTTTACAATGTCAGAAGGAGGAAGGCACTAAGGCACCGCCTTCCGCCCCTCGACGCCCTCGCGGTGCCCCCTCCTTCTGACAGGAACTTCCTACAGACCAGGTTTGAATGATGCCTGAGTGGACATACAAAACTCACAAGTTCCTGGCTCTCACGGCTCCTCTGCAGAGGGTTAGTCGAAGAAGGAGGGGCATCGCGAGGGGCGTCGGGGGACGGGGGACTGTGCCTCACTGCCCTCCCCCTCTCCAAGAAACCCGTCTTCAACCGAGTCGAGAGAGCCGGGAACTTGTGAGGTGTGCATGTCCTGGTGAGCCTCCACCTTTTATAGGTGGGTGCAGCCTCGACTGTACAGAGACAGACCAGACCAGCTGCACCACACAGACACTTCAAACCTCATCTGAGGACAAAAAACATATACATACATATATATATATCTTACTATTAAAAAAATAATAAAGTTAGGCTTCCTTTACAATGTCAGAAGGAGGGAGGCACTAAGGCACCGCCTTCCGCCCCTCGACGCCCTCGCAGTGCCCCCTCCTTCTGACAGGAACTTCCTACAGACCAGGTATGAATGATGCCTGAGTGGACATACAAAACTCACAAGTTCCTGGCTCTCACGGCTCCTACGCAGAGGGTTAGTCGAAGAAGGAGGGGCATCGCGAGGGGCGTCGGGGGACGGGGGACTGTGCCTCACTGCCCTCCCCTTCTCCAAGAAACCCGTCTTCAACCGAGTCGAGAGAGCCGGGAACTTGTGAGGTGTGCATGTCCTGGTGAGCCTCCACCTTTTATAGGTGGGTGCAGCCTCGACTGTACAGAGACAGACCAGACCAGCTGCAACACACAGACACTTCAAACCTCATCTGAGGACAAAAAACATATACATACATATATATATATATCTTACTATTAAAAAAATAATGAAGTTAGGGTTCCTTTACAATGTCAGAAGGAGGAAGGCACTAAGGCACCGCCTTCCGCCCCTCGACGCCCTCGCGGTGCCCCCTCCTTCTGACAGGAACTTCCTACAGACCAGGTATGAATGATGCCTGAGTGGACATACAAAACTCACAAGTTCCTGGCTCTCACGGCTCCTACGCAGAGGGTTAGTCGAAGAAGGAGGGGCATCGCGAGGGGCGTCGGGGGACGGGGGACTGTGCCTCACTGCCCTCCCCTTCTCCAAGAAACCCGTCTTCAACCGAGTCGAGAGAGCCGGGAACTTGTGAGGTGTGCATGTCCTGGTGAGCCTCCACCTTTTATAGGTGGGTGCAGCCTCGACTGTACAGAGACAGACCAGACCAGCTGCACCACACAGACACTTCAAACCTCATCTGAGGACAGAAAACATATACATACATATATATATATCTTACCATTAAAAAAATAATAAAGTTAGGCTTCCTTTACAATGTCAGAAGGAGGAAGGCACTAAGGCACCGCCTTCCGCCCCTCGACGCCCTCGCGGTGCCCCCTCCTTCTGACAGGAACTTCCTACAGACCAGGTATGAATGATGCCTGAGTGGACATACAAAACTCACAAGTTCCTGGCTCTCACGGCTCCTATGCAGAGGGTTAGTCGAAGAAGGAGGGGCATCGCGAGGGGCGTCGGGGGACGGGGGACTGTGCCTCACTGCCCTCCCCCTCTCCAAGAAACCCGTCTTCAACCGAGTCGAGAGAGCCGGGAACTTGTGAGGTGTGCATGTCCTGGTGAGCCTCCACCTTTTACAGGTGGGTGCAGCCTCGACTGTACAGAGACAGACCAGACCAGCTGCACCACACAGACACTTCAAACCTCATCTGAGGACAGAAAACATATACATACATATATATATATATATATATCTTACTATTAAAAAAATAATAAAGTTAGGGTTCCTTTACAATGTCAGAAGGAGGAAGGCACTAAGGCACCGCCTTCCGCCCCTCGACGCCCTCGCGGTGCCCCCTCCTTCTGACAGGAACTTCCTACAGACCAGGTATGAATGATGCCTGAGTGGACATACAAAACTCACAAGTTCCTGGCTCTCACGGCTCCTATGCAGAGGGTTAGTCGAAGAAGGAGGGGCATCGCGAGGGGCGTCGGGGGACGGGGGACTGTGCCTCACTGCCCTCCCCTTCTCCAAGAAACCCGTCTTCAACCGAGTCGAGAGAGCCGGGAACTTGTGAGGTGTGCATGTCCTGGTGAGCCTCCACCTTTTATAGGTGGGTGCAGCCTCGACTGTACAGAGACAGACCAGACCAGCTGCACCACACAGACACTTCAAACCTCATCTGAGGACAAAAAACATATACATACATATATATATATCTTACTATTAAAAAAATAATAAAGTTACGGTTCCTTTACAATGTCAGAAGGAGGGAGGCACTAAGGCACCGCCTTCCGCCCCTCGACGCCCTCGCGGTGCCCCCTCCTTCTGACAGGAACTTCCTACAGACCAGGTATGAATGATGCCTGAGTGGACATACAAAACTCACAAGTTCCTGGGTCTCACGGCTCCTCTGCAGAGGGTTAGTCGAAGAAGGAGGGGCATCGCGAGGGGCGTCGGGGGACGGGGGACTGTGCCTCACTGCCCTCCCCTTCTCCAAGAAACCCGTCTTCAACCGAGTCGAGAGAGCCGGGAACTTGTGAGGTGTGCATGTCCTGGTGAGCCTCCACCTTTTATAGGTGGGTGCAGCCTCGACTGTACAGAGACAGACCAGACCAGCTGCACCACACAGACACTTCAAACCTCATCTGAGGACAAACAACATATACATACATATATATATATCGTACTATTAAAAAAATTAATAAAGTTACGGTTCCTTTACAATGTCAGAAGGAGGGAGGCACTAAGGCACCGCCTTCCGCCCCTCGACGCCCTCGCGGTGCCCCCTCCTTCTGACAGGAACTTCCTACAGACCAGGTATGAATGATGCCTGAGTGGACATACAAAACTCACAAGTTCCTGGCTCTCACGGCTCCTCTGCAGAGGGTTAGTCGAAGAAGGAGGGGCATCGCGGGACGGGGGACTGTGCCTCACTGCCCTCCCCTTCTCCAAGAAACCCGTCTTCAACCGAGTCGAGAGAGCCGGGAACTTGTGAGGTGTGCATGTCCTGGTGAGCCTCCACCTTTTATAGGTGGGTGCAGCCTCGACTGTACAGAGACAGACCAGACCAGCTGCACCACACAGACACTTCAAACCTCATCTGAGGACAAACAACATATACATACATATATATATATCGTACTATTAAAAAAATAATAAAGTTACGGTTCCTTTACAATGTCAGAAGGAGGAAGGCACTAAGGCACCGCCTTCCGCCCCTCGACGCCCTCGCGGTGCCCCCTCCTTCTGACAGGAACTTCCTACAGACCAGGTATGAATGATGCCTGAGTGGACATACAAAACTCACAAGTTCCTGGCTCTCACGGCTCCTACGCAGAGGGTTAGTCGAAGAAGGAGGGGCATCGCGAGGGGCGTCGGGGGACGGGGGACTGTGCCTCACTGCCCTCCCCTTCTCCAAGAAACCCGTCTTCAACCGAGTCGAGAGAGCCGGGAACTTGTGAGGTGTGCATGTCCTGGTGAGCCTCCACCTTTTATAGGTGGGTGCAGCCTCGACTGTACAGAGACAGACCAGACCAGCTGCACCACACAGACACTTCAAACCTCATCTGAGGACAAAAAACATATGCATACATACATACATACATACATACATATACATATATATATATATATATGTATATATATATATATATATCTTACTATTAAAAAAATAATAAAGTTAGGGTTCCTTTACAATGTCAGAAGGAGGGAGGCACTAAGGCACCGCCTTCCGCCCCTCGACGCCCTCGCGGTGCCCCCTCCTTCTGACAGGAACTTCCTACAGACCAGGTATGAATAATGCCTGAGTGGACATACAAAACTCACAAGTTCCTGGCTCTCACGGCTCCTCTGCAGAGGGTTAATCGAAGAAGGAGGGGCATCGCGAGGGGGGACGGGGGACTGTGCCTCACTGCCCTCCCCTTCTCCAAGAAACCCGTCTTCAACCGAGTCGAGAGAGCCAGTCCAGGGTGTGTGAGTGTCAATTTCACTCCTATATATGCCCTGCTATCACAGAATGTGTTACTGTGACATCACACACTGTGCTTTGAAGTGTGATGACTGGATACAGGTGTGGAATGGCAACTGTTTGAAAGACACAAAACAATAAATACCATCACTCACATAGACACACACTCACAACAACAGAAGAGAAACAAAGAGAGAGAAAAAATGGTTATCAAGCACATGAGGAAATTAAACATATATATGTACATACATATATATATACATATATATATATAATATATATTTACACACACACACATATATATATATATATATATTCAAACCTCAAGGACAAAAACCAGAGGACAATAACTACAAGAACAACATAAATATGGAGAAAACTAACCTTAGAAACATGCAGGGTGACAGGAGACAGCAGCATTGCAGACATGAGGACAGGCAGACAGTTCAGGCTGTGTGAGAGTCAAGTTCACTCCTATATATGACCTCCTATCGCAGAATGCGTTACTGTGACAACGCAGGCTTTGTGCTTTGAAGTGTGGTGATTGGTGACGTCATTGGAACGGCCTGTGATCTTACGTCACACTAGCCCGGATAAATTTGAAAAAGGCGTTTTCGTTTGAAAACGCTCCAGACTACCGTTTTCACAGAGTTGTGCGTCCACATTGAAACGGCCGAAAACGCTTACGTTCCAGTACTGCGCATGCGTGAAACGCAAGGTGACTCGACCTGCCTCATTTCTGTCTGCTGTTTATTTACTTTCCGGCTCTTTGAAACGTCGCGGCAAAATGTCGAGGAAAAGCGACGAGTTTTTTAAATGGACTAACAATGAGGTGGAGTTGTTGCTGCAAGTAATACAAAAGTACAAAGTTGCAAAAGCGATTGAGAATTAAAGAATTTGAAGAAAAGCTATCTGGAGCATGTACAAACTGATATTAATCTTTAACGGGGCTGTCACAATTTATCACATGATTGCATCACTTGACTAGGCTATGTCCACATGTATGGGTATTTTTGAAAACGTAGATTTTTCTATGCGTTTGTACCTTTTGTCCACACGTTTCGGCCACTGAAAACGGAGAGTTTTAAAAATTCCTGCCTGGGTGGAGATTTTCAAGAACTCCGTTTTTGCGTTTACTATGGACAAGGAAAAGGGAGAAAACGCAGGGTCAAAGGTGTGCGCCTTTTTTGACTTCACACTGTGCGCCAAGTTATTGTTTCGGTGAAATTAATTTCTACAATGGCGGACTTAGACAAAATACTGTTAATTTTACTCTCTGTAGTGTTTAAATGCTTACATACACAGACAGTTACTGTCCCTCCACACATAGGACTCACTTCTGCTTCTTTGCGCCGCCATCTTTGTTTACTCTTTCCCGCCCAGGCGTCTAGACATCTGATTGGCCAACATTTCTACACGGTTAGGAATATATCGCCACCTGTTGCTTTGGCATGCTCCTGGCAGCATTTTCCTTCGTTTTTGGTGTTGAGGTGTGGATGGGATTTTTTTAAAAAACGAAAAATCTCAGTTTTCAGAAATACCCGTGTACGTGTGGACGTAGTCTACAATGTATCATTGTTTTTAAAAAGGCTCCAGTTCGCTTTCCACAATGCTACGCGAAAACGGCGTCAAATGTATACGCTTTGGAGAGCGTTTTCAAAACGCTGCGCTTTCCTTGACCGAAAACGCTGTCTCAGTGTGGACGGAAGGCCAAAACGGAGAGAAAAAGATGCGTTTTCAAACGAAAACGCATCTGAGTGATGAGTCATGATAGCATTACAGGCTGTTCACTTTTAAGTGTGGTAATTAGAAATATTGCAAAATAAAATACACACAAATATACTGTAAGAAAAGGCTTTTATTTTTTAGTATATGCTGAATTATCAGTTTCAAAGCTACTCTACCAGAGTTTCACTAAAAAATTAAACAAAGGATAAGTTTTAACCCTTTCATGCATGAATTATGACAACCTCTCGGCGAATAGCTTCTCTAAAATCAATAGAAACCCAACATTAAGTTCAGCTGAAGGTCAAACTGCAACAAAAAACTCTTTAATCAACAGTTTACGTTAAAAACGGCTTCTTTTTTTGGAAAAAAAAAATAAACGAACAGAAATCCCAGTACAGTACAGTTCCTTTGTATCGTGCTGCTGCCACCTGCTGCTCTGGGGTGGGAACAACAACACTTTGGATTTGCGTTCGTTATCAGCAACAAATGAGTTTTACTTTTGAGGCTGCAGTTTTTGGTTATGTTTATTTGTTTTTCTTCGAAGAGCCGAAAGACTTTCAGTTACTTATGATAAACTGTTTGTCTTATACAAACAGATAAATACAGAAAACAAAGAAGAAAACAAAGCTTGTATTCTATTTGATTTTCAAGATATTGAACTTCATTTTTTCTATTTCACCGAGTTCTTTTTTCCATGTACTTTTTGTGCAAAATTTTTTTTAATAATCAGATTAATGTTTATTTTAAAATTAAGAATTATTTATATTTTTCATATTTGCTATATACTGAGCTGAAACATCCTTCTGTGTAGTCATGTAACACATTATTTTAAAATAATATATTTTAAACAGGTGGATGCAGGAATTAAGAGTTAAAACAGAGTCTTGTTCCATTTAAGCTATCTTTATTTCACATTTATTTGTACACAATAAATACAGTTAAACATCCATGGGTGTGTAAATACGACGCCTGGCAGCCTCCGCATAGCCGACACTGTAAAACGTGGGAGTTTTACGTCCTTTTTTAAAAAAATGAATTTCAGATTCTGACTTGATGCATAATCAAGACCAGTAAACAGGTTAACAAAAAATTCTCTAATGGAAAAGAAACTTTAGTTATTCTTTTAATACAACAGGGTAAATGCAAACTTCAAAAATAAGTTTGATGTCATTCCGATCTCAAGGAGATCAACGAGAACGCAGCGTCACGGCTGATGGATACCTCTTTTCCTCTGATCAGATTCAGCTACAGTTTAATTGTTTTTGTTTTCTTAAAATCCTAATACTAAAAAAAAAAAAGGGGGGAAAAAGCTGTGCCATTACTTGCACAGATATCCATCTCTAAGCTCTCCGTAAACTATCAATACGATCGATAAGTCATATCTCAATCAAAGACACTACAATGGCTATTTACGGCTAAATAACAGGAAGTATTGATACCAATACGGCTGGTAAACAAACATCAAACAGGAAATATTGTACAAAATTGTCAGGGTCCTGGGTCTGAGCGACCCAGGATCCCTGAGCAGTTATGAATTATATTATTATTATTATTATTATTATTATTATTATTATTGTATGTATATTTGGTGTTGCTGTCCTTCTCCCTGTTTGCGTGTGTATGTATATGTGTTTCGGTGGGCGCCTTCAGGCCTGGTGGGTGTGGCCCTGCTGACGGTCTGGCCACACCCGAAGCCACACACCTGCTGCTGATCAGGCCTCGTCGGGGGAGCTACTTAGGAGAGTCTTGGAGCTCCCACCGATGCGGGATCATTCCATGAGACTCCACGTTAGTCATCCAGTTGAACTGAGTTAGTGTGTGTATGCCCGCGGTTATATGTGTCCTGACGGCTGCGTCTATTGTGTCCCCAGGAGAAGTGTGGAGCGCCAAACAGCAGCCAGCACGAGGGGTGCTGAGACACGGGAGCGGAGAGCACTGAGACACGGACTATTCACGGACAGACACGACACGGGAGTCAGGGAAAGCACGGGGATTTATTGTTGTTTTGTACCATACACTGTAAATAAACGCACTGTTTGTACATAGAGCACCGCGCCTGGGTCCTCCTTCCCCACACCCCCCACGGTTTGCCATGCCAAACCGTGACAAAAACATCCACAATACTGAAAAGGAATAAGAAGACATCAGAAACTGCTTCGCTATAGATTTTAAACTGGACAGCTAGCAGCTCAGGATGGTTTCCTCCTTAAAAATAAAAGGCATCTTTAAACTGCACATGCTCAGTGTAAACTGTCCTCCCCAACAGCGACTGCTACTGGCATCATTAGTGTCGTAAAAACAGTTTTTTTCTGTATTATGCAACATAAAAACAAAAGAGTTAGACTGTGTGTTTGTGTGTTTACGTGCTATGTTTCCCACTTTAAACTTTTCCTAAACATTAGAAGGGGAAAAAAAGATAAGGGATCCAAAACAATCACAGGTAAAATTGCCACTTTTCCCTTGTTTGTGTAACCGCGAGCGGTCACGTGTGTCGGCGGAGAGGACCAGCCTCTTTTCGAGACTTTTGGTTTGCTCACAAGTGCAGCTCTGTTGCATAGACGTGAATTTGATGGTGGTAACAAAGAGCTACGACGTGAGACACAACGGGGGCGAAATCATAACTATAACATAAAAAATTCTTTCTTCAATCCATAAACGAGGAGAAATTCTGCAGCTAAGGCATCCATAACACGATCAGTTAGAAGTGATGTTTTCCGACGAGCTGAAGGAAGAACTTCTCTGTTTTCTTGCAGAGACTTTAACCCTTGTGCGCCCTGGACCAAAAAAAAAAAAGAAGGGGGGGGGTCACGCAGACCCCGGCAGCGCGGACCCAGGTCTTGTCGCGAAACAGGGCGCCGGTTCGCGGTGGGGTCAGATGGGGGTCCAGCGGACCCCCGGCTATAGCGGGTCTCGTCACAGCGTCGGACAAAGGCACCTAATTGGTTGTAACCCTCCATCGATCGCGTAAGTTACGATGGCAAACCTTGGGGTCTGGAGGGACCCCAAAGCACCACGGCAACAACTCTCAACTTCACATCATCATCATCATCGTCTCCTTCTCGAGAGTGTTCGCGTACACCGGCCTCAGTGAGGACCTCGGACTCTCCGTTCCTCCTCGACCTCCTTCCTCCTTCTCCCCCGTTCTCCTGCTCCCCGCAGGCAAGCGCTTAGCCGGATGGGCCCCGGGTTACGCGTAAACCGGCCCAAGTGGGGACCGCGGGCGCTCTGTGCTCCGTGGGTACTCTGTGACCCCTTAGTGATCATGATGGGGTATTTCGCCACCCCACACCACATTCGTAAGTTACGATGGCAAATACTGGGGTCTCGAGGGACCCCGAACCACCGGAGCAAACATCTCTCAACTTCACATAATCATAATCATCATCATCATCATCATCGTCTCCTTCCTCCTTCTCCTTGGTCCTTCTACCCTGCACTTGCAAATGCTCAGCTTTACAGAGGGTAGTCTTCACGTAAACCGGCCCTCTCCTCAGTTCTCCTGGGCCTCGCTGTTGGACGCTTGGCTTTACAGAGGGCAGAGTTCGCGTAAACCGCCCTCCTTGAGGGCCTCAGACTCTCCCTGCCGCCTTCCTACCTCCTTCTGCTCCATTCTCCTGCTCCTCGCAGGCAAGCGCTTAGCCGGGTGGGCCCCAAGTTACGCGTAAAACGGCCTTCGCGAGGACTGGGGGTGCTCTCTACTACGTGGGTACACTGTGACCCCTTACTAATGGCGATGGGGTATTTCGCAACCCCAATGCACATTCGTAAGTTACGATGACAAACACTGGGGTCTGGAGGGACCCCGAAACGTCGGAGGAAACAACTCTCAACTTCAGATCATCATCATCATCATCGTCTCCTTCTTGGCAGTGTTCGCGTAAACCGGCCTAAGTAAGGACCTCGGACGCTACCTGCCTTCTAGTCCTCCCTCCTTCTCCTCGGTTCTCCTGTGCCTTGCTGTCGGACGCTTAGCTTTGCAGAGGGCAGTGTTCGCGTAAACTGGCCTCTATGAGGACCTCGGACGCCCCCTGCATCCTTGTCCTCCTACCTCCTGCTCCTCGGTTCTCCTGCTCCTCGCAGGGGAGGGCTTAGCCGGACGGGCCCAGGTTACACGTAAACTGGCCTAAGTGAGGACCTCGGACTCTCCCTGCCTCCTAGTCCTCCTTCCTCCTTCTGATCTGTTCTCCTGCTCCTCGAAGGCGAGCACCTTGCCGGATCAGCCCCGGGTTATGCATAAACCGGCCTAAGCGAGGACCTCGGACTCTCTCTGACTCCCTGTCCTCTTTCCTCCTTCTGCTCCGTTCTCCTGCGCCTTGCAGGTGAGCGCTTTGCCGGATGGGCCCCGAGTTACGCGTAAACAGGCCTAACTCGGGACCTCGGGCGCTCTGTGTTCCGTGGGTACTGTGTGACCCCTTAGGAATCGCGATGGGGTATTTCGCAACCCCAATGCACATTCGTAAGTTACGATGGCAAACACTGGGGTCTGGAGGGACCCCAAAACGTCGGAGGAAACAACTCTCAACTTCACATCATCATCATCATCTTCTCCTTCTCGGTAGTGTTCGCGTAAACCACCCTAAACGAGGACCTTGGACTCTCCCTGCCTCTTCCTCTTTCTGCTCCGTTCTCCTGCTCCTCGTAGGAGAGCGCTTAGCCGGATGGGCCCCAGGTTATGCGTAAACCGGCCTAAGTGAGGACCTCGGACTCTCCCTGCCTCAGCGTCCTCCTTCTCCTCGGTTCTCCTGCTCCTCGCTGTCGGACGCTTAGCTTTGCAAAGGGCAGTGTTTGCGTAAACCGGCCTCCATGAGGATCTTGGACTCCCCCTGCGTCCTTGTCCTCCTACCTCCTTCTGCTCTGTTCTCCTGCTCCTCGAAGGCAAGCACTTAGCTGGATGAGCCCCGGGTTACACGTAAACCGGCCTAAGCGGGGACCTCAAACTCTCCCTGCCTCCTAGTCCTCCTACCTCCTTCTGTTCCGTTCTCCTGCTCCTCGCAGGCAAGCACTTAGCTGCTGGGCCCCGGGTTACGCGTAAACCGGCCTTCACGAGGACTGGGGGTGCTTTCTACTCCGTGAGTACACTGTGACCCCTTAGTAATCGCGATGGGGTATTTCGCAACCCCAATGCACATTCGTAGGTTACGATGGCTAACACTGGGGTCTGGAGGGACCCCGAACCGCCGGAGGAAACAACTCTCAACTTCACATCATCATCGTCTCCTTTTCGGCAGTGTTCGCGTAAACGGACCTCAGTGAGGACCTCGGACTCTCCCTGCCTCAGCGTCCTCCTTCTTTGTTCTGCTCCGTTCTCCTGCTCCTCGCAGGCGAGCGCTTAGCCGGATGGGCCCCAGGTTACGCGAAAACAGGCCTCCGTGAGGACCTCGGACTCCCCCTTTCTTCTAGTCCTCCTACCTCCTTCTGTTCCTTTCTCCTGCTCCTCGCAGGGGAGCACTTAGCCAGGTGGGCCCCGGGTTACGCGTAAACCGGCCTTCGCGAGGACCGGGGGTGCTCTCTGCTCCGCGATTACTAAGGGGTCAAAGTGTACCCACGATGGGGTATTTCGCAACCCCAATGCACATTCGTAAGTTACGATGGCAAACACTGGGGTATGGGGGGACCCCGAACCGCCGGAGGAAACAACTCTCAACTTCACATCATCATCGTCTCCTTTTCGGCAGTGTTCGCGTAAACGGACCTCAGTGAGGACCTCGGACTCTCCCTGCCTCAGCGTCCTCCTTCTTCGTTCTGCTCCGTTCTCCTGCTCCTCGCAGGCGAGCGCTTAGCCGGATGGGCCCCAGGTTACGCGAAAACAGGCCTCCGTGAGGACCTCGGACTCCCCCTTTCTTCTAGTCCTCCTACCTCCTTCTGTTCCTTTCTCCTGCTCCTCGCAGGGGAGCACTTAGCCAGGTGGGCCCCGGGTTACGCGTAAACCGGCCTTCGCGAGGACCGGGGGTGCTCTCTGCTCCGCGATTACTAAGGGGTCAAAGTGTACCCACGATGGGGTATTTCGCAACCCCAATGCACATTCGTAAGTTACGATGGCAAACACTGGGGTATGGGGGGACCCCGAACCGCCGGAGCAAACAACTCTCAACTTCACCTCATCATCATCATCATCATCATCATCATCGTCTCCTTCTCGGCAGTGTTCGCATAAACCGGCCTAAGTGAGGACTTCGGACTCTCCCTGCCTCCCCGTCCTGCGACCTCCTTCTGCTCCGTTCTCCTGCTCCTCGCAGGTGAGCGCTTTTCCGGATGGGCCTTGGGTTACGCGTAAATGGGCCTAAGTGAGGACCACGGGCTCTCCGTTGCTCCTCGTCTTCCTTGCTCCTTCTCCATCGTTCTCCTGCGCCTCGCTAGTGAAAGAGCAGCTGCTTGGCCTGCCTATTACGCGAACACCGCCCTCCAGTTGGACCTCAGGCTCTCCGAGCCTCCTCGTCCTCCTTGCTCCCTCTACATCCTTGTCACGCTCCTCGCTAGAGTACGCTTAGGTTTGCAGAGGGTGGGTTTTGCGAAAACCGCCGTCGGTGAGGACATCGAGCTCTCCGTTGCTCCTCATCCTCCTTGCTCCTTCTCCATCGTTCTCCTGCGCCTCGCTAGTGAAAGAGCAGCTGCTTGGCCTGCCTATTACGCGAACACCACTCTCTGTTTGGACTTCAGACACTCCTTGCCTCCTCCTCATCTATGCTCCCTTTACATCGTTCTGATGCTCCTCGCTAGCGTACACATAGCTCTGCGGAGGGCGGGTTTCGCGAACACCCCCTTCGGTGAGGACCTTGGGATCTCCATTGCTCCCTGTCTTCCTTGCCCCCTCTACATTGCTCTCAAGTGCCTCGCTAGTGAAAGAGCAGCTGCTTGGCCTGCCTATTACGCGAACACCGCCCTCCGTTTGGACTTCAGAAACTCCTTGCCTCCTCCTCATCCTTGCTCCCTATACATCGTTCTCATGCTCCTCGCTAGCGTACGCTTAGGTCTCCGGAGGGCCGGTTTCGCGAACACCCCCGTCGGTGAGGACCTCGGGCTTTCCGTGTCTCCGTGTCCTCCTTGCTCTCTCTCCATCATTCTCAAGTGCTTCGCTAGTGAAAGCGCAGCTGTTTGGCCTGCCTATTACGCGAACACCGCCCTCCGTTTATGCTCCTCGCTAGTGTATGCTTAGGTCTGTGGAGGGCCGGTTTCGCGAACACCCCCTTCGGTGAGGACCTCGGGCTCTCCATTGCTCCTTGTCCTCCTTGCTCCTTCTCTACCATTGTCATGCGCCTCGCTAGTGAAAGAGAAGCTGTTTGGCCTTCCTATTACGCGAACACCGCCCTCCAGTTGGACCTCGGGCTCTGCGTTGCTCCTTGTACTCCTTGCTCCCTCTACATCGTTCTCAAGTGCCTCGCTAGTGAAAGCGCAGCTGTTTGGCCTGCCTATTACGCGAACACCGTCCTCCATTTATGCTCCTCGCTAGTGTATGCTTAGGTCTGTGGAGGGCCGGTTTCGCGAACACCCCCTTCGGTGAGGACCTCAGGCTCTCCATTGCTCCTCGTCCTCCTTGCTCCTTCTCTACCGTTGTCATGCGCCTCGCTAGTGAAAGAGAAGCTGTTTGGCCTGCCTATTACGCGAACACCGCCCTCCAGTTGGACCTCGGGCTCTGCGTTGCTCCTTGTACTCCTTGCTCCCTCTACATCGTTCTCAAGTGCCTCGCTAGTGAAAGCGCAGCTGTTTGGCCTTCCTATTACGCGAACACCGCCCTCCAGTTGGATCTCGGGCTCTGCGTTGCTTCTCGTACTCCTTGCTCCCTCTACATCGTTCTCAAGTGCCTCGCTAGTGACAGCGCAGCTGTTTGGCCTTCCTATTACGCGAACACCGCCCTCCAGTTGGATCTCGGGCTCTGCGTTGCTTCTCGTACTCCTTGCTCCCTCTACATCGTTCTCAAGTGCCTCGCTAGTGAAAGCGCAGCTGTTTGGCCTGCCTATTACGCGAACACCGCCCTCCGTTTATGCTCCTCGCTAGTGTATGCTTAGGTCTGCGGAGGGCCGGTTTTGCGAACACCCCCTTCGGTGAGGACCTCGGGCTCTCCATTGCTCCTCGTCCTCCTTGCTCCTTCTCCACCGTTGTCATGCGCCTCGCTAGTGAAAGAGAAGCTGTTTGGCCTTCCTATTACGCGAACACCGCCCTCCAGTTGGACCTCGGGCTCTCCATTGCTCCTCGTACTCCTTACTCCCTCTACATCGTTCTCAAGCGCTTCGCTAGTGAAAGAGCAGCTGCTTGGCCTGCCTATTATGTGAACACCACCCTCCAGTTGGACCTGGGGCTCTCCATGCCCCTCGTCCTTCTTGCTCCCTCGCCTTCGTTCTCATCTGCCTCGCTAGTGAAAGACCAGCTATGTGGCCCTCCGTTTGGACTTCAGACACGCCTTGCCTCCTCCTCATCCTTGCTCCCTCTACATCGTTCTCAAGAGCCTCGCTAGCGTACGCTTAGGTCTGCGGAAGGCGGGTTAACTGAACACAGCCTTCCGTTTAGACCTCGGACCCTCAGTGTCTCCTCATCCTCCTTTCCCTTTTTTAAAACATTTTCCTCGCTCTCACGCGCCTCGCTGGCGAGCCCTTAGCTTTGGGGAGGGTGGGTTTCGCGAACACCACCGTCTGTGAGGAACCCAGTACCTCCCACACACACACACACACACACACACACACACACATACAGGAGGCAGTGAGGAGTAGAAGGAGGTTGTTGCTACGCCTGCGTCGCGAAACCAGGGCTCATTGTGTGTGCGCCCGGAGCAGCTATGGGGGAAACACATGGGACAACCGACCAGTTTGGGGCCATGGTTTATTCGACGTGTATTTTCAGTCTGGTTTAACTTGCTAATCTGATCTGAAATACTTTCCTTGAATGTGCCTTAATTTCACCTCTTTTTTATTTCTTCTTTTCTTAGCTTACTGAAAATGTTGGCGACCAAAGGCCGGATCCAGGGATGTGTGCTGCTTGTGCTACTGGCGTTATGTGGGCAAACTGCTCGCTGTCAACATCGATACAAAGGTAAAGTGCAATCCCAGGGTTGTGTGCTGCTTGTGGTACTCGCTTTATGTGGACAAACTGCTTGCTGTCAACATCAATACAAAGATAACAAAAGAATAGCCTAGTGTAACGTAGTGTTTTATGTTTTTTTTTTCTAGAATGATTCAAATGTTACTATCATTTCCCCAACCCCGCAGGCTCTGCGACCCGTGAAGAACTGAGACTCCTTCTGGTCGGTAAAACAGGATCGGGAAAGAGTGCATCCGGAAACACCATCCTGGGGGATGCGAACGCTTTCAAAGGCTGAAGAGGAGAAAGGAGGAAGAACAAAGAAAAAGGGAAGAAGAGGAGAGGATCGAATTGAAGGAGCGGTGTAAATTCTTCCGTCTCGCTTCCCTGGGATTATTTGGCACAGGAGCGTACTTTACATCTTATGTTCTCATGGGGCTCGGTGGAGCCCTTGGATATTCTCAGTTAAAGACACCGAGCTTGACGGTTGGGCGTCTTCTTTACTCGTCGATACCGTGAAAACTGCGTAGGTGTATCACCTACTCGACCTAGTGATCAACGAGTACCGCACCGAAGCATGCAACGGGTGCAAGACCAATCACCCCAGCCAGAGACAACACGAGTGTCTGCGAGTCTTGGTGTCAGGGTCCCTGTGCCTACCCGGTCGGCTCAGTATGGCTACATATGTTTTTCATTTTGTTCCTGCTCTCTCCCTTCCTCTCTTTCCCTCCTCCCTCTGCCAGGGCGGAGCTCACCTGTGGGCTTCTGCCCTTGGTCCACGCACCTGGTCGCCATCACGCACCTGTGGGTCGTTACGAGAGTGTTCCAGCTCCTTTATAAGACGGCAGCTCTGTGTTTCTCGTCGCTGGACCGTTGCCGACCCACATTCCCTGGACCAACCCCTGTGTTTCCTGAGTGATTGAGTGTGCGAGGAGTGGAGTACGTCATCGTGTTTTCTGTGGAGTGTGGAGAGGAGCGTGAGGAGTGGACGGAGTGCATGTGGACTTTCAGCGTCTTTTCCCTTTGTGTGTGGACCCCCGGAGCCCGGCTTCCCCCTCACCTCTGTAAATAGATCACCTGGTGTGCTGTAATAAAGATTCTTGTGTTTCCCAACTCAGAGCCTGCGCGTGTGTCCGTTCCATCCCGCTGTGACACTTGGAGGATGACTTTTACGCTGAACATTATTACAGCATCAGGAAAAGACTCCTCACGCCGCGTTTCATTCCTTCCATTCAACGTCTCCTGATCATGTATTCACAGCCACCGAAGGCGCTGTACAGCACCTGAAACACGGACAGTTTGTTGATATTGTAATCAAAAATACAGCCCCGGGGGGGAGGGGGGGCATTTTAAAAACGCACCCTCCCTATTGCGCATGTCCCTAAAAGGTATGGCCTTCCAGATTGCCTAAGTTGTATCGTGAGTGTAATTTCAAATAAAATAAAATAAAACTCAGAAGCGTCTGTGTGTTGTATTCTTCTTTTTCTTCTTCTTCTTCTTCTTCTTATTATTATTATCATTATTATCATTATTGTGATTATGCTTCATTTTTATGTACTGGGGTATCAATGACCCCCACGCTGCCGCAGCAGCTTCTGTGCGTGGCCCCCAAGTGCTACGTTTTCTTTCCCGATCCCCTGACGAACCCATTAGAATCGCTCTGGGGCACTCTTCGACCCCAAATGATCGTTCTGTTTTTTTCATTTTCATTCACCTGTCTCTACTGAGGGTGGGGTACTTTGGGACCCCCGGGGTCTGGGGCTGCCCCGAAGGGGAGCACAAGGGTTAAATTCAGCATGGCTTTGATTTGATATTGCATTTTACATTCTGCAAAATGCACTGATTTGAGATCAACAGCTTTTTCGAGAGTTATTGGGTGACATCCTTTAAGGTGCAAACTTTTGTCTTTAATCTCCTGGGACCTGGCATATGTGGACATCACATTTTTGGTTGTCTAGGCCACAATACTAAATTTTACTCTACAAGGGCCTGATATCCACTTACGAGGACATTATACTGCCACTGTTCTATCGAAATTTAAAACTAATGTCCTCTTATGTGGATCTCATTTTTCTCAGAACCAAAAATCAGGTTAAAAAAAAAATCAGGTATTTCTTTGTTTTTACATTTATCAGGTCCCAATCAGCCCAAATAGCAAAGAGAAATTAAAAGTGCATGCAATGAAAGAGTTCGGGTCTTAAAGGTTAATCACAATCTTAGCTCTTTCCTGTACTTTCTTACCATTTCTTCTCTACCTTGATTTTTCTGCTTTAAAGGCATTTTATTAATAATTTAATAGGGACATTTTTTGCAATACTGTGGATTTATAGCTGACCAAGACATTAACATGCTGTAGATTTATAGTTAGAAAGTCGTGGTTATATATTTTAAATTACATTGAAATGCAATGGATTTATAATGTTAGAGGAAATTATATTGAAATACTGTGGGGCTGTAGTTCAAAATTTTGGATTAGTTCACTCTAAAATTTTATTGAAATATCGTGAATTTATAGTTGTAAATGTATCGATTTATGATAGACTGGGAAAATATATTGAGACGCTGTCAATTTACATTTGAAAAAATGTGAATTTATAGTTGGAAATTATATTGAAACGCTGTGGATTTATGGCAGACCAATTCCATCCTCTCAGGTAAGTGTTGTCATTTTGTCACTCCCACTTGTGTCTATTATAATGGAGTGCAGATTAATTAAAGCTCAGTTGTTTCATAGGCTGTTCATTTGACTGTCAATTATCTCCAACAAATGTGTTTCACTCAGCTAATGCCAATGCCTTGGTTGAGGTATTCCACTGACCTCATCTGTGACACATGCAGATCAGGTTGCACATTTAATTTGCTGAACCACTGAGGTGGGTGACTGTTCATTTTTAAATCTGTTTGCAGAAACACTGGTTGTAGGAACCTCAGTTGCTTCACTTGTGGGTGAAATAAATGAGGTAAATGGTGCAAGACCGATATTAAGGATGTGTCTGGTGACAAAAACGACTCCTTGGCCCACAGAGTCACGGTCCGCGGATGCAGACTCTGTGGAGGTGAGGTGTGGATTCAAAAGTAGACTCATGGAACAGAACTTGGTTTTAGCAGAAAGCGAGCTGTTTAATAAGGGCTGGTAGAAAAAATACAAAAAAAGGGCAATGGCTGAACTAAACAAAAACCTAAACTGGGGTAAACTAAGATTAAATATGAAAACACCCTGAACATGAATTTGATTGTGAACGAGAAACCTGGACTTAAGACACATGAACTCCTGAAACATAAGACATGGAAAACAGATGACCTGACAATGAACAAAAGGAGACAGGACTTAAATACACAGAAGGGTAACGAGGGAAGTGGAAACACATGGGGAACACAGCTAAACGTAAACTGTGAAAACACGAGCTTGACACAGGGGTCCAGAGGACACGGGAGAAGAAGACAATACATGACTAAGACACAAAAAGGACGAGGGAGACTTAAACACAAGGGAAACGACACACTCACACACTGAAGACACGACATAGACAACATAGTGAGGGAAACAAACATGGGAGGAACCTAAACCGATAAGAACTAAACAGGGAAACAGATAAGTGAAAACAGAACAAACAGAATCCTAAACTATTTTTATAAAATTATATAACTTAGAGCATAATACAAAAAGGCACAAAACTCAAAATGCTGGGTCAAAGTGACCATGACACACATACACAACTGGAGCTATAAAAAAAAGGAATGAAGAGCTGAAAGATTTGTGTTAACTCTGGTAGCAATAGTTTCTTCTTCGTTTCTTTGAAGACCTCCTTGGACAACATTTTGTTCACTCTCTTCAGATCCATTTATATCTGAGGGTTCAGGAAGCAGGATGTGAGACTGTTCATGTTCAAAGCAGTTTACAGAAACACTGGTTGTAGGAACCTTGGCTGTTTCACTGGTGGGGAACTGTTCAGTTCCCTGCTGACTTTCAGTTGTCAAATTGAATTTGTGAATACGTTCTTGTTCCCTTGTTGTGCTCGAGGTTGAGCAAGTACTCCCAGTGCACTAATGAAAACCTGTCCATTCTCTCTCTTGCTTCCCCTGCTCTTCTTTCCTCCATTTCCCTCTGCAATCTGATATCCCCCCTAATCAAATCTAACAATTCATCTTCCCTATCCTCCTTTCTCTTTTGGCTTCTTTGCTCCAGCTGGCCCTCACCCTCATCTTCCTGCTCTTCTTCAACCTGCTCTTGGAACTGCCGAACTGGGCCTTTGAGTGTCCTCCTGGATGGAGGCAATTAGGACTGGAGGCCTGGTAGAAAGCCGTCCTAACTCCTCATCCATAAGGGGCAAACCAGGGCAGTGTAGCAGCAGTGGCCTTACCACATTCACCTGACGTTGGATACATGCAATCCTAAAGGCAGAGGAAATCAAAATTGGCAACAGCACAGTTTCGCACAAATAACTAAATTTTATTTTAGTTAAAAAAATATATTTGAATACTACATATATAAACTATATATAATATAATGATATATATCACACTATAGTACATTTTTTGTATGTTCAGCAAATAGTTTATATAATCACCACTATTACTTTTTTACATTTAAATTAGAAAATAAAAAATCTGAAGTACTCATTCACTTGTAATGATCCGTTGTGACACACACTAAATGATCCTCACACAGTCCCCATGACTCGAGAGCTTCCCCAAGGCCTCTGGCTATCATTTCACCTGTGTGGTCATCAGGAAAATAGCCTGTCTGTAAACATCAGCTGAAGAGTGTCCAGTCTCAGATGAAATGCACCGTCCTGCTCATATAGGGGTGCGTTGTGTGCCTTGTCCACATATCCATTGTTGCAGCGTAGTATGCAAAGTTGTGGACTTCCTCCTCTACTTTGGCCCGACACTCGTAATATAAACAAGGCAACTCGTGTGTTTTCGGATGGGCATTGTGTACTTGGAGTCGAGTATTTTTACTAATGCACAAAACCTGTTTCTCAACAGTGTAAAAAGGGATCATATCTTTGCAGATATAAGTTGCAATGGCGGCTGTTATCTCCTTCCATTTTCGTGAGTCTTTGTTATGTGGTGTGCCACGGCACTCTTCTGCATAACAGTTTACAAACTGCACACCGTTGCTGTACCTCCACGCCACAGTGGCTGAGTTTTGGGCTCCAGTGAAAAGGTTTTTGTTGTCTCGGCGGAGTTTAATAAACTCCTCCGTCTGCTCCTTGTTACCTAAAATATATAAGAGGCCATTGGAGTAAATTTTGTTTACTACCATCTAACACAACATGGTTACTCAGCAAGCATCCTGTACGTTTTCTGGTTGATGTTTGTACAGCATTTAATATTCAGCTGTGTGAAAACTAATATACAACTTTTATGTTTAAAAAGGAGCGGGACCCTGCATCTACGTAAGTTACATAAGTTTAACGAATGCTAAGAGTTTAACTTAACATTTATAATAATAATAATAATAATTAAATGTCACATTTTTATCGCTAAGTCAAAAATACCCTACATTTAAAAATGAATGTTTCCTCTGCCGCTGTCTCTACCACCTCAGTACCTCAGTACACCTAACCCATCCTTCAAATCCAGGGAAAAGGAGGACGCACTTGTGGGCCGTATTTGGAGCAGCCTTCAACTTGGGACAGCCTTTGTCGCCTCACTGTGGCGTATTCAGCCTTCAAATGTGGCCTCCTAAGGTTGCGGCCCCTGAACTGGGACACAGCTTTTGTTTACATTTTCACTTTTAGTCTTTGGAATCTGAGCGTCCATCTTTTACATTTTTAAGATAAGTTTTAGCAATTTAATTTCCCATCTTTGTTTTTCCAGCTTCCACCTTTGTAATTTCAGTTTCTATCTTTGTCTTCTATATATCACCTTATGGAGGTAAACACAGACGACACGGAGCTCTTAGTTCTCACTCCTGCTTTATTCCTCTCTTCACATCAACTGAACACATCGCACCACAAAACACAGCAACACGCTTCCTCAAAACTGGGTGTGAGTGAAGCCCTCTAGTGGTCCACCACAACCTCTTCCAATGCTCTCTGGAATTCCATTAAATCTCTCCTCTCATTTTCTGTTTCAATATTTGCATTTTTCTGTATTTGCCTCCAGAATTCAGCTTGCAGGTGTGTGATTTCAGTTGCTTTTTTTTTTTCTTGTGGCTTTTCAGTCACTTTCAGTGCCAACTGCATTTTATTCTTCTCTCCCATTGCTCTCTAGACCACCATCATTTTCATCTTTGCCTTTTTATGCCAAGAGAACTGATTTTATACATATTTGGATCCATAATGATTAAAACTAATTAAATGAATGAACTGAACATATTAATTAAAAAACTACTTAAGATTGAATGAAATTGTAACAATTCTTATTCTTTATTATTCTTTTGTCAGTGGTATTCTTATTCTTTGAATCCAATTCAAAAATGTCAGTTTGCATATGTAATGTTAGACTTGTTATTAGGCTATTTACATCACTCTTTATGCCTTTTTAGAGCCCGTTAGTAGGTCAGAGTCCTGTCAGCGGGGCTTCCAAATTCGGGGTTATCACATGGGTCATGAAGTCTTCAAATATTTAGTGCTTTGCTAATTTAAAAAAAATACTTGTTTCCTGTTAGAAAGGCATCTTAAACTTCTATGCTGCTATATCTCTCTGGTGAAGCTATGGTCTGCCGGACTTAACGGAGATGATGGGACTCTTTCATTCATGCCTGAGCATGGACTTTTGTCTATAGCCATAAATAGGCAAGACGTTTCAAGGCAACAGTGTTTATTCAGTTTATTCACAGCACTCATGTTCGCATCACCCAGATGTTCAGCATAGACTCACAAGTCTACAACATGTCTCAGAGAAAACAGCACAAAAGAAAGAAAGTTTGCGCCGGCTCTCCTAGCTGGGGTGACCAGCCAAATAACCCAGATCATGTTTTATCAATCTGAACAAGTTGTGAAGAAATGGATTAAACAAACAGAGAGAAGAGAATTCAACTAGAGGACACATACAGAGAGATGGAAGCCTAAAATAAACACAAACAAACAAGACATGACAGTTTGGGAATGATCTTTAGTCAAGCATGGCAGTTATTATAAATTTGAGTACAGATTACAAATTATAAACTTGATTACAGAAAATAAGAAAAACAATGCTCAGTTACAAGAAATGTACAGTTGCAAGAAATGCAATCAATAAATGAGGAGATAAACTGGAAGCTCCAAGACACACAAAAAAATCAGGTTTGCAAGTAATGCTTATGAACCACTGAAGTTCTGTGTCCAGCCATTGACGGCTCCCACGCCGCCACTTGGAGGCTCAGGAGAGCCTTCCAAGCCGCCTGCTCCATTAGAGGTCCTCATGCCAGCTGGTCCTGCCAAGCTGCCTGAGGAACTTCGCCTGGGCTGCCGCTGTTGGACGTGCAGCCGGCCTCCAGAACGGCTTTTCCTTCGTTGCTGGACGTAGTTGTCTGCCAGGCCTGCCTGTCCGCGCTGCTGGTGCTGCAGCCATCCACCAGACCTGCTTTGCCTTCACCTGCACTACCACGGTCTTCCACATGGCCAGCCTCAGGACCTGCTTTGTCTCCGTCACCGCCACTGGACACGCAGTCATCCGCCAGACCTGCCTCGCCTGCGCCGCTGGTGTTGCAGCCGACCGCTAGACTTGCCTCGTCTGCGCCACTGGTGCAGTCTTCCACACGGTCAGCCTCCGGATCTGCTTCTCTTTCACCACTCGACTGTTTTCAATTCAACTCAATTCAATTAAATTTTTATAGCACCAAATTACAACAACAGTCGCCTCAATGCGCTTTATATTGTAAGGTAGACCCTACAATAATACATACAGAGAAAAAACCCAACAATCATATGGCACTTTGGCGACAGTAGGAAGGAAAAACTCCCTTTTAACAGGAAGAAACCTCCGGCAGAACCAGGCTCAGGGAGGGGCAGCCATCTGCCGCGACCAGCTGGGGTGAGAGAAGGAAGACAGGATAGAAGACATGTTGTGGAAGAGAGACAGAAATTAATAACAGGATTGTTTCAATGCAGAGAGGTCTATTAACACATACTGAGTGAGAAAGATGACTTAAAAAATACATACTCAGTGCATCACGGGAATCCCCCAACAGCCTACACCTATTGCAGCATAACTCAGGGTCACTTGATCCATCCCCAACTATATGCTCTAGCAAAAAGGAAAGTTTTAAGCCCAATCTTAAAAGTAGAGATAGTGTCTGTCTCCCAAATCCAAACTGGAAGCTGGTTCGATAGAAGAGGGGCCTGAAAACTGAAGGCTCTGCCTCCCATTCTACTTTTAAATACTCTAGGCACAACAAGTAAGCCTGCAGTGCGAGAGTGAAGTGCTCTAATGAGGTGATATGGTACTATAAGGTCATTAAGATAAGATGGGGCCTGATTATTTAAGATCTTGTTAGGGTTTTGTTTTCCTTGAAATCCATTTAACCATTATTTTAACCATTAAAGCAGAAATAATGAAATCTTCTAAAAGTTTATAGTTCAAATTCAAACATCAGTTTCAGTCAATTAAGCTCAAAATCATTGTTTGCAACTCAGATTTACAAAACTAATTAGTCTAGAATTTAAATTCTGGAGTCATACAATAAAGAACCAGTATTTCCCACACAGATTTTAAGGTTTATGATATAATTAATAACCAAACTTGACAAAGTATGGTGATGTCTGAATTTCTGAATCTCTTACACTTCACTAACACAAATGCAGTGTTTACCTGTACGGAGACTGACAACAACTTCACTTTACTCAACATTTACATTCAGCAATAACTTCCTTGTCAAATGCTTATGCTCATCAGATTAAATAGGCTTGTTAAAAGACATTATATTTAGTTCTTAATGTCAGATTTAGCTAATTAGATTCATTTAAAAAAGATATAACAGACATGTTCATATTTTATTGATGAAAACTTTGACAGAGGAGCAACAAATAATTAAAGAAAGGAAAGTCAGGACATATCATTTCTAGTGTTTTTACAGCCGAGTCTTTCGCATGTTATGATGTTTTGGTGATTAAAACAAAAACCAATGCTGATAATATGCAAGAAAACTGAAGTGAATGAAAGCAATGACTCTCTATCTGACCCTGACTATAACCTGAGCAGCACTCTCGTCTCTGCAGCTTAATGAGGTAGACGTGGAGACAGAGTTCTTGAAGAAGTCAGACGCCTCCTGTGATGTTGTTTGTCTCATGTACGACATCAGTGACCCCCATTTATTCAACTATTGTGCCAGCATATACAAGGTCAGTTACTGGACCATTTGAAGGACAAAGTGTCAATTTCTATTTATTTTTAATTTTGAGATCAGTTCTACTTTTACTGTGTGTTTTGCTGCTGTTTGCCCACAGTTACCCTATCTGATAATCCAGCACAGCTCACTTTGCAGCCTCTCCCAGTCTTTACCGTTCATATATATAATTACAGAAAGATACGTTTGGAGAGCTGAAGATTGCAGAGGTTAGACGGTCCAACATATTAAATAGACTTGAGACAGTCATCCTTCCAGCATCATTATTAGTTTTTTAATATTTGACTAAAGAAAGATTTAGTTACAATTACTCTGCAGTTACTAAGCAACATGTAAACATAAACTGTGATTTAATTTTCTCGGACCCACTGGTTGTAATTAGTTAACAACCCCATAGTTATGTGTTATCTGAATTACATTAGGACACCCTTTTATATAAATTTACTCTCTCTCAACTCAGCTTTTCAGTGTTTGAATTTTTTCTATTTTTTTATTTAGCAACATTACATGGAAAGCAACATCTCATGTGTGCTGGTCGCCTCCAAGGTGGACCTTCCTGAAGGTCTTCAGGCTGGGGAAGACCCCAGCAGAGTTCTGTTTTAAGCACAGACTGTCTTTCTCCATGCTGTCCCTTGACTCCACCAGCAAGAACATCTACACCAGGGTTGCCTGGGCAGCCATGTACCCGTATGTTTCAGTTATTTCTACTTATATGTCACACTTTTCCCTCTCAAAGCAAAGGTAAGACCCTTGCTTCTGTGCCACCTTCTTTTAATGCTTCCCTACTCCACTGCAATTTGTATTTCTTATTAACCCATATTATTTAGTGGCTGAAATACACAATCATGACCAATGAACTTTTTGGAACTAGCACACATGGAGAGTTTGGCACTGAGATGTGGTTCACTTTATTCTTTAGACTTATTCAAATTAGTACTGAAATTCTGCCTGTTTTAATTCATTTGTGTAAAATGGCTGTGATTGATTAGATAAATAAATATTTCAGGGTCTCTTTGCAACTTCACACACAACTTCCTGTGCTGCTGTGGTTATTTATAGAACTGTTGTGCCTTTGGGTGAAGTTTATCGTGCGCGGATGAGATATGACAAGCTCTGATCAATCATCATGGGCCTGTGTTTTTGATGCTGAAGATTACAAACTAACAAAAACCTGCAGAGCTTTGAATTTGGCCTGTAGAATAGCTGTGGGGAGAACGATGAAGTGCACCAGAGAGAACTAAAGAAAGCACAGTGAGCACATGCAAACTCGTGACATTGCTTCACAGTGCACATTGTGAAGTCTTTGTTAAACATAAAATCTTTTTAATGACACTCTATTATCATTTGTACTCCACAACGACATGGAATTTAACTGCATGTAGAAAATGATTTTTGCATTTTTTTTGCAAAGTGTTGTTTCTGAAATGTTACCTGAAATTGAAGATATTGTTTCCATTTCAAGCAAGTAGCTAGTGTTAGGTAGCCGTTTAATACTAGCTGTTTAAACACTGTGAATAAAAGAGGAATAGCTTGACAGCCACCTTCCAGAGACATACATTTATACTAATCTAATGTTTCCACTGTGCAGTAGTTAAAAATGAAGTATCTGCTAATACTGCTTTCTTTTCTGAAGCAGATGAAAGCTTCAGCATGTATAGAAGGGCCCCAATTTATAAACAGCAATATATAGTATTACAACTTGATATAAATAATCCTTAAAGCATTGGAAATGGCATTTAAATCTCAGTTGTGTCGATGTAAAGAATGCATTTGTATCTCTTTATATTAAGCTAAACAAACAACTTTTTAGCAACTCCTTAAGATCTTGATAAAACCTTACTTCAAATCAAATCAGATTAACTGGTTTTCCATTACAATTAAGTACCACCTAATATAGTAATGCAACTGCGCGTCCCTTGACCTAATTAGTATGCAACACGAATGCTATCTACAACAAAGGTGGGCGCTGAGGCGACGATATACCTCCTGCTCATTCTCTGGGTTTTTGTCAGACTTGGGGACCGCTGTGTTGTTTTTTTTCGCTTATTGCCAGGTTTTAAAAATGGCAGTTTTGATTTTCGTGAAGGAGATGCTCTCATGACTCACTAATGCCACTGACCAGCTAATTGGTGGCGTGACGTCACATTTTAGTACCAGCTCAGATCGCTTTGGAACACGAACAGGTACTATTTTAGTACCTGGTACCAGGTACTATGACCTAATGGTAATAACTTAATGGTAATAGTGCCCGGCTGTGCCCAAAAACCTAAGGCCTGGCCATTAGGCAATACCCCTTGGGAACCCTCCCAAGGCCTGGCTCCAGGGCGGGGCCTCAGTAACCCTATCCCAGAGAAAGTGAATTGTTCCCTAGATTTTTCACTCATACGGGTTTTTGAATCACTCTTTGACTGGCTCCTCACCCAAGACCAGGAACCCATTATGCTTCTTTCCAACTCTATATTTTTATTCTTGGAGTCCTCTAGAGTAGCTATTCATGATTCACGCCTTAAAATAATTGTCTTTTCCCTCTCCTTTAAGACAACTCTTTTCTGATTGTCTGATGTCCTCACAAATAGATCTGTATGCCTGAGATGACCATATTAATATGCGCTCCAAGTGACATCATACAGAGCCAAGAGTTGAAAAAACTGTCAGAAACAGGGTTTTTGTCCGCTGCTGTTTTCAAACATTTGTGAAAGAATGGGTTCACTGAATTTGAACCTTGCACAGGATGCAACTGTTACAGAAAGCCAGTTTGTAAAAAGTCTTCCCTCCTATATATTCAGTGATCAGCTGTATGTGGTATTATATCAAAATGGAACCTCAGCAAGTTAGTCATTAAGTCAGGCTTGTCACTTCATGACCAAGTGGCAAGACACATAAAATTACACAGCTGGGTCGCTGAATGCTGAGCCACATAATCTGTAAAAGTCATCAACACTGCTGACTCAGTAACTGCGGAGCTCCAAACCTTCTCTGGCATTACCATCAGCACAAAAGCTATTCGCGGGGACCTTCACAACAAAGCAGTTTCTGTAGGTGTAATGTGTAGGTAGCCCAGTACTTTTGTTTATATGACAGAAAATAAAGAAGTGAGGAAATAATTAAAGAAAGTTTCCTTTAATTGCAGTAGTAGCTTTGAGTACCTTTAGAGGGTTAGGAACATCAAAAGCAGGCAAAAAAACAGGACACACAAGCAAAGTGTGTCCAGATCACTAAAATAATTAGATGGGGGGCATCCTTCAGAATTTGGGTGCGTGAGGGTTACATACTTGCTACACAAGATAAAAAGTAACATTATCGGTGGGTTGTTTTGCTTGCCTTCTTATAAATTTAGTGTTTAGAGACTGACCGCCAACCACTTGCGAGAGATAGCTGCCCCTCCCTAAGCCTGTTTCGGTGGTTTCTTCTTGTTAAAAGGGAGTTTTTCCTTCCCACTGTCACCAAAGTGCTTGCTTGTAGATTGCCATCTGATTGTTGGGGGTTTCTGATTTTTTTTCCTGTATTATTGTAGGGTCTTTACCTTATATAAAGTGCAATGCAGTAACTGTTGTTATGACTTGGTGCTACATACACACATGAAATGGTCAAGTGGTCAGCCATGTTCATGTCAACCTTTGTGGATCAGTAATACTACTCTTTCTGGATAACAGTCCCAGGATTTCAAATTCTTCACTAAATACTGGATTCATTTTCAAAATAAAATGATGTCATGGTTTTATGACTCATGGGATGCATATTTTTTTGTTTTCTAGTTACTCAGAAGCATGTTTCAGTTTAAAATGGAGAACATATTTAAAAAATGTATTTCAGTCATTTACTGTAATTACCTAAATGAATAATTACACATATTTTTGCTTTAAATTTCTCCCAGACTCAGCTGTTATATTACCCCACTATATGTGCTCACTTGGCGTTACAATCCCACCACCTCAAGCTGCATAATCGAAACCACACACTTCTTACAAGCACTGGTTTGTATTAACTAGCACTAATTTCTTTCTTTCTCCAAGTTACAAACAACAACAAAAAACATAAAATCGTGCCTCAAAACACAGCATGATGCAATAACTCACATATTTTGCGCCCTGAGTTCACAGTTTTTCCCAATCTGGAGCATCAGCCTGGAATCTGAAAAACATGCTGCACTTCGCTTTCAAGTGCACTTCAAAGAACCTGACGGTGATGACAGACATTCGTGCTCTGGTTTTCTCTTCTCTGCAGAAATATCTGCACAGTTACTACTCTTTCTTTTGTGTGCAAATAACAAACCCATGCCTGTCCTCCTGTTCAGAATGCACTAAGTCATCTTAAATAAATGGCAGCCAGGAGGAACACAAGCAGATCGCAACCCAGGTCCATCATTTTCCACACTCTCTACATTTCCTTAAATATATACGTTTCTAAAAATCCCAGTCAGGCCATTTGAAATTCAAGACCAACAGATGGTGCTCTGGAGTCTTAAGATTGCTGTCTATGTTTAAAATAAGAACACCTGCCAGACTTTAACTTGCATTTGTGCTGTAGATTTTAGATTTTTTTTTCCTTGATGATGATGTATGTTTTAAAACACCATAAAGTAGCATTAGCATCAGCCTGAAAGTTGCATTATTACCGCTTGCTGTGCAGCCCACTACACTATATAAGCCACACTTATTAAAAAAATGTATATAATAAAAAAAAAAAATTGTAATACACATTAAGTTCAGGCTTTGCTCCTGTACACCCTTTATAGATTCTTTTCACGTGCAGTTTCCATAACTATTAGTGCATGATGTGTGGTGTGTCCCTTTTTGGCCTGCTGCCATTTATTTTATTAGTAATTCATTAGGAAGCCATTTCTGTGTATACCTTTAGACTTTTCTTTCATATGAAAAAACCAAACCGTATTCCACAAGCTGAATTAAAATTTTTTTATGTTTTTTCATTAGTACAATAATGGAATAATATTGACGTGGATACACCCTACACTCTGGCCTTTTGACTCGCAATTAAAGCAAAATATTAGCACAGGCAATTTCAACAACATCAGAGTTTTTGTACGGAAGTTAAGTGGGCCTTTAAATACCACCTAGCATGAGGGAAAATATTAGCACTTCGGAAGATTTTCTATTGGTCCACGAAAGAAACGGCCTGGATTTTGGGCGTGTCCATCTATTCCGATTGGACGAAGGCGTTGTCTCTCAGCCCCACTCTCTCCCGTTCACCTCTCCACCGACTGAATGTCCGGCCCGAACGAGGATTTGCACGAAAACATCAACCGCAGACTGCGTATCAGTACCAGAGGGGGAGCAGCTCTACGACGAACAGGACCCGACGCTATTCATCCAGCGGCATGACAACCACGTCGATGGCTTTTCCGAAGTTTGATAACGTTCCGGTGGCCCTGAAGCGAGAAAAAGATTTAACAGCAATGACCGCGCTATCACTTGTTTGATAGAAAGACAGAGAGGGGGGGCCGAAGTGGACTCCCTCCCCCTCAGTGAAGAGCCGTTCCGCCCGATGGAGACTGTGACGGGACCTCTGCAGCGAGCTCGAGGCCCGGAGCGTCACCTGTGAGACGTCGACACCTCGCCGGAGGACGTAATTAAGAGAGACACGCGAACATCTGTCCGCACTTTCGACGACTTTATTTGACAAGTTCTGCCCAAACCTGCACGCTAAAACTAAAGTTAGCAGCTCGGCGTTAGCTGCAGGAGGCGACCCCGCGCGCAAGATGACCAATATAGATATCACTTAACGAGGGGTTACGCACTGCCTCAGGTAACCTCGGGACAGGTGAACTGCGCACTGTTAAATGGCTTTGTTCTAGAAAGCGTACATCAGCAACTTGCGTCAGTCTTTGCTGTGAGAACTGATTTTTCTCCCCTCAAACACGGACTTTTAAAATAAGTCTTTTCTTTTTTTCTCATCGAGTGTCGCTCCCTCAATCAACCATGTCACTCAAAGACAATCCCTGTCGGAAATTTCAAGCCAACATTTTCAACAAAAGTAAATGCCAGAACTGCTTTAAGCCCAGAGAGTCGCATCTGCTCAACGACGAAGACTTAAACCAGGTAAACAAACGCTCCAGCAACTTTCCATTGCGTTTCACTCTTACTATGTGCCGTTTAATGGGAATGCAAATCCTGTTGCTGTCTTTTCTGTTTGATGTGCTCATTTCAAACGACTTGTCGTGTGCTAATAGACCACGAAGTGCAAAGGTTGGGTTAATTGGACATAATTAGTTTCCAGCCCAAGGGCGCATATTGACCCTAATTCATGCACACGCAGGCTTCCACCCAGCTCCATGCCCTGCAGCACAGGAGCAACGCTATCAGCTGCTTTTGCAGGAGCTGTAATTATTTCAGATTATGTTGTCTCCTTTGATCATTTAACTGTAGTTTGAACCATACTATTGCTTAAATTAAGAAACTGTAAAGTTTACTTTAACATGGACTAATATTGGGCGAGGCTGACTTATTATTATTATTATTATTATTATTATTATTATTATTATTAACATTATTATTATTTTAGTGGAGATATTTCACTGTTTACATTGTCCCCAGCAGGGAGTCTTATGTTGTGAAGGTGGTATGGTGTCATGCTGAACTTTGTTGACCCACATTGTGATCATTCCTCTTGGGAATCTTGTTTAATGGGAAAGATCAAGGCTCATTCTCAGGTGATGCTTTTTCAGTGTCTGTGAGACACATTGTCCACTATTATTATCCTCCACGATGTTGGTACAGAAATTGGCTTATGTTTGTTGGCCTCACATGGCTATTAAAGATTATTAGATTGTCTGTTGCTGGAGGTTTGAAGTCCTGTAGTCCATATATTAAGTCCTTACACGGACACACGCACAGAAAAAATATGGAAAAGCGGAGCATCTATTTTCAACCAGAACTGTCATTCTGACCTCCCATCTCTCCAATTTCACTTGCCTTAAAGGCCCAGGCTATTGAAGCAATATTAAAATCCTTTATGATGACATGGAATAAGAGGTTGTGAGGTGGGGGGCATTGCGAAATGAAGACACAGGAACACGCTCAGATGAGTACATTTAACCGCTGAACCATTAGAGGCTAAAAAGTGACCTAGATTCATCACGCTTATTTCTCAGTCTCAGGGGGGACTTGCCATTGGTATGGCTGTCAAGTCTTATAAGGACAGATGAGATGTTTTTCTAAACTGTGTTTTTTGTTTTTTTTTTCCTTTTTTTCTACAGGCATTAAAACAGCAATGCACAACAACAGTGTCCCACTCTTATTCTTTCAGTTGCCTTCATCTTGCAGTTTTTTCCCCTCCATTTTTAGTGTCTGAATGTTTCTTTTGCAAGTCTGTTCAAACTCTTGACGGTCCAAGGTTATAATTTGGACTTGTGCTTGGAAATTAATGTTATGTCATTTTGTTTACACAGTCACTCAGCTGGAAAATGTGCTGTGCTGCATGTAATCAAAGCAAAAGAGGATTTTATGGTGGATTATGCTCGGCCGTACATAGGGTGAAGTTATGACTGGAATCAAAACCTCAGATTGAAAGACATGGAAGTGCCAGACAGCTGGATATGTCAAGCTCTTTTGACTCAGATTTGTTGGCTACTGTTTCATAGTCTGGGGGGTGAAGCACACGTACATTTATGTAAGACGCTTAATTTGATAAGCTCTTTAGGCACAGGTAAGATCTTAATGTAAACATCAAGTTCAGCAAGGTCTCCTGCACGCAGTATGCATGCAGTGGTTATGCAGGGCTTCTTGGCTCGGCAGACAAGTGCTGACTACTAGCGTGGCTACAGTTCAAGTATGTACCAGAACAACTTAAGAAACACTGCCAGGCCAACTTGCGTCTCTCAGTACATGTTTGAATTGCAAATCTGTAGCCACAAAAGCTCTGCACTAATTCTCTCTTCTGCTTCTCATCCACTGCTTTTTTTGTTTGTTTGTTTTTTTTTGTTTTTTCCCTCCTAACTTCTGCCTCTTGCTTCCCCCACCACCCACCAGTCCACCCACTAAGAGGATCAGAAGAAAAACTGTGTGTGTGTGTGTGTGTGTGTGTGTTAGCCTTTCCTTTTTCTTTTTTTTTCAGGGCAGCATGGTGCTCTGGAATAAAGCCAAGTGGCGAGTGTAGCCTAAAGTCAAGGCAGCTAATGTCTATTATAACACTTTCATGGAGTTTAACACATGTTTGTGAGTGTGTGCGTGTGTTTTTAAATAGGTCATAGTATGTGGTCTCAACTTGCAGGATCAACTTCTGTGTCCCATAATTAGACAGTTATTTATTATGCTAATGATTGCTTCCAACACTGTCATTGTGTTTTCCACTCACCAGGCAAAACCTATATATGCAGGATGGCTGCTCCTGGCACCGGAGGGAACAAATTTTGACAATCCCTTACACAGATCTCGGGTAAGTGGTTTCATAAGTGTTTAGCTTTGCTGGTGGTGAGATTGCTTGTGTTTAGAAGAGAGCATTATGTTGTGACTTCACCTCTTCTTGACTTTCTTTTGGAAGTTTTGGCAGAAATTCATGGCAAGAAACTGGCGCTCTTTATAAGAGAAGAGGTCCATTTAACCCCCCCTGTGTTTAGCTTCTGCTCGTCTGAATGGTTGATTGGTGTAGTGGTTTTGATTTTTTGTTAAACTGCTTTGAGGAAAAATGAGCAGCCTGTTTGGTTTTGAGCTGACAGATGACGTTATGGCATGGCGAGGCATCCGCTGTCTGCCCGTCTGTCCACTGTTGGCAAGAAATGCTGCTCCTCTTACAGTGTTGGTCACCTAATAGGTTTTCACCCGAGGTGTGAGAAGCTTAGGGGAAACTTGTCATCCTAGTGTACTGATTTTAGTGACACTTGCACACAGTGATCATCTAACAGGTCTTTGCCCAAGTTATGCTCAAGGTCAAGTCAAATTTGGATACTGATGAAAAGTTTTGTTAAGGACCAAGAAAAAAAAAAAGTGTAAAATCTATGTCCAGTAACACGTATCTATGGATTAAAGGTTGTGACTTTTTTTCACAAACTGCTGTGAGACTGTATTGGAGCCTTTCTGGAGCTTCTTGATGTGCTTGCATGGTTTCTGTTCAGGTACGCCGCCTTCCTCCCACAGTCCAGACATGATTGTTGGGTAATTGGTGATTCTAAATTGCCCAAAGGAGGGATTGAGAGTGCAGATGGCTGTCTAGTTACCAGGGTGTACCCCGACCATCATCCACTGGCGGAAATCCCAGCATAGCCATTATCCGTTTTTCTTGTCTGTGATGATTTTTGTTTTGGTTATAAGCTTACAGTTGTAGACCCCCCACCCCATTTAGCTAGGCAAAGCTATGTTGTTTACCACCAAAGTTCTAAGCTAAGTTTGTTTTACCAGCTCAGAGTGCTAGGTAAGTAGCGTGGCTACTCCTCCCTTTAATTTCCTTATCCATTCTGGCACTCATTTGATAAACAAGAGCTCTTGTTGTTGTGGCTTCAGTGGCTACTTCATGAAATCAGCAGATTCTTATGGGAATCTCGGTCCTCTGTCAGTGAAGCCTCATTGTTAGGAAATAATGAGCCTAATATTGACTTCATTTAATAACTCTTACCACTGCAGTATCGTGTAATCGGAGCCGTCGTTTATCAGCTGCCAGATTATATGCTGTGGTGGTGCATCCCAAAAAGAGGACTACAGAGAATGTGGGGGAGGAGAAGAAAGGTCTCAGTTCTCACAGCCTCGCTGATGGCTTCCATATGAGTTTTGGGAAAAGCACCTCTGGATCTACTATCAACAGTCTGCCGCTGCTTTGACATCATCAGTGATGCGTTCTGCCTATTCTCCCAGTCAGCGTTTCACTGCGGGGGTATAATTGCTGGCTTGTACGTAGTGCTGACGTGAGCACATTTGTCAGGTTTACACTGAAACAAATAACAGAGAAACAGAAAACCGCTGATGTCTCAGGTGAGTCACGTTTTAGGGTCACTTTAGTTTAACAGGTTGTGGAGGGGTCTGGCTCTGTTTTGTGACAGTGAGGCTGGAATTCTATAATCAGCCTCTGTAGCCTGTAATATATCGTGTTTGTTTTTTTGTTTGGTTTGGTTTATTTCAAAAAGCATCTGTGGACTGCAGTGTCCCTTTAACATTGCCTGTGAGGCTTCTCGGCCCCCCTATTGAGACCTTCCAGTGGCCTTTTACGTTAGAGAGCAGCTCTCAATATTTCATGCACCAGGCCCTGTTAGAATAGGAGCCCAGGAAATGTAACACTGAGACTAAGCGGTACATTAAGATATGAGGGCAGTGGACGAGAACTGATCAAGACAATGAGGATGAATATCAGTGGAAATTGCATTATTGTAACTGACAGGATTCCCATTCAAACCAAGACTTACACCCCCCCCCCCAGCTAACCTGGTACATAATGATACTGCGCTTCACAGTTGCATGCCTTTCCATATATATCCTACAGTTTAATCAGCAGTGTAATCTCGTCTTCTCTTATGAACGTCTGTATCCACTTAGCTCTTGTTGTGATAACACCCGCACTTTATATATGAAGGCCTTTTTTCCTCAAGTAGTTGTAAAGAAAAGGAAAACAATCTGAAATCTTAATGACCGAATGCAGCTGATGCATGCTGATAACAATGTTGTCCAGCTTGTCACAGCTTGAAAGCCTTGTGATGTCCCGTAAGAGGAAAGTGTGCCAGCATTACTTGCTTACTGCTGTATAGCAACTGTTTCCAAAAACTTGATTGCACTTCCGTGTGTGTGTGTGTGTGTGTGTGTGTGTGTGTGTGTGTGTGTGTGTGTGTGTGTGTGTGTGTGTGTGTGTTGTATTGGAGGTCTTTATACCCTAAGGTGTGTGTTCAAGCTTTTCACCGGAGTTTCTAGATCCAGCAAAATAATCTCAGGCTTTAGAAATTTATTGGCCTTCCACAAGTCTGTGTTTGACTCTCATGCCCAGAGTTATAAAATGTGTAATGATTGATATGATAAATACTGGCACATCTTCTTGTGAGGCTTCTTTTTTTTAATTTTTTTTTTTTTTTATATATAAAATGACTATGGTTTGCTGTTGATATCTTTTGTGTGATCATGTCCGTAATGACAGATTTGTTTGTTGTTGTTTTTTTTGTCTTGTTACAGAAATGGCAGAGGAGGTTCTTTATCCTCTACGAGCACGGCTTACTTCGCTATGCTCTGGATGAAATGGTGAGCTTCCTTCCTGTCAGCTGATGATTATTTTGTTGCCTGTTTTGTTCATATTCTGAAGCTTGTCTGTGACCGTTAATAGCCGGTGGCACAGTCTAAACAACCACAGCATGGTTCAAACAAACAGCAGCATACTGTACAGTGTATCTGTTATAATGCACCATGATCTGCTCATTTACACAGTCTTGTTCACCTCATTGCTGCTACTATGACATTGAAAATTTGCAGCATATAAATAAAAGGGAAGTTTTTTTTCCCCTCTCTTTGACTTCTGAAAACAAACAACTCCATCAGCAGTTTAACGCATAAGGGGAACAGACATTAAAACTTTCACTTCTTTCTTTTTCCTGCTTCACATCAAAGGACGGCTCTCTTTTCACTTGAGTTAAACCAGAGGCTTTGGCTACTATTTAATAATTTACAGTGGCTATTGTTACTGTAATAAAGTTGTATTTATTGTAAGATGATAATAAAGTGTGATCATTTTTTTCATTGTTAGTTGCAAGTTTAGTTTATCTGACAAGAAATGCTAGTTACATGATTTCTGTGCAAAAATGAAAATGTGAGATTGATGAGGCAGCCTACACATGGTTAGCACCAGTCCTTTGTTCCATACAACCATGTATTTAGTGAACGTGCTAAACACTAAGCCTGCTTATACAGTAGTGTGAAAAGGAATGAGCGTGTGGTGTTGACATTCAAAGTTATGTACCTAGCTTTGTGTGTTTATTTAAGTGGTTACTACACTGTGCACTTGATGTGCAGGTGTCCCGTGGTTACTTCCTGTTCTTAAAGGAAAGACTGGAAAAACCACTCATTGACTGACATATTAAATCACCGAGTTATATTTAGTCAGTAGACTAAAATCTATGTAGTAATTATAAAATTAGTATGTAGACTTTGTCTGAGCTTGAGTTTTGTAGTCGACTTGGTTCAGGAATCTAGTTTGTCGGTTTTATTGGCACTGTAAGATGTAGGCATGCTGAATATTGATTGACCCAAGCAGTGTTCAACAGCCTTTTTTAAGCGTAGGATGTGTTTTGAAATGAGGTGAAAGCAGAAGTAGATGAAACAGTATTTGTTTTATTGACTTTGACCCTTTCACATTGTGGTATTTTAGTAGAAAAGCTAGTGTGAGGTTTGATGTAATAAAGGGAACAGGTGCTGGGGTGCAGTGTGGCATTCTTTTTTTCTTCTCCTCATATTAGGTCCTTTTACAGTTATTGCATTCTCACAGTTGAAGTCTTGCAGACACATGACAATTGCTAGCTTAATGCTGGGTTGTAGGTTGAATGCCATTGACGGACTTGGTTTCCTTCAAAGTAAGAGTTGCACCAATTTAAAAAAAACATTTGGCTAAAGCGAAGCTTCTTCTCGCACTTTTTCAAGTTTAACTACCACTCAGCTAGTAGTTAGCAAATATTTGCAGACAAACGTGAAAAACTGCAGGCAATCTGCTAGCAGCCAAAGGAATCACTAGAAGATTTGTGCATACATTTTTACCCAGCAACAGCCACCAACCCTCAGGAACTACTATACTATCCAGTTAGGGAATACATTTTTTTTTTTTTTTTTTTTTTGTTTTCCCCCTATAGAAACAGCGATATATCATGTACAATATAGTTGACAACTCTTGAGATACATGCACACGACAGCACGTGAGCAACCTTAAATTATGCCTATTTCCACAGTTTTTACTGGAATAAAATAAAACCACTGGCTAACAAAATCTGTCTGAACATAGCTTTTAAATCCTGCAGTGGCCCTAATGTGCTCTTCATATTGAGGCTCGTTTGTGAGGCACTCAATGGAGGAGGAGGATGACATGGAAAGAAACATAGATGATGAGGAAGAGACAAGTGAAGTGGCGGATGTCCTCCCTCCATTCAGTGTTCTCTCTGGATGTCACTCTTTGTGTTTTCATCCCTCTTCTGAGGATCAAAAGTATAAGGGACAATAAGGGTCTGGAGCTTGAAATATCAAGTGCCACTAAATATAGAGCCTCGCTTGTCACACGAGGCTAATTAGAATAATTGTTTTCAGTTGAATAAAGAGCTGCACAAACTTGGCTAAATGGTGTACATATCTGATATTAATATTAGGCTGTTTTCAATTTGATTAGTATTGAGATTACATACAATTAAATATTTGGCATGGAACACATCAAGGAGCCACAATAATCATTACTTTCCAAAGATTAGATTGTATTTATAGCAGTAGTAAGGGTGTTGCATCCATCCATTTGCAAATGTGCATGTGTGATAGGAGGCGAACGTACATTTAAACATATTAATCACTTACGTACTTTATGACAACAGATTGGTATTCTGCTTTGTTTCCAGTCAGGTCTTCATTCACGTGCTCAGAGCAGCTGAATGATATCAGGACTGCTTGAACAGATCAGAAAGCTAGTATGGTAACAAAACACAGGGCAAGTCGGGACTAGCTGTTTAACAGTGACTGAGTTTTCAAAATAAGAGCTAGAGGATGTCCATAAATGTTAAAGAGGGGGAAAAATGGTAAAATATGTCGCAAAATATTCTTGATTTATTGTAGTCTGTATGGCAAACACTGGTCAACATTAAGATCAGATAAACTAAATTGTGATTTTTAAAGTTTGCCAGCTTTCGCCAGTATAACGTTCCTCTAAACCACATCAAAACCCAATTTTGGGAGCACTCGTTATGATTGTAAATGAGGAGGTGCCCATCTGTTTTGCTCTTAGCCTGTTTTTTTTTTTTTTATGGCTCTTCTGTCTTGGCTTAACCAAACCCAGATGGGTTGAGGTTCCAACCTGCAGGATGTGGCATGGCTCTGTGGGAAAGGAATGGACTAGCAAAAACCTGGGAGGGAGCACAGTGCTTGAAGTCATTGATTTGGGGTTGCCCACCTACAGTGAACAGCTAACATGACACACCACTGCCACGATTTTCTGCTAAGAGCAGCAGTGGCTCTGAAGAGCTGTTATGTGCACAAGACAAGTGGTAAAGAGAGGGGGAAAATGTAGCTGCAGTAAAAACGATAAAGAGAACTGTTTACTGTTGCTGTTTGAGTGTGAATAGCTGAAAATGTGCCACTAGTTCACAGAATACGTGTTGTTTTATTTGGTATTTGCAAATATGAAGAGAAGACATAATTATTTAGAAAGCTCACTTGCAGTTCAGTCCCCAGTATTTGCTGAATGCACCAGCTGGATTGTTCTAAGAGCAGACTAACACAGTTTTGTCCAGGCAGCGTTGCTGAGGCAACACGATTTGTCCCTTTTGTCCACCGGCAGTTTACCATGGTATTTGATGCATGGGGCAGATTCTCAGTTTTGTTGAGAGCTCTAGAGGTCCTGACTGATATAGGACAGAACAGACTGGAAGCAAAGCACGGATTTGTGCGCTGAAGTTGTCTCTAGGCTCTGTCATGTGGCGAGCAAGCCTTTCTGCTGTGGCTGTGGACAAAAACATCAGATACAGCATCAGAACAAATGTGCAAGGCTGAATTGGACAAAGTGTGTGTGTTTGTGTGTGTGTGTGCACCTGTGAAAGAGGGTACTAGACAGCAGAGGACACGTCTGGAACAGGTGTTGCAAGTTCTGAGTAAGCTCTTTATTAAAGTGTTCCTTGTTAGCAGAGAACAGATACAGAATGTGGGTTTTACGATAATTTTGAGTTAAACATAAAAACAAATAAGACAAATTACATAATTGTGTGTTGAAGTTGTCCAAGTGTGGTGAGAGAAACAGCCTCTCACACCAGATCATGTCAGAGTGAGGGCAGGTATGTAGATGAGAAAAACTGTCAGGAAAGCTGCTTTAATGACATCAGTGAGAGTCAGAAAGATCAACACCCATACTCTAATAACCTTCACTGTGCAGTCAAATGCCCTACACATCACCTCGCACCCAGTGAACGTCCTTTGACCGATAGATAACCTATTCTAACTGAAACATGCTCTTCATTATGTGATCTACATTTTCCTCTTTGGGAATTTATCACTCTTGTGTTGTGGTGTCTGAGGTCACACTGAATCATCAGGCTTGTGCATTGCTAATCTCTTATTAACGTTGAGGGTGGTTTGTGTGCAGTATTTCTTCATTGTATTACAAGACCTTTGCGGGAACACAGTGCACGTTGTGTTATCACGCTGTTCGCTTAATGTATTTTATCCCAGGCGGAACAAGCACAGTATACCTGCAAATGAAGTGAGGCTCCCTATTGAGTTGCAGTACACAAAAGACCCTTTCAGATACACTTGGATTGCGTTTGCCTTTAGACTGTATTGACTGCAGTCTGTATCGCAGCCGTATTCAACGAGAACATGATGTTCTCATGATGTTTTAGCTGTTTAAGTCATTCACATTTCATCTTGGCTCGATTAATTTGCTGTGTTTACTGGAATTCAAATAGTGGACTTCTGCCCCATAGCTTTGTCCAAGAACTGAGAGGTTTTTTTTTTTTTTTTTTTTTTTTTTTTTTTTTTTCTTTTAGACAAACTTCCTTCCATTTCCCACACATTTGTGCATTCTTTTAACTTGAGATACGCACAGGTCCTGCTGCATCTCTGCTTAATCTCTGACATGAACCCATAGAGCCCCGGCCTGTATTTGCCTTCAAGCCTTGTAAGACCTTTTCACATGCTGAAACATGCTTAAATTCTCTATCTTTTTTGCACTTGAGAAACATGAATCTAAACGTTTTGCGGTGAGTGTCTGTTTGGGGTGAGAGCTAGGGGATGGATGAGTGGGCACGGCTTTTGAGCTGTGTTTCTTGCCTCCAGGCCACTCTATGTGGGGAATAAGTAGAGTTTTACCGCCCCACCCCATCAAATTAGGAATACTTAGAGGTGCTCTAGTCTTCCACTCACAGCAAGCCATGAGAAAATGAGTGGAGAAAGAAGTGTGAACCACATGAAGTACATTTGTTTGCGTTATAGCACAAAGGGACAAGAATAAACGTTGGTTGCAGCTCTGGTGGATAGAAGTGGTATAATCTCTCCATATTAGAGCACTAAATATGGATTCTGGGTTAGGCATATGTTGGTTTTGTAGAGATATGGTGCGTGAGAGTCTTATTTGACCCCTGCCCTTCCTTCCCCATGGTTCCAGTAGGAACTGATCTGCTGGAATGTAAACAGTAATGGATTACAGTTGGGTCACTATACCCAGTGCACAAAGCCACAAAACCATGGGAAGAGCAATTCATACAGCTTGTAATAATCAGGATCTGCAGCGCTGTAACTGACATTCAGCTGAATAGCAACCCCCAGTCATAAAGCTTTCACCCAGTGTGGTACATTTATAACAAGAATTCCCTTGTTTTTGTTTCTGTGTGCAGAAATGGGGACTTTGTGGGGATTTTTTTTTTCTTTTTTGTCCTGGTTGTGTCCTAGTTAAATTCCCAATTTTGCACTGAAGATCTTATCATTGCTCTGACTTGTTGGCTGATAAAGTTTCACTACAGTGAGAGGGCCCAACTTCGGTAAGCATTGTTCCTCTGGCACAACCAACCAAAAATGACAACACCGGCCTGCCTGATTTTAAATTTCATAGCTTGATGATGGAATTGGATGAGTATATGCTAAAGTCATTAAAACACAAACAGCAGGCTCAACAGCTAGCTTACAATAAAAACAGTCACACAGGTCTAAAGGCTGGTTGGTGGTCGCATAGCAACCACCAGTCATTAAGGTACAATTTTTGTTCTCGCGACTGGTTGCCAACTGGTTGGCTGGGCGTGAAACTGATTCCTAAGGCCCCAGACACACAGGCTTAGAGTCCTGTAAGTGATGCTAGGTTTCAGTACACCTGGGAAGTGGTGAGTGTTTGCAAACTTCCATGCAAATGCTGGGAGACGAAGAAGTTTTTAGTGCAGCACTGTCTTTGTGAATGATTTCGCCTGACGATGGCCAGCATGATTTGACAGTGACTGCAGTACATGAATCAAGGTAAAAATGGTTACAAAAACATGAAGTAAGGTCATGCTTCAGGACAGCTCACAAGCACAAAGTGCTATGTGAATAAGTGTGTTAATGAGAGCATGGGGTTTTTAAATAACACACCACTCCTGTGCTCTGGTTCAAAGTACTGTTTTGCCATGAAAACATTGTTCTGTAGAAGCATCATCATCCTAAGACAACAGTGATTTGTCATTTGTAGCTTTATGACCTAAGACACAACTTTTTTTTTTTTCTGTTGATGTCTCTTATTGACTAAACAAGCGTGATGCATGTCAGCCTCTCCCTCGCTCTCTAAGATCCAGTTAGTTTCAGCTCATTAAAGGCAGTTAATCCAAGTCAACACACACACTCGAGTACCACATCTAGTTGATGTGGATAGAGTATTTCTTTCTTGAATATCTCTATATACCTATTGGCCACTTCAGTAGGTCCAGCTTGCCTCGATCAGGCTGAACCATCTTTTTGGGCCTTCAGAAATGCCTTCATACCTCACAGCATAGATTCAGCAATGTGCTGGCTTTGATATATGTTTGTAGCTCACTCGTTCTCTCCACCTTTGTCTCTCTGTCCATGGGAGATAATCGCAGAAGTGTTGTGCGTGAAAATATGTTTTTGTCATTTGAAGACAATGGGTCCTATTGTTTAAAATCTTTTTGTCACTTCTTCACTTCACAACTCTGAAATGCTTCTATGAACATCGAGTGAAAACAGTGGTGATTAAGGCATGACTCACAACAGAAGACTGTCAGTAACCACACTGTGGTTTCTTTAGGGAGGCTTTAATCTATGACCCAGTCTTCCAACCTCGTAGAACACCTGACTCGCTTGCTTATTCCAGCCTGTGTTGTGATTGCTCAGTGTGTTCAGTAAGGATACGAAAAGATGCATGAGCACTCTCCAACTGAGTGCTGACATGCAAGTTTGCTATTACCAAGAGAGTATGACTCAACTAAACTAAACACGGTGAAGGGTCTTAGGAAAGATGGGCTAGGTTGCATATTCAGTTAATATATTACCAGTCTTGTTCTGTGTTATGCTTTTGGCCTGAATTTCTCCATCTGTATTCTTATCTTTGCTCCTTAGTTTTGTCTCTGTCTTAGTGACCACATTGTTCTGGATATGGCGGATATAAATACTCTGAGACATTTCCTTTTCTTCAGTCAGCAGTATCCTGTAACTGGCTCAGGACCAAGTCTGTCCTCTAAATATTAAACTCATGGGCTTAGCCTAGCTGTGAGCTGCTATCAGTTACTTTTATTGTTTAGTTGTTTCATTGACTAATATTAGTTGTTTTCTCTTAAATATAAAATGTGATTTAAAGTTTTATATTTTCATATCTTCTCACTAGCTTCCCTTTGTTCATTGTGATTGTGTGTTCCACAGCCAGATGGTTTAATATGCCTGAAAATAATGGCGCTGAAATTACTGTAGCGACAAAAGATGGACTTACAATTATGCCAAAATATATGTCACTCACATCCCAGTCACAATTGCTAGATAGGTACGTTATGTGTAAGCTATTATGTAAAGTAGCAAACACATACTTTTATCTTTGCAAATTCTGAAGTGAAACTTTTTTTGTTTTTTTTTAAAGACACTTTGCTGTTGTAGTTGTGAACATATTTTGTGCCACTGTGTCCATATTGGTACTGGTAACCTTAGTGCATCGCATGGTATTCACGGTTAAATGCCTTTGTGTGAGAATAGATTATAATAATTAAGGTTATGCAGGGTGTTGGACTACTGTTTGTTATTTCATGGACTGTGTGGGATTTTGGGCATCAACAGCAATGATGGTGTTCGAATACTGATTTAGAACCTCTCTTACCATGGCAGCGACCTGAACTTCGCGTTCAGGGCATGATACCATAGTGATTATATTGGCGTTCAGTGTTACGTGTGTGTGTGTGTGAGAGTGAGTGAGACTGTTGACAGGATCATTAAAAGTGTGCCAGGTCTCCATTTTGTGTTTATGTGGGACTTTAGCTGACTGTGACCTTGCACTTTCTTTCTTGTGTCATATTTCTCTTAGCGAATGTGAAGGAGGTTTAGTTGAATTCTGGTTGACTGTGGACGAGTACTGTGCCGTGGTGAAAAGTTTTCAGAATATCCTTTTACCATCCTTCGTTTCGACCCTCCCTCAGTCACTCTCTTGTACTTTTTAATGATTTCCAGCCATTCATTAACCAGAAAAAGGCTTATTCCTGGAGGATTTGGCTAAACAAGAACTTCACTTATACTTTACTCAGTCCAATTTACTTTCCCGTCCTTTTACCGCTCACTTATCCTGCCACTGTCTTGTATCTCTCTCTTCCATTCCAGCTCTGTCTGGCCAATAAACCGTTTGTGCTGGGGGAGAGCAACCACCAGTATTGTGTAACTTCTTTTCCCCCCCTAAACCCCTCCCTGCTCTATAAAGCCAAACGGGGCCTGGCAGACTGCTCGCTCAGTTTGTTCTAAACACCAGACCAGGACACTGACAAAAGATTTCATTTAAAGTATCAGGGTGAGAGGTTAGCTAGCTCCAAGACGGGCGCTAATAAAACAGTGGGAAGGTCTGCATGTTCAGTGGTGGTGGCGCAGGGACACTGGCAGGCAAAGTGAAAGTAAAAAACATACATTTAAAACCAAACCAAAAAATGCTTCCCAATATATTTTGATTACTTTTTTTTGGGCTAGATACATTTTGGACACACGTTTTAAAATAAACCTCCTGTAACTGTGTAATTTTTGATTTGGTTAGCACCTCAGTTGGAAGTTCAGTTGTAGGCTAGCCTTAGATTTGAAGCCATTGCCTTGGGATAGCCTGTAGTGGCCACAGCTGCAGTTGAATGTCTTTTAGAGACATGACAGGTGCAGCTGTATTAGGTGACCTTTGACCTTTTGGCTCAACATGGTGACCCAGCAATCCTGTCACCTGTTAATGTCAGGGCTTTGCAGCAAAGATATCTTTAAAAAGTGCAGCCTCAGAGCTGCGTCTCGTCACTACTTACAATTACAGGATAAGAATAGGATTCATATGTGATGGTGCACACTTTCAGCTTCAAGTATGTTTGATATACAGGTGAAAATGTCTCCCAGTAGAAGTTTTTACTTATGTGGGCCTCTTTTAATGAGTAGCTCAAGCTTATAAAACCTACATTACGTGGAGTTGAAGATTTTGGCTTGCTGCTAATTGTTGTTGGGTGAGCGACTCTCTCTTTAATAACCTGCTCCAGCTTCCTCAGGAGCTGGCCCAAAATTCCCTTTTCCAACAGCCGTGTTCTGGCTTGCTTCCAGCGATTGCACCCTCAGTGTGGTCCTCTCTCTTCTGTGCTTTCTCTCAGCTTTAAGGCAACAAGCACACACCTTCTTTGTAACTTTAGCTATCAAAAATGACTCATGGATGCAATTTTTAAAAAGTTCTTGTAATACAGTACTTATAGCTTTGTGAAAAAACATGTTGCCTTCATCAGTGAGCAGTTTTTTTTTTTTATGGCTGACTGTTTTGGCATCTACCTGCCTGTCACAATGACCAGATGGTGCTTTAGTTTTAATGGTGTCTGGTCCTAGAACGCATAAAGAAATCTGGAAAGTTTTGTTACCTGATGAATCCTCGCTTTGTTGCTTGAAATTGTTGTCACTGCTGTTTTGATTACGCTGCTTTTCATCCTTGTAGGGAAAAAAAGCTAGCTCCACAGTTGATGTATTAACTTAATTAAGTGAAGAAACATTTTCCTGTGCCTCCATTTTCCCTTCCTTTCCTTTTGGCTTGATGGGCAAATTCTGCCTCGACTGGACTGAAAAATTATTTGGTATCTCCCTGCATGTCTTCTGTAATTTCTTCATAGAGCTGACTAAGGTGCAGAAACTAGCTGTTTAATTGAGTTATTTGTATTTATGTACCTTTTCTGTGACTATAGAAGTTTTTATTATAGACTGCAACAGCATCAGAAGACCAAGCATAGAACGGGTACCTTTTCACTTTGGCCTACTTTCCAAAGTGCTGTGTCAGTGCACTGAATGGTGTGCAGCAGCATTTCAGACAGTTGTGTTTGGAGGCACCTTGTAATCTTATAACAAGTGCTGTGTTTTTGCATTGGAGCCAAAAGCTGACCACAGAACTGTGGCTTTAGGGTTTACTGTGCTAGAAGTTAGTGATTAAGATCATTAACATTTAAGACTAACAATGGATAATAGCAGTGTTGCAAAACAGTCGTAATGCGCTGGGCTTCCAGCGTTCATTTGGGAGAGTAGCTGTTGGAATGAATTTAGGCTGGTGGACTGCTTGATGAATGTGTTTTAGGATCTAACTGCGGCACTGATGTGGCATGCATTTGTGCATTCAGCTCCCAGCCACCCAAGATTTTACATAAGGTCAGTTTCCTGTCTCTGTGATCCACTTTGCTGACAGGAGCATGTGGCACAACAAAAAAAGCTTCTTTACAGTCTTTGCATTCTTTGTTTGTCACCTTATTACTCAGACAAACAGAGGTATATTTTAGATGATTTTGTCTCAATGTCAGTGGGAGTATGCAAAAGGTGCAAAGTCAGATTTAATAAAATTTGGTGGAGATTTTGTTATAAAGTTGGATCACTTTCATTGAAGGTGTGACATGAGACAGTGGACTTGGCAGAGAAAGCCCTTCTCGGTTAGAGATTGGTATCGTAGAAACCAATACAGTCCCTTCACACATAGGGTAATTATTTGGCACCGGCTCTACAACCTCAAGTGAAGGGTATAAACTGAACAGATAAGCAGTGAGTAGACATAACAGGCTCCATTCATAAGTCAGGAAAAGGAGTGAAGACGGCAAGGAGCAGATGAGAAATTATTAAATAATGATTTTTGACACTGAGATGATTCAGAGAAGAAAGGGGCAGCTTTCACAAATATTATTGGGAGAAAAGAAAGAAAAAGGGTGTTATCTGTGGGTAAACACACACACACCCTAACAACAACTTTTTAGATCTTACAGCCAAGGCAACATGACACAACTCGACTGTAGCACCTGTTTCTGCTGCCAGCCCATCAACTCTGTCACCACTTCAACATAGGCTGACAGATTTCTCACACTCTGTCTGCCTTTTGCTGCTTTTTATTATGTAGTCATTATTACAGGCGTCACACCAACAGCTCCTGGCTGAGTGACACTGCGTTACCGTAAATGCCTTGTTTGACTTTTGTGTGACTACATGTGTTTTTATTATTCTATTGTTGGCTTGCCACCATAACGGGCAGTCGGAGATCAGTCAGAGATAGTTGTAGTTTACTGCACTTGATTGACCGATTGCAATCATAGCCTGCATTTGAAGAGAATCCTGCTGTACTAAGCAGCGGCAAAAAAAGAAAGGTCTTCATCATCACTTACTCACCCTCATCTTCCTCCTCCTCTGCATTCGTCGGCTGCTGGCCTCCTAACACAGCATTAAACCACCCACATTCTCTCACCACTCTCCATAAGAAGAGAAGCGCTGCTGCCACCCACAACCCTCTCTGAAATATCTTCTACAAATATGTGTGAAATGTGTGCTGTGGTTTTTCCTTTGCTCTTGTTCATTTTTTTTTTCACACAATATTGTGTGTTAGCGCTGTGTTCTTCCAGCCTCCGCTGTAGGTCTGTTGCTTCGTTACCGTCTGAAAGTCCAGAATGCATACCAGTGGGATGAGGTGTATCTGAGAATGCCTGACAGGACTGCTCTTTATAACACATGGTTTATTTTGATTATTGTTATTGTTTTAATCCATCTGTATGTTTAGCTGGAGTACAGACCTATAGTGGATATAGTAGCGTTACAGAGGGGGCTGTTACTGTGCCTGCTGAAAGCAGTCTTAATACTGAGGTAAAATGACCTAACTGAGAGGCTGTTGGACTTGATGATTGTAGTGTTGCCTGTGACACATCTCTCAACTCTATTTCCTAGCCTGATCACAATGTATATCTGTTGTTGTATGATGATTATGTGCTTGGCAAGGAGGTGGTTTGATGGTCCTCTGCAGCACAGCTAAAGGTGACTCCCATCCATATGGCACCTGAGGATATTTCCCTGCAGCTGGTTGTTGGCTTGAGTACTGGTATCAAAAAATGTGTGTTTGCTCCTGTTGTTCTCAGTTGCTATGGAAAAATTTATCGCATAATTGCTGTTATTTGTAGCGAGCAGAGGATGGACCCCTGAAGAGACCTGATTTCAAGCTTTTGCACGTGAATCAGGATGAAGCGGTGCCAGTTCATCGGCTTTTCTTTTGGCTCCAGTGTCTGAAATGATCAAACTAGAATAGCTTTGGATGCAGAATAAAGAAGCCTGCTGGTACATGTCTAAAGACGAGTAATGTAACTCAAGAAGTGAAGTCATAGCATTTGAATTTGTCACCACACAGGATGGCAGACAGAGTGGCACCTAGTAACCAATAACAGATGTTTCTAATTAACGGACAGGTGTTCGTAGCTAACCTTGGCAGCATATTTAGTTGCAATTATGCTGATTGTGAGAACTTGACTGAATGTATTGGAAAATATATTGCAACTTGTGACTCACACAGTATAATGCAATTTAATTTACCTCACAATCTTCGTGAGTCATTTTCAAACGGCCTCTCGCTTTCCACGAACAGAAACGAGTCAGTCGAACCCAAAAATGTTGATGGCAGAGGACGAGAATTTGCTTCGCAATGAAAAAAAGAAAGCGTACCATCAGTGAGCTGCCAAAAGAAGCAAATATTTCTCCCACTGTGTCATAAGGGAGAATGGGCTGTTTTGCTTAGCTGCAGAATTGCAGTGAGCAAAGGAAGCCGAGGCACAAAGATATGTATGGAACTCACTGATTACCATTATATAAACAGATGTGGTTTCTAATGAATACCACCATATTGCCACACAGCATCTGAGCAGAATAGTGCATCCTGGCTGCGATATTGTCAGTGGTTTTAATGATTAGCACCCCCTGTTCTTTCCGACTGTACAACTTGAAATAGTTGCTGTTGTCTTTACTTGTTTTCCTCAATAACCTCACTTGCTGTTTTTGACTGCGTAAGCACTTTCACACTGATGAAGTGATCTACAGTTACCTGGATGGTGTACTAGTATTGCTCACAAAGTCAGTTGTGGAAATCTGCACATATCTCACACTCCCAAATTAACTGGGCACAAAGAGAGGACCACCAACCAATTTTCAGCCATTAGTAGGAGGATGTGTCATTGGCACTTTCTTCAGTGCCAGCTAACAGACGATTATTTTTAGGTATTGATTGTGTTGTAGAATTATTTAGTGCTCATGCATATAACGGTAGAAGAAGTTTCATATTATCTTTGCTTGGAGGCTTGGCAAGTTTCAAATGTTCACACAAATGGTGCAGTCATTTCCAATAAGTGGACAACTTGCCATGTTTGAAGTTCACATCCTGCATAAATAAGCTTAAATGTTAGGGTTATCAGAACAAATTGTTCCTTGGATACTAATCAGTACTCAACATTACTGTTGTATTGAATATTAATTATCATCACTATTGATATGAACAGAGCCGTCTTCACACAGCCCCTCCAGCCACTAGCAGCTGAACACATGAGCAGTGTTTGAACAATAAGAAAACTGAACAGAATATTTTGAGGAATTTCAAGATTTCAGTAGACCATTCCTTGAAAGTGCTAAACCGCTTTGATAACCTGGCCAACAAACATGTTAGCCTTTTAACTATTAGTGATTATCCAATAGGCACAAACCCAGCCTCAGGGGCTCGCAAGCTTGTGTGCTAGCTTGTGAGCTAGTGCTAGTCCAAAGCCTGCATAAATAGGAAGGTTGCATAAGGAATTACATCCTGTGTAAAGTCATCCGGCTGTGGTGACCCCTTGGGATATGAGGGAGCAGCTGAAAACATATATGTAAAGTGTATATCGCCTTACAGTTACACCTTGTAGGTATTTCTTTGCCTCTTGTGCTACATCCGAAATCTTGAAATAGTATTGTCTGATGTTATAGTTGTAATTTTTTGCCCCCATGATATCTTCAGTGGTATTTTCCAGTATTTTCCTGGGTATCTGTATCGAGTTTGAAATTCTAGTATCCAACCTAACACATGCACATATTATACTACATGAAAATGTACTACCTGAAGTATCCAAAGTAAGAAAATGCTTCTGTCTCTTTCTTTTGCATGGCATGATCAGTTTAAGAAATGAGTCTATTTTCATAACCTGTTAATTTTAAAAATTGAGCCAAACCTGAATTGCCTGTGAATAAAACAAAATCCTAAAATTGGGAAATTAACTGAATTAAATGAATCATACATTTTCCAGTACAGTAGCCTTGCATGTATCTAATCCCACAGTTTACAGTGTTTATAAATGATGCGACTGCATAGTTTTCCTGTAAAGGTTGTTATGACAGCTTAAAATTTTTACCTGCAGCTGCTGATTCAGTATTCACACGCTAGACTGGAGAAATTGGATCTCTCCCTGATTTGTCCAGCCTCCCTTTGGGACTCTGTTCAATGACTCCCATGGAGTATTTCCACTATTGTCTAGGAAACCTCAGAGACAAGAATAAGTTTATGCTGGCTTCATAATTTTCATGCTGTGACCACAAAAGGACATTTGTTTGGGCCTCTTGTCTCCCGGTCATTTCCTTATTGAGGGTTAACGGGAGGAGTGGCTCTGTGGACTGTTGCGACTACCAATCCTACATTATGTGAACTAGTGCTGATTCACAAAGGATTCATTGTGAAGAGCGGTGGCCCTGGGAGAGTGGAATGGGTCTAGGTTAGGTGACAGAGAGGTGTGGGTTCAGGGGCTAGGGGCTAGAGGCACTATGGCTGGCCCAAAGTGGGGGCGTGTATGGTGCTCAGCTGACACAGTGCTGGAGCTGGGAGGGGGCACATGTGTGAGAGGAACCCCGTGCTGGTCGCCACACAGCTCCAGCAAACATTTACTGTACTCCCACTGCGCTGCCTCCTACTACAGTCAAAGCACTGAAAGAGGTGAGCTGCTCTATGAAAATAGGTTCCTAATCGAAGCTGCTGTCAGTCTGATTTATTTTCTGTGTTCATGAGAATCCAATGCAGTGCTTATTAAACCAGGGCCTTAAGCTGCTCGTACAACTGTTCCCAGAATCAGACATTTTTTGCCGTTTATCCTCTTCTGACTCCAGCTCAAGGACAAGCCCACATGTGTGGTGTACTCTAGATTTGTTTACACAGACAGATGGCCGAGCAGTCCAAAGTCAAAGTCCACAAAAGCCCTTTTTATTTTATTTTTTTCCTGCTGCACTGCTGTTCTGCTTGACCACTAGCTCAAGACCTTAATCTCCCTCCTCTCACCCTCTACTGGTCCTCCTCTCTGTCTTTTAAATCTTCAACGTCTCTGAGGGTGAGACCGGGGCTTTCAGGTCAAGCTGACTCCAGCCTCTCTGGCTAGCCACTATGGACCAGGACTCAGTCCTTGCCCAGCTGTCCCAAGGGTTGTTTACATGGCTCTGTGTCAAGTCCGGCTGTTGCCCTGGCCTCTCTAGTGTCAAAAGCCCTTCGGTTACAGGCCATTTTAAAGTTGTTGAACCAAAACAATGGCCAATCGCCACTTTTATTGCATGCATACACCGCATAGATGTTAGTCTTGTTAGACTAACCTACTGTCCTCCTGCTCCTATTTTGCAGTGCCAAAATTTTGACTGTTACAAAATAGAAAGTGGTAAAATAGATGAGTAAAAAAGTGACACTTAATAGCAACAAAGTAAACGGGGCCTCTCATCTTCCCTCAGGGTGGCGTTACCACATCTGTGGATTTCTCTGTCCACATTAGAGGCCATAAATGGGCCTCAATTGCTCTCTTACTGATAGGTTACAGTTAAGCTGCACTATTTGGGTCCTTGATTCAGATCTATTGGATCACTATGTGACCTTTTTAATTTTCCTTCCCTTTCCAGCTCTCTCGTAATGAGTGCAGATTTGCTGAGGGCTGTAATTTATCATCTTTGGTCTGCTACGTTAAAGCTTGTTGATCCCTGCATGTGGGGTTGTTTTAGTGAAGCTAGAGCAGTATGGGCTCAAAATGTGGTCATAAATATTTTGTACTTGTAAAAAAGATTTGTGTGTGCGTAAAAAAGATTTGTGTGTGTAAAAAGAATTTGTGTGTGCGTAAAAAAGATTTGTATGTGTAAAAAAGATTTGTGTGTGCGTAAAAAAGATTTGTGTGTGGACTTAGCCCAAAAAAACCCCTGCAAGTTACAAGTACGAATTTTGACCCTATTTTTCTTCCTTTCATCTGATTGGTCAATGTCATGTCAATCACAAATGTAACAATCCAATCAGAGAACAGATGGGTTTGGCTGTCGGAGGGGCGCTTTTTTTGAACTGCAGGTCCTTGAAGGGTAATACAGTTTGAAGCTGGAGGATCTCTATATAAATATCCGATAGCAGCTAGGTCCCCTAACTTTCAGCAGCTGTTGAAAGGATAAAGTTGTGCTATATCAGTGGTTAGAAATACCATTATTACTTTAGGATTAGTTTAACACAAAGTCAGGGCTGACCCGGGACCATTGCTGTGAGTCACAGTGCGCAGCATAAAAGTCCTTTCACATCGGACGCAGGATGTGCTGCTAATGCTAACTAAAAGCAAAGGATCCAGAATTTGTTACGCTGGCTGCTGGGCTCTGTGGGTTTTTGCAGCAGCTCTACCTGTACTAGATGCACCTGCTCCTTGTCTTTTCTATCTCTGACTTTATGTCCTCTACAAGAGTTTCTGTTTTTTTTGCTGGTTCTTCAAATGTTCAATAAAAACATCTATGCTAATTCATAACGAAGAAAGCTTTGTAATGAAGACTGTCATTTCCAAAACACTGCCCGCCCCCACCCCGCGGTCCGCAGCGCTGTTGAAAAGGCTGTGGAAGTCCCTATATTAAACACGTAGACCTGTGACACAAAAATCACCAAACTCGGACGACCACAGACTGTTTTCCTTCGTGGTGATGAAGGAAAACGCTGGGTTGGCATGTAAAAGGGCATTTATTCCCTTCAAAGACCTGCAGTTCAAAAAAAGCGCCCCTCCGACAGCCAAACCCATCTGTCCTCTGATTGGATTGTTACATTTGTGATTGACATGACATTGACCAATCAGATGAAAGGAAGAAAAATAGGGTCAAAATTCGTACTTGTAACTTGCAGGGTTTTTTTTGGGCTAAGTCCACACACAAATCTTTTTTACGCACACACAAATTCTTTTTACACATACAAATCTTTTTTACAAGTACAAAATATTTATGACCACATTTTGAGCCCATAGAGCAGTTGATAGAATTTTAGTGTAAACTTTGTTTACAGTTTGCTGTATTTTGTTTTGCTAGAATGCAGTTGTTTTATTGTATTATAAATCCCTTTACATTAGTATGCTTTGTCTGTCTTTTTTTTTTTTTTTTTAAATAAGGGATTAAAGATAATTTTTGCATTTGTTGTTCAGTTGACTTGAAATTAAAGTTCATGGGGCTCCACCAAGACCATTTTAAGCTCAATAAATGTATGATATTTCTAAAGCCAGCGAGCAAAACTATTTAATAATCGTGATCTCAGTTTTTTCCAGAAAAGAAAATTGTAGATATTTTTGTCCTAAGCTAGTAGAACAGATTAGATACGCAGTGCTCACTTACTTGATTGAACAAATTTAAATCCCTCAGTCAACATAGGATTATTCTAGCTTTTTTTTTTTTTCTTTTTTTTTTTTTTTGTCAGGGCTCGTGGAAGTCATTTGGAGGTCAGACTGAATTAAAGTCAGGTGTCAGAGCTTTGTAATATTTCTGGTTGCTTTTGTGCAGTTGTTTGCTTTCTTTACTGTCTTCATAAGAAAGCAACTGCACAAGTCTTTTTACTCCTTGGTGCTCTTAGAAAGCCATGATTTCATAACACTGTAGATGAGTAATGCAGTGCCATTGACTGGTATAACTAGATTACATGATCTTAGTCTGTATTCATTGTAAATAAGCCGTGGTGCATTTAAAAAGCTGTTGTGTACTTACACAAACTTCCATTGAAACCCTAAGTCATTGTACACAAAGTGGTATTATTCAGAAAGTCCTGTGGTCATGGTATTTATTGCTGACAGATGGCATCCGTGTCAGTCTGCATAGCTGTGTTTGCAGATCGCGGCGAGGCATCAGACAGCGAACCACGTAATGAACCTATGAACTGTAACAGGCACTTCTTTCACAGGGCCATTCATTCGGTTTTAGTGCAGTCAGTTGAGTTGATTTGAGAAATTTGTCATTCATTTTTATCTCATTTTTGGGTACATGTGCTTATTTAACTTATCCTACAAATAAAATTGCACCTTCACTAAAAATGTAATACAGGCTTGATTATTGACTTCATAACAGTTTCGTGCTGATAACATCAAAGCTGCAAAGAACAGCAGCTTTTCCTCTTCTAAAATCATGTTTTACCTAGAGCAGTGCTGCATTTGTAAGGCAATTATGGAATTAACGCAGTTTAAATGCTTCGATGCATATCTCAAATCACAAAATACTGAAAGTGAGCCGTGACAAGAACATTTGCGTTTGCACAGACTGCTATGTCAGTATGCGGCATGCCAAGCTTGGCATGAAATTTCATGCTGGGGCGGATTGTGTGAGAAGGCAGACCATGTGGAGGGATTTGTGAGCACGTCTGTTAACTTTCCCACTTACCACTTTCTCCCTGTGCCTCTTCAGCCCAGCACGCTTCCCCAGGGTACAATCAATATGAACCAGTGTTCTGACGTCATCGACGGCGAGTCCAGGACAAGTCAGAAGAACTCGCTGTGCATCCTGACCCCTGAGAAGGAGTACTTCATACGGGCCGAGTGTAAAGAAATCATCAATGGGTAAGACGTAAAAACCTGCTATCATAGTACTCATAATCATCTACTATATTAGGATTTGCAAATGCACATCCTGCCATTATTTGGATACATATATAGAAAGAAATGACTTCAGGTGGGCAGTGTGGTTTGCGTTGCTCTGTCTTCTGGGTTGCATGGACAGTGGTGACAGAAATAAAGTGGTATGGCTGTGTGTAGCTGCTGTGGCAGCCAAACTGCTCTGCCCCCTGCTGTCTCCTTTGTGCTGTGCTCTTCAGATAGTTGTAATTTACGCTGCAGTGACAGTGCACATTCTTGAACTGTTGGCTCTGCCTGCTTTTCTAACCCTCTCCCTGTCTTAACAAAGTCCTCTACAGCAGGACCTAGATTACAGTACTAAAATGTAATCTTCATACTTCAGGCTTCATTTGAGCCTGCAGTTTTTAAAGCGTGTTTCTGCACTGCGCTCTCCCTGGCCGGCTGATACACATTATAGCTATTCTTAGGGAACTGTGACTCACAGCACCCACTCCTCATCATGCTACCTGCTCTATCACTATTCACCTCCCACTCTCCTATCATCATCTGGCATGCATGTGTTTGTTCTAGGCCATCACAGAACCATATTAGCTTTTCAAGTTTGTCATTTCCTGACAGTGGAATTTATTTTTCACTATGTTATTCTCCTCTAAGATGTCTTTTGACTTTCATTAGAGTTTGAACACAGTGCCATGTGTTGGTGTTCTGTCCTAAGAATGTTGATGACTAGATTTGCTAACCCTGTCCGTGTCAGCACATCATTCAGATGATGTAAGGATCTAGATTCTGTTACCTGTGTTAAAGCACCGTGGTTTACCATATCCAACAAAATGCATTATCCCCATCTTTTTAACTAAAGCATAACTTCAAAAGAATGAATATGCAAACAGAAATTAAGATCTGTTATGTTCTATGATTTTTGTTCTCTACCATTTTCTTATTTTCTATCATAAATATGCTCTTAGTTTTTGGTGGATGCTCAGATTAAACATGGACACAGAATCACAAAATGATAAAGCATATGTACGTGTCATCCCAAAAGCTCAGACTTCAGATACTCCTAAATGCTTTGACACAGCCAGGGTTTCTTTCTACTTTTACCTGTATTTACTGTCAGAGAGTAGATCTTGCTAATGTGGTCATCTCGGACACAGCTCAGGCTATGAGCTCAGACGCCCCACTCACCTGCTGTGTAAACCTTCTGTTTGTGAGAGGCAGCCAAACTGAACAAAGTAGTTCCAAAGAGAGGGAGGCCTTAAAGGGAAGCAGCTTGTTTCAGGCAGAGGATGAAATAAGAGGCTATACAAACGCTCAGTATGATGCATATTAGAATTCAATGAGATGTATTTTGAACTGTGAATTTGTAAAAGCTACTTTACTAGAGTCCAAGACTACAAATATGGAGCTGGAATAGGCTACCTTTTAAGAAATGAAACAGTGCTGACTTTGCTGCCTTAGGCTTTAGTTTAGTGTTGTAAATGTGTTATTAACGTATCGCTTTGTAACTATATGTCCGGGCATGCTTCGTAGTTTATTCTTTGCTGCAGAAAACTTTGTCCCTTTGTGTATGAATCCATTGAGCATGCAGAGTTTATGCAGTCAGAATTTAAGACTAGAAGAGCACTTACACTGTTTCATTATTTGCAGGTGGCAGGAGGCTCTGACTGTGTACCCCAGGACAAACAAACAGAACCAGAAGAAAAAACGCAAGGTCGATCCACCCACTCACCAGGTAATGAACTTATTCTTTCTTTGCCCAGTGAACAACAGCCAAATTTAAATTGTTATATTATATGTCATGAAGTGTGTAGTTTTCTTTTCTTTTCTTTTTTTTCCAGTTTAATATCGGTGGTTTAAAAAAAAAAAATCCAAAGCTTGGGACTTGCATGTATAAATGTCAAAGAACATTTATGTTATATTCTTTCAACGTGTTTTGTATGAGGGAGAAATATGTTTAATAACTCATAATGAAGCATCTTTGTTTCTGTGCTTATGACAGCTCTGACAACAGGATTTATGTGCTTGAGTTCATGTGGCTGTCCACAGCCCCAGTCAACCCCACATTCATGAACGGGCTTTCTCTTAGATGTCTGGGGGGAAATATGAACTCACAAATGAGCTGATTAATTAAAGCTCAGAGGTGGTTTTTGACTGTAAAGCAATGATTATGACACAGTTTTACCCAAATATGTGCAGTAATAGGATTAAATGATGACGGGATCACAGGCTGTATTCAGGAGGTTTGTCTGTGTCGACATAGAGCTGCAGCTTGACCCTTGTGTTTTAGATATTGTGAACATTATAAATTATCCACATGTGGCAGTTGCTTCATTCCTTGTCAACAACAAAGAGAGCATATATTTAAGGATGACCTCTGCCATGGAAATATGCAGAACGGATGCCTCTCATTCCTCTACAACTACAACAGCTTTTTCCCCCCTTTTGAGAGGGAGACAGATGTAGTTTTCCTGCCAGTGACATGCTCAACAGTTTAAACCGCCTATATTTACATTCCTGTGTCATATGATATGTCAGTTTCAATAGACAACACGCCTCATACTTGTCTAATTTAACTCCAGCTATCAGTGAAGCACACATCGTGTTACATATTGTTTCTTGGGTGTTGTAAATCGCATGTGGTACTGTTTTCCACAATTAATACCTGCTTTATGCTTCCAGCAGTGCATAATTGCATAGATATGGAACAGTATCACAAGGTTGGCAGGCAGCAAACATTAGTCAGCTATCAAAATATTCCTGAACAAACAGTGAAGGGAAATGTTGACAACTGCATGTGTGCTGTAACAACATTCAGCAGCAACTTTGATCCTCTTGCACATGAATTTGCTGGTGCGCTCAGTTTCATTGTCATGTCCAGCAGCTGCCATCCTACCTGTCAGGCTTTTTCAGTCCGTGTGGTGATTAAGCATTTGGTGCTTATCAAAGCATTCCCATTCAGGACTTATCGAGGATTTAAATCCTTAAATATTTGTGGCGACCCAATAAAAGTTTTGTCATTTCACACTGAGCTCCTGAACTCTTAACAAGATGCATGTTTAAGTCTGTGAGCCGGAAAAGGTGCACTTTGGGTTTTGAACTCCAGTAGTCCTGCCTATTAAACGATCTTTGCAGAGTACATTTAACGGTCTAAAAAGGGTCAAGGTCAGTAATGTGTCTTTCAAGCCCATCTTGCAACGCCTTTCAGAACCACCATGGGAGCAAAAATCAGTTTTTGCGTCAGAGCAAGTTTTGTATTCCCTGGCAGGTAGAAATAAAAGAATAATGGTCCAGAGTGAAGATGAAATATAAGAATATGATATAATAAAATTGCACAGACCACCCACCATGGCATACCAGTTTGTGTCCCCTGCCCCCCTCCTGTGTGAGACCAGGCCAAGTTGTGGTGCATACAAACAAACGTACAAACTGAACTTCATTGTCTGGTTCCTCTAATGACGGCGCCCCGAATCAGACTGTGACCTTGCTTGGCTTATGCAGACTGGCTCATTTACAGAGAGGGCGGCGACACAGACATGACCTTGACTGTGTCTCGATGTGACCACCAGTTACGTCTGTTTTCATTGTTCTTGTTTCTTTTCTTTGCTGCGTACAGTAACTGTTCGTGTAGGTAACCAAACCTGAAGCTCCTCTTCTCTTCTGTTCACATATAATTTCCTCTGAAAGGTTATTCTTGGATTGCTATTCATTTTTGTTCTTTACTTGTTCATTTTGTTGGTAAAATCCACAATTAATTTTAATTTTAATTATTTAATAGTATGGTACCTATAGAGTTAAACACTATAGGGAGGCATGGGAGTCAGGCCTACAGCTCTAAATCTTCATTGTAAACACTTCACTGGCAAATGTGATCAAATTTATATTGTGCCAATGTGACAAATAATTGGGCTACAGCAGTTCTAGTGACTCAATGGTGAAATGCATGTCAGCCTATAAAACATTCAAGGAAGAATAAGAAATGCCAGAATTCAAATTTTTAAAAATGAACCGTTACTGTCGCCTAAAGCAGACCCTCAGTTGTCATGCCATATCCTGACCAGCAGTTGTATTCTATTGTGAATCATGAAGAACTTCTTGTTCTATATTTGTATTAAATATATGTGGGAAAATGAATAAAACCAATAAATATAATCAAATAAGAAAGTAAATTGGGGGATTAATGCAAAGGTAAATAAAGAAGAAAAGGCAAGAAAAGTCAATTCATGTAATATTTTAAAGCCAGTCACTCCTACAGCAATTTATAATAGTTCTGGTGTGTTTAATGGTATGTAACCAACCAATGAGCTAATGTGGTGGGGAGGTATGCATCTGTCCATCCGTCCAGTTTCCAGGAATCACTCCTCCTCGACTATTGGTCACTTTTTAGCGAAACAAAATTAATTTGTCTGTACGTATGACTGTTGTGAACTGCAGTACAGCAAAACAAACTTACCGCTCTCTTTCTGTACTTCACACATTACAATAAACTGTGAATTGTGATGGAGCCGATGAGCTAACTAAGTGACTGATCTGGTTAGTTCATCCAGCCAAAGGACTGATGAGCTCTCACCATCCATTCACAAGACTCTCTACTCCTCTTACAATGTTAGTAAGAATTTAATTGGTCTGAATCCAAGGTCTTATTGCTCAAGGTCATGTTTGTCGTTTTAATTAGATTTTAATTCAGTAACAATACAGGGGATGTTTTGTACAGTAATTTTGATGGGCTAATCAGCTTCTACATCATTGACCTTATGGTTATTGATTCAGTCCTTTATTTATTTATTTTTGGCAGTTCGCCATTAACAAAGAGCAGTTTGCTTCATAGTCATTTCACAAGCACAATGCACATGTTTATGGTTTTACATAGCCGTGATAACCCTTTAAGATAGCACAAACATCTGCAGTCATATTTCATTGGGTCCAAACATATCTGATGTGTGCCTGTGGGCTTCACTTTTAAATACCGCTGTAGTGGTCAAGGCCACCGCATAATTAGGCTCGGTAATATGTGAGGATGGTCATGCTTTCGCTGCTTGTTTGCTGGCAGGTCCTACCAGTATCTCTTAGGTTATTCGAGTGGATAAATATCCAGCGTTGTGTCGAGGCTTGAATTTTCCACACCTCACTGTGTCAGCTCCATACTTCCACCTGAAAGCTCCCCTCCCACTTGTGCATACTTTACTGGAGACATACCTGTGCACAGTCGTATTTGTCTTGTGGGTAGCGCCCTTTATGACAAGTACATTGAGTACAAAAAAAATGATATCATGTGACGCGTGTGTGTCATTGTAACTGAAAGTAGTCTGCATTTTTAGTTCTTCTCCAGTAAAGCCCTTGACATCTTGTAGTCATGTTTTGTTTCGTATTTATTTATTTTTTTGTTTTTGTTTTTTGACTTTAAATAGAAGTCGCAATAAAAAGAGCGGTCCATGAAAATGTTATGTATTGATCATAATGAGCACTAAATAGCAAGCATTAACATCAAGAGTATTCTGTGATTGGCAGGGTGGAGTAACTCCAAGACAGTGTTTTTCCACTGAGGACATGAATGGGCACCCAGTGAGTTCAGCTTGGCCAAACTTCTTATCCTGCTTCACCTTCAAAAAAACCCCTAAATTTTAAAACTCTCGTCCCTCTGTCCCTCTAAATTTATTTCAGCATATTTTCAATCACTCCAGGTGAAGGGGGAATGAAACGTGCTTTTAGCCTACCTTTGCGATGCCTAAAGAGCAATTCTTTGCACAGCATCAGCATGTTTGTGGTGATTTGAATAGGCTGGATGAAAGTGGGCTGTTTGAGGGTCGCTTTCTTTAAAAATCTTCCTCTTTCTTGTTATCTCAGTGATTTTGTGCATCTTCTGATCACTGATTTGGTGAAATCAGATCTTTGAACAGCTTTAATTTTGTTTGCATTTGTTAATCAAATCAAGACGTTCTCGGGCACTTTTAGCCAAGGAAATTTGTTCCGACATCATCCACCTCTGCACACTGTCCTCGTGGGGTGTTTTAGTTTGCTCTCGCTATTCCTCATAAGTACGTGTGTTTGTCTAGCTGTCAGTCCCTTTCTCCCTTTTACTGTTCCACCTTCACTCTTCCAGTAATTTACTAGAAATAAAACTTTTTTTATTGCCTAAATGTTTGATTCATATAAAAAACCAAAGCAAAACATCTTAAAGAGGACAATGATTTATCTCTACAAATGCTTACTAATGTGATCAGAACATGATTGGAGTACAATAATCAGGATTTGAGTAACATACATATTCCAATATTTGATTTCTCATTACATTTACATTGTAAATGTTCTTTAATCTCTTTCCTCCTCATATTCCTTTTTCCTGTAGTCTTTCTGTGACCTTACCTGCCAATATATCCTTTCCTCTCCCCACCCACTCCTTCCAACCCCAACCATTACGCAGGAGCCCGGCCCGGCTAAGGTAACAGTGACCAGCAGCAGCAGCAGGGGCAGCATCCCATGCCTGCCCAGCAGTATTGCCAGCGCCGAGCGGGTGCCAATGAGCCGCGCCACTCTGTGGCAGGAAGAGCCCCGCTGGAGCAGGGCCACCATCCCCTGCAGCCGCAGTGCCTCCTGTCTCAGCCAGCTGGGCCACAGTCAGCCAGACTCCAGTATCACTACTCAAGATGGTGAGAACTTTAAAAAAAAAAAACTCTATGAAACTCACAGCAACTGTATTTACAAGGATAGAAAAATAATCAAAATTGAATATGACACGATTGAGCATAAAAATTTGTGCATTTAATCACGTTCTTCAATAAACAAACTGAATTTCATGTGCAGTTGGGGAAAAACCCCAACTTTCCCAGCAGTAAAATGACAGGAATGCTCTTTTTTTTGTTTCATAAAGTCTGCAGTGAGCTGGGCTTTTTTTCTCTTCCCCAGATGGTGGCACTGTGAGCAGTGGACGTAAGGTACGAGTTGAGAGTGGGTACTTCTCCCTGGAGAAGACCAAGTCGGAGCCTTCTCCACAGTCTGCACATCACTCACAGCCACCCCAGCATCTGCCCCTCTCCTCTTCAGCATCTTCCTCCTCTTTAGGAGCTCCCAGTTCCAGGTACAACTCTGAATCAGAACCCCAGACTTCCCCTCATCAACCCTCCCAAGACCCTCTCCCCTCTCCAGGTTCACTTGTCTCCCCAAGCTACTCCACCATCAGCTCTTCTCAGAGCTCTCTGGACTCTGATCCCAGTGGAGCTACATCCACTTGGGAGGGGCACAATGGTGGCGGGGGCGGCCGAGTCGGCCGTTCCGGCAGGGAGTACGCAGCACTGGCAGATGTGCCCCGGGCCCGCAGACTGAGCTACCGAGAAGCTTTCCGCTCAGAGAAGAAGCGCCAAGACCTAAGGGCGCGGACACGGAGCCCCGGGAGAGAGGAGGTGGCTCGGCTGTTTGGGGAGGAGCGCAGGTGAGGATGACAGTTCAGAGCCATTTTAAGTTTCCCGCTCTTCCTCGTGATAGACCCAATCAGTGCTGAACAAACACCATAACAAATAAGGCAGATGAACTTGTAAAAATGATGGCAACATGATTAATAGTCATTAATGAGCCACTGATTGTTAGCTAGAATAGAGCATGCTCAGTGTTTATGTGAAGTTCATCCATTGCTGAGGATACCCCACACAGTATTATAGCACCACCCTGTGGCTACTCTCTCCAAGCATCTGTTGCTGTTGCTGCCTACCCTAGCTTATCAGTGGTTTGCCATTAATGATTACAGGGATTTAAATGCATGTGATGTTTTTGTTTTGTACTGCTCTCTACCTTTTTTGCTCTCAGCTACCTTGCTAGTTTTTGTTGTTTCAATCTTTTCCAGGGGCTTCTGAACAGAGCTTCTCAGAGCTAATGCTCAACCAACCCTTCCACCCTGCCCCAATGCTGTTCCCTGCTGGTCACCGCTGACTCCTGCTTTCTATCATTTCATCCCTGCACTGCCTCGGAGCACACACATGCATAATAAATACTTAATTTCCTGTACATACCATGCATACAACATACTGACAGGTTGGGTTATAGATACGGTTTTGTTTTCTCCAACTTCAATCACTACTTATTTTTCAAATACATATACATTAACAAGTGCAGTGCCTTAAGGTAATGCTGACTGTTGCTGCTTCTCTTTGCAATTTGTTTAATCCTCCATTCCATTCATTTTCCATCTCTCCTAAATTTGATCTAATTATATAACACCATTTTTTTTCCCCTAGAAATGTCTCTGGGTGGTTCTGTTTGGTAGTATTTGTTATTTTGCATATATTTATGTTGTATTTTCTGTGGAGAAGACTTTGTGTGTGTTTCTAAAATGATGTTTTATTTGTGCTTACTGTAAACCAAAGCCTATTCTTTCCTTTAAATCATGGATTTTGACTTTGATTTGCTCATGTTTGGTGTCTTTTTTTTTATGCTCTCTGTGACCATTTAATGACACGACCATGATGTGCCATACCGTTATTTTTTTTTTTCTGTATGGTTAAAAAAAACAAAAAAAAAATTTTTTTTTTTTTTTTTTTTCAAACTTGAATTTTTGAATGTGATTTTTCTGTCTCCTAGGCGACCTCAAATTATTGAGCAGTTCGAGGATGGTCAGCATGTTGAGCGCATGGAGACAAACGGCTCTGATCCTTCTGCTAACTCCGTGCTGATCCAGAGACAGGGACGCAGCGAGAGACGTTATTTGGCTAATAAACATGTACGCTCTCCTCTGATTAATCCTGAGTAAATCAAACCAGAAAGGTCATGCAATACTTACGGTGGCCCTGAGAGGTCAAACACACTCCAGCTTTAGAAAACACCAGCAAGTAGAAAAAAACACTGGAAAAGCCTTCCAAAAACCCAAAACAAAAGAAATGATAAAAAAGACCACAAAAGCTCTCTCTCACTCACTCACTCACTCACTCACACACACACACACACACACACACACACACACACATGAAACCTAAAAAAAAAAAAACATAACAGAAGTGTTTTGGGAGACAATAGTGTGACAGAATAGCTGCGGAAGTGACAAGCTAACCTTCCAGCCGACCCAATCCTTAATCTTGAGAAAAAGTGATGCATTTCATCAAAACTTTTATTAAAAAAACAGAACCCAAATTGCTAATGTTACCCAGTCATATGCAAAGGCTAATGTATGACCCACCTGGCACTGGGACACAAACCACAGTAAGAGCAGTAAATTTAGGTCTGAGTAATATCACAAACTAACCACCTCCTATTACCAGCTTTGTCACTTGTGCATATAACTAAATAAATATGTAACTATACATATTTGTTACAATTTCAAATTGTGAGTAATTTCAAACTGAATTTCTGTAATTACAGCAGCTCATCTGCAGTATTGTCATGGCTCATCTGGAGCCCCAGCCCACACTTTGGGAATCACGGATGGATTTGTGTGCTTTTGCTGTGTTTTTTCTGTTTGTTGGTGTTTTCCTTGCAATGCATTTATTCTCTCAGGGCAACCGTACATACTCTAGAATTAAAATGAACTTCTTGTAATTTTTTTATACATTTTTTATTTGTAGGAGATGTCACTAGATTCAGCAAAGGACCGTTCAGTTCCTGATGTATCCAGCTCCACTTTGGCCAACTTAAGAAGGGCCAAATCATTGGACCGCAGAGTAACTGAGTCCTCGATGACTGTGAGTGTTGAGAGTACTGCCAAACTGTAAAGCATGATATGTGAAAAAAAAAATATATAGAAATGTATATTTTTAGGAGATTTGTCAGAGAAAATATTTTCCCACTCCTAAAGGTGTCTCTGTTCAGCAGAGCATCAAGCTTGAGTTTTTTGTTTTCTTTATATTTTTGCACACAAGTTGCACAAATTGCCACACGTGCTGTTGTTAGACTTGATCTCTTCAGTTTTCAGCTACAAAATTAAAGCGTTCAAGTTACTTAAGGTTGCAGTGGTATCATCTTGAGCTCTGACTCCTACCAGTCTGATCTGCGGTCACTTCAGGGAGGGTAGCAGGGGTGATCCACTCGGTGTGTGACTTGTCTTTCTAGCCAAGCTGCAGCTGCCCAAACCCACCCCCCTCCACTCACTCAAACACACACTCACGTACACAGCACTGCCGCCACTGCTACTGGCGATTATAAATAGCCTCCACAGAAGCAGCCGCAGTTGCGTGTGTGTCCCTGAGACGGAGGGAAAGAAAGAGATTGTCAACATATGAACTGAAGGCAGTTAGCCATCATAATGACTCTGTGCCAGACTGTGACACCACACCTGATGAAGCTCAACAAAAACAAGGTATTGTTGAGTTAGCGGTGGCCAGGTTTTGGAGGAACTACTTACTTTAGGGTCTATAAACAGCCTTGAGTTTGTGTTTCACGGGAAAGTCTTGCTCCCGCCAGTCAGTCTCTGTAGCTGGAGCCGCTTATTCTTTTTTGAGCTGAGGTGTGGATATGAATGTAAATAAACAATTATATTGTTATTGCCATGTTATATCAAGTTAAAGGTGTCGTCATGTTTATGCATTTTTTTTTATTTCTTTTCAATGATTAAATGAAATTCATTACTTAATGATCCATTTCTATGATCTGTCTTAATTGCAGCCCGATCTGCTGAACTTTAAAAAAGGATGGATGACAAAGCTATATGAAGATGGAGTGGTAATTTGCTTTCAGTATTATCTGCTTCTCTGCGATATTGAATAAATAACTTGTACATAAAACTGGTGAATATCCAGTTAATGGGCTTTTTTTTTTTTTTTTGCATTTCAGTGGAAGAAGCACTGGTTTGTCCTGACAGATCAGACTTTGAGGTACTATAAGGATTCAATAGCTGAGGAGGTAAGGCTTGTTATTCACTTAATAAAAAAAAAATAGTTTTAAACTTGATGAAAAATGACACATTTGTACTCATCGTTGGGTTTTTGTTTTTGTTTTCTTCTCCCTCTCAGGCTTCAGAAATGGACGGCGAGATTGACCTTTCTACGTGCTACGATGTCAAAGAGTTTCCAGTTCAAAGGAATTACGGTTTCCAAATCCTGGTGAGTGTCGAATCTTCGTGTCAGTGTTTATCCCACGCCATTAATCATCAGTAAAGAAGAAGCTTATTGTCCACACGGTTTAGATCCGGTGTCTCCTGCCAGTCTATAAACAGCTTTAGACACCATGTGGTGCAACTTTTGGGTATCAGGTTTTGTCATTTCTCTTCCTGAAACAATTGTTTGTCATGAAGGATGTCACTTGACTTGTCATCTCTCTGTGAAAGGCTGACATCATAGCGGTCTAAATCTGCCACAGGCGTTGCCAGCCCTGCCGGTGTTCTTGAACCAATGTGGCTTTCATCTGCACAATTAAAAGCCCTGTCCTTGTGAATAATGTCTCATTAGCACTGACGGGGGAAAAACTACACAAATACGAGTCTGTGTGTAGTAGCGTGGACCCTCCTTTAAATGGCGCAGTGCTTTATTCATATAATCTTTTGGGCGTTAAACATTTTTAGCGCTTGTTGCTTGTTGTTGTTGTTGGCGAAATGCTTAGTGGAGGTGTATTGCTTGGGGTAGAGTGGTGCCAGTGGGGCTTTTGTTCCTGCTACATGATTTAAGCTCGCCGCTCTAAAGCTGTATCTGAACAGCAGCTACGAGGTCATTTCTTTTGTTTGCATTTGCTTGAAGTAGCTTCCACAGTAATTTTCTGGAGGAAGTCGGAAATAGATTGCTCAAGAGGATTGTGCATTCTTTGGCTGAAAACATCATTGATCTGGTGTTGTGTGCACCACAGGTTAAGGTAGATGGAGCTATTGTCAGTAGTGTTTTTGATTTCAAATCTCACTACTTCACATCATCAGGAGTTTTATTCATAATGTTTTGTAGAAGTTCCTTAGCTTCCACTAGAGGTCTCTGTAAATGGAGTCAGAAGGTTGGTGCTTATAGAGTGCTGCTGTTTCTGTTGTTAGGTGAAGGAGGCAAGTCTCATCACAGCGTGTAATTATAGAGGTTCAGATCTAGGTAGCACCTAGATTGATGTCTTGTTTGGTATAAAATTTAATATAATGAGTAATTAGTTACATTTTTATGATCAGTTTTCATTATGTGGATTGTATGTCCTATGTGTATCCTACCTTCAGTTCATCTGCAGTTTTGTCTTTGTTACTTCAGAAAAAATGTGCATTGCATTTAGTGTAGCAGGTTTGTCTTTGCCTCCACCCTCTCCCAGCCACCAGTTTCCATAGTTCATAAAAGTAACTCACAATGAACTCACATTTATTACAAAACAACAGCCAGAGAACAGCTTTTGCATTTGTGGCAAAAAGGGGCAGCTGTCATTACTGTAGAGTTCCAACTATACGTTAAGTCGAATGTGTTGCACATTCAGCACAAAGCACCTCTGTTACTTGTTTTATCAGTGCAGATGGTGTTAAAAACTATGGCTATATGACTAAAGCCAGGACAATGTTGTAGTTTGACAGCATGAGGTGTTAGTTTTGTTTTAAGTAACTTTCCTGTCAAGAAAAACAGAAGTGAGGCTGAGAATCTACTCCTGTCAAAAGCGTTTCTCTGACACTTTTGAAGTGGACATAAGCATCTGTTAAATTGAAAAAATGAGTAATGAAATAAAAAGTGGTTAACAGCAGTTAACTTTATTAAAAGTACTTTTAGAGCATAATTCTTTGAAATGTGTGGCTTCTGAGTGAGTCAGTTAAATGCTCTGCCTCTGTTTTCAGTGTAAAGAAGGAGCGTGCACCCTGTCAGCGATGACCTCTGGAATCCGTCGTAACTGGATTCAGGCGATCATGAAGAACGTGCGACCCACTATCGCCCCCGATGTCACCCGGTAATACCCACTGACGATTAACCCTCACCACTGGCAGATATAACAGCTGCTTTTTTTAATTTTATTTATCTGAATTCCTATTTCCTCCTCACCTTCTGTTTCCTTCTTTTTCTTCCTCTTCAACCTGTATTTTCAACCTGCTTTCCAGGAAAAACATCCCTCTGAAACTATCGGTTCTGAAGCCCAGGTTGGAGTGCTTGTGTGTAAAATATCTCCCCCACCCCCCCAATGTTGATGTTCTTGCTCAGCAATGTCAACCCCACCGTTTTTGTCATCCAACCATGTGTCATGTGATTATTGAGTAATGTCTCCCAGTTAGTTGTGCTACTGTAGAGACCCACACTGCAATCACATCTACATACTTGAATAATCTGCCCAACACCACAGGCCAGTGTCAGTCATGCCTGTAATGTGACGGTCCACTAACTGTTGGAAATGGTGCCACAACAACACCAAAAGCTCAAAATAACTAAGCTTTGGGCTGAGTATAAATGTCCACCTCAAAACAAGAGCTCACTAACTACGTAAGCATTTATTTTTGTACTTTTCATAGCAAAGCTGGAGATTATCTTTCACATATCAATTGCTGAAGTTGCACATATGACATGTTATATGTTCTTGAGCTCTTTCCCTCCTTGAGAACGCCACACAACACGGTTAAAAGGATTGTTCCATCAGGCCACCCTGCCCTTTAAAGCAGTGCACATTAGTGAGCAGTTTACTGCACATATTCACATTAAGCCACTGTTAAACAGCTAAAGGCAGGAACCCGTCATCAGGCTTACATCAGATCAAGTTGCTTTTAGCCCCACTGTGTGTCTTTATACATGTTTTTGGTGTTTAATGCTTTGACATGCATTTTACTGTTTAAAATGGGGTATCTGCTGGTCTTTAAAGTTAAAGCAACTTCCTCTTTGTCACTAACAAGACCTAATAATTTTTCACAAAGAAAACCAGACTATTGTTAATTGGCATTTCTGCTGTCATTTTTGCTAATGGGATGTCAGTAAATGTTGCGAACCAACAGACTCAGTATTTACTGCGTTCCCTCTTCTGTTACTCTTTATTTTATTCACTTATCTAGCCGATGGACTGATTGGCTTATGCCATGACAAGGTGTCAGTTATCCCTCTATCCAGAATTCACAAGAATAGCTGCTACTTTTAAAATATTGGTCAGATTTTAGTCTAAATCACGCACATGATCACCTGCTGAGATTTACCCAAACTTTGCTCAAAGTCAGGATTATATTTGTCATTTTACAAACTGTAGTCCACAACTCATTTCAGTTGTGGTTATATAGCACCAAAACACAACAACAGTTGCCTCAAGGTGCTTTATATTTTAGGGTAAAGACACTACAATAATACAGAGAAAACCCCACAAGGTCAGGGGCAGTAACTAAAAATGTAATTGGGTTTAGGGTGTTTTAACACCTGCTGCGTTCATTTGAATTGAACTCTTGAGCATTTTTGTTGGAGCAGGTGTGAATACAGTAGTCTCGGGTGCGGACCAAAACAACTACAAAAAGACCCAGTTGGAGGAGGTGGTCTCGGTACGATTCCAAACGAACTCCAGATCAGTTCATTTATGGTGTGAACGTGTTCCCACCCCGATCCGAGCCAACTACAAGGTGTACGTTACAAGTATGAGCTAACAAAACAACGTCCCGTACCAACGTATGCTCAATGCAGGAAGGTACTGTAGATGTGCAAAGGTCTGTACGGGCTAACGTAAATTCTGACACAGGACCTCCTTTGTGTATTTAGTTTTGTTGTTCCTGCCCCAGATACATTTGGCCAGTGAGCAGACTGAACATTCTCACGATGTTTGTAGTGACACATTTTGGTTTGCTTAAAGTTCACTTAGATTTTTTTTCTGCGTGAAAACAAACCCAGTGTTTCATGTGGAAAAGCTACACGTTTACAAATTCAGATCACAGTAAAAGAACCACAGGTGGGAAGACGCCCTCAGACTTGGATTTAGATCAAATTTTTAAACATGTTTTTATATTTTTGGTGGTTTGTTTATGAATCGGGTAGTTAAATGTCACTGTTTACCTCATTGGGCCCTGCAGAAACCCTGGAATGCACAGTTAATCGAAGCTAGAAAACCTGAAATCTTATGTTGTCGTTTCGTCCAGCAAAGCTTTATGTAACAGCAGCTTGAGCAAATTCGAATGCAGAAGTTCATCCAGTTATCTTTGAATTGACTTATATATGTTTTGTTTTTTTGTGCTTTGGTTTGTTCAGATCACTCCCTGATGAGAAGATAAAATCTCAGGTGATGTTGGACCCATGCCTACAGGTCACCCCTGATCCAAGCCATAATCCAGAAATCCCCAAGTCTGATGGGCAGAGGCAGCCACCTGGTAACAATGCCTCTGCCCCTGCCTCCGAGCCACGCAAAAGCAGAGTTCGTGAGCGCAGACGAGAGGGCCGCTCAAAAACCTTCGACTGGACTGAGTTCAAAATGGAACAGAAGGAAAAGCCCGTAAAAGAACGAGCAGACACAGTTGACCTCAGCTCATCGTTCTCCACAACCTCCTCCTACTGTTCTGCCTCCTCTTCTCCCTCCTCCTTGGCGTCATCTCCGGTCTCTTCTTCCTCCCTCCAAACCTCATCTGCATCAGCTGCTCACCCACCTTCAATTACAGAAGAAGCAGAAAAGGAGAACGTTAATGGGGGAACTAGCAGTACAGCTCACACACCAAATACTGTTACTGTAACTGTGATTTCAACGCTAAATGCTACATCACCAGTACAGCAACCAACACCTGGAATCCAAGAGCAAGGAAAGATGGAAGTGGATCACCCTGCTGCCATTAGTCCAGCCAGTGAAGACAAAGACAGCAGAAGCTCAGATGTTCAGGATGAGATTGAGCAGCGATGGCATCAAGTGGAGACAACACCATTAAGGGAAGAGAAGCAAGTACCGATCACCACTGCCTTAGGAAACTCTGAGAGACTGCCAGCGCATGAGCTTGCTGCTCTGCTAGACAAAGAGGTGAGCGTAACCAGCGCGGGTTATATCATTAAGATTTCTCCTCACCCTGAACCTGTTTTTTCCTTCACACTGTCAACAGGTGCTTGCTCATGTCGGGGTCGTCTCATTGTTGGGGTTTTCTCTGTATTATTGCAGGGTCAATTTAAAATGCCTTGAGGTGACAGTTGTGATTTGATGCCATATAAATAAAATTAAATAGTTTGTTTTTGGACAATTAGACATGTCTAGTTCTTGAGATAGATTTTTTTCATTTTCAGATTCAATAGGAAGTTTCATACTGGACACAACATTAAAGTCTCAGCTTTAATTTGACATCAGTACTATGTAGTACTGTCTTACCCTACACTTGAAATGTATCCACAGTTTTAGAAGGCTTCAGAAATGACATTTTTAATATTTTTCTATCTTTTCTGAGATCTTTGCACTCGTAGACCATCAAAGATGATTGATCAGAGGAAATAATATTTAAATATTTGGCTACTTGCCTGTTTGTTCATGGGGTAGGAATTACTTTTTAGGAGTGGATTTGGTTATTTGCTGAGTTTCTGCATGTCATGTCTTGAAATGGATCATGCTGCAGTTGCTGTTGTGCAACATTTTATGGTTTGCTGTCACAGAAAACCCCAAATGGCTCAATTATGAGCAGCTACATCAAAACAAGAAGTTTTTTCCTGCCTCCATCCTTTTGTTAAGCTGTTCCTACTGTGTGTTTTTTATCATTCATTTTTAAGCAAATCTGTTTGGTGTGATCAGGCTAATTGAAGGAATTCATTCCAGCCTTGCATGTTGTTTTACGTGTTGCACTTGGTAAGCCACCTGGTGATGAGAAATGCTATACTGTATATGATCTCCTTTATTCCATTTTTTTTATTGTCAACCTAAAAAGTTAAAAAATGCTGAACTGTCCAAATGTTTTCAGTTATATATTTTTTTGGTTATATTTATTTTATAACAACACCCTGTGCTATTTGTTCATTACCTCTTTGCCTCTCTTGACAGTTGGGACAGAAGCAGAAGGAGCTGGACCAACTGCAGAAGCAGAACAACCTCCTAAAGGAGCAACTGGAAAATGCGCTAGTGAGAGAGCAAAGTGCCAGGGAGGGCTATGTACTGCAGGTAACTGCACTCTTTATATATCCCGCAACCTTATTTTTCTTTTAAATTGATGCCACAACATGAATTAACTTAAAAAAATGTTGTGGTAGAGTGGTGTTAAGAATTGCAAAGTAAAAGTATGTACTGTACTAACAGGTGTGTGGGTGCTTATTCTCTGATATTGCTATGCGTGGTTGTGGTTTTCTTAGCATGAGATTTTCACTAACTGTTTTTTGATGGAGTTTCACATCTCATGGGAAAGTAACTGATTTGATCTGATGTGCTTAAGGTAAGAAAGAGGATCAATAAGCCTCACGCTGTGCTTTTTCTCTCTGCATGTGTCCTTTCGCAGCTTGATTTCTGCATGTTTTGTGTTTCTGAATAAGTGTGTGATTAATGCCTTTTTTTTTCTTCTTTTTTTTACATTAAACACTTTTAGGTCATACCATGAAATCACATTATGTTTGGTCATGTTGTATTCTTTTAAATCACCATATTGATCACCCATTTTTTGGTTAATTGTTTTTTTTTGGGGGGGGGAGGTGTTTGAAGGTGACTTCATCTAAACCTTTCTGTTTTCAAGTGACCTCTGAAAAAGCACAGTAGAAGCTTGAGGGAAATTTTGCTTTCCTAAAAAAAAAAGAGAAGTTATTTTCTTCCTGGTTATCCCCGAGATGTGGCTCTCTGTATTTAGTAGAGGGGAAAGTAACGTGATGATATTAATGAAACTATCTCATCAATCTTTTCAAGAGCGCAACACCTCCTACGTCTTCACCGCACAGAGTGCCATGGCAACACTTGCACAGGCTTAATCAAGATTTACAGGGTGAACTGGAGTCCCAGAAGCGCAAGCAGGACCTTGCACAGCAACAGATCCGGACATTGAAGAGAAGCTACACCGAAGCCCAGGATGCTGTAGAGCGCCACGAGTCCGATATTCAGGCTTTGCAGTCTAAACTTGCATCTGCAATGGCGGAAATTTTAGCAAGTGAACAGGCTGTGGTCCGGATGCGGAATGAGCTCAGGCTAGAGCAGGAACGCTCAAAAGAACACGAAGAAGAATACAGTCATAGTGAGGCTACCCTACGAGCCCAGCTGAAGGACAGTGAAGACAGACTCCGTGAAGTAGAAGCTAACCTCCTGGAGAGAAACCAGGCCCTCAGGCAGCTGGAGCGCCAGCAGGCACTGCAGCGAGACCACGTGAGGGAGATACAGAGGTTGCAGGAGAAGCTGCAAGAAGTGACTGCTCGACTAACTGCTACAGAAGAGGGTCAGGCGCTGAAAGAAGAGCGCCTTAAGCAGGAACAGCATAGCATGCAAGAGAGTCATGAAAGAGAGAGACAGAATCTGTGCAAAAGATTAGCTGAAGCTGAAACTGCACACAAGAAAGTAGAGGACAGGCTGTTCGAGGCTGAGCAGCAGGTAGAGGCCTTGTTAAGGGGTAGGCGGGCCTCAGGAGGTACAGAATGCAAGCAGGAAATGCTGAAGTTGCAAGAAGAGCTGGCTCAAAAGGCTGACATGGTTGAGTCACTGAAGGAAAGTGTCCGTAGACTAGAAGAAGAAAAAGGACATCTTACTTGTCGTTGTCAGGAACTCATCAACCAGATTGCTGAAGCAGACCGTGAAGTGAACAAGCTTCGCTCTCGCCTGGAAACAGAAGAAGCAGACTACTACACCTTGGAGCATTCATATGAGAGGGCTACCCAAGAGTTTCAGAAAATGAGCCAGTTCCTTAGAGAAAAAGAGGAGGAGATCCGGCAGACTAAGGAGATGTACGAGAGACTGATGGAACGCAAGGAGGAGGACCTAAAAGAAGCACTTATTAAAATGACTGCACTTGGCAACAGCTTAGAGGAAACTGAGCTGAAGCTGCAAGCCAAGGAGGAGCTTCTCTGTCAAATGACTCAAAGCCTCTTGGACAAAGTTGAGCCTTGTAATGCTGAGAAGGATCTGCAAGCCAAGCTTGTGGTTGCAGAGGACCGCATTGCAGAGCTGGAGCAGCACCTCAATGCCCTACAGCTGGGGTACGCTAATCTACACATGGAAAGGCAGCAAATCCCAGAACAGAGTGAGGAGGAAAGAACATCACCCTCCTCGTTATCAAACGCAGAGCTTTCTTTAGACAATACATGCACAACAGAGAGCTCCCCAGACGATAAGGAGTCTCAAGCTAAGAGACCAAGGATACGTTTTTCTAGTATTCAGTGTCAAAAATATGTCAATTTCGAGGTCCTGGACACTAGTCAAAAAATGAATCAGGATGTAGCTGAAGACATTGAGTTAACTGAAGGAACAGCTACTCCTGACTTCACAGCCCCACATGCTAATGACCCAGAGAAGTTTATCTCTATCATACATGCTCTTGAAACGAAACTGCTCGCCACAGAAGATAAGCTAAGAAACCTAACACAAAATCTGGATAGGCAACGATCCATGCAAGCAGAGGACTTGTCCGATATAGATTTAAAGATCGGCGAAAAGGATTCTTGCCCAGAGAAAGAGACTAGTGATGCAAGTGGTATACAGAGTAGTGCTGGCATTAAGCATTGTACCAATGCCCTTGTATGTGTGGAAAATGGTCGAGAGAAAGTTAGGGCTATTCTCAGTGGCTCACATGAAACAGATACACAGCTGCACTCATTGTGTGAGATAGAGAAGGATTTGTTCAATGCATCGCTGTACCTTCAACGGGGACAAAAGATGTTGGAAGAGCAATCACCAGCTTTCCATCCAAATCAAACCCCAGAGATTGTAGATAAAGAGACAATGCACCTTTTTGCCAAAACTTTGTCCTTTGAGGCGATGGTTTTGAACAAGATGGCTTTGTTAATACAAACGTCAAAGTCTGACCTCCTGCAGGCTCTTACTGAGATCTGGGAGGACATTGAGCACATTAAAAGGAGTGACAAAGATTGCTTGGCTGTAGTTTATGCCGATGTCTTGACCAGGAAGCTGATTTTAGAAAGTGGGTTCTGGAAAGAACTTGAGAAAGCAGAGACGGATGTTGCTAAATCCAAAGAGGGTGGTGTATTAGATGATGTAGATGTTGATGCCAAAGTTGCCTTCAACAACTTCATTAAAGCAGAATTAGCCTACTCAATTCAAAATCTTAAGCTTTGCTATGAGGAGAAATTCAAAATACTTAAAAGGGAGCTAGCTGTAGCTCATAAAAACCTCTATGAAAGGGAAATGGCTTTGAAAGCAATTATTGAAGCCTCTAAAAGGCCTGATTTGAAAACTGTCATAAAAGAAGTCAAAAACAACTTTGGATTCAACAAACAAAAGCTGGCGGACATTCACCCTCCCGAGCTTGCTCCGTACATGGAGCAGATCGAAATAGAAGAAGCTAGAGACTTGGCTGAGGAAATTGTAGACGGACACTTGGCTGGTGAAATGTCCTCTTGTGGCATTGACTCTGTTGAATCACTGCAAAATGCTCATGAAAGCCTGGCTAATGAACTTCAAAGACAAGCAGCGATCCTCCACAAGTATGCCCAAGAACTAGAAAGTGGCGAAAGCAATCCCGGACTGTCTAAAATGATCCGATCTCTTCTAGGACACCAAACCTCACATATTTTCACAAGTACCTCTCTTTGTATGCGTGAAGCCCTCACCCAGGCTCAAGTGGCATATGTGGCATGTAGGTTACGGGCCATGCATGAACATGATTTGGGCTATTGTAAACAGACCAGTCAAACTATGGATGATCTCGTGCAGCAGCATGCACGCAGTGTCACAGCAATCCAAGAAAAATATGAAGAGTCTTTACAAGAGGAGCGCCGGAACTTCAAGCAAATGGTGGAATCTCTCCAGAAGGAAAATCAGACTCTTAAGAGTGAGATTAGCAAACGTGTGAATCAGCTCTCACAGCAGCAGCAGCAAGTGGTCTTCTTAGAGAAAGAGTTTCAGAAAGAGACGGAAGACCTGAAGCAGAAGCATCAAAGGGAGCTGAGCCGAGCAGAACAAGGCTGTGCCTCAACAGAGCTGGCCCTCATGGAAGCAGCAGCTGACAGTCAACAAAAGTTAGAGGTTCTGCTAGCAGACATGGACACAATGGAGGAGAGGCACGAGAGTCATGTGAGGAAGCTTGAGGAGCAGTTTGAAATGAGGGTTTGCGAGCTCCAGCATATCCACAAGGACAACATCGAAAAGTTACGTTCAGAGTATGTGGAGAACATTCAGAGTCTTAAAGATCACCGACCTTACGATCAAAACCCTGAGGTCTCACAGCCACCTCCTTATGAGGAGGCCGCTACGCCAATGGAAGAGGAAGAGCAGGGAAAAGGGGATGATGTACAGCACATATCAGAGGTCGACTCCATGGTGGTTCTGAAAGACCGCATTCAAGAACTGGAGACTCAGATGAATAATATGAGGGACGAACTGGAGAACAAACACCTTGAAGGAGATGTGGCCAGCCTGAGAGAGAAATACCAGAGAGACTTTGAAAGCCTCAAGGTTTTTGCTCTTTCATTTTACCATTTTAGTGAATAAACCCTTTTTAAGGGAGAGAGATTAGTAGTTATTATAGCCAAAGAAAAAAGTTAACTTTGATTCTTTGATTTCTAATCCTCAGTAACTGGTGATTCGAGTAACTGAGGATTAGGAATTGGGAAATGGTGTGATTTGAGATGAGTGAAACATGTTTAAATTGAACAGTTACATCTGTGGGCTGTAGCATGACTGTAACTGGAGCTTTAAAGGATGTCCTGAACTCCTAGGTGATAAATCATAACCACCGTGGTAACTGTAGACTGTATATAAAGCATGGAAATAGGCTCTAGGGCAAACCCCTTTGATCTCTAACGAACTGGACCAATGAAACTTCCCTTTATGTCAGTGTAAAGAAGTTTAACTACACATTTAATATCCCTGAGATATCTTTATATAAGTAAAATAAGCATATTTTCCACAATATGTCTGTTCTTTTACATCATATAGAAAAGCTGCTGTGTTAAAAGAAAGAAATCTTTCAGCACAACTCTTTGGGCTGAAGTTGTAAGAAATAAATGTGTAAAATGACACAAAGTTCTGGTAGCTCATTACCCAGACTCCCCTGTAATTGTAAAGCAGAAAGTTTTTAATGGTACAGAAAATTGCATCTTTATAAAATAGTTGCTTCAGTGTAAAAAAAAAAAAAATACAACAAAACAAAAAACAAACATAAATGTCTATAGTAGATGGAGGAGGGAGGATTTTTTTTTCTTTCATTTAATTCTTTGGCAATTACTTTGGTATGGTATGAATGGCCAAAGGCAGGCTTTTATCACTGATGAGCTGTGACACTTATGAATATGCAGCTAAAAGTCCAAAATGTATGTACTCTTTCATATTTTCCAAAGCCATCCAGTGAGGCAGATTGCTGGGCCAATTCTGGCCTTCAGGCCTTATGTTTGACGCTGCTGCTTTAGGTTTTTAAAACTGATGAAGTGTCTTAAATTTGCAATATTTCCAATGAACAGCAGGAGGCGACAACTTTGGTTTACATATAGAAGTCCTCAGGAAACACATTCGCAATGAGTTAATGGCCTCAGCGTATTGAATACAACAGGACCTTATTGTATTTTTTATGTAAGTTAAAAATCTTGTTGGCCATCTGAGTCGTAGCTTCAAAAGCTTGCTCGATGAATGACATCAGTAGGTCGTCCATCTTTTATATGCAGTCTCTGCTAATGAAAGTGTTGCTAATTAATAGACTAATAGAACTAGTCTGTTAATTAGACTAATAGCCTATACAAGACTATTAAATTGATAAAAGTTTTAGAATTATGTTTCTAAAATGTTTTTATATCTATATCAATATATACAGACATATAGATATAAACTATGGGTTTGTTGTCTCAGGAAGGTTCTGATCTTTCGGTGAGTGGGTATTCTTCAAATCCTGCTGATCAGCTGGGGACATCCTTTTTTGTTTCAAACAAAGAAGCAAAGCAACCAATAGCAGGTTGTCTTGAGTCCTTTCTGACACAAATTGTATTTCAGTTTACTTTAAATACTCATTTGGGCATCGGTAATCATACCATTTCCCACTTTCAGAATAAAGTAGCCTATCAGAGTAAGAGTCTATCAGTATAAACTGCAGCTTGGCTGGCCTAGAATCTCTATGCTTTACTCGCTCTGTTACTAACATAGACAATTTCTACTTCTAAAAGTCTTGCATGGCCTCTATCACGGATTTTTGCATGTAGTCGAGTGAGTTATAGATAATTTACTAAATCTGTAGTCAAAAATAAAAATGTAGCTGCAGTGAATGCATAATTCTTTTCGCAACGACAGATTGTTGACTTTTTCTTCCACTAGGCCACATGTGAGCGTGGCTTTGCCGCAATGGAGGAGACACACCAGAAGGTGATCGAAGACCTCCAGAGGCAGCATCAGAGGGAGATTTCCAAGCTCATGGAAGAGCGAGAGAGGCTATTGGCTGAGGAGACGGCTGCCACGATTGCTGGTAAAGAAACGGTCTCATCGCTCGTAGCTGCTGTGCTTTGATGACTGTCATACAGTGACTTGATATATGTGCTCTGTTTTTTAATGTAGCTATTGAAGCTATGAAGAATGCGCACAAGGAGGAACTGGAAAAAACCCAGCGCTCCCAAATAAGCGGACTGAACTCTGACATTGATGAACTACGCTTACAATACGAGTATGTTTTACAAGGGGAAACCTAAACTTTGCATCCAGTGTATTTACTGTATCAGTTGGGTGTCAGCATTTAATCTTGACTGGGGCCTAAAAACTGTACTGATGTCTTGCAGTTGCTTTTGGGGGGAAAAACAGTTTTATTATATGATGAAAGAAGCTTCTGCGCTGTGAAAAACACAAATGCATGTTGACACTGATTATCTGACTGTGTAGGGAGGAGCTGCAGTCCATCCAGAGAGAACTGGAGGTGCTGTCAGAGCAGTACTCTCAGAAATGTCTAGAGAACGCTCACCTGGCTCAGGCGCTGGAGGCCGAGAGGCAGGCCCTCAGGCAGTGTCAGAGAGAGAACCAGGAGCTAAATGCACACAACCAGGTCAGACTCCGCAATCCTGCACATGTACTGTGAATACAAACCTGTTTTTGTCCACAGGTTTGAATACGTCTCCATTTTTCTAACAGGAATTAAATAACCGGCTGACTGTAGAGATCACTCGGATGCGCTCCTGTTTTAGTGGGGAAACCGCTCACTCATCACTTTCCCAGGGCAAAGATGTGTATGAACTGGAGGTATGTTTAAACGAGCACACACACACACACACACACACAGACGCTCAACTCATGTTGCTCTACACCCTAAGTGCCTCTCCCTGTCTTGTAGGTATTGTTACGAATAAAGGAGTCGGAGATCCAGTATCTCAAACAAGAAATCCACTCTCTGAAAGACGAGCTACAGTCTGCTTTAAGGGTAAGCACATCTCCCTGAGAGTGATTTAAAAATCTGAGGCCGTATATTCATCCCCGATCATTTTACCAGGACAAGAAATATGCCACAGACAAATATAAGGACATCTACACAGAACTCAGCATTGTAAAAGCAAAAGCAGACTGCGACATCAGCAAACTGAAGGAGAAGTTGCTCATTGCCACAGAAGCTTTAGGTGAGAGGACTGTCGATGGAACAGTTACATCTGGATATGGTGAGTAGAAAATGCTCAATTTGACTTTAATCTTTGATCTTTGTCTCTTTTTGGATTGCTGTTGGTTTGAACTGGGAAAAAATGCCTTTAATCCTCGAAATGTTTTTAACATTGTGTTGCTATCTTTATCCTTCCTGAGAAAGATGTGTCTTCCTCTTGGTAAAGTTAGGAAAAATTGTTTTAAGATTACCGCTTAAATGCGAACAGATGCTGTCGGTTATATATTTTTTGAAGAAGCATCACCACCTGAAGGTAATGTTAATAATAGGGTCTTTATTGTGTTTTTAGATATCATGAAGTCCAAAAGTAACCCAGATTTCATGAAAAAAGAACAGTCGGCGAGCTCCAGGCATTCACGAGGTTTAAGGTCAAAGGTGAGTGTTTGCCATGTCATTTGTTGCTTCTGTGGTAGAAACGTGTTCGGAATCGGTCAGAGGTCATGTTTTACTGAAAGTGCTTCAAGTGTTTCATCTGTCTGTTTTATCCGTCAGTCTGTCACCGAGCAGGTCTCATGGGATAGCTGACACTCCCATTGTGGGGTGATCCCCTCCCAACCCCCGCCCCAACATATGCTGTAGGTATAATGTGATAGACAAACAGCATGCCCTCCATGCCTACCTACCTAACTATGCATGATTTCATCTCCCCTCTGACCCCAAACTCTTTCTTTTGGCTCCACGGTGAGCAATCGAAATATGATATTTCAGCTGAATATCAGAGGTGTGAGGGTGTTACTCATCAAAAGATTTTTAGTTAGAGTCCTCTCCTCCTGCAGAAACGGTTAAAAGATGAAAAGAAACTGTAGCGCTTTCACATCAATGAAGTACTGAACTGTGCTAGGTACTCACTGTGAGGACTCCCAACTGTCTTTTGTTTTTGTTCTGTGTCGTTTTTCTTTATTTAAAAATGTTTTTTACATTAACAGTTTTTTGTTTGTGGCTGTTTGAATCCTCTGTTTTGGTGTTGTGCATACTCTTACGGTACTGTGCAAAAGTCTTGAGTCACCTCCTCATTTCTTCATTTTGCTTCCGAGGAGCCAGATGTTCAGTTGTTTAATTATATTGTGATCTTGACCAATAATTTTTCAGGCTTTCTGGGTCCTTGTCCCCAGTACCTGACTATTTTCATATGAGTGTTTTCCTGTTTTTAAGCCACTCAACACTGACTTGAATCATTAAAGTACAAACGAAGGCACCTAACTCAAGGATTTAACCAGTTTGGTTTATACATAACTTGAAAAAAAATGTGTTTTTGCTATTTCTTTAGTTAAAACCCCAACAAATGCCAAGATAACATAGTTACAGGCATAACAAATATTCTTACGTCAATAAGACAAACTGTCTCAGCTTGGTGTGCAGTGAGTCCTTAAATGTGATTCAAATGGATAGAGAACAAAAAAAATGACAAAATCCAGCCGAGACCTGACACAGATGAGAGATATATTTGAAGGTTCATAAGAAATTGGCTTTCAGGAAGCCATTGTTAACTGAGAACTTTACCTGAAGACTACTTAAAGAAAGCAGAGGAAAGCTTGGCTAAAAGTTTGAGCTGTGTTACAGAGTAAAGGTGGTGATATCATTTTTCCAAGCAGAATATAAATAAATAAGGTCCGGCTCAAGACTTTTTCTCTGTACTGCATTTATGTGGCATGACCATATCCATTTATATTTTTCCTGTACGTCGTGTGTTTTAACCTTTTAAATTAAAGTGTGTCGAGCAGAACACATCTGGGATTAGAAGCTGTGACTGTTTTGTTGTTTCTGACTTTGTGGGTTTTTTCCTTTGCGTCTGTGTGTCTTTGTGTGTTCGCTCTTTTCTGCCCACATGCGCATTATTGTCTCATAACAGTAAATGACTTTGTTTGTCTTTAACAGAGCCTGAAAGAGGGACTCACCGTGCAGGAGCGCATGAAGCTTTTTGAAGCAAAAGATTCCAGAAAGATTTAACCTGAAAAGTTTTTTGCTTTTTTTGTTTTTTCTCAGTTTTTCTTTGTTTTTTTACGCCTGCCGTGCCATCATGGGCTGAAGATGTTGGGGTGGCATCTGAGATCAAGGACTTTAATCTATCTGTTCTAAACCTCTTTCACGTTTTAGCTCGATTTTGTCTCTTATTTTAATTCTTAAAGTACATACACTTACGATCAGGCCAAGTTGGAGTCGTGTCAAACGCGCTGTGAGAGATTCGATTACAGCTTTTCTGTTGATCCTCCAAAATGCCAAAACTGACAGCAATACATAATATGAATAATATATAAATATAAATATATCCCAATATTGAATTAAGTATCTGCTGTATTTTATTATTATAATAGTGTCTATATCTAATAATTTTTAATGTGCTTAATGTTGCACCAGTTCTCCTGTACATAACTACTGGACACATGTAGACTATGGTTTGCTATTATTGTTGGGGCATCTGCTGTACTATTTGATTGATATTGGAAAACAATGTGATGCTTACCTTGGTATGATGTATGAGTGTTTTATAAAACGGTGTGTCTGCGTGTGGAAGTGGGGGGGGGAGGTGAGATTGCACTTACCTTTTGACTACTTGAGGAGGCTTGTTTTTATTCGTCTCAGAATCGGTGTAGTGACTTCCAGTCGATTTATTGCAGTGCAACCAAACATGCTGACTCGCGTCACATTAGGTGACCAGCCGTGATTTGTTAGCGATACTGGAATTTATTTCAAATTTCTTAAATTCCGACTTTGTGTTTGCTTCAGTGTGAGAATTATCATCTCCTTAAACCTGAACCTGTTTTCTGGATTTGCATGATCACGTTGCCTCCTTTTCCTACTTTTTGCTTTAGTGTGGCGCTCTAGACAATTATAAGCTTTGCTTTGCAAGTCCTACTGTTGAGATGCTGAGATTGAGATGTTTTACTGTAAGCGGCAGTCTTGAAGCACTTGGCCCAGTCCCTGACCTCTTACTGAAATCTAGTCGTGCCTCAACTGAGTGAAGAATATAGACATCCATGAAACCTGTGCAGCTATGGATACACACTGTATAGTATTCAAACCACGCCTTGTGTATATAAATATATGCCACACGGAAGACTTCTGTGTTTTGTTTTAAAACTTGTACCTTGCTCTCTAGCTCTATAAGAAATATATATGAATATTTTTTATTTTCATTTGAATGTATAACGTCAAATAAATGAAGTGTTTAAAAAAAATCTGTGGCTTGTATTTTTCTTTTTACAGACTTGGGATTCAGCAGTTTGTGCACCCATTCCTTACACAATTCTTCATTAATTTATTATTTAGCTGTAAGGTGTGAATCTGTGGTGGATGAACCTACTCACTGGACGCTTGAATAAATCCACCTTTCCAGTACCAGGTTGGACTCACTGATTGCATTCAGAGCTGCCTTTAATTCTTTTGTAGATTCAACAAGGTGCTGGAAATGTTCCTCTGAGATTTTGGTCCATATTAACATGAAGGCTTCACACAGTTTCCATGGTGACATCCCAAAGGTGCTCTATTAGATTGACATCTGCTGACTGGAGGCCTTTTGAGTACAGAACACTTTGAGCTTTGTGCCATAGTGCGTTACTCAGAAAGGTACACTGTGGTCATAAAGGGATGGACATGGTCAGTAACGGTACTCAGGTAAGCTGTGTTGCTTAAATGATGCTCAGTTGGTTCTAAGAAGTCCCACATTTCCTGAGAAAATATTGCTTTCCAATCTTCAGTATTACCATTCTCTGATATTTGGCATCAAGAAGGTATTTTTACTCAGAGCTCACTGATAGTTTCTCTTTTTCAGTCTCTGAAGAGATGTTTGTTGGGAACCTCAGCCTGTCTGCCACCAACAGCCATGCCACATTCAGAGTCACTTAAATCACTTCTTTTTCCCACTCGACCATGTCTACGTGCCTAAATGCACAGAGTCAGTATCACAACAGTCAGGATGTTCGGTGCTACCAGTGCCTTGAACTTCAGAATCCATTGCTGGATACTACAATGGTTATAATTGAAAAAACAGAGAAATGTAAACAAAAACAAAAAAATATTAACTGTGTCTGAGAAATCTGAAGAAAGCTTGAAAAAGTGATTTCCACGGGACTTCAGATGAGGTGGCTGCTGTACAGAACAAAGCTGGTCAGATGTCTAAACTCAGACCTACTTCAGTCTAGGTATGTAGTGGGTAAACTGATTTATTTGTTGAATGAGTAGTGAGCAAAGGTGAACAGAAAAGCAGAGAATATTGACTACCATAGATTTTCTAGGTCCTGGAAGGAGCCTTGTTCAATAAAGTCGAGGATGTTTAATCGGAGGCTGAGCTCTGTTATCTTCAACAGTTTACTGAGAGACTTCTTGGTTGCTTGGTTCAGCAGGCCGAGCTGTGGGTGGAGCTGGATGAGGGCACTGAATGCTTTTGACTCATCTGCAACTTGTTGAAAAATAAACTGGCACCAGTCTCTTCAGAGGCATGAACCACTTATGGTCAGTGTTGTGGATTTTGTTCTTATCAAAGCTAAATAAAACCGGGAGGTTATGAGGCCTTTGAATGTGTCCTGATGAGCGGTGAGATTATTTCGATTCAGGGTTTTGAGAACCCTCAAACATAGTACTGGTGGGATTTAGCCTGAGTGTGTTCCCCTTACCCAGTGACAACTGAGCCACATCTCCAAGATTTGCATCCGGAATAATAACCACTTCCAGGGATTACGTTCCACGAAGCTGGAGTTGGGTTCAGATAACTTGGATCCTTTTCAAGTTAACCGGTTTCAAATTAGATTCAGACAAAACTTGAATAAAGTGCAAGAGATGCTACAAAAACAAAGAAATGCAACATTACATGAGCTACACATGCATATACTTATTATTTTACAGCGATTTCTTCATAAACAGAGGGGGAAAAGCCCCAGGAGAACTTCTGGATGTTATTTACTAAGAGATTGAGATACCTAAGAGTTGAAGAACCTCCAGCCTCTTCACAGCTGAATGACTTGAGCATGTTGAGAGACAAATCAAGTTTCTGAACCACAGGAAGGATCAGAAGGAGGGTTCATAGGTGAGCACTTACATCGTGGTGTATGTGTGAGATGTTGTTGGTTTAGAACATCCAGGATGTCCAGATCTCTGAATTCTCCACCTTTTAGAGAAACTAACTGGTTCTAGCTCTGCTCCAGGTGTTTCAGCCTCAGCGATCCACCTGGGATCTCTGATCTTGTTCTTCTACAAGTTGATTGTAGTTTGTTATCAGGGAGGATGCTAACAAGATCACAGAGGTTAACAGAGTCACGGTTTGGCCACCACAGGGCTTCTGTCTGGGAGCAGCATTTAAAGCCAAGAGTGCAGCAGGCTGAGGTGCTGAGCAGAAGCACAACAGCTCACAGCATCTTGACATCACAGCTCCTTCAAGACTGCAGTGAGGTCAGGCCTGAGAAATCTGAAAGTGCAGCAAGCTTTATTGGCTCCAACAGCTAAGCACGAACGGATGTTCATCACTATGAGAGAGCTTTTCTTTGCATTCTTGTTGTAGTGATGTCTAGTCAGTGATGTAGTCAGTGGCTGATCTGTGATGATGGTAACGCACTTTTATCTTGTGGCTGATGTCTGAGAAAATATAACCAACGTCGTGCAAAAGATCACCCCGGTGAGTTTCTGCCGCTTCTGTCATTCGTGTTGTTTTCCTTTGTATTGTCAGCACTAACCCCAGGGATGCTCATCTGGCTTTGTCCACTTGAGGGCGCTATCATCTTGGCTCTTACTGTTCCCGAAACAAGAAAGAAAAAACACCCAAACAGGCCACAGACGCATGTTTTTCTAAGAAGCATCCAGATTATTTAATTTCACAATCATTATCGAGGTGGGGGTTTTTTCCTGGATGCTTTTGCATAAATTTTCTGTAAATTAAAGGCAGATTTTTTTTTCCAGCCAAGGAGAAAATCTACAAATCAAAGATTTATATTATTCTTTCATTTTCTCCTTCTACTACTCTTAGTAATACAAACTACCTTGCACTGATAAAGACTTTCAGCACCTTCATTCGACCCTATATAATCATTGCCTCTGGTTTAATAATCTATTCATTATTATTATTATTATTATTATTATTATTATTATGTATTTATGGGGATTTCTTTAACTATTTGTTTTTTTTCTGATGTTCATAGGAGAGATGTAAATCTAGTCTAAATTTCTTTATATGTATAACAACAATAAAAAACTATTCTATTCTAATTATAAGAATAAGACTTAAAATAGATAGAAGAAGAGGACTGTTGTTTTTCATCTTGTTAGTTAGTGCAATGACAAATCATACAGTTTCCATGCACCCATCGCCTTCTGCTTATCCACTTCAGCCACCTTTCCCAGCTGCCATAGGGTGAAGGCCGGACAGGTCGGCTGTCTGTTGCAGAAAACGAAAACATAAATTCAAAGCTTACTGTTCTTTCTTTAGCAGGAAAAAAAAACGTGTGATATTGCAGGGACTAAATGTTGAATTTGCTGTTAAAATGAGCGGACAGTCATTTTTGGCCTGACCTCTTGAGGTCGAACATCCCGCGGTGGCTCTTCTGGTCGTGGCAGCTGACCTTTGCTGCTGCTTCTGGAGTGTGATGGTGGTGACGGGGCTAAAAGACGTGGGGCAGCCCTGCTCTCTGCGTCAGTCCTCGGGGGAGACAGGTCTCAAGTTTAGTTTATGTGGAGGTCGGCCCCGCAGCCAACCTTAGTAGTCGCACAGGTAACCCAGCTGATGGGCTTTGGCTTTAGGAGCTGCTTCACCTTTAGGACAACGTAGGCAAATTCAGGTCACGGTGCCTCTTTGGATCTATTTGTCTTTTTTTTTTCTCCCCTGTTTTTCTTTCTATCGATAAAGACTACAATGATAGCATTTGGCTTTGTGATTGCTCACCGTGCAGCAAAATGTTCAAATTAGTACCTTTTCTTTGCAAATATTGATTAAAATCTTCCCGTTTTTCATTATTTTATGTGTCTTAACCCCTATTTTGCTCTGTTTTTGAAAAGAATAGATGTGTTTGTGTGTGTAATCCATTTTATTTTCAGCCCAACACGACATCATCCATATAAAAACATTAGCCTTTAAAACATTTTACATTAATTACATTTATTTTCAGTACAATATTTACAAATCAGCTCAGAGAATTATCTCTTGTCATGATCATTAATGTGCACGATTATTTAAATTCGCCTGTAAAAAAAATGCTGATGTAACATTTTTAAAATGTCTAAACGTCCTTTAGTGTATCAGAAAAAAAATCCTCCAGATTTTTCAGTCATTCTCTGTTTACTTTATACGGTGCAAAATGTTTCTGTGAACAACTGAGAAACACAGCGACAGTCTTTTTTTTTTCCAGCTGATGAAAGTCTGAGGCATGCCAGTAACCAAAAACAAAACTACACGCGAAGCGCTGGATGGGTTCTGTTATATTACAGCCAGAGGAACAAGCAGAGTTTCAGTTGTCGGTAGCTGTTAAAGGGCTTGGAGGACAGTGGGCTTCGAGTCGCTGTATGGATGGGGGTCTCTTTGGGGGTTTGGCAGAGGAGGAGATGTCGGTGAACACTACTGATCGGCCGTCGGGGCAGAGCAGGACGCTGGAGTCGGCCTCACACTTGGTGGTTCTGCTTGCCCACAGAGCCTCAGCAGGACTGGGCCTCAGGCCAAGGCCACCAGGAGACAGGACCTCTGTGTTCACCACTGACGCCTGACTCATCTTGATCAGCATGTCCAGCGACTGTTTACGACTCTCAAGTGAAGCCCTTATCACCTTCCTCGCGCTCTCGTCCTCCTCGTCCTCTCTTCTCTCTATCAGCTCCTCGTCCTCCTCCTCTGTCTCAGTTGCGTTTTCCTTAAGACCCCCATCTTCCCTCCTGCTCTGATCGCCAATCGACTCCGTCGAGTCCCTCTTTACTGACAGGTCGAGAGGCCCATCGCTCTGGCGAGCTGTTCGCTCCAAAGCCTGGTGAATGTGAGAAAGCTCGCTGCGGATTTTGTTAAGGTGCTCCCAGAGATGTCTCTGGGCAGGAAGGTCTTCCTTCTCTAGGTGGGAGATTTTGCGCTCGGCCTCGTGGTACTCCTGCAGCGCCTTGGAGAGGTCACCGAGCAGAGCAGCGACTGACTCAGACGCCCCGATTGTCCTGGCGGCAGCTGAGTCCTGGCTGTTGGGTCTTCCACAGGTTGAGAGAGAAGCTGTTTCGCTGGTGGGGCTGGTGAGAGGATCGTTGTACCACAGCTCAGTGGGCCGACCTTGAACATGAGCATCCTGCAAACTAAGAAAGAGTGAAAGAAAAGAGTTAAATAAACACTCCTAAGAGGTTTAATCTACGCCACAACTACTACCAATTTTATTACAAAAACAGTTCTGAGCTGTTTACCTGTCCGAAGAGAAGAGAAGTTTATCTGTCCCCACATTAAGAGTTGATGCAGTTTGAATATTTTTCAGAAGGTCTAAAGTCAAGCCCAAGTTTGGCTTCTTCTCCGTAGGGGCCTCTTGGTTTCTTAAAGGAGCTCCTGCCCTCTTCAGACCCCAGCTTGCTCTGCCTTCCTTGGCTGCAGCCTGCAGTTTATCCCCCAGCCTGTAGCCCTGATCAGGGGAGTCTCTCTGAGGTGACACCCAGCCAGCGGGAGTGATGGTAGATCCCGGCCTCACAGCAGGCACTTTCCACAGATTGACTTTGGGCTGGAAACTGGACAGAGGACTTGCTTCTAGAGTGTTTGTTGATGTCTTGAGAGGCTTGCTGGTGTCGCTCTGACTGGATGCCTGTCCGAATGTGTGCTCGCACAGGAAGGGGTAGTATAGTCGAGGGGGGATGAGAGCTCGATCTGCGTGTGCACTGGAGGCTGGGTGTATCAGCTGAGCGGCCGAGGCCAGGAAGGGGAGCTGGGCGAGCTGTGCGTGGGTCTGGGCTGTGACACCGGAGGCTGCGGTGGGAATAGCTGAGTTCATGTAGGAGAAAAGGCCAGGGCTGATAGGATAACCTACCCCAAGCACTGAAAGGTTAAGCCCAGTGGGGTCCTGGTAATCCACCAGGTTTGGTGGTGGGGGGTAACAGGGGATTGAATTATTCACTCGAGGCTGAGGACCTTCAGCTTTGGCTTTAGTGTGGCTGGATGCCAGCAGCCGCCACTGCTCCGACAGTAACCCGGGAGCTGTTAGGCATGTCTTTGATAGCTTATAATGTCTCAGTTGGGCCTCTACCTCCACAGAGCGGGCTCGTAAAAACTGATCTTCGAGAGAGAGCATGTCGTCGAGCTCTGAATCTGGCTGTTTGGTTTTCTTCCTAGTGCTTTCTGCTGCTTCACCTCTGTCGCTATCACCGGAGCTTTCTTTGATCAGCCCAGCGATCTCTACCCCCTCTCCTCGTCCCTCTTCATCTTCTGGTCCCTGGCTGTCTCTGCCCTCGCCATCCTCCTCTGCAGACCTCCTCTGACCCTGCCTTTCCTCAGTGCGAATCACCTGCTCTAGCTCATCTTTTCCGGGAGCGTGCAGGCCATGGGCCTGCTGAAAGGGCCGGAGCTGCTCCGGGTGCAGGATGTTGCCCTTTTTATACGGCCAATCTGACTCTATAAGCAGGGACAGAGAGTTCTTGCACAGGCTGTACTTCATATGGTTGTACAGGTGAGACTTCTCCATGCAGGTGAAGGGGCACTGGAAGCACTTGTAGTTGTAGGGTTTGCCCCACGGCCGGGGGATGTAGTGAGGCTTCTTCGGCTTGCGCTCCTTGTGTTTGCTGGCTGACGTGACTTTGCAGGTGTCATCCTTGGACATGGTTGAGTCTTGATATTTCTAAAGAGCGTGTGATTTAAATTTTGACAATTCAAGCTAGACTTTGAGATATTTCTTCAGAGTACATTTCATTTGTTGTGAGGTTTTCCTTAATTTTGCGGGTAGGTGGCGATGAAGAAGAGCATCTTCTTGGTCAAATTGCAGCTGTACCTGTGAAATAAACAAGAGAGTGGATCATGAATGAAAGCACAGACTGTATATATGATGTTTTGTTCTCTGCGAGTCAGAAGGAGGGATGCGGTTTTCATTTCTGTAAGAAAACAAACTATGAGAGGTAAAGTTCTGCGTGCACTGAAGGGTGATTTATGCCATTATGCACATATGTGTATTATGAGAGAACATTTGTTTTCTGCCTAAGCCGAGGGCTGTCACTAACCTAACTGCAGGGAGGCCCACGCTGCTCTGTTCTCACTGTACCTGCCACTACTCATTAGTTCCAGTGCAGTACCAGGCACTAGCAGGGCCCAGGGCTGGGGGCAAAGAGGGCTGTCACGGGGGACTCTGCACCTGTGCAGTGGGGTCTCACAGCATTCACAGCCCTGCTTGAGTTCTGGGGCCAGGCCCTCGAAGGCCGGCTACAGGCACCGCACGGCCATGCCTGGGATTGCACAGCGCTGGTACGCGAAGGAGAGAAGTTGGGGGTTTGAGGCCCGATTCCTAATGAGAGCCTGGCATCATGCCTATAGGGCGTCATTAGTGCCAGGATTGGGATCTGGGTCAGGACACGGTGCATAGGTTCCACTGCCTCGACTTACCAGCTCTACATTTAGACTGGGGTCATACTTGTTAGGCAATATTAGCAGGGATTATAATAGGTAGCATTTAATTGAATTTAATTTAGCTTCTGATTGGAAAATATCAAAATATATATATATTTATTTACAGTTAGACATGTCTTACAAAAGAGGCCAACAAAACCTTTAAAACCTGAGCACCTTTAAATATTATTACTGAGCTTTTACACTACTTTTAAACATTATGCTTCATTTTATGAATAAACAGGCAGATTTATTGATTAATTTTATTTTTAATTTTCTTCTGCATGTGTTAAGCAGGCTTGTCTTTTGGATTTAAGAACAAATAGTCCCTGTAGAATTTTTTTCCCTTATTCCACTCTCTTTTTTGCTCCTCTTCATCTTTTATTTCATTAGTTCAGAATTTAGTTTAATTAACACCACTTCATTCCAATCCTTTCAGATAAATTCAAAAACATTTTTTCCCCATCTGTGAAATTGCAGAAACTTTGTGATCTCTTTGTACTGCGAGCGAAGCCATTGGGTGAAGCCTGCAGTGAAAAAGAAGATGTAAGCAGGCTAGTGCTCAGTTTAAAACACTCTGCTTTGGGGGCTTTTATTTTGCCGTTTTTTCCTCGGGTCTCTCAAAGATGAAAGTCTACGTAAAGTTCAGGTTCCATGCTGAGGTAAAAAAGAAACTTCACCAACTCCTTTTTCTTTAATGCACGGATCTCTTCCAAGACTAGAAACAAAGGAGAGCCAAGCAAACACAGGTGACGGCGTGGATCATCATCTGTGAGTCCATGAGACGAAGGCTAACAAAGGATGGCTGCTGCTCACCACTTTCCCAACTGGACCCCCAGAACTGGCCCGTTAGTGGATGACCATTTGACTGGCTCACTTGTCCGCCCCGGGGCTCTGACCTGAGCTTTGGGCTCATAATGGAGTCTAACAGCTGCTGCTGCGAGCCAATCAATAAAAATCATTTTTACAGTAGATTTTTTCCCCTCTTCTGGCCACCGCTATCCGCTCTCCTCTCCACTGACTGCGCTCTTTGGCCCCCCCGCTGCCCATATCTGAACCCTGTGGTCTTGTTTTAAGCTTTTAGGGACTATGATCAAACAAGCTTAACAGCTTGAACATCTATTGTTGCAATTAAGGAGGCTCACCACACTAAAAGCTTTGACAAGTTACATGCTACAGCAACCACACCGCTGACAGCAGAAAGGGACTTGGTTATTTTTTTAATGCACAGGAAGTCGATGCACGCAAAGACTGCAGGGGAAATTATTTTTAAGCTCTCGTGTTTAATAAATTCATTAAGTTTAATACTTTACCTAAGATGATGGCCCGGGTGAGCTGTCACTCCCTCTGAGAAAAAGTTCTAAAAAAAGAAGACAAGAAGATTTTTATGTTGACTTTCTTCTATGATTAAAAAAACATGAATTTCTGTAAATTTACAAATCAAGTAATATTGATATATTTGCATTTAATTTTTTAAACCAAATTTAATAGAAATTAAAATGATGATGAATTAAAATAAGCTGACAATAATTTATTTTAACACCACAGAAATGTATTTATCCAGTAATATTAAAATATACATATATATAAAAGATTCTCATTTTAAATCAAAATAGTAATGTAGTTTAATTAAATCTATAAATAATGACATCAAAGCTCACTTTTTTCAAAATTAAAAAAACAAAGGCATACAGCAGGACATAAAACAGCATCAAACATTTCTGCCCTGCAAACAAAAGCAGCATTTAAACAGGCCTCTGCTTAACTTCCCTCTAAAATATCGCTCAGCCTTCACAAACAAACCTTGCTTCTTAAAGGAAAGGAGGAAACGTATTCATTCATACCTAAAGTGAGGTCCCGGTGTGGCTGTCTGTCACTCCTCTGCAGCGGCAGGGCAGCGCGTCCCGCTCAAATGGCAGCGCAGGAGCGAGTGTGGAGATATATATTGACTGGGAGCATTACCCCGAGGCGCTACAATACAGCAGCTCCCCCCCCCTCTCCACCCTGTTTGCTCCCCCCTCTCCACCTCTCTGGATTGTCAAGTGTGGTCTCCACCTTGCAGTCAGAATGCAATATAACAATTTACACAATGCTGGCAAAGGTTAGGTTAGTGATGGCTTCTTGTTACAACGTAACAGAGGACAGAGGGGGTTAAATCCTCCATAACTGATACGTAATACTAAGAAGACTGACTTCTAAGGCTGAATCTGGATATTCAGTATTTTATTATGTTGGATTATGAGAAAAAGCTCTTATGAATTAACTATTTTTAGGCTTTTTACTTAAACATTGTTTAAACTTCCTTGATTCTAATATCTGTGGTTTTAATTATAAGCCTTTAATTTTTAATAATCAAAAGCCACCAGAAAATATTCCTTCTTTTCATCTTATCTTGTGTATACGAAGCGTTAAAGTCCACAGTGGAGGTAAAGGTGTGTATTGTGGAGTGGTTAGTGACTGTTTCCGCATCACCCGTCTTTACGTCCATCACCAGCTTCGTTTAAGGAACCTGTGCTGAGGATGATCAGCGCAGCGTGTCGGGGAACGGGTGGTGTGAGCTACAGCATCTCATCCACAAACAGTGACTTAGACATGACGTTTGCGTGCACATATTCCCAGTTTAATAAAAGCCGTGTAAGCAGTGTACTCCTTTTATGTATTCCAGAGTAGGATGTTTGCAGTATTTTCCAGGTGAGAGATATGCTGACATGATTTGGGTTTTCAGAGCAGCCTCTGGGCATGTATACAGTACATTTAGATTTGCCTGTTTTGGGTCAGGTTTGTCCACCAGTTTGCATTCTCATCTCAAAAGTCTCCACTTCTACAGGAGCTGGTTATCAACAGGTTTTTGGATATGCAAAAATACTGCCGGCTCAAACCTTTTCAAGAGCTTTTACAGCTTCGAATTCATGTCTGTGCATGTAAACACGGAAATTCTCACTCCTCTCCTAAATCTAATCCCAGCATCTCAGTCTCCTTTCTTCACCCCTTCTTTCATTCTCCCTCCTCCATCCATCCCTGACTCTCGTAGCCTGTGGCGGGCTTTGGGTCGACTTCAGGTTCTTCGTTTCTCTCTTCGGGCTGGGTGGGAAGCACGCACGCGAGCCCCTTTGAGAAATGTCAGTGTCCGTGTGCCGGGAAAGTCGGGGGCCCTTCACGAGCCATCGGGCCTGCTGTCACACAGAGGCGGCCAAATGGAGACTGACAGGCCACTCCATAGAACCTAACCATCTGTACCAAATGTGACAGCAGGGGAAAGAGGATGTCTGGTAAATCAGGAGGAACGACAGGAGTGCACTGTGACACGAGGAGGAACTAGAGAAGGAAGAGAAGCTGGAGAAACAAAGATCCCTCACTTCTTAGTGTGGCCACGTGGGAGCAGATGTCAGGGTTTTTTCTTGTTTTTTCCCAGAGAGTAAGGAAGCATTTCACTCCAACTGCAGGAACACTTCGGACAAAGTGTCAGTTTCTCCTGTTAAGTTCAAATGTACAGAACGAGAATTGTCTCCTTCCTCTTAATTTCATTCAGTGTCTTATTAACATCTCACTGACTTTCTTTTTTTAAAAAGAGGTTTAAATGCTTCACCTTTGCATGAGTGTATAATAAATGTTGCATGCAAAATTACTCAGAATAAAGGTAACAGGACAGAAAGGGGGATTTTTTTGGCTTTCAGTGTTTTACTAGTGTGATATAAGAGTAAGAATAATTGAAGAATATATGTTTTATTCTTGAATCGTGGTGATTGTAATACTCTATTGTTAATAAATTCATCAATACTTGTGCAGTAGAGTGGTCAGAATTTCCCATAAACACTCCTAAACTTGTGAAAATCCTTCCTAGAAGAGTTGAAGCAGTTATTGGACATCATATTAAACCTTATGGATTAAGAATCAGATGTCACTCAAGTGTATATGTGTGTAAAAGCAGACAGGTGAGCACTTTTGGGAGTGTAGTGTCTGTGTCGTCACTGCTGCTCTGTTCTCTTGTGATGTCCATGCATGCTTGTGGAAGAGAGTGAAGGCTCCATTACAGAACCACACAGCTAAATATAAATCCTCACAGATGGAAACAACAACTTTTTTTGGACTACAGTGACAAAACTGCAGTTAACATGAGACCAAATATCAAAAACAAAACCACTATTATCCTGTTTGGCACCACAGTAAGTGCACCAGGGTTGAGTTTGCATGTTTTCCCAGAAGATCATGTTTCAAAGTGTTAGATTGGTTGCAGGTTAACAGTTCACAGAGAAGTATCACTCATCTGAAGAGATGTTACAATTATAAATGTTCTCACGTAAAGCTGTGGATAACTCAGTTAGCAATCTAAACTTGCAGCAGCAGAATCACCAATCAATGGGAACATTTTGTCACCGCACTCTGTCGTCTGTTATTTCCAAGTATTAGACTTCCAATAATAAATTATTGTGCTGCATTTTGAACTTACTGAGCCACAGTTTGATATGAATTTAAAATGGCTCGTGGGCTTGTCTTGTGCTGCTCAGAAATATAGTACTGAGTATGGCACTGCATTTGATTGTTAATCTGAAGATCGCAAATGATTCAGAGGCTGTAATGTCTGAAATTAATTCTTTTAGTCGTTTTGTTCTTGCTTTTTGTTTTCTTAAGTGTAAGTATTTATATTCTAGACTCTGTTTTTTTAATTAAACTTGCTGCACGTGCTCCTAAATTACCAGAAAAGTTGACATATGTACAGCTCATTTACAAACTTCCTTCAAGTCTGACTGTAAACTGCAGCGTTTTATCTTCAGAGAAAATAGAAATGTGCAGAAGCCGATACTCGCAGTGTGAACACGAAAGTCTCCTGGCGAGTTGAGGGTCCTTATGGAGCAGCATCTGGGGAGGCTGACAGCAGCACTCTATTACCACTCAGAGAAAGGAACCAGAGGGCTGCAACAACACCGCTACCAGCCAGATCCAGCTGTGCAGATGCCTCCAAACGTACGCACACTTAGACCCATGCAAATTAAGAGAAACATACAGAATGCACATACGCCCGCCGTCCCACATGATGGACTGTGTGCTCTAAAAAGAAATATATAAAGATGGAAAGATGAAAGATGAAAAAGCGACCGCTTACCCAGGATAAAGCTGAAGCTTTTTCCACCGCCTGGGTTTTTAGGCCTGAGGTGAAATCGCTAACAGCTCCTCTCTTAGCCTGCGCTGCTGGGCACATTAACTAAACTCATATCGCTCTCAGCCACTATCAATTATTCACCACCCCTCCCCTCTTTCCCCTCATTTTCAAAGGAGAAACACTCCAAGAGCCACTTCCAGCTGCACTGACACACAGCCACAGTGACAAAACAACCCCCTGCCTTTGGTGCCTTACTTTATCCTGGATGTTTTGATTTTAAAATCCTCATTATGATTTTAACAGTATTCTTTAACATGCTAATAATGATCTTACATCATTGTTGCAATAATATACTTCTTTAAAACTGAGCTTAAGCTATCAAAGGGAGAAGTTGGAGAAGTTGTAAATATCGGGATATTTGAATTGCAGCCTGACTGTGGGATGATGTGCACCATCACCAAACAGAAACCTGGCAAACTGAGAAAGACCACACCCATTCAGCTGGTTATATCACCAATCATAGAAGGACTTTTTCATTAAAAACCTCAAATTAAAATGATCTCTACAGTCTGAAGAAAAATTAGACAAAATTATTATTCCATATACAACACTTAACAAATTTATTAGACCACCATCCATGCAAGGTTTGTGCCACAACTGCTGTAAATTAACAGTATTTGTAATTTTCTATGTTTTTGTAATTGTTAATAATTAATGTTAAGCTCGCTCTGTTTAATCCAAATCATATTTGTAATGCTAAAATAAAACTAATGTCTCTAAGCATGAAATTTCAAATTTACTGTTTTACAAAAAAGCTGAAAATATTAGTGGTCGAATGTTACGCTTGATTCGTTCCTGACTTTTCAGAGAAGTTCAGTGTGCCGGCTTTAAAATTGAGTATGTGAACTCAGTTTGCTTTTTGCCAAATACATAGCAATATCAGTTTTTGGTCTAAACATGTTTTTGACAGATTTTGAGAAATGTAACAAATGAATTAAACCCTTAAAATATTTCAAGGTCAATCTAAAACTAAAACGTGCCAACCTGAGCATGTGGCTCACTTGTAGTGTGCCTAATAAGACGAGTGTTTCTTAGCAACCTATAAATAAAAAGTACATGAACAAAACAACAGAGAGGCAAAGCTCCATTTGCCTCTACACAATCCCAGCGGATTTAAAGTCAAACAGTGAAGATGTGATTAAAGCCATGACCTTTTTCAGCTTTAGTCCAGTGGTTTAACAAAAGCATTACAATAACTATTTAGCAATTTGAGCCATTAAGTTATAGAGTCCCCAATTTTCATAGGCTCAAAAGCAGTTTCCACATCTAACCAAGTCAAAAACATTTACTGGGTGGTAGCTGTATCATCAGATGCTTTCATGGATGGAGAGGCGGTTGCAAAACATTGGAAACTACTGAAGAACAAGAAGGGCAGAAAACATCTAAAAGAGCCTGCACAGCTCTGAAAACAGTGTTTTGGATGACGAACTTGAACCAGAATAATGGGAAGACAGCTCATGATCCAAAGGATATCACATCGTCTGTGTGTGGGCATGTATGGCTAACACCAGAGCCTTGTGTTTAATGATGATGTGACTGCTGATAGAAGTATTGCAGTATCATTTTTTTTTATTTAATTCTCCTTTAGATGGCTGCTGTTTATTAACCACAGTCCAGATCCAAAGTGTTGACAACATGACAGACAAGTGTCCTTTTCAGAGGTGAATCACCCCCACAGTAGGTCAGGGATCGGTGCTGGGAGCACACAATGAGACATTTTCAGCTTGATTATACACAGGGGCGCTAGACGAACGCTGGCCACTTTCCAAATTACAAACGGAGCCTTGAATGTGAGCTGGGTTAATATCTGAAAAGTGCAGATGTCAAGGTTCAGTCATGACTCTCTGGATTTTTTCCTCTGCAGATATCTGTACTCTTCTCTGAGCCTTAACGTCAGACGGAGACATCTCGGAATCAGCGAGCGCGACGGGCGTGTTGGGGGGCATTCATTTGGAACGAGATGCAGCTGACACCTGATATTCTCTGTTTATCATTCATATATCTCTGAGTGTGACGAGAGGTGGAGTTCACACCGCCGGGAAGCAGCTGGTGCCTCACTCCTCACTCGTCGTCTCTGTCGCCCCCCCCCCCCACCGAACACGCCCGCAGGAGGCCGGGTCTCTCTCGCCAAGGCACCTGTGGGTGTCACCTGACGGGGGAAAAGCAAGTGGAAATGAAAGGAAGCAGCCGATTCTGTCAGAGCACATCAGGACTGCTGTCCATCACTGCGCCGACCTCCGGGGGTGTGTGCGCGAGTGTGCGTGCGTGTCTATCAAACAGCAGTGGGTTCGAGTGTGTGCAAGAATGTGCATATTAAGTCACTGACCCACAGGGAGTGTATGTGTGTGCATATGCTCGATCATCAATGCAGGGTGTGTGAGACCATGTGTGTATATTAGCGCCTTTATCCCGGCAAGTGAGTGTGTCCGTAAACACATAGACCTTGAGGGTGTGTGTATGAGTGTGTGTGTGACTGTCTACATCAGTGCAGTGATCTGTATAAGAAGCTGCAGTAGCTGGTAGGTCACTGACAACCCTTGACTCCCAAAACCGAAGCTCCTGAGCACGCTCAGTCGGCTCGCTCTCCTTCGACTTCAGACAAATTCCCAGGGCGTCCGTTACCTGATGCACAGTGAACATCATTATATGCTGAGGACCCCAAAACCACCAGCGTGTCCTCATGCAAGGACCAGCGCTTGTAGTCCCTCAGCAACAGGCCTCAGATCAGCACCACACTCGGGGACCAGGGACAAGAGGATGGTGTCAGGCAGTTTCTCAGCTGCAACCAGGGCCCCAAAGCCAGTGGCCCCTCACTTCCCCCACCATCTTTGACTGGGTTTGACTGAGGGTGGGTGTAGGGGTGTGAGCAGCAGCGGCAGCAGAGAGAGAGAGAGTGCTGCTGACTCCTGGAGGACGGCTGTTCAGCTCTGGCTGTCCAAGCGGGAGAAATTGAGGGAGACAGGGACCAAAGCCCGTCAGCTCCATCCCTTAGGGTGCCTTGGCCTCCCGACTACAAGTCCATGTTTTAGCAAACCATATGTTCACCCTCTCCCCCAAACCCCCACCCACCCACCCAGTTAGCAAATAAACAAGTCAGGAAGCCATAGCTAGAGGGAAGTCTTGTTTCCCTCTCACTGGCTTTGGTTCCTGCATAGTCTCACTGCAGTTTCCAGGCTCAGTCCTCTCACATCCAATGGTGTCAGAGTTGCGATGCACGGTGCATGGACGATAGACTCTTCTCGTGTTTTTATGAAGTGTTTTATACATGAAGTCTCTTATTTTCTTTTCATTTTTAAATGCTTGCCTAAGTAAAATGCAAGTGAGTTTGGTATAAAAATAAAAGCACTAATGTAGTCAGCACACGTCTGCATCTCAGGGTTTACATCTGTTGCTGATAAATGAATTAGCACCCCCTTTATTTAACAAGGTGCTGAGGAGAGGGTGGAGGTTCTGAGTTTTGAGTTTATTTTGAGTTATTAACAGTAACACTGACTTTTAACTAACTTATCTTTCTCACACCTTAAGTGCATGTTTCTTACTGCAGATTCAAACTAAACATTGCCATGAACTTCATTTGAAATTGTGCAAAATCATCCAAAGGTTGGTTCTGCAAAATTCAGTCAAGCAACACTTACAGTAGTTTGAGTTCAATATAATAATCATGACAGTATTAGCTCTTTTCGACTAGTACCAATCTCAGCTTGACTCGTTTTGCTCATTTTCCATTATAATTGAGGGCCACCTAAAGTGCATGGGGTTATTAGAGCAACACGGCACATCATTTGTATGCGGCACAAACACAACACAAGAATAGCTGACGTAGAGGCAATGGTATACCTGCTATACGATGTATGGCTTTTTTGTCAAACTCAGGTACCATGGTGTTAGTTTCTGTGCAGCCATTTCCTTCCGTGACTTTAGACCAGATCCACCCTGTTGTTTATCTCAGCTGTCGATGCTAGGTGAGAAGCATCCACATCTGTTTACTCTGGAAGAGGCTGTAAAACTCTGTGAAAAGATTAGGATACATGTCGATGAGTCAGTGAAGCTCACTTCTTTCTGATGACCGCGATACTGAGGTGACTTGTTGAGGATATTCTGAACGTTTCTGTCAGTAAGTTTTGCTGCTGTTAGCTGCTGCTAGCTTCTGTTGTCTCCTGTTAGCCTCTGTTAGCTGTTGTTAGCCAGAGTTAGTGAAAATGTCTTTAAAGTGGATCTAACATTGTTGGATTTGGACAATCAGCAAATAAACTCTCATTCAATGTTTATCGAAAAAGTTATCAGGAAAGTGATCTTTAGGACACTTGAGCCCAACATTAGCTAGCATAACATTAGCTCAAAACCAGCTGTTGTCAGCTATCTTGAGAGGCATCTGTTGACAAAAGGTAACAATGACAATATGAGGAAAAAGGAAGCATTTCGTGTTCTTTTTGTGTCCTAGACTTGAGTTCAGGATATGAGTTGAGGTGAGACGGAAAGGAGGAGGTTTTATACAGATACTGGTCACATTTTTTCTTTAAATCTTTGATACAGTTCTTCTTTATCTTGAGTCTGAAGGTGCAGCTGGTGAATGCCTACGAGTTCTCGTCTCCACCGCCTTTAACGTACTAATTAAAGTAATTTGCACTTATCCTCTCTGCACTGGAATATATGTACTAATAAATATAACCAATGTAATGTAATGTAACCTCTGTACATGTGACACTATACTACATTACCCCTTTTTTAAACTTCCAGTTAAAAAAAATTCTGCTGATTTAAGAAGTGTATCATTACTCTCTCCATTCAATAAATCTTCACAGACTAAATCAGCATGTATAATTCAAAATCAACTAAAGTTGTCTGACTCTGAAAGCCCCAAACAGACGGGCAGCATGTGTATACAAGGTCCACTGAGCCAGTCGGCTGCCCCTTTGGGCAGAGAAATTGTCCAGAGATGGACAGCTGTGCCCAGGGCAGGGCATACAGGAAGTGAAATCACACACAGTATTTATGGCCCCCTCAGGGTCTGGGGACTCACTGACCTGGGTATCCAGCAGCAGACAGGCAGACAGTTGGCAGTCCAAAGTTTTTCACAAGGTCAGCCACCATCCATCACAGTTAGTTCAGTGAGGTTAAAGGATGAGTTTGTCCGAACTTTACTTCGCTTTCCTCATTTTCTATTGATTCATGTTGATATATGTAATAGTTGAGGTTAATTATTTATTTTTATTTTTGGAGAGTTTGCTTTAAAAAGAGATTTGAGGCTCTCGGGTCAACATGTCTATTGAGATATACGTATAGCAAAATTTCATTCAAATGTAGCTCAGAGTGCTTTACAGGGTCATAAAACATTAATACAGACGAGTGTACAGCAGTGGGAAAGATGACAGATGGGAGAAAAAAGTGACCAGAAATAAAAGCAGCAAAAAATGAGTACAGTTTAATGTTGGTCACAGTGCTGTGATCTTTCTATGTGAAGTTACACATAATCTCTGATCCCACCTGATCTAATGCAGGATTTCAAGTGTGTGATTTTGTGTTAGAAGAACCCTGAGGGATTTTCAGCACTGTGATCACGGCGTTATAGATTTCCATTTTTCTTTTTGGCCATTGATTTTGTCGAGGGCCTTGACAACCCTTGTAAACACACAAATACACATGTGTATACACACACACACACACACACAAATATGGATACACTGTTAGTGACATGACAGCCTGCTTCACTGACCGGTCCATTGAGTCATCACTGACCTTACGTGGGATTGGAGTTGCCTGGCCAATTGACCAAAATCACTGATCTTTAAAAGCAGCTCTGTGGGTAGGAAGGAGGGGGTCGAGTAGCACTGAATACACACACACATACAAACTCACTCCATCCACCTCACTCTCTAATCAAGGAGCAGGCAGGCAGGACTCTGGGTCGGCACAGCGACACTAACGAGAGGCGACAGCTCCTCAGCGCTCGGGGCAACGACCAGCTCGGCTGTCGAGACTGCGGAGAGAGTCCGCCAGGCACGCACTGAGGCAAGGTTTGCTGTTTTGGGAGGAGGAGGAGGAGGAGGAGGAAGAGATGGAGGAGGGGAGGGAATGAACTGGTGGTGTAGATGCGTGGAGAGTTAATGAGGATGCGTGGTCCTGAGAAGTGATACACACCGACTCGTTCTATTGATCCACCCAGTCGCTCGGCTGTCCTTAGGTCCACTTTCACACATTTACCCACATTTTAAGAGGAGAGACGCACAAAGAAACACCAAATATACAAGCAGCAGCACACACAAGCACACAATCCGAGCCCACGCGCACCCTCACCAAGCCATCCAGCCCTGGGGCTTCCTTGCAGAGTGCTGTTGCCCCCTCCTTGCTTCCCCAGCTCCAACCCCCGCCCCCCCATCACCACCCTCACCCCCATCTCCTCTGGAACACAGTTTAACTTCTGTCATTTAGATGAAGCAAGTGAGTCAGTCTAGCAGCGGCGAGAGGATGTGACAGGCCGGTAATGGACAGGACAAAGAGGGGATTTATGAAGTATTAGTAAACCTTAATAATTCACTAAACGAAAGACCCCAGGAGTCCCCCCCAACCGACCCCATGACTCTGGCTCTCATCCCAGCCATGACATCCTCTGGATCTCTCTCTCTATCACAGGATGTTACCAGATAAAATCAAGGACAAGGAGAATTCAAAGAGATCTGACTGAAGTGACTGAAGAAATCATTTTATTTATTTTTTAAAAATGTTGACACCAATGACAAACCTTTAAAATATTAAACACTACACAAGTGATTCTGAAATCACATGATCAACCATATCATTCTGTTATATATGTAAAGATTATATTATCAACATGCCATACTAAAAGAATTCATTTGCTCATAAGTAGATGAATACAGAGGTCCATACAGATGTGTGAAATAGACGCTACACCCTTTCTGTGTTGTAAGGTTTTCCTGGCATTTGTTCCAAATGAGCCACACTGCTAACTGAGGCCTGTAGCTCTTGTTTTGTTTTTTGGGGTTTTTTGCAGTTTATCTGAGCGTTGCAAGGTCTGACCTTGGGGTGAATTTGCTGGGATGTCCACTCTTGGTAAGACTGGCAACTGTCTTGAATGCGTAAATGTGAAATAACTCTTCCCAGATTGATGAGCAGTAGCGATTGCTTCTGTAAGATCATTACTGATGTCTTACCTCCTCGCCTGAATGCTCCAGACCTGCAAACTGCCAAAACCTCTGCCTTTATAGAGATGCTCACACCTTCTTAATACTTCCTCTTTTAATTCCTATGAAAGCAGTAAGGATGTACTTAGTTTTTTCACACACTGCTTCTGCATTTTGGCTTAATTTTGGTTAGATAAATAGTGACATGCTGTGATATGTCATACGTTGTTGTTGATTTGATTGAGGTACTTGTACTTACCTCATTTTAAGACCTACAAAGAACTAAATTATTTTGATTATGTCCTGGTAAGCCACTGTAACTTCTTTTTTACTATAATTGTAGGTGCTTAGATGTCACATTTACTATAACAACACTCACATACTAATGTTAAACGAGCACAACGATGAAAATGATCCATGTCTTAGAGTTAGCATGGAGATATTTACTAATGAGGGCTAAACAAAGCATCAGCTTCAGGGATGAAATATGAAGCCAACATGGAAAAGCAAAACACTGCAGTTATTTTAAAGTTGAATGCCACTGGCTCCAAAAGAGTTTAAAATTGGCGTGGTCAGTTTGAATCGTAGGCTCACAGAACTGGATTTCTCTGTTGATATTACTTGGTAATTAATATGCTCGGCTGGTTGGCTGAACTAATAGACTGTCAAAAAGTTTCTATTCGTGTTCATGTTTCCACTTTATCAATCGAGGTGATAATTAGCTGATTACTTAGCGCTCAACCTTCTCGTCCATATCATTTCTGGCTTTAAGAATCTGAGATGGCAAAATGGGACTTAACAAAACAATGTCGCGGAGGGCATTGTGGGTAACATGTCCATCTTTTGTATACAGTCTATGGACAAAACAAGTACTGAGCCATAAAACTAGGTGTGAACATTTGAAGCTGTCACTATCAAACCAAAAGGCATTAATTATTGAGTTCATCTAAAATTTTCACTGGAGAAGTCAGGGAATTACCAAGTGATAGTATCATCAAGAAATTCTTCCTCTTTTTTGTGGAAACATATCTGCTGTATACAAACGTATGGCTGTATACGCAGCTGTTCCATAAACAGAGCAGACTGATACAAAAACAGGCCAAAAATCTCTGTGATGGAATTCTCATAATTCCACTTCGAGATTAGTTTGGCTAAAAAAAAAATCCATTTTGAGCCTGATGGGAGCAGAAAGCCTCGTGCATATCTGACGACTAAAGAGAATTAGGTCAGTATCAAGTCATACCTTCAGTGGCACCTGTATGGGAAGAGAACAAAAGACAAACAATAGCCACGGTCTCAAATTTAGGGTACTACCTCTCAGCACTACTGGCCACCAATTAACTGTGATCAGAGTTCAGCGGGTTACAATCAGTCAGACAGGTGGCCTAAAGGGAAACACACACAAACATCTCTGTCGCAGCTGCTCCTCAGTGGGTCCATCACTAAAACAAGCAGAGCAACCATCTCTGTGACGACTGCAGCCATGGCTGTGAGTGGCAGGTGCAATCATTAGATCCCTGGATACCCCCACTGGCTGCTCTTTTTACCCTCTTATGTGTGTGCACAGTGGTGGGGGCTACAGAGGAGCAGTGATGGGTGTCAGTACTCGTGCCTAGACCAGTCTGCTGTGGACTTGTGTGACAGCACCGCTGCTTGACCATCCCAGCCATGACCTCCTCGTCCCCTTCCTCCCTCCTGCCTGGATCGCCCCGAGAGACATAGAGGGTGATGGGGACTGGCACCGCAGGGGCCGCCCTGGCTGGTGCCTTTGCTGGTGGTCTCTGTGGCCTATTAGTGTCTTGCTATGGGCCTGTCAGACTGACAAAACAGGGGCCTGTCAAATTAAGTAGGGGCTGAGTATCGGAGATATGTATTCAAACGCACCAAGGGGAGATGGTGGCGGGGAGGGGTGAAGGATGAGGAAAGCACCGGTGCTAATGTCGACGCTAAGTGAGAGTGACAGGTTGCGAGCCGATCGGAGGGAAAGGATGGAGAGAGAGAAGAAGAGGGAGAGAAGCAGTAGCGGTAGTTGATAATGGCGGTTTGGTTGTCCTGAGGAGACTTGTTAAGGGCCAGTCCAGACTGAACCAGACAGCCACCGCTCCTGTGTGAACGCAGGTAAACCGCTCCAAGTTTGACCTAAACAGCTGGGAGTTACAGTACTCCCACTTAATGAGATCAGACTGATGAGCCCCGTGTTCAGGTGTGCGCAGGTGTGCGCAGGTGTGTGCGCGCCTGTATGCAACAATCCCAAAGCACAACAGTACTTACTGCAACAATAGATATTTCCTCTGTTTGCTAACTCGTGTACCCAAGGCTCTGCTGACTTTTCCTGCTGGTATGCACATGAAAAAAAAAACCAAGCATTTATCTGGGTACCAAAGGCACGTTGCACCATCGTTTCATATCGCTTAAACTTTTTCGTCTCTCCACTGTGTGTGACTTCACCTCTAGAGACACGTCGATTCCTCCTGCTTCAGGCCAGGCCATTACAGTGTACCTGCACTAAATCCTCAAAATGTCAGAGTGTTACAAAACAACGCGGTCCAGCCACTAAACGTGGAGGTATCCATCTCGGATATCCAACTTGACTGTGTTATATAGGATGGCTTCAGAAGAGGACAGCAAGAGTAGGGAGCAGGCGGAAGATCAGCAGCTCGATCAGGTGTTTGTGGCAGTTTGACAAAGCCCCGTGTGAGCATGCATGCACGTATGTTACCAGAGGAGCTGTGGCAGTGTGTTTGGAAGAGGGCTGCGACTCTTCCTCTCATGTCGCTGTGCGTTGCTGAGACTGAGAGGCTGATGCACAGTGGCAGCTCCCCCCTCGCAGCCACAGGCCTGCCCAGAGCCACTGCAGATGATAGTTTTAATTGCTTTCAATCTTTCAGGCTAGTCCCTGCCCAGTGGCGCAGGGTGCTCGCGCATGTGTGTGTGGGTTTGTGCGCGTGTGACATGGTGTTTCTGTGTGCGTGTGCACATGTGGAGTGTTTACATCCAACAGTCATTGTCTGTGGATGCTGTACACATATGTGGAGTCTGATGAATGTGTTTGCCCAATACGAGAGGAAAATTAAGAGAGAATTAAGGCCTTGGAGTGATACATCTGATGCACACTTCTGCAGAAGAAAACTGGGAAGAACATATGTTTATCTGACAGTGTTTGTGAGAGCACGCACAATAAAGGTGACAAGACCGGGCGGACGGCTTTTTCCATAAAGCATACATGCGCGTTTATAAATAATAAAATTCCGGGTTTACATGCAAAGACCTCAAAACATGTACTCACATCCTTAAAAGCACTTTGAACACGGTGAACTACAAAACCAAGTGATCAATAATTCACAGCAAATGTTGAGATGGCATAACAGATCACAGAGAACAGACCGCAATTAAGATGACAGTAATTTATTCCATACGTGTGAATAAATTGCTCTGACTGATATCTGCACTCAAACAGAGTGACTGTGGATGCCGGGGTGTGAACTCTTCTGTGGAGGGAGGACACGACTGCCAAAACCCTGAGCCCGTGTTGGCTATCCTGTTAGAAATGGACTATCGTATAACTGAAAGCGTGTTTTTTACACTACATGTCCTAATGTGAAGTCAGGCTGTAAAATGCGTCAGTACATGGAATAAATAAGTAAAAACATGCAGGGTAGAAGATTCGTCATAAAAGGCCCTCTAAAGCCAGATTAGGCCAGATTAGGGGTGTCATATCTTTAGCATCGGCTGCATTTGTTGTGAAAACCAGAAAGAATCAGACAAACATATGATGTTTTTTTTTCTTTCTTTCATCTATGAATCTGTTTCTCACCAAGTTTCATACATTTCGGACATAAAGCTATTGGAATCTTATTCAAATTACATCAGCTAAACAAATTAGAGTAACAAACATAATATTTTTCTTAATGTAATGTTTTTTGCCCAGGTTTATTATCTTGTTTTATAGTTGTGCAGCCTCAGCCTCATGAGACAAAATTTATTTATTTATTTATTAATTAATTAAAAAAACAATAATTTCTGCCTTTGGCTGATGTGTGGTTGTGGCTCAGGAAGTTGTCGAGCACGTTGTCTACTAATAGTTTGGTGATTTGATCCCTGGCTGCTCAAGTCTCAGGGAAGATACTGAACCCCAAGTTTCTTCAAGGGCTTGGCTGTAGAAAAAAGTGCTTGTGTGAATGAGACATGCTGTATGTGGCACTTTAAGAGGATGAGTATAACACTATATGAGAACTGTCCCATTTAACCAGATCCTGTGTGGTGGTACGCTTCTCTCATGACTAGAAGGGAGGAAAAAATATATATTTTCATAGCTTAAAAAGCAGAACTGCAAATTACATAAAACCTTAAAGTTGATTAAACTTGTTTATCCTGTTAAGCTGCTCACTGTGAAACCACAGAACATCCTCCAGTGACCTACCGACTCGTTACACTGGGGCACACGAACAACAGCCCGTATCCTCTCTGCCTTTTACATCTACAAAGGCACACACACACACAACTGGCCCGGGGGTAAATTAAGCCCTAACATTCCCACAGAGGCTAATCTCCATCCATTTAGACGGCTGTAATATTTAATCAGGAGGCTCTGGACCATCTCCCAGCACCACACGCTGTGGCATGGCTCATATGTTCACAGCAGAGGCCAGCCCAGAGGCGACGGAGGGGAATTCACAGCTAAAAGCCGCAACGCATTCAACCGCAGAGCCTCTCGCGCTCCTCTCGAGCTCCTCTCCTCCTCTGATGCTGCTTTCCTTTGGGATGGAGCAGACAGGAACAGTTAAATATGTTGTGGTGGACGGATGCAGAGGAATGCTTTAAATGTCTGGCCGAATATTGCTTGTTTTGTTAAATATATTGATACAGTGGGCTATTTAGTGGCATTGAGAACAGTAACATCCCTGTCACATGACTGATAACTGTGCTGTTTTTTTTTTTTTTTTTAAAAAGGACAAAATTTAAGGGGGACTTCACTGAATTGGCTTCTGATAAAAGCATATTTAACAACCGGTTAATGTTCAAATACATAAGCTGTGGCTATGAGTGACCCTCCAAAGATTCCCAAATGCGTCACATAATACAGATAACACAAAGGTAAGCTGAGCCCAGAGGAGCAGCTGATCTGAGCCTCTTTCAGATCAAAACTGTGTATTTATTCAAACTATAATGAGCATGAATGTGCGTCTTCTTCTGCATTTGACAGTTAATTTTTGTTTATAGAAGAAAGACTTTAAAAAAAAAACCCTCCAGAATATATCACATACTCTATAATAGTCCCCATTAGTGTGTAAAACAGACTTTACATTTAAATTTAGTGCAATTTCCCTTTAATTCTAAAAGGTTTACCCCTAAATGTAATGGAGTGACACTGATACTTATGGCCTTTGCAGGGGACCGACCCCTCTGAAACAGTGCCGGAACATATTATATATTATATATATTATAGGGCTATTGTCAGGTACGCCCCCACCCCTATTCACCCCCACCTCCACCTTAAACACAGCGACATAGGACACGAGGTGCACTCAGAGGTAGACGGTACGGTGTTAGGTGTCCCGCCTGGAGGTATCACAGCGGACACAGCCAACTGCTCTCACACACTCACGCCTGGAAAAGGTCAGGTCTCGCACCATCAGTGTGAAAATCCTGCACTGGGACTCTAATGCATCACTCCACCGCTGATCACACAGAAGACGCTCGGCTCAACTGAAGAAACGACCTCTGCTGTGGTTTTGTGTTTTTATAAACGTAACATCTGCGTCGCTAAATGCCGAGTGATAAAAGTGTCATGCGAGTGGCCGCTGTAACGCCTGCTCCCTGATTCAGACTGACTCTAATGGGAAGGCCTGGTGAATTTTTCATACAGCCCAGAGGGTGAGGACTTAACGCCCATTCTGGCAGATCACAACCTCTAAGAGAGAGAGGGAGAGAGAACGCAGCAGAGAGAAAGAGCGACCTGACAATCAGGTCACATCTTCAGCCCCCACATCAGGATTTTGGTCATAGATTTGAAAATCATACGATTGTATAAAAACCCGGTTGTGCACATGCTTATTTGGTTTATTGTGGCCAAGTGCACTTTTTTCCCCGAGCTTTTTTTTTTTCAGTTTTGTAAAGTTTGTAGTGACAGACGTCTTTGCAGAAGTGACAGTCTTCTCCACCCTCTGCTAGACTTTCATATATGTCATATGCTTTTGTCAGTGAATGAATTCCCAAGCTTATGTTGAGAATCTGTAGATTTCATCTCATATTTTTGATTCATACGTCATGCACTAAATCTGTCAAACAAAGCGGGATAATTCTTTCTGCGCCTTATGAAAAGGAAGAGAAAAAAAAGCAGGCTGAATAATGCCCAAGATCCTCAATTTAATGGGCTGAAATTTCTGCAAGAAAGCTCTAAAAAAATTACCCATCTGTTCAGTGCACACATGCCACGGCTCACTCGGATAGCTCGTAGCACTGTCTTGAGTATGCAGATATGTTTTGCCTGGAAATCTATTTGGAGTTGCTTGAAGGAAGCCAGAACGGCCCTCCTTCTGTCTCCCCCTCGCCGGCTCGCACGGGGCTCCCTCTTGCCGTCTATCTCCTCTCGCGTGGAAAACATCTTCACCAGCTCCGTGCGCACAAACATGCGCTCAGTGGCATCGCCTCGCCTCTGACAGCTTCCCCAGCACCGTGGGCCAATATGCAGATCTCGTGGGCCCGAGCTGGCAGCGCTGTCCGCAAGCGGGACGAGGGGCCCCTCAACTGTTTGTACAGTTGGATTATACATGCAACGCACAGGGACACAGGGAATAATTATCCTCTCTGTGGGGAGGCCACTGATTTTGTCCTCATGTCAAGTCCTCCTTTGCTGCAGAAATGCGAGGGTGTGGTCCCTACGTGTCATCTCATCTGCAAAGCTAACAAATGTACTGAATTGGAGATAAATTAGGAGAAATGAACACTTACTAGCTGAAGACGTGTTTGTCTGTCTTTGTTAGGGGTCATATCACTGCCACTATGTAACCTCTTATAAGTTTTGAAACTGGAATTTCTATCAATATAAACTATATTGGTAGAAATTTATAAGTATCTATAAAAGAAGAAGTATCCCTCTTGGGTAGAGATGCAAAAAGAAGGAAAAATCAGGCTCTTTTCATGTGTGTGTGTGTGTGTGTGTGTGTGTGTGTACGTACCAGAGGGCTAAGAAGCCAGGCATGGGCAGATGGTCTACAAAGGTGTTACCACACAGTGAGTGGGCACTGCGATTGATGCATTGCAACATCCAAGAAGGTGGAACATTTGGCTGCTGACCCGCAGTCAGAACTCATTGGCCCTGCCTTCTCCTTATTTAGCTGCTGCGAGAGAGCCAACGGCTGGTTTGGTCAGAATAAACACACACACACACACACACAAGAACGCAGCACTTTCCCACCCTCAAGGAAGCCTGCATGGGCTTGAGTGCTGGAAACTTCTCCGCCATCTCTGCAAGGAGGTCACGGCGGTGGTGTAGGCAGGCAGGGCCAGCACGCGCTGGAACTCAGGGTTACTGTGTTACACTTGGATGGAGGAGATCTGACCCTGAGCTCATTCTGAGGCGTCTTTGTGAGTGAAGCAACTCCATACGACTCGATTTCTGCAAGTAACACTTAGGTTTGTTCGCCGTGCTGTAAATTTCCATTGGTAAAAATGTCAACTTTAAACTCCACATGAGAAGCTGTCACTTAAGCTTAAAAGTGAGATTTTACTCCTGGGGTACAGGAGAATGGTAACACACTGATTTGAGAGGCACATATGTCATTTCTATAAAAATGTGATTTTTTTTTTTTTTGCCCTACTATCAGGAGCTGAACCATATCGTCATATATGAGCTGAGCAAAAACTCTTTAATTTGTGTGGAAAAAGAAGCAGACGATTATGAAGAGGAAGCTGCCAGAGTTCAAAGATGGAGCACTCTCTTTAATAACAAACATTATTAGTTATGCACACGGCACGCCTTTTATTTCAGACCCAAAAGCGCTCTTACATCAGCTGAAACATGGAAAATTCATGAGTGAGCGCGCTAACCAAAGGCAACGTAACGGCAATGGATTTCAAACACAGTGATTGCTATTTGTCTCTCGGCGTGCTTTAAATCATTTGGTCTCCTGCAGAAATAATACCTGCCTCTGCTCGCTGTTCCAGTATCTCCTCCACGGTTTTAACCTCAACGTTACAGACTGACAAATGTGTTTTTCTTACAGCGTGTTTAATTCTGCAGATACATATCTTTATTTGTATATAATTGTCTTAACTTGAAGTTGCATTGCAGCTTTGAGTTTAAATTCTATATTATTAACGGCTGCTGAAAGCATTATGGTGTAAGGCGTTGTCTTGGTCATTTGGCACTTCTCTTTGAAATATGCAAACAAAACTAAGATTGACACATTTAAATAAATCTGGATTTTATTAATTTAAAAAAATTATGATATATAGCTGATGCTTAATTTTAGACAGCTTGCTGTAATGGTGTGAACTGGCATAGAGTGCCCCCTTATGGACATATCTGGCAACATCAACTCTTGAGTTTGAGATTTACCTTGTTTTTAATGTAATGTTAATGTGAAGAACTTCACGTCAGAACAGTTAAATGGTCACAAAATAAAACACTAAATCTAAGAAGGAAAAGAAGACACGCAAGTCCCACACCGACCTCCAAAGCCTCATCCGTCTCTGCTCTGGACTTCAAATTGAGTCAGTCATCATCCACCACCATCACATTCCCGGTCACCTCGTACTCCATGGTGGCCCAGTCGAAGATATTCCCTTTGGGGACTTTGTGTCCGTAGTGCCAGCCCTGGATCATGCTCCTGGAGAGCACATAGTCCCACATATTCAGATCCGTCATTTCCCCCACAAAGCTCTGCGTGGCCTCCAAGCCTCCCAGGTGTTTGTCTGGATCTTGCCCCAGGAGGACGGTGCCCTTCGGACGGATGGTGTGGCCGGGTTTGTAGACCTGGTAGGTGCTACGCTTCCCGTCCACCCAAAAGGCGGCGAGGCCGGTGCGCGACTCCCAGGTGAGGCAGAGGCTGGTGCGGAAGGTGGTGAGTGGGGGCAGGTGAAAGAAGACGCCGTCGCCGCTCAGGTAAAAGGAGATGCGGCCGTCCTTCTCGCGCCACACGTTGAGTTCATCGTAGTCGGCTGTGCGGTAGGCGAACAGGATGATCTGTCGCTCCTCCGGCAGCTCGGTGGCCACACGCATGCAGAGGGTGAAGGCCTTCAGCCCCATCTCCTTCTGCGGGATCAAGGCCACGTAGCTGAAGTCCGTCTCATAGGGGAAGACCAGGACTTTGTCGCTCAGACCCACTGCGGTTAACAAGACGATAAATCTGTGAGTTTATGAAATACAGGCAGTGTTGGGTAAGTTACTTTAAATTAGTAACTTAGTTACATTACTAGTTACTTCCATCAAAAGTAACTCAGTTACTTCAAGTTACTCGTTACTTTCAAAGTAACTAGTTACTAGGGAAAGTAACTTTGGTTTTACTCAGACTTCTCTTGTTAATGTGTTGCTAACTGGATACCCAGCAAGAGTGCCAGTCTTCTAGCTTGCTTACTTGCCACAAGTGCACTGTGCCACCTACCAACGGAAAAAATAATGTGCATATTTCCACGAGAGAAATCCCACGCCTGGACCGACTGCCATGATTCTAGCCTACGTCACAGCGTCATGTGCGCTTTTTACATCCAACACAAAAACTGCAGTCGTGGTGCTTTTGATTGTACTCAGAACTCAGAAATTCTGCCTTCCGAATAGGAAGATGTAGGTAACACCAGACTGCAGATGAGTTGCATACAGGGCTGGACTGGGACAAAAAATCAGCCCGGGCATTTTGACTAGAGACCGGCCCACCATTATAGCAAAAATCATAAAGCCTTTGAATGAAAACAAACACTATTGTGACAGTGATGTACACTGTCTTGATGGTATATATGTATCAATCTATCAATCGTTTGTTGTAAGACTCAGATAATTATTTATTAAAAGCTAGTCATTTTAAATGAGAATAAGAAAGTATTTCTTTGTGCCCCCCTTTCCCTGTTAATGCCCTACCTGGCCCCCTGGCAACACTTTGCTAGATCCGCCCCTGCACAGTTACCAGCTGTCAGCTACATAGAAAAGGATCCTGGTGTTATTTGTCTCTCAGAAACAGTTCATAACTTCCCTTCAACTCATTCATGTCACCTAAAAGGTAAACCTGTTTCTCCATCACCTGTTCAGCTCTGATGATTCAGTAAGGACATCTGGTTTCATCTGGTTTCCCACTCACCAGATATCCAAACCGATATCATGACCAGCAGCTTTACAGCTGTGGCTCAGGCAAATATCAGCTGATACTAGATATGAATATTAAATAAATTCTAACAACAGCTGATCAAACGTGCTGCTGTTGTTTAACGCGACATCCGGTGGTTTCCTCTTTCTGGCGCAAAGTGGACGATAAATAAACAAGAGAGAAAAGCCGATCAGCTGATCATTGATCAGTTTCATGATTAAAGTAGCAACAGGAGAGGGAGGGGGAGAGGATGAGAGAAGAAGAGGCAGCTGTGCAGCAAAGACACAGAATAACTCCAGCTTTGTGTCGTTTTCATTGTAGCTGAAGTACGGGACAAATCGCGTTTATTTTCAGCTCAATACAAAACGCATAATATTAACTCTGAATACCAGACGATTCCGTTTTTTAGGGAACGGTTGGCAACTCTAATAATTAACCTATGAACAAAATAAAGTTCAACATCAGTAACATCATAGCACCCACCCAGCTGTATAGAAACTCCGTCATGCTAGCTAGCACGCAGTACGAAAAAGTCAGCACAACGAAAATAAACTCCAACTAAACTTGGTTTATATCTGACTCAGATAGACTGCAGGTCATAACGTCTTACCTGAAGTTCAGTTCACCTGACACTCGGACCGGCGGCTGCCTCGGGTCTCTCCTCCTCCTGCGTCCCCTTTCTCTCATCCACCTGCTGGCCTCCACCACTTGCTAATGTTACTGAATCTGTGGAAGCTCCGCGATAGCCACCACACGAAGTAACGAATAACGAGCCTATCTAAATCCCAGTAACGAGTAACGCGTTCCTGATTTTGGCATAATAACTAGTTACCGTGCTCGTTACCACAATAATAACGTAGTTACTGTAACGCGTTACTTAATAACGCGTTAGTCCCAACACTGCATACAGGTACGATAATGCAAAGCTTTTCTAATTGTTCCAATGAAGGTGAGATAATAAAAGTAATTTTTTTAAAGCTGTTTTTAAATTGCCTATCAGTACACAAGGCTACCAGATTCTCAAGCTTTAAAACAACCGCGAATTAGTTCAAATAAATGCAACATATACACTCATCGGCCACTTCATTAGGTTCACCTGTTACCTGCTACTTAATGCAAATACATCAACCAACCACAAAGTTGCAACTCATTTCATTTAGGCATATGCACATGGTCATGGTGAATTTCAAACTGAACATCGGAAAGGATAAGAAAGGTGACTTTGAACGTGTTTGTTGGTCTAAGTGTTTATACAAACTGCTGAGCTGCTGGGATTTTCCCACAAAACCATCTCCAGGGTTTATAGAGAGTGGTCTGATTTTATGCCCAAGAGTGAGAGAGAGAGAATATGCAGCAAGCAGCGATTCTCTGGGTGACAATGCCTTGTTGTTGTCAGGGATCAGATCAGAATGTCCAAACAGCTTAGAGCTGATAAGAAGAGAGTCAAATAACCACTTGTCATAACTAAGGTATGCAGAAGAGCATCTTAATGACCAACATGTTGAATCTTAAAGCAGAGGGTGTATTTTCTTGGCACATTTTGGGCCTCTTAGTATCGACTGAGCATCATTTAAACACCGCAGCCTACCTAAGTATTGTTCCTGACTAAATCCATCCCTTTATGTCCACAGTGTACGCATCTTCTGATGGCTGCTTCCAGCAAGATGACGCTCTATGTCACAAAGCACAAATCATCTGCAACTGGTTTTTTGAACATGACCACAAGTTCACTAAATACAGTCAGATCTCAGTCCAAAAGTGTGCCTTTGGGATGTGGTGGAACTGAAGATTAGCATCATGGATCTGCAGCATGATGCTGTCATGTCTGTAAGGACCAAAACGTTTTCAGCTTAAGGCAGTAAGGATGAAAGTGAGTCCAACCTGGAACTAACAGGATGTACCTAATAAAGTGGCAAGTGAGTTCATCAAAAAACTTTTTTTTTTTTAAACCTGGACTAAATGAGCAATAGTTTTTAAAAGATAGCAGGCGTACCAGATCACTATAATTTTAGAGCACAGACATTAATATAAACATGCAACGTGAAACGAGATATGTCTGTGGACATCTGGCAGTCAGTTGTATGGAAAGACAAAACCAGTCTGTGACTGTCTGGACTCACAGCATTTCTTATGTTAAGGCCTGCACACCAAAGCTCGGTCATCACTACGCTTTCCAGCAAATCAGTAATCCTGTTCTTATTCCTTCAGTTTGAAGTGTAAAAAACGAGCTGGGAATATTGGAAGCTTATGAGAAACTACCAAAAACCTTTATTTATTTATTTTATTCAAAACTGACTTTGTATATGGAAAATTTAGGTATGATTAAAAGGAATAAATAGCTTGATCAATCTCTAGCGATGGGTTTTGTTCACAAACTTTGGTAAAATGACTTTTTTTTTTTTGCCTATAAAACCTAGTTTTTAAATCCATACCTTGTGTGGATGAGGAGAAAGTCACAAGCAATAAAACACCCAGCAGAGCCTCACCAAACTTCACAGCGTTGACGCTCTGCAACACACGAACAAGCATCTGACAGCAGCTCCAGACTGATATCAATTACTGAACTATCGAATTATATTAAAAAAAAATGTAAGCATGTGCAAAATTACCAAGAAAAACTGCTTTTCTTACCATTTTAATGTTGTGTTGTTGATGTTCTCTGCTGCCAACTCTTTCCCACTCAACAGTGACCCGTGCCTGGTCCTCTTCCCTCCTTGCACAGGCCCTGACGTCAGCTCTTTCAATGATGCTCTGACAATAGGCCTGGTGTGTGAGGGCTGAGTGACACCGTCTGTACATGTGACTGAGCCACGCTCACATCGTTTCATCTATTTCTGTCTGCATCACCATCAACCAGCATGGAGTGTTTACATCAGAGCCTCTAGCATGAACGCATGAAAATTACAGCAGCTCTTGCATCAGACAAACCTTAAAGGTTTTCAGCTGGTGTTATGCACCATAAAATCCATAAGTAAATGGCTGAGTAGACTTGAGTTAAAAATGGCACAAAAAAAAGTTTTCAGTAGCACACACAAGTTTCCAAAAGTAACTAACAAAGTACTTTAAATAAATACTTTACCCATGTGACCTGGACCAAGATAAGCAGTAGAAAATGGATAAATTATCAGCCTCAGCTTTAAAACTATGAAGGTTTTAATGCAGATTTCACAATTTTAAAGAGACACTGAAAGCTGCTATCTGAAATTCAAAAATAGGGAAATTGCACAATGCAGCAGGAAGAAAATCTAAACATCTTTCACTCTCATGTAAAAAAACCCCCAAAAAACCACCACTATCGAATCAAACTACAGCCTACTACAGACGCAAACGCAGTGATGCCTTAAAGAATAAAAACCAAATATAAGATTCACCAAATCAGCATTTATTGCAGGATTAAAATCACGAGCTGTAAAGCTGGAATTTTATGTGGTGTTCTTTAATGAATTTTTGTTTGTTTAAATAAACAGAAACACCAGAACAAACGACCTCGTAGTTCACGGTTTAATGGGGACAAACAAAAACTGAATCAGGTGTTTATGTTATCAACATATCTACATTTAATACAGTTTCTCAAGCTCTAAGAGTTCAAGAAAAAAAAAAAGAACATGACAAAAAAAATGAATATTTTGTCAAGAAATAAAACCTGAAATACACCAGCAAATTATGTACACCACCTGCAGCCCAATACAATCCACTAGCAGGCCTAATTCAACACAGACACATTCAGCTGAAAAAGCCTGTAAACTAACAGCACTCGACTAAAAATGCGGTTTACAGAGAGAGACTGAGGTACAGATGAGATACGGTTTTGTAACTCTTCCAGCATTTCTGTGAAACGGGTCGAGGGGCCACGATGCTGGGGAACTTTAACTTTCTTAAACTTTAAAGTTAGGTTCACACAGGCGATTGGTGTCCGCAAGCTTCTGCGGCCGATTTCTTCGAAACTGTGAGGAGAAGGTGCATAAAAATCAACAGCGAGAAGGTGGAAAAACAAAAAACCCCAGAAACACAGCTTATCTTTGTATTTTGATACAAAGGAGAACAAAATTCACTTCATGCTTGATGCGAGCGTCCACTGTCATACAGGTAAACAGCACGAGACACAGACAGCACGGACCAGTCCTCAAAGCAGCTGATGTAATCGGTCCAATCCAAACATTTAAAGGTTTTAAATTATTATCCAGCAAAAAGAACACATTATTTATTGGGGTTTTTTTGTAATACAGCATTTTGTTTTCTGCTTCCAGTTTAAAGGCCTTTCAGTCCAAGGCTCGTCATGAAAACCTTAACATTGTCCTGATACTTAAAAAAAGCATCTTGAATTACTGAAGGTTAAGTCCAAACCTAAGGAATATATAATGAATACATTCAGTTCATCTCAATTGTCTGTAATGGGGTGTGATTGATATGTGAATAAAACTAAACAAACTAATAAAAACGTACACTGTGGTGAGGTGGCCGTATGAGAAAGGGACTCGTTTCCCTTTCCGATTATCGATTATTTTAAAACTTGCATACAAACAACCCTCGTTCGCGACAGGTTTTTGGCATTTTAGTTACCACTTCGATAAATGTACATTAAGAAGTGGATGAATGCTAAATTACTTAATGAAAAAAGATGACTAGAAAATACTAGAGTAAACATCAAATAAGCCAATGTTTTCATCAATTCTGCCACCAAAAGTGTGGATTTTTTTTTCTTCTTCTTTTTTTAAAATAATTGATGGTTTGTGTGAAACACTGGAGTGCAATGGTGATGCTTTCCGACGACTGTGGCACTCAGAGAAAGAGAGAAGAAGAGGGAGGACCTGAGAGAGAGGCCCATATTTGAGTAGAGAAAGGAGTCGGGCTTGAAAAGACCAGAAACATCGTGACAGAGAGGAAGTCAGAGAGAAAGACTAGAAGGAGCAGAATGAAAGGGGGTTTTAAAGGGAGCGGCAGGCCATGGATGCCTCAGACGGTGAAGATAAGGGAGGAGAAAATGGGAGGGAGAGGAGGCAGACCAAGATACGTGGCTCCCGTTTGGTAGTCCTTAGTGTGGCTTTTCCTGCTTGTGTAAAGCACATATCCAGGCAAGGGGTGATCTGTTCTCTATAGTCTTGTGTTATCCAGGCTTTGAGTTGAGTTTGGGGACATGAAGGAGAAATGGGAGCTCTCTCCTCAGTAGTCCTCCACCCAGCCGTTCTCCTGGATAAAGGCGTCTATCACTTCCTTCATAGCCAGGTTGGGGATCAGCTGATCCTGGGTCAGGGGACTCCTGGTGACTGGGTCAAAATGACCAACTCGCTGCACAGGGAACACGTTAAGACACAGTGTTAGCATCAATGGATGATTTTATGAAAAGAAGAAAAAAAAGAAGCACACCTGCGCTATGAAATGCTACTCTGGCAGAATGAAAACGTGCTGCTGGACATTACAGGTCCTCCTTTACCCTTATTTTAATTATACATTAATTATAAATGTGCAGCATACGTTGAAATACAGGACAGAAGGCAAAAGAGAGTTTGTACAATTCTAGGGAGCTCAAACTTCAATATTTGGCATGACCATCTTTATTTTTCAGCACAGTCTGAACACAGTCTCAGCTTTTGTCGTTTCTTGAAGTAGTCGTCAAGATGCACTGATGACAATCTGAACCAGAAAAATTTGGAAATTTGGATTCATTCACCATGTTTCATAGGTTCAACCACAGGAATTGGAACAAATGATGTGTTTATGAGACAGGCTGCTAGTAAAAAAGAGCTTAAAGATACAATTTAAATAGTGTTTTTGCTCAGTTGTCTGTTATGTGTAGACACAGCACTGGTTCGTCCTTTGAGTTAGGTGCTTTTTTATGCTTTATGTTGCTTAAACAAAACAAAACAAAAAGGCATTCATATGAATACTGAGTGAAGAAGCAGCAGGTGCCCATAGAAAAAAGTTGAAAGAGCTTCAGGAAGCCTAAAGAACTATTGCTTAAGACCGTTTAAAAAAAAAAAAAAAAAAAAAAAAAGTCAAGAAGCGGGGCTCAAGACTTTTGCACAGCACTGTAAGCAACAATCATTTCACCTGTAGGTGCTCTTCAATGTCCTTGCGATCATAGGTGATCCCACTGGGTGTGATGCAGGGCTCCCTCATCAGCTCAAAACTGATCTTCCCACAAAGATAATCAGGAATCTCTCGCTTCTGACGGGAACAAACAAAATACAAAGAAGTGTCACTCTGACCTAATAGTGAGAGATCCTGTTCATGGCTCGATCCCCTAAAATCAGGGGTGTCAAACACAAGCCCCGGGGGCCAGAATTGGCCCGGCAAAGACTCTGAGCCGGCCCACTGGATGGCATCAGAAAATGTAAATATTGGACTTTTAACTGTATTATCACAAGTTTTATAACATTTCCTACTGAAAAAGACCTCCAACATGGCCATTCATATTACACTAAAGTAACTGAGTAAGAACTAACAATTAGATGAGAAAAAAAGTTCCAGGTTTTTTCACTTTCTACAATAGAAATTTCTGGGATTTTTTTTGTAATTTTCAGTTTAACTTCTTAGACTGATGGAGAGAGAGTTCGTATGGTTGGGCCCACTTAATATGAAAGTGGGTTTATGTGGCCCACGGTGTAAACTCTCATAGAGCCTAGAGTCACAGCTTAAAACTGTTCATTTTTTCTTGCTATAAAATGGTAACAAATTATAGCCACAGTAATCTGTTTTCCTTTCTCACCCTTTTCAGCTTTTTTCTATACCAATTATATATTAAAGACTGTCGACAGAAGTGCCACAAACCCGAAGCTACTGAAGTTGAAACTCTTTTTTGAGTCAACTTTTATCTAAGCAGAACACCTTCTGAGCCAGACGGGAGAGAAACACGGTGTCATTTCAATTACATGACAATTGCCACAGCCGACAACTACCTATAGCGAGAGCCTTGGCACACAAGCAGTGACCGTTACCATAGGAACAGCAGCAGTCGAAAACAAAAAGTAGCTGTTTATCTGAAGTCTAAGTGGATTTTTAAAGAGATCACAAGCCTTATGTTAGCATGTAGCCTGACTGCAGACAGAAACAAATGTGTGTATTTACAGTGTGATGTAGGTATGCGTGTACTGTTAGCATCTGCCTGTGTTAGCCAAGCTGTAGGCTAATCATGGATTTGTCAGCGTTGCACGAGTACGAAGCATTAGTTAAAAATCGTACTCACTTTTCTTTTCTCGTCCACTTGAGAGAAGAGCTCATCCATATCCATTAGATACTTGTCCTTTCCACGTCAGGGTTTCAGAACAACCGGACATATGAATGAATATTCAATTTCATTTTAAAAAACACACCTGTTTAATATTTGTTCATTAGGGTGACACTAATTACAAAGAGTAAACAAAATGTAAAAACATACATGTTTTGAGGAGATCTTGGCAGCGTCGCCTCCATTTTGATTGTCATCTTGTTTTTCTTTGTATTCTTCTAGTTCTCTGCAAAAATAAGGAGTTAATTTAAATTTATCCATGCAAGACAAAATGACACCTACATGCCAAATTATCAAAATAAAAATGAGAATGTGGTGCTTCAAAGCCTCACCTTTCCTTCTCAGCCAGTATAAGTTTGGTCAGATAGGCGTGTAACTCGTTCTCCTGGTTGATGCGCTTCTCCTCAATACTGTTCCAGCGTTTTTTCTTGGCAATGCGCAAAGCACTGGGGATGTCATCTCCGAAATTCAGCCTTTGTTCTTTTGCCAGGTTATAAGCTGTGAAAGAAAAACACCGCTACAGCAACGTGGCTTTACAGTTAAAATGCTGCCTTCAAAATATCTGCACAAGGTAGGTTCAAAGATGTTAATTAGGAGTGCGACAGTTCTGAATCCACAATACAAATATCCAGCAGTGTTCCCATTAACCCTCTGATTTGCAGCTCTATTACTAATCAGCGTACTGATGTTATAGACAGGCCAGACGTATCATGTTATTGTAAAGAGCAGGTATGTAAATACATATGGGAAATAGCACTGGCAATAGCCATGTGTGACAATAATGTAATTAGCCATGTGTAACCATTAAAGAATGCCAGTTTGCTAAAAGCTGATATTAAAAAAAAAAAAGTTCCTCCAAAGAACAAACTGAGTTTCTCTTTTGTTCATGATTAAACTGTAGCCACCTAAGATTCACTATCAGTGTTTGCATTAACAGTGACTAACCATGACCTGCACTTATCTAACATATTTTGTGTACTTTTCTTCTTAATCGATCAGCTGCAGCCCACAACAAAGCCATGGGCTGACTTGGAAGTCAGCAGCTGCACGAAGCACTGCGATAAAGCGCTCAGGGAGTCTGCAGAGAGTTCGACCTGCAGAAATATCTGCAAGCCAAACTTGCCAAAGATACAGGCTCTCCATGCAGGGAGGAACATCCCAAAACAAGTTTGCTAAACTGGTGAAAGGCTCTCCTATACTGTGAGTTATTCCACTTTTGAAAAGTGATTTATTTCTCATTAAGTTGTGGAATTGCTTTGGTCCATTTTTCACGACTTAGTAATAGGCGGGCTTCCAGTTTTTTTTATAAATTAAGCGAAACTAGTAGTCACAAATCATGGTTAGCGTTAGATTGCCGTTTAAATTATCACTGAATTACTTTCTATAAAGTCTCATAACCGTACATTCATACATCATTTTATATAGTGAAGCGTCATCCAAGAGAAGCAACCATAACACTGAGTGGAGACAAAATTCCAGCTTTCTTTCCTTCTAACATATCATTACACTGACAACAGCTCATGCAAACATATGCTGTGCCTCAGAGAAGTGCTCCCAACCCTCTGAGGCCTCACTGATCTTAACAAATTAACTTTCACATAAATGAGGAACTGCACGAGTAAATTTGTGCAATGCACCAGCAGCATTTTCACCATCATTCTGGAGTTTTTTCTGACCTTTCTGTAGGTTCCCGATGGCCTCATCGTAGTTCTCCAGCTCCAGGTGACACTGACCCAAGAAGAAGTGTGCCTTAACTGATTGACTGTCCAGCTCCAGCGCATGCTTACAATCTGCCAGGGCTTTGTCATGCTGCTGCAGCTTCACATAGCAGAGAGCTCGGTTGGTGTAGTATACTGCCACGGATGGATTACGGTTCTGTAGAGAATCAGCGGACAATAAACATGCATTGTAACCTCAGGGCATTGTAACCTCATTTTTCATCCAGAGGGAATCTGCATCCACTTCGTTTCACTTAACTTTAATAAAAGAAGAAGAAAAAAAAGACATCACTGCAGCATTTGTGTCAGAAATTACTCACAATAGCTTTACTGTAACACGTAGCAGCCTCCTGGTACTTGCGGCAGAGGAACAGCCGGTTTCCCTGCTCCTTCAGCTCCTGCGCGGTGGAACTCTTCTCCGGGCTGCCGGCCATCTTTTCCACCGGCTCCGCGGGGCCCGCCTCGCCCTGCTTCCCTATCCTGTTCCCCGTCTCTTCGGCTGGCTAAACGACAGGTTTAAGAATGCCCCGTCCGTCCTGGGGTCACACACACACAACAACAAGAACAGAGACACAGTTTCAGTGAACATTCACTGCAATGCACCTGCAATGCGCGCCTTGAGCAAATTAGGTGCAGTGGGTTGATGCCACCCAAAAGGCATCCGTTTAATTTGCTGACTGCGCTCACAGCTGAAAACTACAGCGAGGTGGCTGCACCGCCGGCGAGTTAACTATTCATGTGACGGACATCAGAGGCGAGTCAATGAGCAGCACAGCTGGCTATCACCAAACATCACACAGCCGCGGTCCTTAGCATTGCATTTAAGCGCAGTGTTACACTGAAAGCTGTAGACGAACAGTATTAACAAACTATATCGCTATTGTTTTACTCACTAAAACTGAAATACAGCCGTTACACAAGCACACACACGGACAATGCTGCTAACTCTGGTCACCAGCAGACAAGAGATCGCTGCTATGCTAGCATGGCTAAGCTAGCTCAGTAAGCGATGTTGTCGCTTAATGCCGGGTGGCTGGCTAGTTTGAAGACAGTAAAGCTCACTCACTCGATATAACCAGCAGCTAGTTAGTAGGTTAGTTCTATAACAATTGTGGGACTGAAAGAGTCGCCTCGACATTTGTTAACCACAGAAAAGAAAAACCAGCTAACGCTACGTTAGCTTATTTTCCACACAGCTCACTGAGGTTTAGTTTAGCTTCTGTCCCGTACAGGGTTTGTTTCGCGGTTATACGGTTTTCAACTCTTACCTTTCAGCAGGAATCCCACATCCAAGAGAAACCAGTTTTATGTAACTCAATATCAAATCTTTAATCGATTAATTTCCCCCCCATACGAGCTGTCATGACAGGTTGTTGTTATGCTGACGTCAAGCGCTTTGACGCGAACTCGACGGAAGCCGGGAGTATGACCAGGCCAGCTTCATGTCTATACAGCGCATACCCTTAAGTTCACCCAGTTCACACCACATCAATATGAACTTCCGATTAAATAGACAATTAAATACGACCATCTAACTGTATAAACAGTTTATATAAGGATAATTACGAGCTGCATACATGCAATCGGTCTTCTAAGGTGTGCATTCTTCTTCTTCTTCCGCTTGCTTCCTTTAGGCTCCTAATGGAAATCTGACCATCTTCAGCTCCTCTTGTGCTATTCTAGTTCCTGTTGTTGGTTCCTGTCTCTTTCACTTCTTAACTAGCCTACTTCAGAGGAGACACGCTTAATTTTAACAATCTACATTCATTTGAATACATTTCCTAATATCATATGTGAAAATTAATCATTAAAATCTACAGTTAACAAAAAGGGACCAAACCTTTGAGCATCTCAAAATTGCATCTGTGATGATATGAAAGAGGTAATATATCCACCCATTCTGTCTCCAGCGTGCTCTTAAATGACTGCTACAGCCTTCTGAACTTCCACTGTGGGAAAAATAAAGAAAGCTAATAACTGAGAAGAGAAGAATGACTGCTTTTGCACAGAGCAAATTAAAGATTAAAAAGTAGAAATTTCACACTGATTATCTTGGATGACTTATATTAATTCATAAAGTTCATACATAAAAATCAATGCTGTCACAGTGATGAGGTCACAAGTTCTTTTCCAGAAAACAAAACCATGAAACATTTTGCACTTAAATGCCAAAGAAATTGGTTTAGTTCAACTTCAAATACAAGAATAAAAGCGCTTCTCCGAGTCAGCTGACACTGAGAGGAGGGCTGATGAAGACTAACCCATCCTCGATAAAATATGTATTATATTAAATCTGCAGTGTAGAGGCTTTGCAGACCTGAAAGCTGGAGGTACAACCGGCTGCACAGTTTCTGTCTCCCTATAGAGTCAAACTGTGTGCATGCACCTCAGCAGGCAAATACATAAGACCTGTGTGTGTTTATGAAAGAAACAGAAAGGATGAAAAACTTATGGAGCTGGCACAGGAATAAGAAGTGCTCTGGAGACTGGAGGGAGGAGAAGGATGCTGTTTGTGTGGCTCAGCCTGGACATCAGCAGCTTCCTCTGTGTCCAGCCTTTTCCAGATCCTTCCTCCACCTCCTCTCTACTCTTGCTCCATTACCTCGTCACTTTCTATCTGTTTTTATTGCCGGTCCACCTTTTCTCTTTCTATCACCCCCTCGCCCTATCTTCCTACCCACTTCTTTCACATTATGTTATTCCTCTTTCTTTCTCTTTCCTCCTTCTTTCACGCTTTTACCCCCTCTGTTTTTCTGTATTTCACCACTCTATCTTTCTTCTGTTATTCTTGTGCTGTTTCTTCACCCCTCTCTCTCTCAAAAAAACTCCTCCCCGCACCTCCACCTGTGAGTGTTTGTACTTGGAGTTGAGATCTCCTCATCTTTATGTGTGTTCTCCCTGGGATGCACATACAGATACAGTGTACATCCTGTTTGGTTCATATAAACTGAACATGTTGTGAATCAGTGAGCCAGCAAGAAACAGACACAGAAGAAGGAAGTCTATTATTTCCTAGTCAGCTGCTCCAGCCTCTGTAAGAGTTAGATCATTATCCTGAAGAAATCCTGCAAGCTTATCATATCAATTCAACAGAGAATTGATAAGATTATATTTTTCCATATACTTCAGGAAGGCACCTACACTCACTGACCCCTATTTTGCCTTCAGAACTGCCTTAATTCTTCATGGCACAGATTCAACAAGGTGCTGGAAACATTCCTGGTATATTTTAGTGCATACTGAGATGAACGCATCGCACATTTCATGCAGATTTGTCAGCTGCACATCCATGATGGCAATCTCCTGTTCCACAACATCCCAAAGGTGCTGTGTGGGTTTGAGATCTGGATCCATGTTTCCATCTTCTTTATGCCAAACTGTGACCCTACCATCTGGATGTTGCCACAGAACCCGAGACTCATCAGACCAGGCAACATTTCTCCAATCTTCTGTTGACCTGGTGTGGTCTTCTGCTGCTGTAGATCATCTGCTTAGAGGTTTGACATGTTATACATTCAGAGATGCTCTTCTGCATTCATCTGCTGTAACAACTGGTTAAATTAGACTCAAAGCAGTCTGTCCATTCTCCTCTGACTCTGACATCACCCAGAGAACTGCAGCTGATTGGATATTCTCTCTTTTTCAGACCATTCTCTGTAAAATGTAGAGATGGTTGTGTGGCAAAATCACTTTTCCTCCCCATTCAGACGCTCAGTTTGAACTTCAGCAGGGCGTCTTGACCACGTCTACATCCCTAAATGCATTGAGATGCTGTCATGTGATTGGCTAATGAGATATTAGTGCATCAAAATATCATCTCAATCTCAGACGTACTTTCCACTCATTCTTTTCTGGTTATTATTAAAATATATATAATTTAATTCCTCAATGATCCCTCAGTTTTTTCCCCCTATTATTTTTCCACTCTTTACTGCACTATTCTCTGCCTACTGTACAGCCTACATGCATCATGTGGCTGAAGAAGAGAAGCACAACCTCAAATCACCAGCAGGAGGCGCTGGATGATAAAACTTCTTCCAAACATCTTTTCTTTTTAATGGTTAAAAAAGTTTCTTTGGTACTGGAGAAAATTAAAATAAAAGTGAACGAAGTAAAATTGTACTAACATTAAAGTAATACGTGATGTGCAAAAATATTCAAAAACTTTCATCACAGTTGTGGTTTAATATTCTCAAGGAGGGGTCCGATTAGGGAAATAAATTCGGCATATATGCGAGTTGACATCCCACCCACAGAGAGGGCTATAGATGACCTTTATGGGCCTTTATCATATGCACAACATTCAAGTTTAGCAGTGGAGGAATTAGCAAGATGCGATTGAGGACAGGGTCACTTTCATCCCAGCCTGCTGGGCCTCTGTAAAGACTCCACACAGAGATCAGTGTGTGAAGATTAAGCCACATCTCCTGAGCAAACACACTGATAAATGTGTGAAGGGGGCCTCTACAACACAGAACCACCAAGCCCTGTGTGTCCCCCAGCTGTGTTTACCTATCTCCACCGGCCTGGTCCCCCGATCCTTCAGAACACCCACCTATCTAACTAAAATGTAGGTCACAAGAACACAAAAGTCTTCCCTCCTGATTTTAATTGAAATGGACACAATATCAGAAAAACCTTCACAGTTTACTGCAGGAAAAAAACTTTAATAAACTCAACGTAATAGTTTTTTTGTTTGTTTTTTTAACAAGTGAGAGTCTATTTAAGATGTTAATGAATTGCACTTACATCTTACCTGTGTGATTTTTCCACAATAAAATAGGTGTTACATGTCAGCAATAATTTTATGTAAGAAAATCTGTTGTATGCACTGTTACAAGTTTGTGAGGAATCAGTATTACCTTCTTTCACATGTATTTTCTTATTTACTTAGATTCCTTCTTTATTTGCACCCAGTCCAGTTTTCTCAATGCACATCAGAATTCTGTCTTTTAAGAAAACATGATAATTATACTCTTATAATATATCTGTAGTGTTTGTCTGTACAGCAGGGATGGCTCGTTACTTTACCCTGGAGCAAAATGATGAGGGACAGTAACACTTTCTAATACGGCCCATATTAGAGCCCAATATGGCACAGGCCATAATCTTCCCTTTTTACATCTCTATTTTTATATTCATTGTGTTGATGTGCATGATGGATGTTTTATTGTTCAGTTGTCTTTTTATTAATTGTCCTTACCAGCATACTTATCAAATAAGCAAAAATAAACATTGGAAAATTAGGCCTACACTGCAAATAAATAATTTCTGGGACTGCATTCCCAGAAATGTAAGTGCATTTGATTTGCAAATGCTTTGGTCATTGTTGAGTTTTTGCAAGAATAAACATAAACACACCCTCTTCAGACAATTTTATTAAGCAAATTTGAAAGGGATTGGCCGTAAGAAAGTACTCAATCAGTTTTCTGTGCATTTCCCAGGTGTAAAAATCTATGTAAACAAAGCTGCATGCTAAAAAGGTGGGAGAAAGTGAATAGATTTGGTGCTTATCAATTAAAATGGTCCGCTGTGTTTAAAGCATTCATTGCTTACATTTAAACTCCCTCCATCACAGCTTTTCACCAACTCCTCCCATCCAATATACCAACCGTCGTCAACCCCCCCATCAAACCCAACGGCTGCCCACTGCACCAGCTGGCCGCGCTTCCAGTCACCTTGGCAACGAGACCAGGAAGTTGCCCGGCTCCTCTGGCACAGCTGAAAAGCTGCCACTTCCTGATTGAGTCTGGTCTTTCTTTCTCTGTGTGTAGTCGTTTTCCCATTTGGCAGTGGTCTCCACTATTTAGCGCCAAAAAGCCTGAAAAGACAAAAAGAAGAAAAAAAAGGGGGGTGAACACACTCTCCTTAGGACTGAGCGAAACCCCAGGTTCAAAACGGGAGACACAAAAGCAGCATTTATCCACAGTGGTGGCTCTTAGGTGGATTTGCTCATTTTGAACAGACAAACGTTTTATAGACTTATGGCAGTTTCTTCAAGTGGGTCTGAATGCAACGTGTACAAAACAGTAGAGAAATAAATGCACAAAAAGTAGTTCTACTTTGTTTTCTATAAGAAGATCAACACAGGAAAAGAGTAAATTATTCATGTTCTCAGATATATGTCTAAAAATGTTTGCAAACACACTGCAATCTGACTGCTTATTCATGCATAAATGAACACACATCAAGCTCTCTGTTAGAATTTTCCTCTTCATGTCCATTGAATTAGCCTGCTCCTTTGGTCAAATGCATAAACTTGAAGATCCATCAGGTATTTAACGTCACTTCCTGTTTCACCCAGCTGGATCTTTCTGACCTGAGACACATTTGATCAATTTGTAAGAAGTTTATATTCCCACAATAACACAGATGATTTTTATTTTTTGCCTTTTTTCACAAATTTGGTACAAGCGGCCCTCTGTGTGCAGGACGTATCTTCATTTGACAAACAAATAAATGCAGTGGTTAAGATCAGATTCTTCCTTAGACTTGGACAAAAAAAGAGAGATCACATTACTCCACTGTTAGCAGGCTCCCTGTGGATTACAGAATCCAAGTGCACTGTTTGTGTTTAAAGCCTTAAATGGTCTTCCACCTGCACGTGTTGGATATACAGCGTGCATATACTCCCATATGGTCTATGGCCTTCAGCTCAGTTAATCCTGATCATCATAATTCTTGCATAGTCCCACACGTATTTTAGTGAAAAGTAATTTAGGCGTTACTGATACTGTAACAACTAAAAAATATAGATTTGTTATATGTGCCAATAACTTGTAAAATAGGGTCATTGTTAAGTGTGATCTTAATAACAAAATACAAAATAAAATGAACTGCATTAGCGCTTGCCACCAAAATTATTTTTGATACCAGTGAAGCACCATATTTTTTTATGTTATTTGAATAGGATTAAATGTGGGTTGCATTGGGTTTCCTCTGGTATTTTCCTCTGGCCTTGTCAATAGTTTTGTAATCATTAAAAAAAAAAAAAGAAGACCAGCTGGCTTTGTAAACGTGCCTTTAATGCATCTTAACTCTAAACATGCTAAAGTTGCTAAATTTGCCTCCTCAGGTTAAGAGTTAAATGAGGGATATCCTACTGCTGCCCCACAGGCAAGTAAGAGAAAAGCCAGAGATACCAGAGGAGTCAAAGGTCATCCACACACCTCTGCAGCCCTGATTAAACTTTCTGACAAAGGGAGGGGGGGTGAAACAGCTCATCAACTTTACCTCCTAAAAAGATGGATCCTGTGTCTGGATCCGGGTCCTGCACAAACACAAACAGGGAACAGAATGTGCGTTATTAACGAGCATTGAATCAATCATTGCAAAGTTTAAAAAAATAACCAAAAAACTCTTTTAAACTCTTAATAAACCAAATACTAAAACTCTAAATAGCACATGTTTTTCATGTTGTCAGACTAGTTGCAACTATCTCCATATATTCAACGTCTTTCTCATCATTTTACTCAACTACGCTGAAATCAAAGAGTTTGTTTTGGAAATCTGCAGTGTTAGTCCAACAATCTTTCACACCCTGGGGGGTTAACAGCTGACTAGCTGAAATACCCTCACTTAAAAAAACAACAAAAAAAACACACACACACTACCGTGGATTGATGTGTGATGGCTGGGGATGGAGGCAGCTGCTTAGTGGTCTGTATAATAGGACCGAGATTTTGGAGGGAAATCAAACCTGCTGTCTCAGACTACTGCGGGGATGCACTGGGAAATTCATCCACTCTTAATTTAGCACCGCGTTAACTATCAGCATTGCTGGCATCTAATTAGGAATAACATTTTATTTTCTCTTTTCTGATTACAGGCTGTACAGGGACAGACTGACTTTGTTTTAATTATAATGAACTTTTCACAGTTGTAGGCTAATTCATTACATTATCAACTGAAAAGCAGTTGTTCTGGTAAAGCTTGTGCAGGTTACCAGTGATGACTAATCACTGCATTTTCTAACTTTGAAAACCAATGGGGATCTCCACAGGAGAGAAGGACCCAGCAGGGGTACCCAAAAAGTGACTTTCCCTCCCTGTGTGGTGGTTGTCTCTGCCTTTGTGCAGCTTCTCCCTTAACTCTTCAAATGTCCCCTCAGGTCAGGCACTCCGGGGTCACTGGTCTCCACCCTGTCCCCACCCCCACAGCCCTAACCAAAACAATCCAAAGGAGCTAAAGCAGCCATAATGAGCCAGGGGCTACGCATGTGCTGCATGTGTGTGTGTTCGGGCTTGTTTTAGTATATGAGTGGGGTCCCAAACTGGGCACTCACTGGGGTTAGAATTATGTTAAAATCAGGGTTATACATTTAGTTATGATAGTCTTATAGTAGGGGGCTGGGAAACGCATTGTATATACGTAAAGTGACAATAAAGATAGAAATGGAGATGCCTTTCAGAGGAGTCAGACACAGAAATTCAGACACAGAAATGGAAACCATTGCTTTCCATTTGTTTATTCTAGAACTATATACAAAGACAAGTACATGCACGGAGAATCATATTTGTTTATTTATACATAGCTCTTAAGCAGCTTTTAAAAAGCTCCAGTTTCATTTTTTCTTTTCTGTGGATTTGATTAAGAAATTTCACAAACTAGATTTAACCCACTGACCTCTGCAAAACTACAGTGAATGTGAGAGAATAGTTAGGAGCTAACAGCTAACGTTGTTAGCTAAGATTACTCTTCAATAACTTTTACTAGATTAAATTAAATAAAGAAAGGACAAAATTAGACTGAATATTTCTTTCTCATGTAATGAAACTGTTCCTGAAATTAAATGATATAAACAGCCATAAACAGCCAGAGCCAAGAACAAGAACTTGACTGACTAGTGTTTATTTTTAGCTAGCATGTTAGTTATTAGCTTGTTAGCAACATAATATTAGCTCACCCTGAAAGTATACACGATTGCTTTTATGCTGTTGTAGGCATTAAGATGGATAAATTAGTTTCTCCTATGGAAAACTGATATATACATGTTGAAAAAATTTGGAAAGTATATAAGTATGTTTTTGATTTAAATCATATGAACACACTTGTCTATTCTGTAAAATAGTCAGATGTCTATTCATATTAATGTACAGAATTCACCTGCTTGCTGCTACTACTGCACATTCACCCAATGTATATACTATATATATATATATATATATATATATATATATATATACATATATATATATATAATGTTCTTCCTCTACCCCCCCCATTTTTGCACATGTCGAGGAGCGTGTCAGGCTACATTTCACTGTGTGTTATACTTGTATAACTATGCATGTGACAAATAAAGAACCTTGAACCTTGAAGTCACACACTATAACTAAAAATGGTAAAAGGGAGCATTACTCGCATTACTTACTGGTTTGCATTGCTGCCCATTTGAACCTCAGAAATGCAGCTTATGACCATGCTGTGTTTTTCATTGTGCATTTTCACCACTACAGAAAAAAACACCTCATCTTTAGACTGAAGCCTATCAGCTTATTAGTGGCAAGCTACATAATGCTTACTGGGTACAAAAATGAAACTATTTAGTGTTGGTATCCTGTGAGAGACTTGCACATTAGAATAAGAGGCCTGAAAAAAAATCTGTTTCTTTAAATGGACATCTGAGACAAAGTGGTTGAGGAGCCAGACAATGCAGCAACCCAAGCCAACATATCTGATTGTTAGAGAAATGATGTCCAAAATGAACACCAACACACTTGGGAGGAAGCTCAGAGTTTAGGATTGTAACCACAATGAGTCACAGAGAAAAATTGTGAAGCCAAAGTATGGTTTACAGTGATTGGCTTTAGCCTCAGTGACACACCTTAAAACGCACATTTAATGATGTATTCTTTCAGCCATTACACATTGTCCCCAGGCTTTCATTATTGTTTTTTTTTCATGCACCTGATGATTTGTTTTCCTGCCCCAAAACGTACCACAGTCGTACCAAGTCTCCCTTGCAAAATAACCAACCACCATGAGAGTTACATACTTAAATAAAGATTGAGTAAAAAAGAATTTAACAATAATTAGCCAGCTTTTAGCCGAAAGTGGATATCACAAAGAAAGGAATGTTGCTGTGATAATGGAAAGTTTGGATGACACCATAAAATAAATACATTTCAGACACTCAGGAAATGCTGGGAGTCATTTCAGAACTGCTCGAGTGTAAAATTAACTGTGCTGGTGTGGACTAATATAAACACCAGCATAGCTGAATGATGAACACACAACATGTTCCTGTGTCAGCTGTTAATCATTAGATTTGGATGGAATCAGTGTGAGAAACTCTGGATTATTATTTAAGTGGCTGATTTGTTTTCCCCCTCTATCTTTTACATAATCCATCTTTTCTCTGTTAACCTGTGGTAACAATACTTTCCATTCTTAACCAGGTTAATACAAACTGCCTATCAGTTCTTCATTAGATGAAGAATGCATGCCCATTAGCAGACACCGAGTTTGGCCTCTATCTAAAGTTTTCTGTGTGAATAGAACAAATACTCGTCTCTTTAGTCTTCCCATAACAATCCAGCTATTTGTTGTCATGTAAAGTTGCTGAAAAGCAGCTTGTCTTGATCCTAGAAGTGTGTAGTCGGCAGATCCTAAATTGGACGGTAATCAGATCAGTGCGAGGAGTTTGACAAATGACCGATGACAAGCACTGGACCCTGGAGGATGGGCGGAGATGCTGGGGGTTAAGGCTGGGTAGGGTCAGAGGTTACCTTTTCAGAACTGCTCAATCGAAGGGCCATTAAATCCCATCTTTGTGAAATTTCTCAGCCTTGGACTGGTCGTCCCCAATCAATGCACCATCTATACCGAGCGAAGGCGAGACGTGGCCTGTATGTGAAGGAATGAGCAGGCCAACATCATAGCTTCGGCACAGATCCTGGAGTCAGCAAAGTTTGTGGCAATTACCGTGGCAACCTGGGGAGCAACTAACCTGGTTTCATAGTCATATATTGAGCCGTGGAGGCCACACCACAATTGTCCATGTGGATTCCAATGTAAGATATTTATAACCCGATGAGATGCTTTGCAGTCAATGATTGACTGATAAGCGCCGCTGCAGCGATGCTTATCAGTAGAATGAATGAAAAAGCCTTTGTGATCCTATTTTAAGGGAAGATTTGGGTTTTTTTTGTAACTTCTCACTGTGTGTTATCTCATGTGTAAAGTATGTCGTCTCTGGGGCGTCTTGTCTCTAGCTTTGTTTTCCTACGCCTGCCGTCCAAATTTCCATCACAAACACCTCACCCCGAGTGACCCTTTGCTTTCTGTCTGTTAAGAGGCCCTGATTAACCCGCATACATGTGCAGATAGGGCCCAAATCCTTCAGTTGGGACCAAGTATGAATGCGTGTTGTAGTGCGTATATAAGTGTGTGTGTTTGTGTGTGTGGGTGCATTCGTGGCATAAAGAGGAATAGCATGAGTGAGTGTGTGAGCTCATGCATATGCGTGCACGCATGAATGTGTCAGGCAGTTCAGGACCATACTTCACGCTTCTAATTATTCAGCAAGTTCCCGCTTCCTCTTCTCGATCCCTTCTTTGCTTTCTCATTTATCTGCCCTGCACAGTTGACTGCAGAAAGAAACCATGTCTATTGAGGAGTCACTCAGTGAGAGGACAGACTCAGTTTTGTCTCCGGTTGTTCCCCTCCCCTCCGTCAGCTTCCACTGTTCATCAGTGGCGGGTCAGGCAAATAACCACTTGGAGCTGTGAGATAAATATTTATCGCCTTAGCTATGCTTTGTGGAATTCCTAATATCCTGCAAAGATCCCATCTTCTTGTATGAAGTGTAAACATATTGTTCATTATGTCCAATATTTGACATAAAAATAGACTTTTTAAAAAAAATAAAACCAAGAAAAAACTGTGTTAAAGCTAAAAAACCGAACCCTTCTGCCACCTGTTGTATACATTCAAATGCACCTGTTACCACGAGAACATCCGAGGCCTGCGCACAGCTATACCCCGAGGGGCTGGTGATATGATACCCCTGAAGTAAGAGGTGTGCGTGTATGTGAGAGAGACGTGGAGGGGGGATGTCGGGGTTTACTGGAGCCGGGGAGACACCAAACTTTGTTTTTGGCGGTTCCCTCAAGGGCTTCCTCCCCTCAACAAAGGCAAGCTCATTTGCAACAGATGTATACATTGTTGAAAGGCAGGTTCATTGATGAGCTGGAGGACACTGTAGCACAGGTGCTGAGAGAGCAAAGGGGAGGGCAGGGCCATGTGCAATGGCATTTTTAAAAAATTAGATCAAAAGGGACTCGGGGGACGAGCTGCAGGTCACCGAGGAGTCTGAATGGAGTTGATGAAAGATGGTGAGAGATAAAGGAAACTCTGGATGCTGATTCGGTGCACAATTATGCCCCTACTGAGGCTCTTTTCAGAGATTTTAATTGTCACCTGGGGGCTGAAATGCGAAGATTCTCAAGTTACTTCTAAGGCTGGACGACTGATCCGTAAATCACTTAATTTCATTCTTTTAGAATTACTGTTACTTGATGCGGTCACTTTTACTGTCACCTGCCATCCTCTGATGTTTTTTCTCAGAGTGAATAATCACATTTTAATGCACAATAAAACCACAGCATGTCACAGTGCATGCAGCGGGATTTCGATAACACTGGGGAAAAGCAGACAGCAGCGACCTCAGATCATTATAATCAGTGCTGATTGAACGTAAAGCTCAATAAACCATCTTTGGGTGCAAACTTCACAGCATCCCAGCTTTGAAACCGTGACACCTAATCAACTTTATCACTTGAAACTTAAGACATCGAGGTGATGGCAACATTTCACAGCTGAGATTTAGCACCTGTTAAATTCTTCATTATTTTTAGTGCTACAAGGTCAAATGTGATAGACGAAAATTTAATCTGGTCACATCTCTTTGCCTTTTTCTGCCGAGCACTGATGGTGGAGGGTTTTTTAGGGTAACCGTGGCGTTTTTGTGCACGGAGAGATAGCCGAGGGGGTTGTGGTACTGGCATGTGTCTATTGTCTGAGAGGGCCATTGTAAGAGGGGGTTTAAAGTTTAAAGTCTGTATGTGTCTCTGTATGCGTGCAGGCAGACTAATTATAATCTGCCCAGCCAAGGATGACCCGGGCTGACCGAACTCAATTCAGAAGTGGACGGAGTGCAGGGGAGGAGGAAGAGGAGGAGGAGGTGCTGAAGTACAGCCAAGCAGCAGAAAGAAAAAAAACCTGACCATTCAGTTCTTTTGTTTGGACGTTTTCAGCCTTTTACACGTGTTTCTGATCTGCTCAAATATCCTGAGACCTTGTGATTGTGTAAAAGTGAGCTGAGAGTGATACAGCGGGGACTTTTGATGCGTAATATCGCATAAAACTGAAGCAGAGTGAGATATTCTGGGGGTATAAAGACAATATTTGTTGCCATTTCTTTGTTGGTGACGCACATATATTCTGTGAGTTCCATTAAAGGAACAGTTCGACTATGCTTAATTGCTTCAGTGGCAAGAGTTTGAAAAGAAGAATGACCCTCCCCTAATTATACTGGAGCCAGCAGCCAATTAGCTTAGCTTAGCCTACAGTCTAGAAACTCCTGCTGAATTAATCATTTTTTTATACTTTGATCTTTATACAGATTATGGTAGGTTTAAAAAGATTCAGAGGTACTGAGTGTTAGTTTCATGTCTTTAAAAAGAGCAGACTTTCCTTTTTTTTCTGGAATTTATGCTAGGCTAACTAAGCTAAGCTAACTAACTACTTAACTACTAAGCTAACTACTTATAGAAACTTTAAAACATATTATTTCCTTAATATTAAATATTAATATTAATATTAAAGTAGTTTATAAAGTGTATATTCTCTTAAAAACATATATTATTTCCATGACTTTCCTTAATGTAAGGACACAAAAATACATGTCTTATGTTGGAATATAGCCCATTTTCAAAATTAGGAACTTGTCCTGCGATCTACTGACAATGTTGTATCTATGTAATATCTGGTGGTGAAAAATCTGAAAATCTAAAAGTGCATATTTCCTGTGAAAGCAATCCCCACCACTCGGAGCGTGGACTCTTCTCGACTGCTAAAATTATGCATCTGCCTTGACCGCCAAAACATAGCCCCTTTGTATATTCACCCATTGTATCCAAATAAAGGTATTCAAATGTGGATGTGGTCGAGTGGGACAACATCTGTCTTTCCCGTGGACATATGTAAAACACTACACCTATTGTGAATTTTGGAGGGATCCTGCTTCTTCCTAAGTTTTCCCTCCAAACTTATTCGGCCAATTAGAAGAAGTGTGGGGGGTAGAGAATCGGCACACTAACACCGACAGCGGGGTTGCCCCGTCTGACCCCCAGCTGGGCTCCAGCAAACACACTGCCCATCAAACACATCCTGGCCTGATGCGCTATTATAGCGCCACTGGGCCGCTGATAACAATACTCTCATCTGGACTACAAAGAGTGGGACTGGGAGATGCACTGGTAATTGCAGCTAATGAGAGTCATAAACGTAAAGTGAAAGAGGCTGAAGATGCTGTGCTCTAAAAGCTAACAACTAACGTGGGTTTCCCTCCAAAAAACAGGCAAAGCAAACCATTTGCAGACCTGATTTGGCCAATAAATGCCAAACAATCAAGATGAGCTCACCCGCCCACACACTGTGATCTAATGAAGGAATGTAGTATTTGTTAAGCAGTTCGCTTTAATCTGGCTACAATCAAAAGCTGTGGCGCTGTCTCCAAAAGCTTTGTAGTCTAAAATTACCACCAAACCTCACGTACCACAGGAAACTTCCTGTTGGATTCCTCGGTGGCTACGATGTGTTTTTATTTGGCCCTTTTTCTTCCCTCCCTGCTGCTTACAATCAAAAGAGTAAAAAGAAAGAGAAGAAAAGAGTTAACAGCGGCGACGTTGTGTTAAAAACCACTTTAAAGAGGAATCTGTTTACCCCCAAGCTCAGCTATTCCCTCGTGTTCGTTTGAGCACTAAAGAATGTGAGAATCTACACAAAGGCCATCGAGGCTGGCCGCAGCAGTGACGCTCTGCCTGTTTAAATCACTCTCAGTCCAATGACACTATCGTCATGTATTTACACTAAGATAAGCAGCTGGATCTGACCTGCTTGGAAGGATAGAGGTGGAATCTTTATCAGGCTTTAAGGATAATCACTCTTTATCACCCTGACACTTTTACAGGTTAACACTTTGAAGGAGCTGGGAGGGACAAGACACTAAAAACCACTTTCAGCTATTCCCTCATTCACAATAGCTCACCACAGCAGGTCCACATATTTATAGCTGGCATATGTTGTTTCCATCCCCTTGAAATGAAACCAGGCAAATCTGCAAACCGCTACACCATGTAGCCACTACACATGTCATTTCATTTAAATGAATGAAATAAATTAATGATAGGCTGGTGGTTTTGTCCCAGCGGTGCACAAAGGCTATCTAATAGCAAAGTGAAACCGAATGTCTGGAGACATTTATGATGGTTATGGAAAACAAAGTTATTATTAGATAACACAGGATGGTACTGGTATCATTATGAGGCCTTTACTGCTTTAATCACCACTCCAGACCAGTATCTGGATCCATTTAAGAACATGGAAATACAGGTGGAGGCGGAAAAATTCCCATAATGACCATCTCACACAATTTGAAGCCCACAGGTCGTAACAGTAGTAACTTTAGATGTCCAGTGTAGCACAAAGAAGAATATTTTCTCAAGAAATGTAAGAGATGAGAAGGAATGGTAACATGTAATTCAAGTACTATAAAATTATAGCAAAGAACCCATTTAAATGCATTTATTTGTAAGTGTTTACTCATTGCTTAACAAAAATACTCATTTGAAAAAAAGGAAACAAAACCTAAAATTCAAATTTCGGCACAATAGAGGGAGACGTCCCTTTTAGACAGCAGCAGCTTCTTCCCTCCATTTTGCTAATGAAATGTCCCCCAGGGGCCCCAGCTGTGACCTTTGACCTCAGACACTATAATTAGGTTATATTTGGAGTTGCTGAAAAAAAGGAAACATCTTAAAAGCACTTAAAAAAAATTAATTTGCAGAAAGTGCCTTAAAGAGACACAAACATGGATGACAGTGATACATCTAATTTTTAAAAAAGCGTATTTAAGCTAAAATAAAAGCACGGGGGTGGGGTGCGTTGGTCACAAAAGAAAGAAGGAATCAAAAGGAGTTCTTAGGTGAGAGCTTTCTGCGGAGAGAGAAAATCATATTTCTGAAACATTACGTGTTTCGGTATTAAATGATATCAATACTTATCTTAATGTAAACGTTATGTGAGATCCCAACAGAGAATGTTAAAGCACACAGAGTATGAGAGGATTGTAACAGTGGAGCTAAGTGATCTATTACATGTTTAGGGAAGCATTAGAGAGCATTCTCAGGGCGCCTCTGTGCGTTTCCAGCTGCGTTTGCTATCAGCCCTGCCTGACTTTGTTTATGTGGTGTAGGACCCTCTTGTATTCTGTTTCCCACTGGGCTTTACACTGACACACAAGCACGCACACACACTATGCAACCAACATGAGAGGCACAATGAGAAATTTACTGTCATACAAACAAACACACACACAATCAGGACCCTGAGAAAGTGCAATGAGAGAGCAGGTGTCAGTTTTCACATGCGGCTCTCATGAGGGCCCGGACAGTTAAAAAATCAGCACAAGTTTTTTCCGAGCTCCGAGCGATGGCTTTTCTCACAGCCTCGGGCCGCAATTCGACTCTGACTCCAGAACAGGAGCCCGTCACCTGCAGAGAGGTGGGGAAACGCCACTATAATGAGTCCTCTCACTGAGTTGTTGCAGTGGCTCAGAAAGCTGCTTTTGCTGTATGTCCTGATGCAGGGTTGATTTCAGATAACAGATGTGTTATCATTTGTTTTAAAAAAAAAATGTGTTTTAACATTTTTTTTAAAGGATTTTGACAAAAAGTGGGAATTTTTTATTATTAGAGGCATCACAGATGTTTGTGCATTCATTGTACAGCCTGTATTTCTAATATGAATGCTTAGATACTGTGTAAGCAGCAAACCCACATGTTATGTGTTGCGGCTACACACACCAGACAACTTAACAAATCTTTAGGCACTTTATTACTAGCAGCCATCATTTATTCTCATTTCTTTAGCTGAAATGATGAAAAACACCAAAGATAACACAATTATTAACAAATGAAGGACTAAAGTAGAAAAGACAGGCCTGAAGAGCTATCTACATCAGATGAACAGTGTCTGAAAGTCATGTCACGTCCTGATGGAAACATCATTGCAGAAACGTTCGGTCAGATTTTGTGTTTGATTGGTAACGGCTTCATTTTTCAGCATGACAGCGATGGATAGAAAAACACACAGTGGAGCACTATCAGTCATGGATTGGCATCCCCAGATTCCAGAACTGTGTGGGATCATCTTGACAGAAAGCAGATCAAAAGGCAGCAAACATCCTAAGAAGAGCTTTAAATGTCTTCAAAAACACTGTAGAACTACAAGAAAAGAAGCAAATTGAGGTTGTAAAGAAAAGTAAAGGTGTTCATACCAAATATTGACATTCAAGCTCCATAGATTTGTTTTTGTTTTTTTGTTTGTTTGTTTTTTTTTTGGGGGGGGGGGGGGGGGGGGTTGGTTTCCTACCCACACCTTAATCAAAGAAAATCTCCACACCTGCTCACACTGCATAAAGACGGGAGGTGTGGGCAGTCATGGAAGAGGAGTCACAGAACATGTACAAGTGTCGCAAGCATGAAGACCACAGAGCACCAGGATGGAGAAGATAGACAGATACCAAAGAGATTGGCCCTGCACTTGTCCGTGGGACTGGTGTCAAATATGGCGGAAGAGTTCCTCAGCGAGACACAACCAGTGAAAAGAGTGATTTCTGTGATGGTTGGTGCTAGAGCATCTATTTCAATACTGTGCTTATAATATATGAGTGGGACTAGCTTGCTTTATTATAAATTGATTCTTGTTCTCTTTGGCTACCATGACCCCACTTGTTTTTAGCTGCTCTCCACCTCTTCCTTCTCCTTTTCCCTCATTACAATGTAATCTTGACGTTTCCATCCACCATCCATTTGGACATTTGGCGTCTCAAGGTTTTTCTCAGTGTGTGTCCCAGACTATAAGTTATGTTAAAACCGTTTCCCATGACTAACCTAACAAATTTTCCAGGCAAAACACAGCACACGGTACAATCCTGTGGAGAGAGGGGCATATTTGTACTGCCTCCCTTAGCGTAGGCTTATTATCAGAGCATCCTGACAAGGTCTTAGATCTCATTACCAGCAGGCTCTGTGCAGGAAAACAAACAGCAATGATTTCAGATCAACCAGATTAGAACCAAGGTGCCATGGGAAGCTGCAGAATAGTCTGGGAACAAGGACGTTTTAACTTTTCAACTCATATCAAGTCTTTTTCAGAGACTACTTCCGCTACGCCAAACTTGAACAACGTTATTGTGATCACTCTCTTTTACCACCAACGTCCAAAGCTCAGGGTTCTTGTGGTGCTCCAATATGATCAAAGTCATCAAAACGAGTTGAAAGTGGTGATAAAGCTGTATAAATTTGTAAGATGTCGATTAAGCTGTGTGTCTTTCTGCTTTTATACAGGCTTTATCCATACTTTACACTCACTTTCCTCCTATTGTAAATCTGTAGGCCCCTTTTTTCACACTAGAATCCCAATATGACATCATCTACGTGGTTCTTGCTCGCTTCTTCTTTTTTAAACCCCTGTCATTATGTCCGTAGCAGCAAGAAGAGACAGTGAGAGAAAGTTACAGAATGTCAAGGCCCCGTAAATACCACTAACACCACACTGCCACTACATCCTCTCTGTGTTTGGGAAGACCCCCCTTACAGAAGAGTACAGGATTACCAAGCAAACAGACACAGGACTAACACATGCACGCAAAGTCTCGTATCTATACAACAGCACTGTTTGAAGACATTCACATTGGCATGCTGGTGAGAACGCAGCAGCAGAAACACAGAGAGAGGGAGAGAAGGGAGAGGAACCAGTGCGGGAATCTGGTTCAGTGGTTAAAGTATGAGGACAAACAGGCAGTGTTTCATTACAGTCAAAGATGGCATTGTTCTGGATGCAGGACGGAAGCAACCAGGTCGGTCGGTTCACGTACACAAAGTGACCTTTAATCGTAACTCGCTCACACGGTTTGATTGCAGCTTATGTAATTTGTTGTTCTTTTGCTGTGTGCATCAAACACAAGGGTCCTGTGAAATCGGCGTGCTGAGTAATGTTTGTCGCACAGGTTAAGTGCTTACTTTAAAAATATGTGATGGAGACAGAAAGAAAATCAAAAGGCCAGAATCTTAGCTTTGGACACAGCTTGAGTTATTTCACGCTGTTGGTTTTATTTTAGTGTTGCACATCAAAAAAGAAAAAAAGAAAACCACATATAGCCACATCACATAAAAGCGCTGAATGTGATCCAGGCTGGATATAACTCCAGCTGAGGTCATAACAAGGTCACGAGGCGTGTGTGTAGCTTTTGTTTTAACAGACACATGTACATGTGGAAGTGTGCAAACCTGACTGTGCACACGTGGATGCAGTGGCACGTCTTTGAAGTCTATAACTAAGTTTAGGTACTAAATATATTCATGTGTCTTTCACCAGCTCACCACCACCACCATCGCTTTGTGCTTTAAACTCTGCTCCTTTGAAATGCCCCACAGACAGCAAAGCTCCGTCCTGCCACAGACAATAAAGCAGCTGGATTTCTGCACATGTGCCTTTGTGTTGCTCTGAGGCCTTGTCATAACTCCATCGGAGGGGTCTAGACATTTATCACACGCGCACACACGCACACAGACACACACACAGGGGCGCAAGAATGCATGCACTTCCACAGAAAGCTACTCGCTCAGGGAGATGGATGGCAGCACTGGCACAAAAGAATATTTGATTTGGTTATAAGTACCGCGACATGAAAGAGAAGCACGGCGGGGGGGCGGTGAGGGCAGAGGGCACAACCAGCAGAGGTGGCTAGATCTTCATCACCATCATATATGTGTGAAAATGAGGGCAGCGTTATTGAACTACTCTGCACGTCTGCCCTTTTGCCCTGTTTCAACTGATATTTACTTCTATAATAGTAGGTGTTACATATTCGCTGCACATTTAGAGGTCTTTGAAGTGGGCCAGGGCAGGGTTGAACTACAATATAAATCAGAGCACTGAAAAGCTTTAGTAGACAAATATACTTAATTATAACTTTGAATAAACTTGTTCTGTGTTTGCTTAAATCTTACAACCATGGCTTCAACACAAAGTGGGATTTTTCTTTCCTTTTTTTTGCACAAAACCAAGCTTTTCAACTCGTTCACAAAGTCGTCGTTTCTATATTTCTTTTAGCCAACTTTTTATCCCGCCTCGTTTAAATATTTGACCTTAACGTCAGTGCTGTGCCAAGTAAAAACAGGGCCAGTATACCGATACTTCTAATCTATAAATCATCATTAATTTTCAAATTCAAACACATTTTAATGACCACTGTGATTTCTTTTTACTTCACAATAATTAGTTAACACAACAAAACACACATTTCAGCTTTCCATGTAGTTTGAAACTGGGTTTTTGTGTAAATACGCCTGTCGCTAAAGAATTTGGGGTCACTTCTTCTTCTGCTGTTTAAATGTGCTATAAGCTATAAATAAAATAGGCACTGCAGTCAACACAAAAAGGTTAATGGTGCATGTTTGAGGTATAGTTTTTCTTTTCCAAAAAAGAAAATTTAACACAAAACCAGCTTTGGTATGATCGATATTTGTATCCATCCGCCGACTTTTACTTCGCATGAGTTGTGTCTGTTCTTCGGCCGAGAAATAAAACTGCAGAGCTTTCTTTAAAAGTAAGAGCATTGTTCTGAGCTACACATACACTAAAAACTTACTTTATTCATATATATATATATTTAGAATATTAAATATTAAATGAAGTACAAGCAGAAGTGACGATGTAGGATGAAGTGAAACTAATGGAGGTGATAAAACTTCTCAGTCGTGTGTGGAGGAGGAGGGGTGGGGGTGTTTTTTAAACTGCAGTACTTTCTGTACACTCACTCCTCACTCAGGCCAGTTCGTTTGTATCTTGTATGCAGACACAATAGTGAATTGTTACTCGGTTCCATCCTTGCATACAGTTACTCGCTCTCAGGGTCAGACCTCCCTCCCTGCCCCCTCTGCTGGGCGAGTGGTTTAAAGTTTCTCTCGCTGCAATCTGATTGGTCCGTGAAGTTTTCCTGAGGGGGGATAAGTTCAGAGCTCCGCACCTCCACACTCACGTCTGCCCCGGAGAGCGAGTGCAGAAGCTGTATTCTCTTATCATACGCATCAGGATAAGAGGGTACAAAGTTATGGAGGTTATCAGAGGTAGATTATTATTTGTTTTATAGACTTTTTTTTTTTACTCACTGAGATTTAGGACGTCGGCAGTTTGGAATAATCTTTTTTTCCCCTCCACCTTACTTTGCATCATCCATCCAACATGCCCGGCTTTGGGGTTTGGATTTACGCAGTGTGGATTTTACTTTTTTGCCTTTTCCACGTGAGCCTTTCAAACTATTCCGAAGACCAATGCAGCTGGAGAGGCAGGCAAGTATTTCACATTTGATCTGTGGTGTGTGTGTGTGAGTGTGTGTTCACTGGGCATGATGGAAAAGAGGATTTAAAAATGCCCGCTCAGAGACGCTTACAGGTGCCTCCTGTTCGTGTGGTCGGTGTTTGAGTGAATGGGACAAGTCGAGACTTGTCACTGCGGTGCAGTTTAAATGTTTGCGGGGCTCTGCTGCGATTGCGCCTCTGGGGTGTCTGCGGGAGTCACGGAGGGTCAGACGGGCAGGAGACTGAAAGATTAAATCACATGCATGGAGAAAATATACACTACATGTGCAGCTGTTGGAGGCTGCTCTTTACTACAGACATGTTTTCAGTATTCAATATATATATAATTTTTTTTTTATATATATTTATAAATTCTAAACACTACAGTTGAGTGTAGATGCCACTCAGGGTCATCATCTCTGCAGATCTGCCAGTAGGCAGCGCCTTGTCTGAAACTAAAGTTGACTTTTAATGACATTTATTCACCAGACATCAAACTTTTATTGCTGATGTGCAGTGATCACATTTAATCCCCTCTCCCTCCATCCTGCAGCTGTGTGCAGATGTTTCAGGAAAGTTTGGCCTGAACAAACTTCATAAAAAAACTTTATTTAACCTTGTCTCCTCTCCCTTTTCCTCCTGCTCACAGCGGTTTGTCCCAGCAGCAGGGCAGCGTGGAGCAGATCTCTCTCCACTGCTCCGAGGGCACACTGGACTGGCTTTATCCCAAAGGAGCCCTGCGCCTCACCCTGTCCCCGCGCCTGCCCTCCATGGTGGTGGGCCCCAGCGGCAGCAGCTCTGGGCTCATCACTGCCTGCGTCAAGCCCTCTGAGGAGTTCCACGGAGCCCAGCTCTACCTGGAGAGAGATGGGGTCCTCGAGCTCCTGGTAGGAGACCGCCTGGAATCCTCTCCCCCGCCGAGGGTGCGCTGCTTCAGCCGCCTGCCTGGGGAGAGGGTGGCCCTCTTCCTGCAGGCTACACCGCATCAGGACATCAGCAGGAGGATCGCCTCATTTCGCTACGAGCTGAGAGGGGACTGGACAGCTCGCCTGTCCCTGGACTCCCACCCTATTAGCACTGAAGGTGAGTAGGTGAGAGCAGGTTGCACGAGGTCTGCCGTGTTGGTGCTGAAGAGGGTCTTGCTTAAGCTTGAACCTTTCTTCATATTATTTGTGTTTATGAATCAACATTTCCTCCATGAGTGGCTGCGTAACACCTTAAAGTTCACAGGTTTGTCCAAAATAGGACTTTAGCTGCATGCAGTTCTTAAATCTGTAAAAGGTCTTTTGCTTCCTTTCTGTAAAATTGGCAGATGCAAGTTTGTGATTCACCACTGACGATATTATTACCCCATAAAATCCTCTTTGAGGATGATTCATAACTCGGAACAGGCCTCTGCGGTCTGCATGGACTTTCCACGGCCGTGCAGAGAGAAGGAAGTGGCCAAACTTTTCCCCCAAAGGGTTTGAAGTAGGAGAAGGGGAGCGGTGAAGTGGGGAGGAGGGGTACAAAAGCCCAGTATGTGGGGCTTTCTCCAGAGTCCAGAGCCCTTTGAATGGCTGGCGCATGAGTATTCTGGGATTACTGCCGTTGTCTAGGCAACAGGGAGGCCTCTGCCCAGCTGAGATGCTCCCCTCTTTTGTTGAGTTGCCTCTTGTCTGTAGGAGTTTACCCCCCCCTCCACACACACACTCACACGGGCACACACTGATTAGGTTTGGAAGTGGGGGGGTGCTGTGGACTGGAGAGGAAGGAATCTCATTTATCAAGAGGTTTTCCAAAGAACCACAAGGAGAACTTTTAAAAAAATGCCAGAACTTTTTTTTTTTCCACAGTTGAATCAGTGCAAACAGTTTTGGTCTGAAGCTTTTCTGGACCTGATCAGTAAAACCCGCTATGAATCTTAGTGTCTTAGTAAGGTGCCAAACTATTTTTTAAAGTATTTTTTAGTTCTCAATAAAAGCTGTCAAGCCTCCACAGAAAAGTACAGGATTTTCTAAGAAGTTGGATCGGGCTTCTTTGAAGTCCTCCCCCCTCTCCCTGGCCTCTGTCTAGGCTTTGATGAGATGTGACTGCAGACACCCTGAAAGGCTTTACGGGGGGAAGTTTCATTTGGCCTGGGGTAGGAGAGCCTCACACCTTACAGCTCCTCTGGACCTCCGCTGCCAACTGGAAAAGTAGCAGCTGTTTGTTACAGGTTTTTCTCCCCTTTGTTGCTGTTTTTTTTTTTTTTGCACAGTTTATGGTTTGGATCACATTCCTCTGCATGTGATCTGCAAATGCACTGCCTGATTTCAAGCACATTAGCCTACAGGTTTCTTTCAGGAGTTTAGAGTCTTGTCTAAGGTCACCAAATGACTCCAGCTTTCTTTTCTTTTTTTTGTCCCTCCAGACGCCTGCAGACCCTGCAACAACACTGAGATTCTGATGGCTGTTTGCACCAGTGATTTTGGTAAGTTACTACATATACATCAAACCAGACCTCTGCATCTTAATGACGTGAGATTGGCTTAAAGACGTTGCCTCCAAATGTCCCCTTAAAAAAAGTAAAGGTTAAAGGTGAAACAGCAAATCCCCCCCCCCCCCCCAGGCTCCATAGTGGACTAACCACAGCATCACCCCCCTAGAGAAGGAGTAGTGGACTAATCTGCAGGGCTCTGATTGAGCTGTAAAGGGCTGAGGAGAAGTAGAGCTGACTGAACAAAAGTTCATTGATTAGTACGCAGGTCAGGGACTTCTTAAGGTTTTTTATCTGTTGGTAGCTCGCAGAGTCTGAACCAAGGCTTAAAACATGCATTGCATAATTATTCTGGAAATGAGCTTTAATGTTACCCTGAATATCCTCCTAATTTGCAGTGGTGCGAGGCAACATCAAGTCAGTGGAGGAGGACGAGAACTTGAGAGCGGCCGTGATCAAGGTCAGCGCCACCCGCGTGTTTCGCCAGAAGTACACACTGTTCACTGGGAACAGCCGCCTGAGCAGCCGGGGCGAGATCAGGACTCTGCTCCAGTGTGGCGTCAAACCCGGACCCGGGAGCTTCCTTTTCACCGGCCGAGTCCACTTCGGCGAGGCCTGGCTGGGCTGCGCTCCGCGCTACAAGGACTTCCAGAGGGCTTACACCATAGCCAAAGCTGCCCAACAGATACCCTGCGAGCTGCCCGTAGACTGAGACAAAAACTCAGCTCGTCTGCTACGCAAAATTGGAAGCTGTGCTGAGCGCCAGGCCAAACTCAGCCCTGTTCCACGTTCGGGAAGAAGCCGAGACGGGCGACTGTCGGCTCGCGTAGTCTTCCCAAAGGCCTGAGGAGTGAAATGGACTTTTCAGACACCATTTCAGTGCAATACGCGGTCACTTGTTGCAAAGAGCCCAGTGGTTTTCGTGACACTGAGGGGGGACACGGCTGAAACGAAGCTTAAGCAGTGATGCCATAAAGATGGTCAAAGTAAAATGATGTAATGATGAAAACGCTTTCCATTAATTCAGGCCTACTGAGAGTCATCGCATTGAAACTTAGGGAAAAAAAGAAAAGCTCTATAAAAAGCTCAAGGCTATCAGCTGACATCCTGTGGAGCGTACGCGTCACACAGGTGTTGCTGCGGTCTATTCATAATGTATTTTATCAGATAATAACAGGACAATGTGACACTTGTCTTCAGTGTTAGTTTTATGAAGGAGATTATATAAGTCCACGCTAAGAGAAACATTAAAAACAACTTGCACTGAATGAAAGGGAATGATCTAGAAAGTGTGATGCTGCAAGCACTGAAAACCAAATAAATGTTTAAAAAAAAAGCAACTATATGTAGCATAGTGAAACAACTGAGAATTTAATATATGTTCAGATAAATGCGAGCACGTACAACAGTAACAAAGCTATGGCTACCTGAGCAGGTTTCACAGCTCGATATAGTGCTCAGAGCACCTTCCTATTGTAGCCTGTCTGAGATTCGTTTCTGCTTCCGTGAGGAGACGCAAACTTTATAAGTCATGTAAGATAAGACGTGTTTAATTTGCATGCAATATTTCTGCAAAACTACAGCTGACTGGACCGCCTTTGATTTTGAAGAGTATTTAAACGTAAAGAGCAAAGCTGCTTGAGTCTTGCCAAAGCAGATGTAAATCTGACTGTTGTCCTATCGCCTTCTGCTTTCTGCTCTCACATACTGATGGAAAGTAAACGCTACTCGACTCTTTATAATCAGCAGACTTCATACACTGATGATAAAAATAAAAAACCTCTCATTGGAAAGACATTACTCTGGTTGGACGAGGCTAGCTCAAGAAAACAATAAAATATGCATTTAATGTGTGAAATGAGTTCTGTAAAGAATGATCTGATGTGCACTATATCAGCAAGGAGGAGGGGTTCGTACCAAATGACCATAATCTGCTGACACGGTATGCCTTTAATGCGTACACTGCCATTTTTGTGTGTAAATGTGAATATAATGTGATTGTAAATATGTTCATAAGAAAGTCTAGAAACAAAAGCATGAAAAAAGTATTGTCTCAGTATTGTGGATTATTTTTATGTTTGTCTGTGTTATTAAAATATTCTGTTAAAAAACAGATTTCAGATGTGTGTGTTTGTGTGTTTTTCTTTAACTTTTTAAGGTTTTCTTACTCTACTGAGCTTTTCGTGCTCCCTAATCCTCTTAGAACCAAATCATTAAAACTGGTCAGCCTCCATTAGAGCATGTAAGGCTTCTTCCGTGGCTACCTTTTCTCAGAACATAAGTCACTTCAAGTGCTCATGAATCAGATTCCTGAAAGCGCAGAACAAATGGCGTGGCCGAAGAGAGCGAGAGGGTCTGAAAGGGTGGAGAGATTTAGGGACTGTTTGGGACCCTGAGGGTATTTGGACAGGGAAGGGAAGGGAAGGTCGAAAAACAGCGAGAAGAATTCTGTTGTCTTCGGCCTCCCATTTACAGGACAGGAAGCAATAAATTGCCATTAAGGGAGTGGCACGGCAGGCCCGGCTGAGCTGAGGTGCCACACAGTCGCCTGCTTTATCCTGACCGCGTGTGCACGAGGAGACAATCGAAGCAATGTGTTTTCCACTCTGCTCAGAGGTCGAGTTGCTTGGAACATGGATAGATGAGGAATCACTGTGATCACTGCTGCATAAACACCTCCAGAAAACTCTCAGATTTACTGTGAGCAGTAAGCCATGTGGAAAAGAGCAGCTGGGGGAATTAACCTGGTGCTTAAGTTTAATTGAAAAGAATGCTTCCCACGTCTGGCTGCACTCCCGTAGAAAGGCACAGGTTTGGCGCCACTGTCTCAGGAGCCGATGTGAGTGAACCTCCAGCCTCCCCGACCATTTACTGCCTCAGTGCCCCTTTATAACATCCTTTGGCTGGGTGGCCTCGAGCTGCCAGGCTCTTCACACACACACACACACATAAAAATACTCAGCCCCCTCCCCTTCAGTCCATCTGAGCTTACTGCTGCAGAGCTGATAAGCCAAAACAAAGAGCAGTCAAATTATATTCCCTACCTATACATCATGTGACATTTTGACAAAGCTCAACTTCCTGCATTGTTGTCACTTGTCTGTGACCCCAGGTTGAACCCCTTAAAAGGACACAGTTACACAGCACAGTTACACTGCTCAGTTTAAATGCACACAAACAGAAAAAAAATCCCAATAACACTTTGGGGATTGTCGTCAAATATCCTCTTTTGATGGCAGCGACTCCTTCAATGCTCAGCTTAGCAAAGCAGGAAGCACTCAAGAAAGGAGAATCCAAAGCAGTGGGAGAGTGTTCCAGGGTGCGGACTTTAGAGGGAAGTGGCCGGAGACAAAGCTCCAGAGATGAGAGTGCAGACGGGGGGAAAGGTGCGCCCAAACACGGCACAGCAGAACACCCCACCCACTGCTGAGGCTCAGCACAAGCTCTTCCTGTTATCCAGCTGTAAAAAAAAAAATCAGAGGATGAATCAAACTTAATAATAAACCCGGAGGTAGTTTTGCAGTTTTCCTAATGTGAAATGATTCTGGGGATTTTTGACACAATCGCAACATAAGGCCTAAATATATTCAACAGCACTGCTTACGGCGTTGTAACGTAGTTTTTTCTTGTTTCTTTGTTTTGTTTTTGGCTATTTATTAGAGCTGAAACCAGCTTTGCTTCTCTCTCTGTGGTTGTGTAACTGCCAGATCATCAGCTGCGTTTCTTACACAAACTTTCGGTACGCTCGCTGCCAGATCTCTAAGCGCGGCTTCTCACACTAATCCTTCATCTGGATCCTTTTTCCCTCGCTGGAGCTGTCTTTTCACGGGTTCGTCATCTAATCTTTCCCATAACTTGGGTCCACAGCTGCTGGTTGTTGTGCTGTCGTAGATCCAAAACAGTGGTTGCGATGCTCTGACACACACTTGACAGCGATCTCAAATCTCAGTCTCTTTGTGCCAAACGGCGCTGAAGGCTCTTAAATGACCTCTGAAGCTCTTCGGCCTCTATCCCAAAGGCTGTTACATTTTTTATCTGGTGTATAAGCTGAGGTGATGAGTTACACTGTTGCACACGTTAGGTGGTCAAAGAAGTGATGAAGACACAGCCAGGGATTTCAATGTGCTTTATTTTCCCACAGATCCAAATGGTTGTTCCATAGTTCACGGTAACTGAACATTAGCTCATACAAAACTTGGTCCATCCACCTCTTTGTTTGACTCGGTGGTTGTGATTCCTGCTGCCTCTCCATCAGCTCGGCACCAGCTGAGGATGAGTCCTTGTAGACTTCTATGACCACATTTTGGCTTCCCAGATTCCCAGCTGACAATTTCTTGTTCCCATAACACCCCGTAACAGCTGGAAGAGGTGATTTCCAAAAGGAAACTTCACTTCATGCCATGCTGATATATGCATGGAAAAACCTCTACAGCAACGTGCAACAGTGTTTTTAAATCACCGATCTTTCTGCACTGAGCACTTTGGAAAAACTGGTAAGTCCACAGAGCGGAGCGAGATTTGGGAGACAAAAACGTAGAGTGGGCAGTTTGGGTGGGTTGAGAGGTCAAAGCAGAACAGAGAACAAGTGTATAGCGGTGCAAGAGCATGTTTATCTGCCCATGTTATCCCTCTGAAGTGCTAAAGGGAGGAGAGCGAGTAGCACCCTTTGTTCCTCGAGAGGCTGCAGATGGCTTTAATCCCTTCCAAAATGTGCACTGAAAATCAATCAAGACAGGGTGGACATGGTGTATGAGGTTGGAGGCGGGCCCTGCCGCAAAGAAACACAAGTTGGGTCAAAGAAGCGTCTTTGGTGCTTTCCCGCCAAAAAAGAAAGTATTGTAAGAAAAGACAGAGGGAATGAATTGCAACCCCCTCCAGCGAAGGCTCGCTAGCACCGCGTCGAGCTGAACACAGCTGGGGCTGACATCGCCGGCAGGGGGTACAACCACAAAAACCTCCACACACTGACATCACACCTTAATAATGCCACTTAGGGTCACTCAGTGCTCAAGGAAGACGAGAAACATGGCAGATGGACTGATTAGGATTCATCCTCTGCTGCACTTGAACAAAATTCACATCTGAATTCAAATCACTATAGCGCCAGAGCTAATAGCTGCAGTTCCTCAAATGGCCACTTGAGGCTTATTCTGAGACTGGTGTCCTATGGCAGCGGTCCCCAACCTTTTTTGCACCACGGACCGGTTTATGCCCGACAATATTTTCCTGGACCGGCCTTTAAGGTGTCGTGGATAAATACAACAAAATAAAACTAGTACCGGTACCGAAAAGAAAATTTATTCATAACACACGTGAAAAGACCCAGGAAAACCGAGTAAACGATAAAAACGATAACAAAATAACGCTGAAAACCGCTAAAAACCCTGAAAACTATACATTTCACACCTGAGCCTCAGCTCTTGCGGCCCGGTACCAAACGACTCACGGACCGGTTCCGGTCCGAGGCCCGGGTGTTGGGGACCGCTGTCCTATGGCACGAAGTCTATACAGGAAGACAGCCTTACAGCTTCAAACCAAGAGCGTGCCAAGCAGCAGATGACATCACAGTGTCCTTTTTTGAAATATTCTCACTATGATGCGATCATGCTTGAGGTGTGACTTGCATTTCTGCACAGTTGTTTCCTGGAATAACCTCACATAGCAGCAGAATTCGGTGTTACGCGAGGACGACTGATGTCTTTGTCTCGCCTCCTCGTGTGTCTGACGTCAGCCTTCTTCATAACAAACTCCAGACAGAGGGTCGACCCACCAAAGTCAAATACACCTGTTTTCAGCCGGGCCTTTAAACGCTCCCAATTAACCAACAGGATTATGGTTTTCTGACAAAAACCTCTCTGATTGTCAACACAAAAGGGAGAAACTTCCCCAGAAGATTAGCTGAATTCTTCTCTCACAAAGTGCCCACCCACTCTATCTTTCTCCCATCTAATCTTGCAGCGCAGCACTGCCTGCCTCTCCCTTTGCTCTTTATTTTGTTTTGGGCTTTTTTCGCCTGTTATCTTGCTCCGTGGAGTAGCTGTCTTGGGTTACCTCCTCAGAGACGTATTGCACTATACCTATTGTTCGAACTGTTTATTAAGGAAAGAGGTAGGCAGGAGCGAAACTGCAGTTTTGTTGTGTTACTAGTATCTCCTTGCAATGTTCTCTTGCCCAACACAGCTTCGAGGCAGGATTTGTCAGCAGATACATTTGGTGCACAGGGCTGTAAAACCTGTCTATTTCCACTGAGGAAAAACAAGTAGCTTGACATGGAAATTTAGTCGATATCAGTCGAAAAATAATGAAAAATTGTCGTATTGTCTTGCTTCTCGAGGTTCTCTAGCTTTGGTGTAAGGTTTTGATTTCCAACCTCTGTTTTGCATGTCACAGAAAATAGCCAGCTTTTAACATAAGGGCATATTAATACATAATGTTACATCTTCTATGTTTAAGTATTTGGAAAGCTAAAAATCAGAAGGTCGTCTCTTTAAGTTGAATAGTGTTTATAGTTGTTCAGAACAGCCTTCCTCGAGGGAAGGGTGAAGCCGGCCATCACGTGAGAGGCAGTAGACAAAATAATCCAAAAAATGAGAATAGTGGTGCACACCCTCAGACGCTTTCATGTTAGGGGTCGATTGTGTTCCACAAGCAGAAACAGCTGAGTATTGATTAAAATGGGGAAAAAAATTTAATCAAAGCTGGACAGAGAAGCCTCCTTACACTAATACCTTTGCACCATCAGCCAGACACGATGCAAGGTAGGTGTGAATGTAAACGTCATGCTTTAAAAACTAAACCTGCAGAAAGCACAGGTTCTTCAGCAGAAAGGCGTGTGTGTGTGTGTGTGTGTGTGTGTGTGTGTGTGTGTGCATGTGTGCGTGTGTGTGTGGTGGGGGAGAAAAATCCTTCACTAAAATCTAGTCTTACCATCTTATACTAGTCTTACTATGAGCACTTCTAGCATTTCGCTAGTTGAAAGCTAGCTGAAAAACCCATGATACTTTCTAACAATAGATTTTTAAAGAGGTTAATTACTGTGATATAAAAAAAAAGCAGAGACCTCATTTATTTACTGTAATTAATCTAATGTACAAAAAAATACTATTCAGCAAAACTAGAACAAATATTTCAATTTATTTATATTGTTATTTAGTCAGACCACCTGTCAGTTAGTTGCTTTAAGAATGCTCCAACCACAGGTACCAACATCACAAACCCAGTCGCGAGGTCTGGTTATCAGTTTAGCTGAGGTGAGGCATAGCAGACAGACATCGCTTACAGCTGCCTGTATTGGCCTCCACCTGTATAATCATTAGCCTTAATACAGTCAGTCACCCATTATTTTGGTCACACCACGTCTCCAACCACTGTTTTTCTTACTGTAACAAAATGAAGACTATCCTGCAAATAAATGTATTTGAAATCTGATATTGAGACATAATCACTTCTCATACCTCTGCTGCTATAGCAATAATTTAATTCAGTTTTATCTATTTTATTTATTTGGCTCAAGGTGCTTTATACTGTATGGTAAAGACCCTACAATAATACAGAGAAAAGCCCAACATTGGGAAGACCCCCTATGAGCAAGCGCTTTAGGGGACAGTAGGAAGGAAAAACTCAATTTTAACAGGAAGAAACCTCCAGCAGAAACAAGGCTCGGAGAGACCAGTTGGGGCTGACAGGAGGAAATCAGGACAAAAGACACACTGTGGAGAAGAGCCAGAGATGAGTAATAACTAACGATTAAATGCAGAGTGGTGTATAAACACATGCTGAGAAAAAACGGTTGAATGAAAAAGAAACATTCATCACTGTATCATGGGAAGCCCTCAGCAGCCTAGACCTATTGCATTGTCTAGCTCCTGAGTCCAAACTGGAGCTTCAGTGTATTCCTTTCAACAATATCACCAGCAGCCAAACATCCTTAAACTCAGAGACTTAACACAGAAACTTGTCGTGACTAAAAATTGCTCCTGGAGTTCAGTGAAACCCAAACATTTGAAAGCGTGAAAGTCTTGAAGTACCAATGCCTGCTTTTAACATTCATAAAATCACAATTTTAACTCTTGGAATGTGGTTAAAGCGATGCTAAGTGGCTGCCGAGAACACTTCTCGCGCCGGACGGAGTGAAAAGGGTGGGGAGGGGGAAAAAAAGTGTAACTTGTGAAAGCATTTATGCATCAGATGTGCTGACAGTCGGGCGGTGTGTTTATATTCCAACAAAGTGCACTGGCACACTGTGCATCAGCTCAGCCGCTGCAGCTTGTCTGATGTGTCAGATGCTCCCCGAGTTTCCCTGCTCATTCCAGGGGAACATGTGCGCTGGAATTCTCCCCCAATTAAGACAGGGATTAGCTGGGTCTACTGTGGGAACCTGCTGAGTGTGGGAACGCAGAGGGTCTGCCCTTCTCTCCTTCCCTCACCAACACTCAGCCTCATTCTCACTCACTCCTGTTCATCGAGCCACCTCCCTCCCATCTTTCTCACCCATACTGTAACCGTTCCTCCTCTCCAGTCTTCCACACTCACTCTATCATCATTTAGCACGGCTGTTTGAAGCACACCCAGCTTAAGCTCAATTTATGAAATCTTGCTTTCCCTCTCATCTTTATAGTTATGCAACCAGGACCCATTTACAATTTTTTTAACCCCCTTTTCTTGCAGCCACCCAGACTCTCCAAAGCCTTCAGTCCTAATTCTTCAAGGTTTCTAAAGTGCACGGCTCTTCTCTTCTGTGCACCCCACTCCTGCCCCCTTCCCTCCTCCCTCTTAATGCCTCTCCAGCCTTCATACTGAAAGCTTGTCTGGAGGGAAGCTGAGGACGCTTGCGTGAATAGTCTCAGACTGTCAGACTGAAAGAGGGGGTGAAAAGACAGCTCATCAGAAACGACAGGTGTCTCAGAGAACGGCTACAGTTGATGTTGGTAGGTCTGCAGTTGTTGTATCATACACTGCATGGGAAGCTCATGAAACAATAAAGTTCCAATGACCTCCATTAGCACTAAACATCCATGAGAACAGCGAGTCCCCACCCATCGTCACTACATTTCTTTCTCATGATCTCGCGATGCTCTCACTATCACACCAGATTTTTCTCCCACATTCCTCGCACTCATTGTCACTTTTTCTTCCTCATCCCCACTCTTCCTCAACTTTCCTTGCGTTCCCAGAAATCCGTTCCCCGTACACCCCTCGACCACACAAGGCTTGTCCGTTCCAATTACGGCAGGGCCGTGCAGCACCCCCACCACCACCACCAACCCCCTCCACCCCAGGCTCACACACAGCCCACTCTCATTAAGCTTGTATCAATTAGGCATTAACCTCCTAAAACAAAGGGGCTCTTGACGAGCGGCCCATCGCGAGCCATGTGAGGTACTTCCTCCGCATCGCTACACCCCACTTCCCATCCTCAGAACGACACATTCGTGCAACCTTTTCACCACTTTCCCACCACCAAAACAAATGCGCGCAAAAGTATCATCGACAAAACAGAAGAGTGTAAGGAACGTAAATAAGCATCATATGTTTCCATGCAGTTGCTAATGTTGATTAGGTCATGGTCCTGCATTGCAATGATTCCATGTAAAGCTCAGTGATAATGGTCCATGCGGTCCTATAGTTGCTGCGTGAATGTGACGCAACCTTCTGTCGACAATATAAATGATATTGTTGTGTGGGTAACTTTAAACAGAACTTTTTAAAATTATTGAAACACACAGCATTTTCTTCATTCACAATTCACCAAGAAACCCAGACACAGAAACAAAATAAATATGTCATGAACATAAAAAAAAAAAATTGAAATAAATTTTAAATCATAAATTATTGTGTATATGATTGTGTGTGCCTAAAAAGACAGAAAAAGGGAGATACGGTGTTAAATGAGCTCGGATGTGTTAATCAAAGTTTTAATTTGGTATCAGTAAAGTAGAAATATTAAAGAATGTATCATAATTTAACTGAAATAAATTTCGCCTTTGTGGCGTTTAAACTGTTCACCCTTGATCAGAAATAACAGAGTTCATTCAGTTTGGATTTTGATGCTGAAATCTAAAATGTTACAGTCTAACCCATTACACCCATCAGCCTTGGTCATGCAGGCCTAGAGACCAGTCAGTGACCTCTAGTTGCTAGGGAAAAATGTGCATTTCCCAAACTATTGGCAAGTGTTTGCTGGCAGATGCTAGCAGTCCATCCATCCACTTCTACTTATCCAGTTCAGGGTTGTGAGGGGGCTGGAGCCTATCCCAGCTACCATGAGGCAAGAGGCAGGGCACACGCTGGACAAATCACCTAACCCCAACACCTTACACCAAACACTTAACCTACTAACCCCACTAACTGCATGTCATTGGACTGTGAGAGGAAGAGAGAACATGCAAACTCCACCCACAGAGAAAGGCCCCGACCAGACGGTGGATTCAAACCCAAGACCTTCTTGCTGTGAGGCAAAAGTGCCATCTTCCAGTCTGCTAGCAAACAAAGCACCATATAACTCTCTACCAGTTTCACCTTGTGAAACCTTCAGAAACTTTCCACCAACCACTTGTACATTTTTCCTTAGCAACCTGTTGTTTCCAGGGGGTCACAGACTGGTCTCTAGCACAGTGTGACAGAGGCCTTAGCAATCAATTTCACAGCGACTGGCATCAACTTCCATCAGTCACTTGCCAGCCAGTCGAGGAATACATTTTTTCCCTCGCGACCGGTGGTTGCCAGATGGTCACTGACTGCTTTCGTGGGCGACTGGGGCCTTTCATAGCCTCTGCAGGCAACAGCCTTGGACTGGCACCCACGTCTAAAAAGGAACCCAAAGTACAATTGCCTTCAAACAACATTGTTTCCAATGGCCACCAGGGGGTGACTCCTCGGGTTGCACGCTAGTACACATTTGTTTTATATCAATAAGAAAATGACTCTGTTGCTCACTTCTTTTTAAGGGTCTGAAAATTGCTATAAATAGAAGTTTTTATAATCCTTCTAAGAGAAATATCGCTATAACTGAAAAGACAAACGGCCCATCACACTGATGGTGGATTCATTTGAATGATTGCTTCTCCCCATGAGCTCATATTAACCTCACAAAGAGCTTTCTCATCAACTGAGCACCGGATTCACATAAACTCATTTGTGTTTAGTTTACAGTTTGTCTAACTGCTCGTATTTTTGGAGGTTTTGCAGGAAGCAGGCACTTTGCCTCCACTTCAACTGGAAAAAAGTCAATAACATTTTTTTCTGTATTTTACTGTCAGCCAGACTCTTCACTAAGCCATTAACGGGATTTCTGTGTGGTTTAACGCAGCTGTTACATTAAAATAACTACCAACCGATCCTTCTTGTGACACTCATTTATACTATTTAATCAAAGCCTTTGCCATATTTTACTTGTTAGTTCCCATGAATGAAATTTTCCATTTAGATGTCTACAATCTAAATCTAATCTAATAACGGTTATGGCCAGTTTTTACTTCATAATAGCGGTCACATATGTGGCAGCAGATAAATGGCAGCTCACATACTATGGAGTCAAAATTTCCCATCTTAAGGGGGGGTCCTGGCACATTGCCTCGGGGACCAGCTGTGGTGCAGCAGAGCGCTCTGCACTTGCTATGTTACAATCTCCACTGCGTGCTCTGTATTTATTTACTAAGAGCAAATTTATTTTGTGCAAGTTTGCGGAGGTGTCTGCGCTTATGCATTACGACTGGTGGCCGAGCGGCAAACCTGGATTTGATTTTCCCACAGACGGCTCTCCCACAGATAGAGAGGAGTGGTCTCCAGCGCCCAGCGTTTTGGCACAGTGACTATGTTGGCACAGACCCAAAGCTGAACACCCCCTACCCCTTTTCCCAGGGCCCTGGGAGTGTAATACATTACTAACAAAATCCCACTTCCCATTCCTCTCAAACTTTCACACCCCTGCCCCCCCTCTTTCTCTCCCATGGCTGGCATGCCCCCAGAAATGGGAATTGGGGTGACATGCGTATGACTCTTTCAATCTCTTCTTTTCTCATCATTTCCTCTACAGTACGGTAGCATGAACATTTAAAAAAAAAAATTTTTCAACGTAAAGTTTGACATTGGTTTTTTTTCTTATTTCAAAAAATGCTAAAGAGACTTTTATAATTTTAAAGTTCTGCCTGTGAACTGTGGCAGGACACCCAGCCACCAATCTCACAAGAAAAGAAAAGCAGACCCTTTCACTGTTAAAGGAATTTAAAGGGAATAGCTGCCCATTCACACCATCACTGAGGTTATAAATATGAACCCTCATTCTGGAAAAAGCCTGGCTTGTCTGCCTGACAGTTCTCAACGCTGTATTGAGGGGAAAGCATTCACAGGCGTGTATGTGTCTGGGTAACATGTAATGACATTATTCTCACCACGGTGACCCCTCATTGTCACAACGCTTTCTTCTCCCGAGCTCGTGAAATTGACATAAGCTCTACAAACATTCCAGGCATTTTTTTCTCAAGGCCAGATTCTTTGAGAGGACGGGCGCTTTCATAGCGGGGACCATCAGTGCTCGCAGCACCACCTACTGATGTGACAGGTTTAAATGCTTAAAATGAGCTATTTAAATACACTTATACTGAGTATATTGAGATCTGAGAAAAAAAAGAGAATTTTACAAATTCATTCATTCATTCACAATTTCATTTTATTTTGATGTTTTAATTTTATTGCTTGTTTCCTTAGCATTGAGCTGATTTGGCGCTTTGGGAACGCCCCGCCTCCTCTACTGTCCCGTGTAATCCGCGCAGATGTGCGATCTCTTGTTCATACCTGCAATCAGTAGTCAAGACCAATGTAGCATGCGTCTGAGAGCCGACATTTTATAACCTACACATCAAGCTACTTCCTGACCTGCTCAGGTGCTTTTCAATATAGTCCTGCAACTCCAGCACCTGAGCCTCTGCAACTGTTGCTCTGGTCATGAGAAGGGCACGCTCCTTCTCAAAGGACACCTGTTTGAAGGAATGAAATCTTCAAATAACCTTTTATTAGCATTTTGTTTTATATTAAGTATGTAATCAGACAGTATAAAAAGCTGAAAATAGTGATTTGTTTACCGGCGTGGAGTCAGTGGGCTCCTTCAGCTGTTTTCTTATGTCACCACAGGATTCTTCGAATCGCTGCTCCGGTTTGTCCAGCCTGGTAAAGTCACATTTTTCAAACATTTATTTGGCAAAATGCACAGCTGACCACATTTGTCATCTGATAAAAATAAGAGCAAGAAAAAAAAACAGTGACACTCACTGCTGACGGTTTACATTTTGCATGGGTATTTTGAACGTAGCCACCTAAAACGGAAAAGTCAGGCTTAAGATCAGGAATGATCCTCTCTGTATGAAAATATATCCCAGCTGATACAAGGCAGAATGGATCCATGCTTTCACCTTGTTTTTATGCAAGGTTCAGAGACTAGCAACAGGCAAAAACTCAAGACTTCTCAGACCAGGAAATGTTTTCTGTTGTCCAGTTTTCGGGGATCTTATGTGAATTGTAGCCCCAGTTTCCTGTTCTTTGCTCACTGTGGTCTTCTGCTGGTGCAGCCCATCGTTTTTAAGTTTATCCTGAGTTTAAACTTCTTGTCTTGACTATGACTCTATACTTAAATGCATTAAGTTGCTGCCCTATGATTGGCTAATTGATTTTTGTGTTAACAAGTAGTTGAACAATAATAAAGGTGTCAGTAAGTGTAATCTTTCCTTAAACTGGAAAAAAGTCTAAACTTCTAATTTTAGAGAAGTCAGTGAGTATTTCTCTGATTTACACTCATGTTCTCAAATAGTTATTTTTTCTGAAAGCGTATTTAAGTAAAATCGGCTCTGCATGGCACCAAAGCAGAAACAAAACTGATTCAGAGCAGCGAATTTTATATATGAGTGCTGTTACATGATCTGAATCCACCTCTGCAGCAGTGAAACAGCAGCACAAACTTTAAAGTCATTATTTTCAGTATCACCACTCCCAACAAAAGAAAGTCTCTGGCTTAATACGGGAAGTATGGAAACAAAGATGACTCCCTACAGACCAAAAATAAGCACTCATGAGACAAAACAAAAGCAAATCATTCCACTTCAAAGCAGACTTTTGCTTTGTGCTACCTGCTCCCGGGCCGCCTGCAGCTGACCTTCCAGTCTTGCTTTGTCCTGGTGCAGTTGTTGGAGCTCCTTCTCCATTGCATCTTTCAGTTCAGTTGGCTCCAAGTTGAAGTGGGTTTCTGGAGGTCCAGGATCAAGACCATTCTCTGGTTTGGCCAAGATCTGCTCCCTCTGAAGCCTAAAGACCATCATGTAGGAACAAACCAGTGCTTGAGTTCAGCCCCGCCCACAGACTTCAAACAAAGATCGGACATTACCGGGTTAGAATAACTTTGCAACAAAATGATCCAAAGTAGTCGTGTTATATTATGCTGTATGTGCAAGATTTAGCATGTCCTACATGCCGTCTCTAATTATGGGAATGTTTTCATACACACTACAATAAATTTTAGTAAATGGATCAGACCATTGTTAAACTGCAGCTCATAAACAATCACGTCTAAACAAAAGGAATGAAACAAAGAAAGCATCACCTGTATGCAATCAGGAGGGCATGATGAGTTTGGGTGATCCTCTGTAGTCTCTTCTTATACGAGCGAGCAGCGGTGGCGAGCTGCTCCTCCCTCGCCCTGTAGGATAAACGAACATCCTGCAGCATGCTGTTGATGAATCCTCTCATCTTACTCGGCTCTGACGGCCTTTTACTTTCTTCAAGCCCATCGATGTAGTCCTGGATTACACAGAGCAGAGGTCTTATCAATACTGCCACGTCTTACTATCAAACCTCCTTTGTGTGTGCCGTTACTCACAGCTATGTCCTGTAAGTAGCACACGAGCCTTGTGCGATATTCCTCAATCAGCTCTTTCACCTGCAGCTGCAGCTTAGAGTTCTCCTCCTCTGCCTCCTTTAATTGTCTCTGAGAGCACATCAGGGCCTTCAAAGGAAACAGCACATACAGAACATCATTACCCCCCAACTATAAAGTTTAAACAGAGCAAGGGATGGATATACAAAGTTATCACAGCATTACAAATCAGCATACAAACAGTGGTAATAACCAGGAATGCTCACCGCACTCTGCTCAGAGACTTTCTGCTGGCTAACGTGCATCGCTCTGTGGATCTGCTGGTGCTCTTTACCCATCGCCACCCTGGTAACCAAACGCAGGCCACAACCACAAGAGAGCAAAAATCCACAGAGAAGAAGCAAAGAGACCACATCACACATGCACAGAGCAAGTAAAGCCACAGCTTAGCAGAAAAAAAAATCAAAGAGGTAACCACAAAGCAGCTGCATGTGGGGCAAACACTGGGACGCACTACATCCTGACTGGAAATGCAAACATAATGATCTTTTATTTTCATTGAGCTTTTGCACAAGTAAATGACAAACACTCGCACACTTTCTCCTCCAGTTTCTTCTGCTGCTCCTTGTAGCTGCTCTTCATTTCCTCCAGCTTGTCTTTGATCTCATCTTGGTTTTCAAGCAGCTACGTGAGGAAGATGAATGAAAAAGCTGAGTGAGGCAGTCAGAGACTTATAAACTTCGACGATTACTATTTTGAAACTTAAGGACTCACAGTTTTCTGCATGCTTTTTTGCTCCTTGTCCATCTCTGCTTGTTCCTCAGGCTGTCAATACAACATACAAGCATTTCAAATGAACAACATAGCAAAACGTGAGAATTGGTATTCTAATTCTAACAACTTAAAGTAAAGAAATGCATGTTCTCCTTATGGTGGAGCTCGATATTTACTGCCTCACCTTGACTGTGTCATGTGACATGCGGGTGATCAAAGCCCGCACCCTGTCTAGCTCCCCATGAAGACCTTCGGTGCTGGTCTTCACACATTGATGCTGCTCCTCCAGCTGCCTGCGGAGGGCGTCCTGGGCCTGGGCCAGCACCAGCAGCTCTGCTGTGAGCGCTCCACTCTTGGCTAGTTCTTTATCGTGGACCTCAGCCAGAATCTGGTAGTTCTTCTTTAATGTGGCATATTCCTCAGTCAAGTCCTGGCCACTAGTCTCTTTCCCTTTCAGGCATGTCTCAGTAGACTGCAGTTCCCTGAGCAACCTGTCTCGCTCTATTTCCAGCTCTGTTATCACACCTTCTTGGTTAAGTACCTAACCAGAGTAAGAAGGAAAAAAGTGTAGAAAAAGTGATTCAGGATGATCCTGCCAGCAGTCTTGTTGTGGAAGGATTTGTAGAAAAACCCTCTGTGGTGGGGCGTGGTCTGCGGTGCCGTGCAGGGTGGGCCGACGCACCTGCACGGCACCGCAGACCACGCCCCACCACACCTCACCTTGGTTTTCAGCTCAAATGTCTCTTCTTCATACTGTTCTCTTATCTTATTAGCCTTAATTTTCTCCTCTACAAGCTCCTTATAGATCTAAACAGACATTGGGAGAGAAAATAAAAAGGTTAGTTCTGTAGTATACACTCACAATTAAATTATGACTCATGTTTGTTTAACGCACCTTCAGTCTTTCCTCTTCACTCTGGACCAGCCTGCAGGACAGGTCTGTGTTGGAGCTGGCCAGGTGGCTCAGTCTGGTCTCCAGGTAGCCCACTTTGGTGAGGACACGCTCGTATTTGCCACGCCACTGCAACTATACACGCACACATTTTATACAGAGGGGGAAATAATTATTTGATCCCCTGATAAATGTGTAAGTTTGCTCACTTCTAAAGAAATGAACTGTCTCTATTTTAATGGCAGTTTAATTGTAATGGAGGGAAAGTGATTCTCTTTTGACTGAGTGAATTAAGCTTTTGATCCCCAAACAAAATATGACTTAGTACTTGTTGGCCAGCACAGCAGTCAGACAGTGGCATAGTTCATCATTTCGTAATTTCACATCTCAGGAGGGTGAAATGTGTGCAAGTTAGGATGTGCTTCACAGAAAAACAGCGCCAAAGTATAATGCCTCCACCTCTCTGTGCTCGACTGTGGGGACGGTGTCCTTTAAGTTATACTCAGCATTTCCCTCCCTCCAAACATGACGGGTCAATTTTGGTTTCATCTGACCACACAACTTTTCTGCCAAGACTTCTCTGAATCAAACAGATAAGTTTGCCTACACATGTGCATAGGGGCCCTTACAAGATCCCACAAGCAGTTGTCACCTTCACACCAAGCTTCTTTGCTGATGGTCTTGTAGCTCATTCCAGCCTTGTGCAGGTGTAAAATCCTGTCCCTGACGTTCTTTGGAAAGGTTAGAATTCTGTGGACAGGTGTGCTCTATAAATATAACAGTTACGATCAGGAGTATCATTAATTGATCAATTTATTGGTTGGCTGTGCACCACATGGGCACACAGTCAGTTGTGGCTGGGTTAAAGGAGATCAGGTATCTCACTCAATGACATGCAAATACATTTAGAACTTTATTTAATCAGTTATTTTTTTCTAGATTGTTTTTTCTTCTTTGTCCATTAAAACGAACCCATTATAAAACTTCGAAACTGTTCATTTCTTTGGAAGAAAGCAAACATAAAAAGCACTAGTCTTAAGGCCTCCAGTTTTGCTGCTGTGTGATCATTTCACCCTTTTTGGTAAAGCTACCTTGCCAAAAGCGAGAATACTTAGTAAGAAGACAAACGGGAAAGGTCTTACTCACATTTTCTCCTGTCAGAGCTTGAACTCGTTCCTGAAGCTGATTTGAATTTTGGTCCTGGCCGTCCATCTTTTCTTTCCCTCCACTGTCAGCTGTTGCTTGTATCCACCAACAACGTCTCCATGACTCCACAACACAAACACAACTCATGTGTGGAAACTCTTTCTTCAGATTTCACTTAATACCAATCGTGAATAAATGTGTATTATCACCAACACATGTCACAGTAAATGTATTCTGGTGCATATTTGACCGCTCTTAGCCTGCTAACCTGTTAGTATCTAAAGTTAGCTCGGTAAAACATAAAGTACGGGTAACAGTAACAGTTTTATAAGCGACTCCGCTGTTTCTATTTATCCTTTATACTGTATTAATTCAGTCCCTTATCAAAGAACTACGGTACAATTCTATGGACAACGGCGCCCTCTTGAGCACACAGTTGGAATAGCTACTCTTCTATAATACTTCAACAATCTAGCTTAACAACCCAACATAGTACCATACGCTCATTATATTACATCATAACTACTGACAGGGGGTTATGCTAACTCAGCTAAACATAACAATCTTATCTCTCATACACAAAAAGTGATCATGATAATTGAAAAAAAAAATAGAAGCACAGTCGAGGTTTCTGCTACACCATGATACTTAAAAAAGTCTGAAAAGGTTAGAACTCCAGCAGCACTTGCAACACAAAAAACAGCTTTACACCTCAGTCAGTGTGCAGTGAGCTTTTTTGCATATCTAGCTAAAACAAAAACTATGATTTCCATCTCATTTTATTTGATGTTTTAATGGGAACTTTACAATGTATAAGAACAATGCAATTAATTCACAGTCTACGGTACTGCTAGACGTGGCCTCGTGTTATCAAAAATAGCTCCAAAAGGCTTTACAGAGATGAGTCAAGACACTGAGAAGATATTTACATTTAATACATCAGCTGAATATGAAAATAAATTGTACCAAATGTGTGTAAACCACAGTCAGACATGAGGAATAAATCAATCCCTGTAAAAACAGTCATTCATAAAGCCACAGAAATAAATCTATAACATCATTCAGAGCCAAGTTTAGCTCAAAGGCGTTCTGCGTTCACAAAAGCTGCTGGAAAAAGGTTAAACCTAGGATTTAAATTTAAGAATAAAACAGCTGCATTACATGATTTCCCTTTGCAGAGGATAGAGGTTCAATGTTCATGATATTCAGCATTTTGGAAAATGTTGCAACCTCGGCCAAGTTTGTCATATACATTAACTCCATATTACAGTATCTTGTGAAGGTTTTTGATGTTTTGCAGCTCACACACACACAAACGTTTTAGTTTTCGTGTTTTCCACAGTACTCATTCAATATCTGATAGTCGAGTGCCTTTGAATGCAAACAGATGCTGTGCTCAGTCCACATAATGTGACTTTGGCAACCCTCATATCTCCCATGTAAGTTGTTTTGGACAAAACTAACTCCACAGTTATTTCCGGTCTGAAAAAGTGCAGATATATTTGATATAGTTTCACTGGGTTAAAACATGTTTAAATCCTCCTCCACTTCGTCTTCCTCCTTTGAGATGTGTATGTTGTCACTGCGATCCATAGGTATACCAAGCTCTTTCTGCAGGGCCACTAGGCTGGCCTGGCTGATGTAGTAGCTAACATTCTGGGATGGCAACAGCTTTTGGAGCTGCTCCAGTTTACGATTGGCCTGGAAAAGAATTACAAAGGACACAAATATAAAAATTTACATACATTAATGTGATTAGTGTAATTTGACCTATTGAAAAATCTAGAAAAAGAAGACAGTCACCAATTGGAAGTTGCCTTGCTGACAGTGGTGCTCGATAAGGAAACCAAACACATCTCCAATCCTCACAGCAGGGTCCAGCTCTGGCTCCTCCAGCAGGGCTTCACACAGCTGCACCGCCTCGCTGGCATCCTCGCTGTACAAACTGTAGACAAATGTGATGAGCTCAAAGCTTTGCAGACGGGTTGACCCACGCAATAACGAAACATCCATCAAATACGACCCGTTCTATGATGAAAACCAAAACTTACGGTAAAACTGAAATAATCAAAATGAGTTCATATTCGTACCTGCGTATGTGGACAAACTTCCTGATTAAGGCGATCTTGTGCTGCAGATCAGCCAGTCGCACTTCCTGTTGTCCGCTTGAAGCGTCCTTTGCTTTTGAGAGACACTTTGATGCCTCAGTCAGAGCATCCAGAGCCTTTTCATAGTTCTGGTAATCATCAATCTCCACCTTTTAAATGATAACAAAATAACTTTTTATTGAATCATCAAAATTTATCTATAAATTGTATTTTGCTTGATGTGCTCTGACACTGAGGCAGGCTTTTTTGTTTTTTTGTTCCAATTATATAATTCAATATAAACGTCAAAACAAACCGGCCAAATGAACTGATATTTTGCTCACCTGAGCACAAGCTTCATAGAAGCCAGCAAGCAGGTCCGGTGCCCTGCCTTTAGTGTAGAAACCAATAATTGTTTTTAAGATATCTGGATCTTTACGCCAGTCTAGAGATTGGAGATAGTTGGCGGCCAAGATGAAAAGCTCTTTCTGACGACTAACATTGGCAAAGAAAACAATTTTCTCTGTGTCGCCTGACTTCAGGAGCGCCCTCATTGCCTGTTAAGAAGAAACAAAATAATTTAAGTTTTTAGAGTCACAATTATTTCGTTTCCAGTGTAACAGCATGACGCATACTTTTTTTTCCCCTCAAGGAGACACATTAGGTGTTGCATATGTATCAGACAAGATACGTCCTATGCACAGAATTCCTAATGAGTGTACAGCACATCTGATAATTACCTTGAGTTTGTTGCCAGCCTGTGTGTATTTCTTAGTGGCCAGATGGTAATTGCCCTGCCGCATGCAACAGTCAGCGATCCTCTCCAGCAGCTCCTTGCGGGCCTCTTCGGACATATCCTTCGAATCAGGTACAGTCATTCTCTCGGCCAAATCCTCTGTGATCGTTAGGTTCTGCGCCACGCACAGTTCCAGGGCTTCGTGGTACTGGGTACACAAATGTGGAGACACAAAAGCAGGAGTTAGCACATATGAATGGATTTAGGGGCAGACAGGTGATGCTGTGTCGCAGTGGTACCTTCTTGGCTGCTACCAGTAACTCCACTGACTTCTCATACTTGGAATGTGTGCTGAAGAAGTCAGAGCAGCGAGCCAGGAGGGCTGGGTCTGAGCTCTCATTGAGATCCTCTGCAATCATCTCAAGAGCACCAAACTGCTGGGTGGCAAAGGCCAGCTCTAGAGCTCTGGACACATAGCCAGCCTATAAGAAAGAAATGAATAAATATAGCCACAGTTGAAAATCTACTTCACATTTCTTACTTTAAATGTATTTAACAATACCACCACCCCCCCTTGTGGAATGATTTATAATGCATCAATCCATTCACTGGAAAGGAAAAAAAAACACAGACAGCTGTGATGCACCTTGTGGTAAAGCGCAACAGCACGATCCAAATGGGAGCCTTTCTCCTCGTAGTAACACGCAGCCTCCATCATGTCCTCTGGGTTACTGAGCAGGGCCAGGTTCATCAGCTGGTCATCCAGGACGTTCTCCTGATCAGACAAACACAAGAAAACAACGATGGGAAAAAAGAAAGCAAACAAAAAAAAGAAAAAAAGTCTTGCTTTATATATAGATATATATTTCTAACTGAGGCTGCTGAAAAACCCTTACTTTACAAAGTCGTATAGCATTATTGTAGGCCTGGGCTCGTGTGTAGAAGTGAACAGCTTGTTTAATATCATGTCCCTCGTAATGCCTGGCCAGGTGGTAAGAAGCTGCTCTGTCTCCCGTATTGTTGGCTATCTCTGACGCCTAGGAAATTTCAAAAATGTTATCACATAAAAGAAGAATGTAAATTAGTCAGAATAACAATACTGTTTACAGTGGCTTACAGTGGTACAAGCCTACACAAGACACTATGTATAAATCAGTAAACTCAACTCTTCAAGATCAAATTCTTTAAAATTAGAAGTTTACAAACTGAGTCACCTTCTGAATGTCCCCCCTGTAGCAGAAGATTCGAACGAGGGAAAGATAATCCTGAGCACACTCGTAGAAATGTAGTGCAGAATCCAGGTCTGCCTGGCTCTCCAGGTACTGGGCCCACCACTTATAGATGCTCCTGAGTTATACAGATGGAAGGACTGGTGTTTAAAAGCATTTCAGATGTTTTTAACCATAAAGGGAGAGCCGGGACTTACTTGTCTTTCATTTTGTTAACATAAATCTCTAGAGATGACGTGTCGTCCTGGAGCATTCTGGGCACTTCAACTCTGTGTGTGTCTGATTTCTCATAGCTGTAACAAAAAGGATAACAATCAGTCACACTTTGTTCCTATTGTATAGTTGTTCCGACACACACGACTACATTACTGACCAAATAATAAATAAGCTTTTGTTTTCCTTACTAAGTGAGGGCCAGTGTCTTGTCGCCCATGGATTCCAGGTATTTGGCATAACTGTAGTACGTGGCGCGCAGGTGGATGCGATCGTGAACTTCAGCTGTCTCCAAAGCCTGCTGCCATTTACCAGAAGCCTGATAGAAATTGTTCAGCAGGTCATAGCGCTGACAGCTTTTGTACAAATTTTCTGCATCCTCCTGTTGGAAGACAGGAAAAGATGATGGAAAGATAAATGCTTTTGGCCCGGAAAGTCCCTTAGTCTGTGCGTGGTACAACTTAAAGGGAGGATGTGTTATTTGTAGCCAAAGCATGTGGCATTTCTGTGAGCTGGATCGCAGGTTTTTTTGTTTTAAAAATGACTAAAATTATCTTCTAGAATGATTTTATAAACTCAAGTTCCTTTTTTTAAAGTTACCTTGTCTTTTTAAATGAAATGTAATCTTTTCTCTTATGGAGTTTTCACATTAGGTTGCAACCTGAACCCAAATACAGAAGAATAACCCTTTTTGCAATTCTTTGTTATAGTCTGGGGTGAAAATAAAAAGATTCTTTAATATCTCACCAGCATGCCGAGCTGAATGGCCAACATCGCAACTTGGGTTTCTGGTTCAGGCTCAGCCTCCGCCTCCTTTAGTGCTTTTGCTGCCCTGGCATTTCCCATATTCCCAAGGCACACGCGTGCCACATCCAGCCGGCGGGTTTTCACACACATCCGTGCCATGTTTTCCCACACCGCTTTACTACAAGAGAAAGGAGAAATGGCTTGTTTGCAAGGATGATGTGTGTGTGGCTCACTGCCTTGGCATTTTATTATTCAACAGTAAGATCAGTTATACACACATACACAAATAAGTAAATATATACATAGAAAAAAATTAAAAGTTGGTAGGTATTTAATATTTTCCACTTATGTCTGGTTCCATTTAAGCTTATATTTGATAGTTAGACTTAATGCATGTGAATATGGGGACAAACCTGACTTAAGGCTTTAAATGCTTTTATATCACTAGGGTCAGACTTTTAGTGGTGTAGTATCATTCCAATATCAATCATAACAATGATAATGAATGTCCATCAAACAATCCTGTTTACTGATAAAAGCATAACCTAGAAATTATTACATGATTAAGATGGAGAAGAGGATTTTAAACTCAAAACAAAGGTCATTCTTTATCTTTCCTTTTCTTTTTTCCTTTTCTCTGACGTAAATCAAGTCTTTTACACACACCCCATCCCCCAGTTCAGTTTCAATTCCAAATATAAGATTCCACAGCCATCTGGTCTCTATTTCCATCCCCTCCCTCCTCCTTGCTTTAGCTGATACAGATGTGGGCTGTTTATTAAAGTTAGGCAACAGGAAATACCCCAAATCTTTAGGGGCCCTGCTATAAGAAGGGAGACAAAGTGGAAAAAAAGCAATAGTAATAGGTGGCAGCCAAAGTCTTACTGTTTATGGTAATAGAAAACAAAACAGGGGGAGGGAAAAATCTGAGTTATTTAAAAATGTTGAGTAAAAAATCATGTTCACAGCACTCTGAGTGGCCAGATTTAGAGAGCCAGAAAAGGAAAGACAAGAGAAGAAACAGGTCTACATTTGGCCTCTCTTCCCATCCTCTTTTCCTCTCAGGAAACACATCCTGTTGCTGGCCGACTGTGGCAGTCACTATGTTTGTTGTACATGAGAGTGCGGACTTTAGCAAACGCCCCCTGGTCTCCAGACAAAAGAATATACTGAACAGTGACGTCTAAGAGGGGGTCTTTTGGACATTCTGTCACACGAACGCACTGGCACAAACACAGGCTCATATTTAAAGTGATCATGAAGGAGGGAGCTGTTTGTTCAGTGCTTGCTACAGCTGCTAAGTGATTCCTCGGATTATGATGAACTGCAACTCCCCTGCATTTCAACTCTGACCGCAAACATTTGCAGAGAAACCGTGTGTGCGCGAGTGAGCAACAGAGAAAAAGAGAGAGTGAGAGGGGGGAAAGATAGAAGGAGGCAAAAGGGGGTGGGCTAGAGGACTTCTTGTTCCAGGCAGGCAGCAGGGGCTCTTCAAGTTGAGAGACAGTCTTGGGTAGTCAAAGCAAAGCCACCTACGAGTCAGCTCCTAGCAACGCTCTCCGAAGAATCTACTTTTGTCATCTGTACTTTTCTGGAAGAAATGTGGCATTGCTGAGAAGAAGAAAAGGAAAGTCGATCTACTGCACACCTAAATAAACCAACTGCAAATCCAGAAGTCTGAAAAGTGCATTAAACAGAGCCCTGGAGGGTGGAAAAGCAGAAGATAAAAGTACAAGCAAGGACTGAGATCCAAGAGTCAAGCTGCAGTCAGCCGGAGCCAGTGGAATGGACCTAGGTGCCAGTTGGATCAATCCCGACGTACCCACACTGCTGTCTGAGGAGGAGGGCTGAGCATCTGCTGCAACGACAACCGACTCCTGAATGAGGATGAATGGAGATGTCCTTTAGCTAAGCCCTAAAACAAAACTCTTGCCAAATTCACCTCTGGGTGAGCTGGGACGACACTAGCTAATAGCTGAAAGAAGAAGAAAAAGAAGGTGGTGGTGGAGGAGGTGGAGAGTAGCCAGGGGGCCCAGAGCACTGCTAGTGCTCCTGGCCCAGAGGAGAGGCGAGGGAGCTGGCAGCCCACTGAGCTCGAACAGGACTCGGAGCAGGGGCACGACGGAGGGGGAGAGGTGGCAGGTGCCGGGCATCACATGGCCTTGCAGAGGCTGGTGGTAGCAGCGGTGGCCGTAGCCCTGCTGTCCCTGGTCCTAAATAATGTGGCAGCCGTCACACCCAGCTGGGTTCTGCAGGCTCTGGAGGACGGCCGAAAGCGCAGTGTGGGACTATGGAAGATGTGCCCCAACGGCGGGGAGAGGGGCCGTGACGACCTCCAGGCTGACAGAAGGGGGCAAGGCACACAGAAGCAATGTGAAAGCATTGGTTGGGGCTCTGAGTATGCAGGCTACCAAGAATCCCGTAGCACTGTCAAATGTAAGTTTTAACTTTACTTTAGATTTTACATTCGACATCACAGCATGCTTATGTCTGCTTTAAAAAAAAGTGTCTAACCTTTATCTTGTTAAACTTGTTGACTGATAAATTGGTACATCCTTATAAATAAAAGAAATACACTTAATGCTGCGGATATCGCTGTACTGCAGAGTTTTATATAGTAGTCAGTTTTGTTCTTTTTTCATATGAAAACACACCTCTGAAGAATTTCACTGTTGGGGTAAAACTGACATCCATGAATTAAATCCAAGCTCCTAACTTTCAAGTTTATCCAATGTATTCAACCATCCAAAAATCTGTAGCATGTACTCCATAAAACAGTTACATTTTTCAGTCAAAGTCATTGCTACAATGGATTTATGTGCTTCTAATAATAAGCTCCAAACTGTCATTCAAGAACAAGTCTGGGAAATGCTGGAAATCCATTGGCCAGCTTTACTGGTCACTGGGCAGCGCTGCCAACTAATGGCAGAAGTGACTTACCATTCATGAAAAAATAGTAATCGTGTCAATGCCCCTGTGCTGGAAGTGTATTTTATAACCCTGTTTCCAAAAAACACAAAAAAACTGGAACATAGGTCACAAAAGAACAGAACTCCTCCCCCCACAAAACTTCAAAAAACATAACATAACATAGAAACCTCAACAATTTCAGAAAATCTCAGCCAATGTAGGAGTTTTATCCTTGCATGATTTCATCATCTGCGGTATAAACTGCCATAAGTAAAAGACTCAGATAATCTGGAGAAATCTACATACTTCTAAAATCAAAGTGAACACATTTTTGCATCCACAAATAAAAGTTCAAGCTCTACCACGCAAACATAAATTGACCATGAACTGGTATTCATGTAGAGGTTTTACACTCTAACTGACCACTTAATGTATCTACTGGACTGTATGAATACATGAATGTCTTCAAGGGAAATCTGTAGATGGATGTTTCAGGGGTTGTTGTGGCTCAGGAGGTAGAGCAGGTCATCTACTAATTGAAAGGTTGATGGTTCATAAGTATGGATGCTTTGTTATCCTTGGCATGATCACAGTGTGAATGTGTGTGTAAATCTTAGATAGAAAGCAGTTAGATGAAGAAAAAGGTACTGTGTGAATGGGTGAATGAGAAATGCTGTACAAAGCACTTTTAGTGCTCAAATAGAGTAGAAAAGCACTATCTAAGAACAGGTTTATTTACCTTCAGATCAGGGAATGATCAGCTGTATCCCCTGAGTCACATCAACCAGTAAAACAAACACACAAAAAATATATTAATATGTATAAACAAGACTGAGAAACACAGCTGCCTTTTCTGGGAATGATCTTACATGAGATAGATAGAGTCATGGACAGTCTGTCCAGCAGGCTATAGACAAGATCCATCCAGCTCAGTTCCAAAGCATCTGTGATGGTATAGGGATGGAGTAGTACACAAGGCACTGGCAAAGTGCAGAATGTCTGGATACTTGCATATGCTGCCATCAGGGCAGCGTTTGCTTCTGGGAAGGTTTTGTCTTTTTCAGCAAGACAATGCCAAACCACATTCTGCACATAATTACAATTCTGCAAGTATAGCAGCAGTTCTCCAGAGGAAAAGAGTCCTGAGCGTTCCTGCCTTCACACACACACATAAAAAAACTGAAACAAGACAAACCAGCTCTGAACCGCTGTGAAGCTGAAATCCTATATTTACTTTCAAAAGTTATACTCCACAGTTCAAAAATCCTTCAGTGTTTCAGAAGAAAACGTGGCAGCCTCTATGTTCTGTGTTGTTTTTGCACTAGATTTTTTTATTTTTTTTTTTTAGAAACCGTGGGTACATTTTGAATAAATTAGTAAATTGGTTTTATGGTGCCTTCAAAAATTCAGACATATAATAAAACTATCCTTTAAAAACTATTATTGCCATTTAGTTTTTCATGTGTATATTTGACTCTTTTACATCACAGTGCCAGAAATATGACACAACTTTTTCTTCTTGTCCTTCAAGTGCAGTTTAACATGATGCGAGCATGTAACCTGATAGCGACAGTGGCCCTGACTGCAGGTCAGCTGATCTTCCTTCTAGGCCTGATGAAGTTGCCCTTCATCTCACACGAATCCCAGTGGTGGGAAGAAGCCATCGCTGCACTTTTCCAACTAACCAGTAAGTACCAGCATCCCCTCTTTTTAAGTGTTTTGCCATTTGCAAAGATTTAACCAAACCCAAAATTTACATATCCATGTATACAAATGCTACAGACCAAAGTTCACACGGTGTCTGGCCGAGTGCCATAAATTTGGGCTGTAATCACAGCTGGACCTGGACTGGGCAACTTTCCAATACTGAAGATCAACTTCTAAGCCTCAAATGCTGCAGGAAGTTACTGTGAAAAACTTAAGACACTAGCAAATCTCATCCTTTAGGTCTACCTAAGAAAAAGTAAACCCTAATTTAAAAAAAATAATGCATCATAGACCATATTTTTACTAAATGTGGATACTCATCCATATTTAAATGAAAAGTGGTCACAATAGCGGAAACAAAATCTGACTTGATAAGACTCTCCATCAATTCAGTCAAAATTTCTCAAACTTTACATGTTTAAACCACAGACTTATTAAAACGAGAGGAAGATAGAATCTGTACTATCCTCAGGATTAACTGCAATTGGAATTAACTAGCATCTATCCATTGTCGATCCCTCCATCCATCCATCTATCCATCCACCACTATCGACATTAAGTGTCCCCTAGTATTGACTTGTCCCGGTGCCCCTGCTGACAAAGTGTGCTGTGCGCTGCGGTCACTCAGCTGCTTGGTTTCTGAGCAGCATGAAGGGGGTCTGCTGTGGGTTTAAATTTAGTCCTAGTCCAAAATCCATGGACCAAAGCTGCAGTGAGCCAGGGAGCGACTGTCGGGCGCCAGGATATCCCTGCTCAGGACGAGGAAATGTCTGTAACTACCTGTTATGCAAACCCCTGAGCTGAAGAAGGAAAAAGAGGGGAGGGGGGAATTAACGGGAAAGACAGTTTTCGACGGGGACTGTGTGTTTGTGTGTGCACTGGCAGGAGGGAATATGTGCATATATGCTTGTGTATGTTAAGAGTGTGTTGTGGCGTGATTGTCTGTTTATAGTGAGGTTCGGTGAAGAAATGTCCTTCGGTACTTATGACAGCAGGGTGGGACTTGCCTCACTCTAGATACACTGGCCTAGCTTTTATGTCTGTTTACAAAGTGTCTAAGAGTAGTTGCAAGTAAAGAATCTCCTCTTTATCTTTAGTCTATTTAGGACAAATTCCAGCGGGGCTGATGGCTTTTATCTAAAGACCTTGGTGAGAGGATTGAGGCCCACCCAGTGTTACTGCATTTTCCTATATTAGACAACAACACGAGGAACACCTCAGTGGCCAAGAGCTCATCTCACAAAAAAACGATTACCAAAGGCAGCAGCATAATAGATTTGGCATTCTAAAAAGAAATTTACAGCACACACCTACTTCCCTGACATTAAAAAAAATAACACTCTCTGGAAAAATCTGATCTTCCAATTTTACTCTTCTGACACAAAAAGGTTATTATCAAAATGTAATCTTGACCTTAGAAGTTTATCAGTTCATAGTCGTTCATAGGACACGACACAAGAAAAAAAAATCAGATGACAAGTGTCGCTTGTATATACTGAGCTCCTTTGTTTTCTTAAAGACAGATTGCTCCAGAGAACATCTTTAACACATGGACGTCAGATCCAACTACCAAAACTAAGAAAAAAAAAGACTAAACATTAGAATTTTGACGACTGGAGCTGAAGTTAACTTGGTACTTCCAGCTGATAGAAGTCTTCTGTTTAAGTTTATTACATACATAAAAATAAACTCAACAACTGCTTCACTTATATTATTTTCTTCATCATTTCATATTATTCACTTCATATTATTTTCTGATGTTTTTAAAATACACTCCCATATCCACATAAACGTAACACGTGTATCAAAGCAACTATCCACTAATATTTGCTACGTGAAAACTCTGTGACATGCAATAAATATGTCTTAAAGGCAGAACAGCATTATTTTAACAGATCAATCCAGACCAAACAGACCTATCTGTTCTAGGCTAGGCAGATGTTTTCACATATTAGAAAATGATATGACTTCCAAATATTATCCTATGAAATATAAATTCAATATAAAAAAAAAAGGCACATTTCTTTAAGCCTTTTCTTGTATGGATAACAGCAAGATGTTTCTCAAGGTCACAAACAAGGCTTGTTCTTTAGACAAACTAGAAGTCTAAAGCTCCAGTCACACCGGCCTAAAGACTTGTCAGCAACCCCCAAGTACCCACCAGTCACTTGGGAAAAATGTGTATTTCCTGAATACGGCATAGATGTGTCACTAGATGAGAGTAAACTTTGATCTAATGGGTGGGGTAGTTGCACATGTAAGTCAAGAGTCATTAGATATAAGTCAGTAACATTAATCCTACACCATCCTAAATACATCCAATGTTTATTGTATTACAGCACTATGAAAAAAAAAACTTGGGCCACCTCTTATTTCAAGCCAGGCTTTCTGGTCATTTATTAAAGTGGTCTTCAGCAATAGTTCTCCATGCTTTCTGAAGCTGAAGTTTTTCTTCAGACATTGTCTGCCTTGCTCTCATTTTTACTTCAGTTCTTGCACCAGACCATTTTGTTTGATTGTTTAACGGGCATAAAATAATACTTTTGCACTAATAGGGTGATTCTCAAAGTGCTAAAGGCTTAAAACTTGGCGTATTTTAGCATGGTGAGTCTTTAAAGATTTGTGGAAACTGGACAAACAGAAGACAAAAGAAGAAGAAGTGGCCCATCGACAGCAGATGAACAGCATCTGGAAATCATGGTCTGAACAGATAAAAGAAAAACTTTCAGAAAAGACCTGAAACAGGACCATGAGAATTGCATCTGGCCCTTCAGATGATCCATCTACTGTTTACTGAAGCCTCATGAACAGCAGTGACACCTCAATGGTGTCAGTGGAAGGGAAGGAAGGGAAAGGAATAAATTGATGGCTTTTGCCAAAATACACAAGAACTGAGCTGGAAATCAGTAGAAACAGGTCTGATAGAGTGATGTATCCAAAATTTAAATTTTGGGTCGTTAGAATAGGCTCCAGCCCCCCACAACTCTAATAAGGATAAGCAGAAGAGAATGATGATGGATGGATGGATGGGTTTAAATTTCCATCTGCTAAACACGGTGGAGGATCTCTCATGGTTTGTGGCTACATTTCACCACTGGTGTTGAAGATCTTGTAAAAAATGATGGAAATGCACACAGAAAAGTCCCATTTTGATCCATCATACAATACCATCTGGAAAGCAAATTCTGTTTTTACCTTATATACTGCATTTCCATGTATATTGGTACGTGGTTCAATAAATAACTGCACCTATTTCCATCGGAAAATATAAAGAAACGATGGTGGCTCAACACTTTTGCACAGCACGTTAATCTGGGCCACAGCGGTAGCCCAACTAAACGAACAACAGACTAACAGTGCCATCCCTAAAACCACAAGAGTAACATGAATAATAAAAATGCCACCCATTTTGGAGCATTTTTGGAGGTTTGGACAGTTGGACAAATAAACAATTAATCAATTCTAAAAATAACCATCAGATTCAATAATAATGAAGTGACTGAGCCATAATTCCTGGAAATAAAGGCTGAAAAATCCCAAAGAAGACCAAATCATCTGAGTGTAGATAGTTATGCAGGCCTCTACCATTCATTCATTCCCCACTCCCATTTCAGCCCTCCCCCACTGAGTCACTGAATGGGGCTCACTTCTGAATGAATGGAGGTATTTTTGCCCATCGCTCCCTTTCACTGGAATGTTTTCATTTTCAGACGTGCCAAAATGCTTTACAACTGCAAGTAGAGTGTGAGTGTGTGGAATAACAATATTAAGCTGCATAGAGCCATATCTCAGCAACACTGGCTGGTCCAGACTGAAAGCACAATAGTGGTCTTTTCACCCCGTGAGACAACTCTGGAATGTGTTTTCTGAATGGACATGGCTCTAACGTGACAAATGTCAACACTGCAGATCACATCCCACTAAGAAGCGGGTGATTAGTGAATTTGTACGATCCGTTCACTGATTTTAAACCTGGCTCCAAAATAAGTCACATTTGTGTCTTAAAGTCTGTGGCTCAATAGATTCCTGGTGAGAAGCAAGACATCATGACAACTTCAGTAGGTCAAAACTAGCTAAAAGGAAAATGCAGGGCCAAAGGAATTTCCAAGAACCAGTCACATAGCAGCAAGACTCATTAAGATTTTCTCTGTGACAGATTGTGTCAGATGTCCAGTAAATGTATTAACCTCGGAGCTCAGGGTGTGGCAAGGAGGCGAGGAAGGAAGGATGGAAAGAGGAAGCAGGGGAAGGAAGCTTGAGAGATAAGTCCCTGCCAGAAAAGAGGTTCACACAGCCCACCCTGGCTGGAAGCTGGACAGGAGATTATTCATTTTCTTGGATAAGGAGCCAGACAGGTTAAACATGAACAGACATGAGCAAACAGTTACATTCTTACATACACAGTGTAGTGGACACATATTGATATACAGACACAATTATCCACATCCTCACTTAAAACAATGACAACCATCTTACAGTGGAGGTAGAGAAAGAAATATAAATGAACTTCCCTCATTGGTGCCACTGACTGCTTCAGGAAACCGAATGATTCATATCCTAATGCACTAACATCCCTATTTCCAGTGATTATTTTTGGTCCCTGTATTTATACCACTGTGGATGAGGCAGGTTTTTTAGACATGTAGCATTGTTGAACTATATAATGGCTCCAGAGCACACTTGAAGGCATTGAATGAGACACACTGTACCTAACTGTAAAGAAGTAGGACAACAGCGGCCATGGAGACAGTGAAAAATGTTGATACAACCAAATAAAGATCAAAGGAACAGCATGAAACTAAAGACTAAGGCTTTATAACTTCGCATGCAAGCAGGAATTCCTCCTGTGAATCAAAGAAAGCAGGAGATAAAACATCTCAAAGGCGTTTCCAAGCCTGTATTCATGCTCTGATATTTTTCTGCTATTGAGAACTTTAATCTTGAGATTTCTGAAGTTCTTCCTCAGAGGAAACAGATTTTCCAAATCAAAGGCTGCGCACATAGCTCTGGCCTTCCTGAGCAATACAGTGACTACAGTGATGGGGTCTAATTGTCAGTATGTGGGATTTTAAAAGCCACAGAGAAACTTCAGGTGTACATTAGGCCAAGCAGTCTCTTTCACTTGGGCTTCTAAATATCAAAGGTAAAAAACAAAAATCGTAATTGTTGTTTTTCTTGGGTTGGCCAGTTCCAGTGAAAGGAAATCTTAATGCTTCAGCTTACCAATACATTTCCAAATTTGAGAGAATGGGATTCTTCTACCACTGCAGGTTTCATTTTTATTAACTGTTGTAACTAAAATGTCTTAAAACTATCCCAGAGACTGTCAAAAGTCTCATCTGGTACAACACAATATTGCCACCTCGATCACCTGGTTTTAATGTGCACAGGAGTTGCTAGCATTCCTGTAAACGCTTCATTTCACCAACACAGTGTTTGCACTCTGAGTCTCTCAGTAATTATGTCAAGATGAAACATGACCTTGTCTGTTTTTCCAGTGTGAAACAAGATGCAGCTTAAATAGAAGAGCACCCCAAAATTTAAAATAAGAAAAAGCACATACTGTATTTCACTGGATCCTGATATTGGTAAATAACAGCTGACTGATTTTTCTCTCTCTGCTCCCATGCAGGTTTTGTTCTGGTTATTGGACTTGTGACCTTCTATAAGATCGGGCCCAACACCCACCTTTCCTACTCCTGCTATATGGACATAGCAGCTTGCCTGCTGGCCACTATGGCTGCGGCTATGCTCATCTGGAACATTTTACACCGCCGTGATGACTGCCTTGCACCTCGAGTTATAATCATCAGTCCCTCACTAGCGTCACCTTTTCACCCACGTCTGGACAATGACTATGTGGAGTCGCCTTGTTGAACTCAGGAGATCTCACATGACACGCCAGTGACAAGACCCTTCATGTTTAACTCCAGCTACGTGACAGTAATGCGATTCTCAAAAGAAGACGACGCTCCCACAACAGCTGGACTAACATACCCTTGCAATTGTATTCTATTTCTCCCATTCCAACAATAGAGATATGCTAAATATTTTGCTATTTAGTGCACAGTTTTCACATTTTTAACTAAAGTTAACGTATAAAGCAGCCCTAAAGTTCCAGGGAAATTCAAATCCTGCATGATTCAATCGTGTATTCAAGCCAGAGTAATCTGTTAAGTAAAGAATTTGGATTAGGACTGTCTTTCATAAAACATAATTCATATGAAAAGATCAAGCTGGAACTTGACATATTTTATTAATGGTGCATTTATGAAATGGTCTCCTGCACAATCATAAATTTGAGAAAATGAAAGATGTTGAAATTATAATACTAGAATACCTCATATTTGTGTTCACTAGTTTAAAGTTTATTAAAAAATGTTATGCACATAATAATTATATATGTTACATGTAGGGAACATGCCAGGATAAAAGCTGAAGAGTCTTCAGTTAGCTTTTGGACCGTGCTTTGCCAAATCAGTGACAATATTTAATTTTTTTTTTATAGCCAGTGAGAGATGGCATTTTGAACAAATGAAAGAAGAACACGAGGATATATTATAATGTTCCAAGAATACTTTGAAGCAAGAAAATTTAAAAAAGATAAAAGACAAATAACCCACTAAACAATGTGTATGGATAATTGTGGATTAGTTTTTTTTCCAATTGTTAGTAGCTATTTTGCCGATGTACTGCAACTTGTTCAGTTAAGTTCATTTTTCATGATGCTTCCTTTATGATTCTCTCCTTGCTTTGGTACATACTCGATACCTAAATTAATATAATATATATAAAAAATAATACCATAGCGCTATCATAAGTAGTAGTAATGACCATATCATATTTCTGCAAAAAACTCCAGGTTATTTGTGGGACTTCCACATTAAAATAATAATATACCATGTATATCATGTAAATTCAATAAATTTATTGGTAAGTATAATCAAGCAGTGGTTGTTGTCTTTGCTGCTTGGTGCCCAACATCATGACAAAGGCTCATTCATTACAAGTTTATTTTAATGAATTACCATTTTTCTAGTGACTTTAACCATTTATCAACTGGAAATTCTTTATCAGCAGTTGTCTTCTCATAACATTTAACCAGAAATTACATTAAAAGGGGAAGTGGGACAGAAATCTGTTGAAGAAAAACTAAAGATGACAGTTGTCCTGCCCATGCTCCCAAAGAGCTGATTAATTATCTTAATGTGAAACACATTAGCCAATCATGTCACTGTGTTGAGAGAAAAAAAAAAAACAATTTCGGGGCAAAGTCAACAAACTTTTGCATTTCTTTTTTAAATTGGATTTGCCTGCTGATTCTTTACAGGATTTTTATTTTTATTCCTCTGTATTCCTCAATATTTGATCCAAGATGGCTGCTTCCAAAACAGATTTGATTTAAAGAGGACATGAAACGCTTCACATTTAAAAGGCTAATTTACGTCACTGAGCCCTGCTCTCAAAAACTGACATAGAACACTGTCTGTGAAGCTGGATTTAAGAAATAAGTGTTTAAAGTCAAAGTTTTAAAAACATGTTTAGCGTCATCTTCTGTTAGTAAGGAATGTGGTTGGTTGGTTGCAGCAAATAGCCCTATATTAGTTTATGTTAGCTAACTAGTGACAGAATCGATAACTCGGAGGAAAATAAGGAGACTAAAACTAAAAACCAGTTTAAGGGATCACTTTTGTGCTGCTCCTGGCTGAAAAAATGTGTTTTATGTTAAGAAACTGTCTCTTTAGTAGTAAGTGGCTGTTTGCTGTTTGGCTAACTGCACTCAAAAGGGAAAATCCAGCAGTTAGCTGTAATGTTTGATTTTGTAAAGCAGCGGTCCCCAACCTTTTTTGCGCCACGGACCGGTTTATGCCCGACAATATTTTCACGGACCGGCCTTTAAGGTGTCGCGGATAAATACAACAAAATAAAACTAGTACCGGTACCGAAAAAAAAGAAGATTTATTCATAACACATGTGAAAAGACCAAGGAAAAAAGTTAACGATAAAAACGATAACAAAATAACGCTGAAAACCGATAAAAACCCTGAAAACCATACATTTCACACCTGAGCCTCAACTCTCGCGGCCCGGTACCAAACGACTCACGGACCGGTACCGGTCCGAGGCCCAGGGGTTGGGGACCGCTGTTGTAAAGCACTTTATGAATAAGGACTGTGTGGAGGAGAGCTTGTTTGAGTCATCAGACCAACATGCTGTGAAAAAGTGTGGGTTTTTGTTTTTGCACAGTTGTGACACCTACATGTTTCAGGTCATCAAACAAATTTTAAATCTAGAAAAAGATTTCAGTGATGGTTTCATTTATTAAGGTAAAAAAAAATATCCAAACCTTCCTGGCTCTGTGTGCCTTCCTTGTTAATCATGAATGAACTATTTCACTACCCACACCCAGACCTGATTACTGCCAGGCCTGCTGGATCAAGAAATCACTTAAACAGAGCATGTCTGACAAAGTCAAATATGTTAATAAATCTAAAAGCAACACATCATGTCACAATCTAAGGAAACAGCTGAGAAACAAAGTAATTGACATCTATCATTCTGGAACAGGTTACAAAGACATTTTATAAGGCTCTTGCACTCCAGTGAACCACAGTGAGAGCCATTATCCTGTCGTCCTTCTCTCACCCCAACCGGTCGCAGCAGATGGCCGCCCCTCCCTGAGCCTGGTTCTGCCAGAGGTTTCTTCCTGTTAAAAGGGAGTTTTTCCTTCCCACTGTCGCCAAAGTGCTTGCTCATAGGGGGTCATATGATTGTTGGGTTTTTCTCTGTATCTATAAAGTGCCTTGAGGTGACTTTTGTTGTGATTTGGTGCTATATAAATACAATTGAATTGAATTGAATTATCCACAAATGGAGAAAACTTGAAACAGAGGTGAACCTTCCCAGCAGCGGCTGGTATGCCAAAATTACGACTCATCCAGGAGGTCACAAAGGAACCCAGAACAACATCTAAAAAACTGCGAGGGTCACTTGCTTTGGTTAAGGTCAGAGTTCATTATTCAACAATAAGAAAGAGACTGCTGACGTAAAACTAACACAAAGAATCTCATACTAATAGTCAAATATGGAGGTGGTAGTGTGACGATAGTACCATGCTCTCGACCAGATAATCCAGAAGGAGAATGTCCGTCATCAGTTCATCACACAAAAATCAAGCTCACTCTGGTAATGCAGCAGGACAATGATCCAAAACACACCAGCAAGTCCTGGTGCGTCACTCCTCTAAACAGCTCACAAAAATCAAAATGAAGGTTTTGGCCTAGTCAAACTTAAATCTAATTGAGATGCTTTAGCCTGACCTTAAACAGGCTGTTCATGGTTGAAAAGCCTCCAATATGAATTAAAAATAGTTTTGCAAAGAGTGGGCCAAAATTCCTCCCCAGCGATGTGAAGCACTCTTGCCAGTTTCTCCAAATGCCCGATTGCAGTTCTTGCTGCCAAGGGTGGCACAGTTATTAGGTTTAGGGGGAAATTACCTCTTCACAGGTCATCGGGTAAGTTTGGAAAGTTTTTGTCCCTTAAAATATTAAACCACCATTTTAAAGCAGCATTTTATATTTACTCAGGTTATCTTTGTCTAATGAATGAACTAAAACATGTAATTGTGACAAATATAGAAAAAACTAAGAATAAGGGGGGGGGGGCACTTTCTCATAGTACTATACGCGTACAGCTGCATCACAGCTGTTGAACCCCGAAACCATGTCCAGCAGTTATATCTCAGTAAATCCAAAACAACCTAGTCTCAGAGTAACTTCCAGTTGTACTATTATAATAAGGAACTTGACTCTACCCTGAAGCTTTAAAGGATGGTACAAAAAGTACTGAATGACGATATCAGTTCCTTGGAGAATGAAAACCTCACAGGGAAGAACAACTAAAATTAGCTCATTCTTTCCAGTGACAACTGGCTTAAATGGGGGTCATGAGGGTCAAATGTATCACACCAGTCTCAGCCTGAACACCTTCTTGAGTCATTTAATTCCAAGGAAAGTTTAGCTCTGAAGAGTAAATTCAAAAGAAAAAGACTGTAACAGACTGCTTGCATAAGTGTGGGAAGATAATCTTGTAGCAGCATGTCACTTAAAAGTCAAGGACAATGTGAATGAGAGGAAGCAGCACAGTGTGCACTGAGTAAGACATCCCAACCTGGATGTGACACACTGCTTTTAACGGCAGGAGGAACTTTGATACTGACAACATCACCTTCAAAGTGTGTTACATGTTTTATATCTCATCCATGGATACTGTGGGTTTCATTATCAGAGGGAGGAAGGGCCTTTTATAGTGCACATTGATGCAGCTGTGACTCAGGTGATCTCACCTTTTAATGCACACATGTCAAACAGGCATATTGCCTCTAGTGTTTCCACCAGATATTTCCTCAAAATAAATCTACTACATCTGAATGAATTCTGGTTCACGAGCTAGAGTCAGATTTAAATATGAGACCCTTTGTTGATTCAGACCTGCATCATAGAGACAAGTCCCTGAAGATACAGGTTAGTACTGCAGGAAATGCATAATTCTGTGGGTGGAGATATGCGGGAATCATACACAATACAAATCTTCAAAAAAAAAATATGCGCAGCAGTAAAAATAGCCTTCAATGAGGAACCAAGTAAACCTGTCACCATGCCTATTAAACAGTTTGGAATATCCGGCCAATGGTGTAAGCCGTTTTCCCATTTGTTTGTTTTTATGCTATTTTCCCATTTGGGTCATGTTTGTACGTGCGAAAGCAACGCTACAGCAGAATTGTTCCCTGGATCACGTACTCCCCTAAAGATAATATCAGATCATCGCTGATATCACATAAATTTCTCAAAGACGCACACACACTTGCAGGAACTAACACACACATCCTTTTAGTGACCTGATTTAATGTTTGTAAGAATGGAAAAGGGGCACTCGCTTTGGACCAAACTGGCAGGGGGACCTCGAACGTGTGTGTGTGTGTGAGATTTAATGTTTAGAAAAGTTCATCCCCTCAGAACACACCCGCACACTAACAGAAACAGTCACACATATACACACTGAAGAGTTCCTTCCCTCAACAGAGACACACAAAAAACCCTTAATCATGTCCTGTGTTTTTAATCTAATTCATGTACAGTGAGTTTGCTCATTTTAAAGGATCCATATAGATTTCAAATTGAAAGATCATTGGTGTGTCATCACTTTTCGTTGCCAGGTGTTTAATTACAAAGGCTCTCATTGCTTAGGACTAACAATATTAATGATGGACGTCGTTTCTGGGACTGAAAAATTAAGGTTAACATACTTTAAACCTCTATTCATTGTAATTGTCAGCAAGGACCAACGATAGAAACCCAATTGAAAAAAACATTTTTCAAGCCAAATTTCAGGTTAAGTATCTCAAAAGTAACTCAAACTTCTGAATAAATAGAGTAAATTTTAGTTACTGAGTCAGAATTTTCAAATAATTTTGATATGCTCCCGTAGTTCCTGTGGACATCAATAACTACTCTGCTTTTTCCAACTCAGGTCATAATGAATAAAACATTAAGCTCATTTTGTAAATTATACTTATCATTAGAGTGAGAAAGAAAGATTGTCCTGTGCGTGCTCATTGGCCAATGACTTGACGATCACAAGTTGTTAACGAATGAGAGTGCGGTGTGCTTGACAGTCAGATCCACCTCTCAGCTGTCATGTAAGGTTATAAAACACCAAAATGGTGACGATGAAAACTCTCAGCTCATAACCAGGCGGCACCTACCAACAGGTAATGACACAGACACCTACATCCATCCTTTATACCGTGTATGTGTTTTAGAGGCAAGACAATATTGAAAATATTGAAAAAGCAGGGACAGTTTCTTCATGAGACTTTAAGAGAGCATAGCACACTAAAGGTTACAGAGCTATTGTACGAGTTTGACCTTAACAGTCAAAGGTGCTGAGTAAAATGAGATAAAATGAAAATCAACAGTTTGTTGCAGCTCTCCCACTGCAGAGCATTGGAAAGCATTCCAAGAACTGTCAAGGTTGTGTTAACAATGCTACCCCCTGTGTGCTGTGTGCTTTGTCTTTGAACTAAAGCCCCTGTGGAAACAATTAGTGGATTGGTGGGGATGTGATGACGGTTATCAAACAGAAGCAAATACCATGCTCCATGCCTCCTCTATTAGCAAATACCACTGAGCAGACACATGCATCTGTGATGTAAACATACCTCTTGATGAGCTTTATAGACTTAAAGGCTTCATCCATGTCACCGATAGTCAGGTAGAAGCTGAAGTTGAGCATGGCGTCACGAGTGGCCTTCTCACAGTTCTCCAGACCTACAAAGTCTCTAAGAGCTTTCCGGGACACCATATGAGGGACCTGGGAGGGTGTCCCTGTCGTTGGCTGGGTTTGGTATGACGATGCCGAAACCTCTATTAACCCTTGATCCTTCTCACCTGGCTGGTAAAAATATGTAGCAGTAAGATCAGCACCCACATGATTCAGACCCACTCGTAATAAGCATGTTGTGAAGTGAGAACTTAAAAATAAAATAAATGTGAAATACAAAGGGGAACAATGAGCACTAGAGACTGAGTAGGAGGGATCACAAAACATGTCTACTTATTAAGTGGTTAGTAGCTGTGCACAATTAGAGTTGTAGATATTCCACAGATGCACTTGTGCTGGCTGGAGTTTTCATGTTTTCTTATATGGAACGCAAGGCACACACAATCACAGCACAACAAAGAACACTGAGGCTTTCTGAACGAACCGTACAGAGCAGACACTTACTTCAGGCAGAAATACATCACCCCTCCGAAATAATAGCTGGGGGTGTATTGGACCAAACACAGAGTTGCACATAAGAATAATGACAAGCATAAATAAAAAGACACATGATACATGACACAAAAAAATTAAGCAACAGATTTATATGTGGATCACCCCGGCTAAATGGAGAACACACACAGGCAGCGTGCTCTCAGTCCTCACCTTGCAGCTATAATAATAGTAGGGCACATCCAGAGCGAGGAGCGCCTGCATGCCTGGAGGTCTAGGGGAGCAGTCCTGCAGGAGGAGCCCATGCTCCTGTGTGCAGAAGAGGGTCACCACCAACACATCCACCTAAGTGAAAGGAAGCCATCATACTTTTTAACTACCCCTTAGTTATTACTATATTACAGTGTTTAGGAGTGGTCTTTACCATATCCAAGGAACTATTTAATATGGATTCAGAGCTGACTGGCACAGTCTCGCAGACAAAAAGACGAGGTTCACTCTCATCCCAGAAATGAGACACAGGAGAGCGACCGCTGAGCGACCACTGCTGCCTGGAAAACAGAACAGAGTGAGCACAGTATGTAATCAAAGGGGGAAAAAGGTAATATGCACGAACACAATAAAAACAGACGAAAGCTACTTTGGTTACTTTTCACTTTCTTCTTGCTGTGAGATACCACTAGAAGGTCTGCCAGTGAAGAAGTCAAAGTGTGTCACAGTGTCCATCTCAACATCATAAAAGTACACTTTGTGATCAGGTCGCCCATTCACCTGAGAGGAAATAATCTCGCACAGTTCATTTAAGTTAAATATGCACAGTTTGATATAAAGACATTACATTTCCAATATGAAATAGAAGCAAGGTTTGATGTGCTCACAGTACACTCACCTGAGAGATTAGGATGCTGACTTGGCTCCCATTAGCATTACATTTAACTGACCTTAGTGCTCCCAGATTGGGAATCTGGTCAGCTAGGTTCTTGGTGCTGCAGTGAGCTTTGGCATCTCTATAAGGACAGAGAACATGTTGATAAAGACTCAATAAAAAAAGCACAGAGGCTTCTTTTTAAATTGTTTTAACCAGGATAACATCCACGTAAATGACAACCTTCTGGAGAGGTCGAACACTCTGATGTTTGCCGTGTCTGTGCCCACCACCAGATAGGACTGGCGCACATTGAGTAGTACAGGGTTTCCCTCTGCCTTGGAGAAGGTTAAAAGCTGCTTCACTGTGCCCTGAAAGCAATACCCAAGATCCAAATATGTTTACATTCTTTAAAATCCACTCTGACTTAACGTCAGCTGATATGCTGTCTCATATTTGTGTTTATATAAATATATGAGGCAAACAGACCTGAGGTGTGCGGATTTGTACCCGGTTTGGTTCTACAGTGTAAAGATTCTCGCCGTGTACAGCCACCACGTGCGAATCACAAGGAAATGATCCTGGGAATTAGAAAGACGTAAGGCAGAGAAAGCAGATGTGGTGAAATTAAAGGTGGAAACCGTGCTGTTTACACTGTTTTTTCAGTGAGTGCTGTACCTGTATTGCGCAGACTCGTCCCTGAAAGCTCATACACAGTGACCTGCTTGCCATTCCAGACCGTCACTGAGTCCTGACAGTGTGACAAAAAGAAAATCATGTTGACATGACAGCAGTTTAAACTTCTGCTTGTCACCAACAGGAATACTTTGTGAAAGCCTTCATCTCTACCCTTACCTTAGTAACACACACCCCTCTGACATGTATGTCAGACTGCAGAGAAAAGTGCAGACCTGTGTGGAACTGAGTGATGTTGAGCTGTGTTGGGGAAAGCTGCACTGCTGCCACCTGGTGGCTGAAGTGGGCTGACATCACATGCTCACAGAGGATCAGAACTGTGTTTGAATTGTTTGCCGCCAGGAGATTCAGGTTGGAGCCCCACTGAAGGAGAGATCAAAGTGGAATTTCTAAACAGAACACTACAGATGGTTTGTGACATAATCATTAAAAAAATTATGTAATGTAATCGAAACACCCCTAACCCATGCATGTTTGGATTGTGGGAGGAAGCCAGAGTATCTGTTCAGAGTACTGTACGGGTTAGTTTAACTGATGACTCTTCATTGGCATGACATCTGGGATAGACCTGGAGTGGTAGAAGATGGATGGAACGAAAGTAATGTACTAATGCTGGTCAAGACATTACCTGTAGCTGAGTGACATTTCCTCCAATTTCTGTTGGTGTCTGCAGTTTCCACTGGGGCTTAGTGTCACCTCTACTGCTACCCGACTGCACCACCATCCTCCACATTGCTATGCGTCCATTGGTGGTGCCAGCTGCTAGGATTTCTGAGTGTTGCACAATTTTTAAAAAAGCAACGAGTTTTTTTTTTTAAACTATGCATTTGGAAACATTCAGGAATATGGTGATGGGAAAGAAAAAGCTTCTTTTCATTTACAATTCTGTGCAAACTTTTACCTTTGCCTGCACAGTATGAAACACAGTTGATCATCTCTCCCCTCTCATATCCCAGAGTCTCATCAAGAGACAAAACATAGTTGTCATCTCTTTCCAGATCCCACAGCCTAAAATATTCAACAGGGACATTATTACTCAAGTTTGAAATTTACATGTTTTTTTTCTCAGTGTGTGTATACTGACCTGATGACCTGCTCCCCGGATGCAGTGATGAGGAGGCCATCTTCTGTCCACACAACGTCTACATTCTGCCCGGATTTGCTGCTCAACTTACCCTGTCACAAAAAAAGTCACGCATTACTCCACACTGATCTTTAGTCCTGGCACAGAATATAAAAAGGGCACACATATTCAAGTATAGTAATAATTAAAGTAACTGAGATTGATCATTCATGTTGATATTACTGGTTAATACAGGGAGTGCAGAATTATTAGGCAAATGAGTATTTTGTCCACTTCATCCTCTTCATGCATGTTGTCTTACTCCAAGCTGTATAGGCTCGAAAGCCTACTACCAATTAAGCATATTAGGTGATGTGCATCTCTGTAATGAGAAGGGGTGTGGTCTAATGACATCAACACCCTATATCAGGTGTGCATAATTATTAGGCAACTTCCTTTCCTTTGGCAAAATGGGTCAAAAGAAGGACTTGACAGGCTCAGAAAAGTCAAAAATAGTGAGATATCTTGCAGAGGGATGCAGCAGTCTCAAAATTGCAAAGCTTCTGAAGCGTGATCATCGAACAATCAAGCGTTTCATTCAAAATAGTCAACAGGGTCGGAAGAAGCGTGTGGAAAAACCAAGGCGCAAAATAACTGCCCATGAACTGAGAAAAGTCAAGCGTGCAGCTGCCAAGATGCCACTTGCCACCAGTTTGGCCATATTTCAGAGCTGCAACATCACTGGAGTGTCCAAAAGCACAAGGTGTGCAATACTCAGAGACATGGCCAAGGTAAGAAAGGCTGAAAGACGACCACCACTGAACAAGACACACAAGCTGAAACGTCAAGACTGGGCCAAGAAATATCTCAAGACTGATTTTTCTAAGGTTTTATGGACTGATGAAATGAGAGTGAGTCTTGATGGGCCAGATGGATGGGCCCGTGGCTGGATTGGTAAAGGGCAGAGAGCTCCAGTCCGACTCAGACGCCAGCAAGGTGGAGGTGGTTTGGGCTGGTATCATCAAAGATGAGCTTGTGGGGCCTTTTCGGGTTGAGGATGGAGTCAAGCTCAACTCCCAGTCCTACTGCCAGTTTCTGGAAGACACCTTCTTCAAGCAGTGGTACAGGAAGAAGTCTGCATCCTTCAAGAAAAACATGATTTTCAGGACAATGCTCCATCACATGCGTCCAAGTACTCCACAGCGTGGCTGGCAAGAAAGGGTATAAAAGAAGAAAAACTAATGACATGGCCTCCTTATTCACCTGATCTGAACCCCATTGAGAACCTGTGGTCCATCATCAAATGTGAGATTTACAAGGAGGGAAAACAGTACACCTCTCTGAACAGTGTCTGGGAGGCTGTGGTTGCTGCTGCACGCAATGTTGATGGTGAACAGATCAAAACACTGACAGAATCCATGGATGGCAGGCTTTTGAGTGTCCTTGCAAAGAAAGGTGGCTATATTGGTCACTGATTTGTTTTTGTTTTGTTTTTGAATGTCAGAAATGTATATTTGTGAATGTGGAGATATTATATTGGTTTCACTGGTAAAAATAAATCATTGAAATGGGTATATATTTGTTTTTTGTTAAGTTGCCTAATAATTATGCACAGTAATAGTCACCTGCACACACAGATATCCCCCTAAAATAGCTAAAACTAAAAACAAACTAAAAACTACTTCCAAAAACATTCAGCTTTGATATTAATGAGTTTTTTGGGTTCATTGAGAACATGGTTGTTGTTCAATAATAAAATTATTCCTCAAAAATACAACTTGCCTAATAATTCTGCACTCCCTGTATATATATTTTTTTTAAATCTTTCTGTATACCTTCATAATCTCCTGTGCTCCACCCTCAGGTCCGAGAGCATACTGTGACAGCATGAGGTTCTCTGTGATCACTGCGAGGGCCTCTGTCTTCTCAATGTAGAGAAGTTTCTTGATGGAGCCCTCCACACTGAGAAGGACACTCGTCTTACAATACTCATCCACACTATGGACTTTACCTATATGCATAAGACACGGGATTAAAGATTAAATAAGTGGAATATCTGACAGCTCAAACCACAAAGTGCTCATATTTATTAAAGATCAGACTGGATTCTGGATCAATAGCAATATAGCTTGTTGTATTTTCTCCTTTCTGGAGACTCCCACAGGATTACTGCTTCACAGAGGCAAAATACACTTTTGATATAATTTTCAATAAGTCTGCTGGATTAATCAGACTTTCTAAAACCATGAATACTTTTCTCATACTGTTATTCGTAACTGTTCAAAAATAAAGCAAAGTATCATCAATGCAATTTACAGAACAAACAAATAAAATAAACAGCCTTTATACATTGAGGGCTGTGACTGCAGAAGACTGCTGGCCTCAGACAAAATTATACAAGGCAATGAAAAAACAAATTGTGTCTTAAAGAAAGTATGGTCAAATGCATTCAAAATAACAAATGATTTAATTTTCCAAACTCCAACAGAAATCACAAACTCCTACCATCTGCAGTGCAGATAAAGAATCCAAGTCCCTCCTGTGGCCCCATCTTCAGAGGTGCCCCCTTCCAGCTAAACTTGTCCAGCGCACGCTCATCTCCTCTCACAGATGCTCGAGCTAGCATTGCCACATCACTATAATAAAATACAAAAAATAGTATTTGATTTAAAAAATGTCATACTCTTCCACTTGATATGGGACTTCGAAGGCTGCTTACTCTCCAGGTGTGGACGGTCTGAAGATGCAGCAAGTTAAAGGTTTCTTGTATTCATGTTTTACAAGGTGGTTTCCATGAAGTCTCCCTCTCGCATCCACCTTCCATACTGCCAAAGCTCCAGACTGTCAATAACAATAATAACAGTAATAGTTAACAATTAATTTGCCTAGCACTTTCAAAACAGTTACAAAGTGTGTTAAAGAACACAATAAAATCTTAGTTAAAAATACGAAAGAAAAGTTCAAAGAGTTAAAACAAGAAACGGTTTGTTTTCTTTTTGCATTGAGCCAGGCTGCACGGACAGCTAAGAGTGTTTGATGTGCAGAATGCAGGCAGTGACTTGGTTCATAAGAAGTGACCAAATCTGTAACATGTAAGGCTTGTACCCATGTATCGTATACCCAAAAGGTTGTGAGGACGAGAATGATGATTTATTTCTTTGAATTTGTTATAAGTCTGGCAGCTGAGATTTAAATGAGCTGGAGGTGAAAGATGGACTTCTGGCTGAGATCCCAGTAGAAGGAATTACAATTATTCAAACACAATGAGATAAAAGGATGTATGACTTTTTTCAATGTCCACTTTAGATAAAAAAAAATACAAAAAATGACACTAAAGGTATGCTGTACACACTTTGAAAAACAAAGGTTAGGTAGTTTCCAGTCTGTGTTCACGCCATGTCAGTAACAATCTCAGGGAAGCAATTGTTGCTTCCATCAATCTGAAAAGGGTTATGAGGCCATTTTTAAACAAGTCCATCATTTTACAGTGAGTGCATACCCAGAAAAAATAAGTGATTATATCCTATTAAAACTGATCCATCATTCATGAAAACATCAGCATGTAAAAGACTTGTAATATAATAATATATGCCAGGACGTTATTGCAACAAACTCACCTCATCACCAGTTAACAAGCGGCTGCCAAAGCTGCTCCACTCCAGCAGTTTGATGGTGGTTGTATGTACACCGGGCAAGACTGTTTGATCTCCAGAGGGGTGTGTCAGCAGCACTACTTCTCCATTATCCCAGCCTACTGCTAAAACTGGCTTTGTGGGATGCCAGCGCAGCCCTGAGGGCTGGTGAGGACGAACTACATGGCAGCTCTCCACATGCTCCCCCTGAACATGAACCAGATAGGTGTGACGATTTTTGTGTGTGTCAATATGAGAGAAATGTTACATACTTTTATGTCCGAGGTTACCTGCTGCAGATACAGGTCTACTTTTCCACCGGTGGCAGGACTGCTTGAGGCCACAGCCAATATAGGAAGACTTGAGTGCCAGGTCAACTGAAAGGGTACATCACTGCTGTCAGGGGCCTCAATGCGGTGATCAAAATAGACCGCCATATCTCCCGTGTACTTCTCTATATTAAAAAAAGAGAGACAAAAGACAAAAGATGGATTCCTCTGTTTGTTAAGTTTTGGAAAAAAATTACAAGTTAGCCCTAAAATGTAGAGTCAAGTATCATTCTCTGCTTTAGGTTGCTGTGTGTTTGTTTTAGTTTTTTTGTTTAGTTTTTTTTGGAGTTGACATGGCTAGTTCATTAATGGATACATGCAAACAGTAAACAATGCAGACCTAAGTGAAGCTATAAGTTCACCGTAATACTTGACAAAACCGGCTGATACTGTAGCATTACAGGAGATAGCAGCATCACTGGAAAGACTATAAATCCAAATTAGCTTCAACTAGCAGCTAACATTAGCTAAGCCAGATAAGCTAGTCAAAGTTAGCATTTATGGCTGGCCCTCGCTAACGTTCAACGAAGTCAGTCATCTTGTCGAAACCCACCTCAGCTCACTTTCTTCTAAAGTGACGCCAACTTATCTGTAGAGACTGAAAAGGGCTTCAGACATCGACAGTTACTTCCAGTGTTGTCGCGTAGCCTCTGGTGTGAGCGTAAAGCGTCTCTCCCAGTTGCCCCTGACAACCTTACAGACTGCACAGGAGGTGGAGCGAAGAGAAACGACGGAAAAACCCGACAGTTGTCGAAGTTAATTCTAAACTGAGAGAAGCCTAATCAGGCACAAAGAGTATTAATTTCTGATGGAGCTGTCACAGGCTTTACTCATTCTAAATGAATATTGTCAGTTCTACGAAAATGTTTAGCCGAGATAACCTTGCAAAACCGAAAATGCCTTGAACTGTGTGACATTTGCATGTTTACTGTTGTCTGTTGTCATTTCGCAAACATTTCATATTTTAAAAAGCTTTTTAAATTGATCAGTGAGGTGGCTTTCATTGGTTTTAAAGGTAGCCTATTATGCTATTTTCAACCTACACATTAATATTCTTCGATCCTACAAGTTGCGTTGCATGATTCAACACACAAAATAGTCTATTAGGTTTTATCTATATTCTTCCTAATGCAGCCCATCAGCTCACCCAGCGCCTTTTGGCTCGCAAGGACTACCTGCAAGTGTGCTAATTTGAAGCTCTGTTAATGTTTAACGAGCATCAACCATTATAACAATAAACACAATTACACCTTTGCATTTTTGGATAATGTCCCATTTTATAGTAGTTTTGCCTCTGCACACGACCATAGTGGATTTTAGATCAAACAATGAAGACTTTAATTCAAGGGGTTTAACAAAAGTACTACATTAACTGATTAGGAATTTAAAAAAATGTTTGTTTTTTTGCATAGTGCTCCTTTTTTAAAGACCTAAAAGTAATTTGTCATGGTCTACAGTCAAGATGTCTCCACGAATGGAAATACAGAGGGTTTACTACAAGGTGCAAACAATTAGCAAGGACAGATTAGAGTTTGCTGCCAATAGAACCAGGTCACTAGTGTTTATTGATGATGTGACTGTACAGGGCTATGCTCTCAGCTCGTATTCAGCCAAATGCTGCAAAACTGCTCGGCCAGCAGTTGACAGTGCAAATGGATAGCACCCCAAAGCAAACTGCAAATGCAAAGAGTTTCTCAAGGCAAAGAAATGGAATATTCTTCAACTGGCCGATCAGTCACATGATCTCAACCAGGGGCGATTTTAGCCCATTTTCGGGGGTGCTTCAGCTGTTTGTGTGACACACTACTAAAAATATAAAAAGCATACAGTACTTGGTTGAGACGTAACACTTTAGAAACAAAATTATAGATAACCTCCCCCCCTCCCAAAATGGTTTGTTCCAGCTGGCCTCTCCCCTGCTCTGGCTCTGGCGCCCTTTCTGCCAGAGCGATGGTGTCTGAGACGCAGCAGAGCGGAGGTGTAAGTGCCTGGCTTAAAACAGGACATGTTGGCTGCATTTAACCTTCAGTTACTCTTTATATAGTTAGGTAGGAGTCAGACCATGTTTTTTTTTAGCTGAAAAACATTACACCCAGGTAACCTGCAGTGTTGAAAACATGTTTTCTGACGATGTTTGCTACCCTACAATCCGTCCTGCTCTGTAGTAAAATCAGGATACTTGACCGTCCTGTTGCTCCCGTTGAAATTTATACAGCCTATTTAAAATCTAAAACTTATAATTGTCCTAGCCTGCTGTTGTTACCACTGTCCTGTTTGAAATGGATACTAACTAGCTAACTGACTGAATGCCCATTAACCTTATAACTCCCGGTGTGTGTGTGTGTGTGTGTGTGTGTGTGCAGAGAGACAGCCAGGTTCATAATGGATATAAGGAAGTTTTTTCAAAAAAAGGAGCCACATTCAGGTAAAAGTGTGAAATCAAATGATCTGTTAATCAAGAATAATGTTGGATCAGTGTTTCAATATTTATATATTTTATTAGATGTTCATGTGGTTTGGTTATTTGCCTTTTGGTTGAAAGTACACTGAGAGAGGACTTTTTGTTAGTGATCTTAATAGTATTTTTTTATATTAATTTCATTTTTCATCTAATTGAATACAATCAATTTGTGTATGATTGTCAGTCCGAAGAAGGAGAGAGGAAAGAGGGGAACCTGAGGAGAAAGTACAAGGTCAGGAAGAACCAGGTAAGAGAACATACAGGGAATAGTGACAGGCAAAACAGAAACTGTTAAACTGACAAAGAGAAACAACCTGATTTTACTCATACTCATATAACATTATAATGGATTGGGGAGATTAAAATTAATGATATATTTTTATGTGGTTCAGCCACAACTCTACTAAAACCTCAGCCAGTAATAGGTAGGCCAACTTTTGGACCGTCCACTTGTCTGTATGACTGCCGCAGTACGTACATCACATTTGCACAGTATCAGAAGGTGCCAAACAGCCCTGGTGGAGTGAGGAGCTGTAAAGAGAAGCAGAGTGCTCTGTTTATATTCTAAAAATGTTTTAAGCTTGTTTTAAAGATTCTGTACAGCAGCTTTAAATGTTTTCCAAAAGCACACATACGCTTATCAGAGTTTCTCAAACTTTTTACAGTGTGTACCACCTGATAAAAATGTCACGCTCTCCTAAGGACCACTATGAAAGCATGAAACTCATAAATCTTACAACACAAAATTAGTATCTGCAGTAAAGATTTTTTCATGCATTGTATACATTCTACCACAGGCAAAGTTGCCTCCATTTTTATATCCTTTTTTTTAATATTTTGTAATAATTCATTTGTAATAATTTATTATGTTTTGGAAGTGTTTTTTTATGTATCTGTATTATATTATACATACACATTAAAAGTGAATCTCTGTCCAAAAAATGCACTCAGTTTACTTTTTACTCACTATGAGCATCATTTATTATTCCCCCCCAGTAATTAAGGTTAGGATATGTTTTTTTAAAAAAAAAATTCCAATCCATTCTTCTTTAGCAGCATTTAAATAACCTTTATCACATTTGATGGTTTTGTTACATCTTTTCAAAAAATGTGGGATTAAATTGTTAAAATGTACAAAACAGTGATATCATGTTTTGTGACGAGGACCCAGGCACAGAGAGACTTGATGAATTTAAGAATCTTATGATTTAATAAAGAAATTTGCAGACTTGCACAGAGATGGTAAAATTATGATGACTGATAATGGAGATGAATACAACAGACGATGAGGACAGGGAGGAACAGGGGTTTAAATGCACCGAGGAGACAGACAGAGAGAACTCGGGACAACTGGAGACATGTAGGGATGCAGGGACTGACAGAGACAGGGAAGACGTCTCATCGTGATGAGTAAAGTTGATCTTGCCTGGTTGAGCAGCTCTCTGGGTGCTCAGCACCCCCAAAGCTCTGATCCTAGAATCGCCCCTGCTACCATGCAGCCCAACATACTACACAAATACACGGCAACGCCTTGAAGTCATTCTGTTGTTTCCAAAGAACTGATGAGAAAGATGTTTGATGAGCTTAATCTATGTGTGAGGCAGTAGTTTGTGTAGGAGTCATATGAGTTGTTCCTTTTTTGATTAAGTGGGTTGGTTTAAATGCACTCACTGTATTGGTACACGGGTGTGGGGCGTGACTCATGGGTGTGTTAGGTCAGCGGTCCCCAACCCCCGGGCCTCAGACCGGTACCGGTCTGTGAGTCGTTTGGTACCGGGCCGCGAGAGTTGAGGCTCAGGTGTGAAATGTATAGTTTTCAGGGTTTTTTATCGGTTTTCAGCATTATTTTGTTATCGTTTTTATCGTTTACTCGGTTTTCCTGGGTCTTTTCACGTGTGTTATGAATAAATCTTCTTTTTTTTCGTTATCGGTACTAGTTTTATTTTGTTGTATTTATCCGCGACACATTAAAGGCCGGTCCGTGAAAATATTGTCAGGCATAAACCGGTCCGTGGCGCAAAAAAGGTTGGGGACCGCTGTGTTAGGTGATAAATGTGGTTGCACTCACCTGTTCACGGCACCTGATGTTAATGAGCAGAAAGGTAGGGTGAGCATGAGGCGAAACCTTCTGTTGACTGCAGCTTGAGCGCAGCTTGAATCATTTTGATGCATTTTTTGGTTTATGTATACTTATGCACTAAGTTATGCAATAGGCCAATGCTGAAATTTGGCATAGTAAATGGTGCAGTTATTTGTGCAGTCTGTGCATTTGTTTAATGGTTTGAGCCCGTGTGCCGATTTGTATAATGGGCAGTTGTATGTGGAATAAAAGTAGCAAATAGTACAGAGGTGTATCTCATGTGTTTACTGTTGCACGTCATCTGTGTCCTCATGTTTAGCCTGCCGCGGCCGTTGGTTGGAGGAGCCGCAATAGTTTGGAAAGGAAGGAAGCAGTAAGGTCAGTTTCCATTCTGGGTTTTCAGCATTAATAAAGAAACCTGCAACAAGGTGAGTAATGTTTGAGGTCCGAAAGAAATCAACACAGAGAAATTTTTACAGTGCTTTTCTACTCTACCTGAACATTCAAAGCGCCCTATACAGGTTGCCTCATTCACACCTGTTCATAGAAGCCCTTTTTCTGTGCTTTCTATCTAACGTTCACACACATTCATACTCTGATGAATGCATCAGAGAGTGACTTGGGGTTAATGTCTTGCCCAAGGACAGTTAGCATGCAGTCTGGAGCAGCCAGGGATCGACCCAAAAACCATCTGATTAGTAGATGACCTGCTCCACCTCCTGAGCCACAGCCACCCCTTTTAGAGGTAAAGAATGATTTAGAAAGTAAGTACAGTAATATTTTGAGGTGATTTGATTAAAAAAAATCATTTTTGCTTCTAATTACATAATTAAGGTGTAATTACATCTTCCAACAAATTGATACATAAACGTATCATTTATCTACTAAAAATACATAGGAGCTGGCGTCATGTTGTGGAAGCTGCCATCTTGCCCCACCATCATACACTGGCTGAGATGGGCATCGCTGCTCCGCCTTTTCATGTTTTATGTAAGTGGATTTATACATTACTTTGAATTTAAAGATGTCAAATAGCTCTTTCACACTACATATGACCATTTCACATTTGTACATGTATATTTTGGTGATCTCTTTCTCAGTATGTTTTTCTTCTTATGGAAATAAGCTAAGATTAAACCAGTTAATGTTAGGCTCCAGTGTCCTAAAAAATCACACCTTTCCCCTGATAAACAAATTGATTGGATTCTCACATTGTGTGGGAATTGATTATCAATTACAACTTCAATGAGCCACTTCAAAGAAAGTTTCACCTGCGTGGGCAGCAACAGAAAGTCCAGATGTGGAAACAGAAGGTTTCCACATTAAAATATCGATATTTTAATCATTTTGGGTGAAATTGTAGTTTTTCATTAACAGGAACACAGTGGAAAGAAACTATCATTCAGATTGTCTACATTGGAAAGAACTACTCCCTCTTCCGCCTTTTATAGTCATGTGTGAAATACGGCTGTATAAATGTGTGGCAGCCTGTGGCGTGCGCACTCACAACAATGGCTGAGCGTAACTGGAGTCATGTGCGCACGTATTTTACATCCACAAACAGCCGAGACGTGGTTTGCGATACATGTGGCAAGAAAGTGAGGTGTTGTGGCAACACCACTAACCTTGTCAAACACCTCAAAGTAAATCATATCACAGAATATGACGAGCTTATGTTGAGGCGAACTGAAGAGGAGGAGAAGGACGGGTGCTGCTAGGGTGAGACAGACGTCTCTCAGGGAGTCCTTTAGTGCTGCAGGCAGGCAAGGTGTTCACATAGTGCACAACTTCAGGTTTTTTATTTCTATATGATGAATTCTGCATTATTAAGTGATAAGAACAAGTAATCTGATGTCCTGTAATGATTATGACGCTATCATTTGAGATACAATAAAAGAGTAAAGTTTTTGTACAAAGTATCGGATCAGTATCGTCGATACCACCCTGAATTTTACTTGGTATCGGATCGGAAAGGAAATCAGTGGTATCACACATCACTAGTGATCAAATGTCAGGCCAAGCTGGAACTGATTCCTGTCTTCTGTAACTTCTACAACACTGTCCAATAGAGACACATGAATGAAATGCAGCGTCATTAAAAACACTGATGATCTTTATTTAAAAATGTAATACATTTACATCTGAATAAACTTTTAGGCATTACGCTGACGGACGGATGGATGGACCATGAATGCTTTCTCATCCTTCTTGTCATGCACCATGGAAGTGTCTGAGGGGCTTTTCCACTTGGAATCGGGATACTGTGTCCACACTTCAGAGGTGGAGTTTCCAGCATCTCACCTGGGCCTCATCTGCAAACAATCAGCAGGAGGGCTTCTTAAACCAGCGCTGCCTGCTACTCCTCGCCAGTTTGTTCTGCCATCTCCAGTGGTAACTAGGCTTCCCCTCTGCTCCAGTTCTGGCGTGCTCCTTCCCTGTGTTTAGGTCTCCTCTGCCAACATACTCATCCTACCCTCAAACTCCCTTACCCGTCCAGCAACTTCTTCTCCCTCTGTTGCAGAATTCCCGTTGGATTGTTCCCATCAGGAGCCAGGTGTTCAGTCTCTCGATAGCTTTTCCTCTGGTTCCTGCTCTCTGCTGACACTCCTAGCTCGAGCCACGTTCTCCATTCCCTCTCTTTAAACAAAGTCTCATAAATAGTTTAACCATGTGCATTGAATCTGCATTTGGGTCTAAGCTTTCTATGGAGGGAAGAAATCATCACAGTGACATCTATTTAATTTTCAATTCAATTTTATTTAAAGAGCGCCAAATGACAGCAACAGTCACCTGAAGGCGCTTTATATTGTAAGATATACTTACAAAGAAAACCCCAACAATCATATGACCCCCTATGAGCAAGCACTTTGGCGACAGTGGGAAGGAAAAACTCCCTTTTAACAGGAAGAAACCTCCAGCAGAACCAGGCTCAGGGAGGGGCGGCCATCTGCTGCGACCGGTTGGGGAGGGGAAAGGAAAATGGTATAAAGACATGGAACAGAGACACCATTCAGTGCAGAGAGGTCTATTAAACACAGTGGGTGAAGAAGAAACACCCAGTGCATCATGGGAATCCCCCGGCAGCCTAATGCTGGGCATACACTGTGCGATTTTTGGCCCATTTTGAGCCGATTTTTCAGTCGTGCGATCGTTTTGGGGATCGTCCCGAGTTTGGCCTTGATCAAACTTCTCACCCCTGCGAGTCAATCGTACAGTTTGATCAGGAGCTGAATAACGCGACTGAAAAATCGCAGCACAGTGTATGCCCAGCTTATTGCAGCATGGAGGATTCAGGGTCACCTGAGTAGGCATCAGCCTACTAAAAGGATACTGAAAAAACCCGTCGAAGTAGTCTTAGTCTTCATCCCTGCTGGTCGACTCAATTGAACACCTCTGAAGTTTGCACACAGGCAAGTATTCCTCTTCTTCCTCAAAATCCTCTCGGGAACGCTTCCTCGAGCCTCCAGTTTCATGATCAAGCTCTTCGTGCGCATCTTCAAATAGTTCATCACTGCTGCTCTCAGGGTCGTGCACAGTTGAGCTGGTCCCCGAATCAGAGTGTGCAAGCCTGGATTTTTTGCCATTACGCTCTTTTTCGTCAACATCTTCCTCTCTGGACCTTTTCGTGGATCCACCAGGCTGCGGTTCTTTTTCTGTTACCTGCTGATTGATGTCCTCATCGGCAATATTACCAACATGAGGACAGCCCACGCTCTCAGTATCAGAAGCAGAGAAGAAGTCAGAGTCATCATCGCTCCATCTCATTCTTTTGTTTGGTCCCAAATCTTCTTCATCCATCTCTCTAGACCTCCTCCTGGAAACACCTGGCTGAGGGTCCTCTTCTGGGATGTACTGGTCCACACGGTCTTCAAATGCCTCCTCATTTTCATTGCCAACAACAACCACAGCATTATGATCCTCGTGCTGTTCATTGTTGTCAGCATTGGCATTATTGTCCCTCACATTAATATTTTGAACGTTGACATTGTTGTCATTGTCATCGTCGTCGTCATCATTGTCGTCGTCATCGTCGTCGTCATTGTCGTCATCCTCGTCATCTGCGTCGTCCTCGTCGTCGTCATTGTCGTCATCGTCGTCGTCGTCATCGTCACCGTAAAGGTAATTGTCATATTGTGCCAGTACTGAAGCTATTAGCTCATGCAGAAACCAACAAATATCACGGAGAGCGAGATACAGGTCGTTCACGAAGCCTCCATTAACTGGTTCATTAGCAGGTTCCTGATCTCCATTTGCAAACCTTTGTGGGTTAACCTGTTGGCCTGCAAGATCATTAAATCTTTTAATTAACATCCATAACTATCTGCTGAAAATCAGTTTTTCATCAATTTCAAGACTGAGTACATGTGCTTACCGTTTTGGTTATTTTGTGGTCCATCTCCACTTCCATTCATTTTGACTACAAGGAACACAAAACAACAATGATCACTAAACCTCAACCCAGAATGTTCAGAGAATTTGCTTTTTTTGTGATGACTTTAGGCTGCGTCCGAACGTACACGGCTATGTTTGAAAACGGACGTTTTTCCTTTTTTGTTTAAAAAAATAAAAATAAAAATCCAGTCCACATGTGCAGTTTTGAAAAAATATCTCCTTCCACATCTAAACGCTAAAAACAAAGTGAAACGCTGTCAAGAACACGCCAAATCTTAACCGTGTAGAAATGTTGGCCAATCAGAAGTCTAGAAGCCTGGGTGGGAAAACCTCATAAAACCTTACGTACTTCTGAGAAGTTTTTGTCTTTTTCTGGAAAAGCAGCTAACTTTGTGTTACTTTCACGTGCCTTCATCGTTTCAAATGTTAATAACTAAAGACAGCTTTTTGGCTGGAACAGACTCACAACTTTGGAATGGACAAAATGCATACAGCATACATAAATGTAATTTTTTTAAATTACATTTATTCCAAACCGACGTCAGGATTTGGGTTGGGAGAGCGTCTGTGTTAAATGTAGAATCCACGTCTGATGCCTCTGTGTTTCTAAATGGAGGCACAGTAACTGTGTGTGTATATGTAAGCGTGTAAAAACTGCAGATACTAAGATTAACAGACACAGTATGTTGTCTACATCTGTCATTGTAGAAACTGATCTCATGTAAACACTAACGTGGCCACAGCGTGACTTCAACAGCGGCGCACACTTTTGACATTGCCTGAGTAAATGTCCGTTTTCCTCGTCCACACCTAAACACAAAAACGTCCTTTTTAAAAATCTCACCTTTCAGTGACTCAATCTGCTGTTTAGGTGTGGACGAAAGGCCCAAATGCAGAGACAAAGCTGCGCTTTCAAAAATGTGGACGCAGCCTCAGTTTCTCAGAAATTCTAATAGTTTGTTTGAGAACAAAACTTAAGTCTTCTCTATTTTCCTAAATGAACAAAATAATCTCAGAAATAATCGTGTTAAAAAGAGCTTCTGTCACTCTAAGATATGATTAAGAACATTTTCTAATTTATGTATAATTTGTCAAATATTACATCAGCTGACAAATAGTTACGTCTTCATTTGTTTTCCTGAATAATAGATCCACATCATCCTCTCTATGATGGAAAATATAGTCTAGTCTTGCACAATGTAAAGTACATAAATAGTGTCCTGGCAAGCAGGAAAATCAGGCTTTATATATTTAAGTAAATGATCTTAAGTTTATAAACTGAAATTTGAGCTTACTTTAGTTCTTGGTAAATTACAGAGCAGTTAATCCTCAGGGAAACGTGGAAATGTCACTAAATAGTGGTCTGCTTTCATTCGGTTGCAGTGTCTCTTCAGTTTTGTGTTCATATGCTGATGTTTTCATTCAAAACATGCTTAAATGCTGTGATGTCACTCTAGCAGCAAAGACTGCGGAATGTGCAGAGATTCTTTTGACATCAAGTTGTTTGCTCAGATTTTGATATCTTTTAAATGGAGACAAAACAAAACAGACAGAAGTGAATCTAAAAGACTAAAGCAGTCAATGTCTTATTATTTTTATTTATTCTAATAGTTCTACTCTAAGAGATTCATCTTGGCCTTCATGCAGGATTAAAGCTCAATAATGAGGACACACACACAAAATATAAAACATTTCTTTATGATTGTTAGGCAAAGTTATCAGAGCGTATATCCACTAATATGGTCTCATTCTTGCTCTGCTCCCTAATTTTTCCCTGGAGGCATCGCTATGGCAACAAAACAACAAGCTGTTTCCAGTGCTTAATATTTAACATGTCTTTGCTATGAACTTTATTTGTACAAATTTGTGATGTTGATGTGCACAACGTGGGATTTAGACTTCGGAGGGTTAATCAACAAATCACGAAAAATTAGGCTTAAATTTGTGTTCATGACGGTGCAGATTTCTGACATTTTGTGTACTTTAAGCATTTAACAATTTGATTGTTTTCTAATAAAAACTGTGTGAAACTCAAGTTAGACCTGTGTTTGTAAATGAACCGCCCCATGTAGTGTAGCTTTCTGGATTTTATACTTATTGGGCTACATATTAATTTACTATACAGGCTATACAGTAGATAAAATCTAAACTCACATGTTTTATGTAACTAAAGTGTTTAATCATGTGGGCTACAGACAGTAATCAAGTTATGGACTATATTGATATGAGAAAGGTGCATACTTACTGCATTTGAATCATTTTAACCATATGTAACCACCTGCATGTCATGGTCCCGGGACTTCTACCTGGTTTTTTGTGTGTCTTGTATTGTTGTTGTTTGATGTCAGTTTTAGGGTCCCTCGGTTGTTCTGTTAAGATGTTGCTTATTTGATTTCCCCTCGTGACTTTACCCCCTGTGTGCCCCCTCTGTGTATCTGCCAGTCCCCATGCCTCGTTTCTCCTCCTTGTGTTTTATTCCATGTTTTCCCAGCCCGCTATGTCTGTGTTCTGCGTCTCTGTGTGCTTCCTGTTTTACTTTGATAGTCTCCCGTCAGTGTTGTGTTACTCCTGCCGTGTCTCGTTATGATTATCAGTGTCACCTGTGTTCCCCGTGTGCTCCCACTTCCCTCGTTAACCCTCTGTGTATTTGTGTCCGCGTCTCCTACATTACCTACATAATAGAGCTATAATAAATGTTTGTTTGGGGGGTTTTTTAAGTACAGAAATCAGCTGCTAAAATAATTGTTTTGACTTTTTGGGAATGCTTTACAGTCTTTTCTGTAGGAACGCTGAATTAATATATTGACTGTCTGGCCCCTTCTGGCTATTTAATAGTTGCTGAAGGAGATTTTGTTCATCCCCAGCTAATCTCATCCATATTTATATAAAATCTAGCATATTCCACACCACACAAAGTCAGAAGCCAGTTAAAATCTGTACGTGGTACCTGAGGCGGTGCTGCACTGACCAGTTGTTTCTGGCTATTTGCTGGTTCAGCCTGCCTATCACTGCAACTCTTGGCTCTTATTGGTCAGGCTGATGGCATGCTCACTCAGCACAATATGAAACAGAAGAGGACAACAATAGAAACATTAGTGCTGTTAGTCTGCTCCATTATAGCTACAGCGGTATGAAAACTGCCTTTTCATTGTCACTCACTCACTAGTTTTCACCTTCCCAGTTTATCACCCTCTATTTTCAGCATACCCCCTATGTAGCACTATATGGTGTGTGTGTGTGTGTGTGTGTATTGTAAAGACTTGATTCCCACAGTCCAAGTCAGGGTTTTAAAATGCGTTGCTGTCTCCATCCAGCATCAAAGCTGCATTGAAATTTCCTTCAATGAAATTTTGGCTCAAAGAAAAACAGTGTTGTTACTGTCAATCTCCAATTAAAATAAAAGTGTAATTAAACGAAACGGAAGTAATGTACTAATGCTGGTCAAGACATTACCTGTAGCTGAGTGACATTTCCTCCAATTTCTGTTGGTGTCTGCAGTTTCCACTGGGGCTTAGTGTCACCTCTACTGCTACCCGACTGCACCACCATCCTCCACATTGCTATGCGTCCATTGGTGGTGCCAGCTGCTAGGATTTCTGAGTGTTGCACAATTTTTAAAAAAGCAACGAGTTTTTTTTTTTTTTTAAACTATGCATTTGGAAACATTCAGGAATATGGTGATGGGAAAGAAAAAGCTTCTTTTCATTTACAATTCTGTGCAAACTTTTACCTTTGCCTGCACAGTATGAAACACAGTTGATCATCTCTCCCCTCTCATATCCCAGAGTCTCATCAAGAGACAAAACATAGTTGTCATCTCTTTCCAGATCCCACAGCCTAAAATATTCAACAGGGACATTATTACTCAAGTTTGAAATTTACATGTTTTTTTTCTCAGTGTGTGTATACTGACCTGATGACCTGCTCCCCGGATGCAGTGATGAGGAGGCCATCTTCTGTCCACACAACGTCTATATTCTGCCCGGATTTGCTGCTCAACTTACCCTGTCACAAAAAAAGTCACGCATTACTCCACACTGATCTTTAGTCCTGGCACAGAATATAAAAAGGGCACACATATTCAAGTATAGTAATAATTAAAGTAACTGAGATTGATCACTCATGTTGATATTACTGGTTAATATATTTTTTTTTTAAAAATCTTTCTGTATACCTTCATAATCTCCTGTGCTCCACCCTCAGGTCCGAGAGCATACTGTGACAGCATGAGGTTCTCTGTGATCACTGCGAGGGCCTCTGTCTTCTCAATGTAGAGAAGTTTCTTGATGGAGCCCTCCACACTGAGAAGGACACTCGTCTTACAATACTCATCCACACTATGGACCTTACCTATATGCATAAGACATGGGATTAAAGATTAAATAAGTGGAATATCTGACAGCTCAAACCACAAAGTGCTCATATTTATTAAAGATCAGACTGGATTCTGGATCAATAGCAATATAGCTTGTTGTATTTTCTCCTTTCTGGAGACTCCCAAAGGATTACTGCTTCACAGAGGCAAAATACACTTTTGATATAATTTTCAATGTCTGCTGGATTAATCAGACTTTCTAAAACCATGAATACTTTTCTCATACTGTTATTCGTAACTGTTCAAAAATAAAGCAAAGTATCATCAATGCAATTTACAGAACAAACAAATAAAATAAACAGCCTTTATACATTGAGGGCTGTGACTGCAGAAGACTGCTGGCCTCAGACAAAATTATACAAGGCAATGAAAAAACAAATTGTGTCTTAAAGAAAGTATGGTCAAATGCATTCAAAATAACAAATGATTTAATTTTCCAAACTCCAACAGAAATCACAAACTCCTACCATCTGCAGTGCAGATAAAGAATCCAAGTCCCTCCTGTGGCCCCATCTTCAGAGGTGCCCCCTTCCAGCTAAACTTGTCCAGCGCACGCTCATCTCCTCTCACAGATGCTCGAGCTAGCATTGCCACATCACTATAATAAAATACAAAAAATAGTATTTGATTTAAAAAATGTCATACTCTTCCACTTGATATGGGACTTCGAAGGCTGCTTACTCTCCAGGTGTGGACGGTCTGAAGATGCAGCAAGTTAAAGGTTTCTTGTATTCATGTTTTACAAGGTGGTTTCCATGAAGTCTCCCTCTCGCATCCACCTTCCATACTGCCAAAGCTCCAGACTGTCAATAACAATAATAACAGTAATAGTTAACAATTAATTTGCCTAGCACTTTCAAAACAGTTACAAAGTGTGTTAAAGAACACAATAAAATCTTAGCTAAAAATACGAAAGAAAAGTTCAAAGAGTTAAAACAAGAAACTGTTTGTTTTCTTTTTGCATTGAGCCAGGCTGCACGGACAGCTAAGAGTGTCTGATGTGCGGAATGCAAGCAGTGACTTGGTTCATAAGAAGTGACCAAATCTGTAACAAGGCTTGTACCCATGTATCGTATACCCAAAAGGTTGTGAGGACGAGAATGATGATTTATTTCTTTGAATTTGTTATAAGTCTGGCAGCTGAGATTTAAATGAGCTGGAGCTGAAAGATGGACTTCTGGCTGAGATCCCAGTAGAAGGAATTACAATTATTCAAACACAATGAGATAAAAGGATGTATGACTTTTTTCAATGTCCACTTTAGATAAAAAAAAATACAAAAAATGACACTAAAGGTATGCTGTACACACTTTGAAAAACAAAGGTTAGGTAGTTTCCAGTCTGTGTTCACGCCATGTCAGTAACAATCTCAGGGAAGCAATTGTTGCTTCCATCAATCTGGAAAGGGTTATGAGGCCATTTTTAAACAAGTCCATCATTTTACAGTGAGTGCATACCCAGAAAAAATAAGTGATTATATCCTATTAAAACTGATCCATCATTCATGAAAACATCAGCATGTAAAAGACTTGTAATATAATAATATATGCCAGGACGTTATTGCAACAAACTCACCTCATCACCAGTTACCAAGCGGCTGCCAAAGCTGCTCCACTCCAGCAGTTTGATGGTGGTTGTATGTACACCAGGCAAGACTGTTTGATCTCCAGAGGGGTGTGTCAGCAGCACTACTTCTCCATTATCCCAGCCTACTGCTAAAACTGGCTTTGTGGGATGCCAGCGCAGCCCTGAGGGCTGGTGAGGACGAACTACATGGCAGCTCTCCACATGCTCCCCCTGAACATGAACCAGATAGGTGTGACGATTTTTGTGTGTGTCAATATGAGAGAAATGTTACATACTTTTATGTCCGAGGTTACCTGCTGCAGATACAGGTCTACTTTTCCACCGGTGGCAGGACTGCTTGAGGCCACAGCCAATATAGGAAGACTTGAGTGCCAGGTCAACTGAAAGGGTACATCACTGCTGTCAGGGGCCTCAATGCGGTGATCAAAATAGACCGCCATATCTCCCGTGTACTTCTCTATATTAAAAAAAGAGAGACAAAAGACAAAAGATGGATTCCTCTGTTTGTTAAGTTTTGGAAAAAAATTACAAGTTAGCCCTAAAATGTAGAGTCAAGTATCATTCTCTGCTTTAGGTTGCTGTGTGTTTGTTTTAGTTTTTTTGTTTAGTTTTTTTTGGAGTTGACATGGCTAGTTCATTAATGGATACATGCAAACAGTAAACAATGCAGACCTAAGTGAAGCTATAAGTTCACCGTAATACTTGACAAAACCGGCTGATACTGTAGCATTACAGGAGATAGCAGCATCACTGGAAAGACTATAAATCCAAATTAGCTTCAACTAGCAGCTAACATTAGCTAAGCCAGATAAGCTAGTCAAAGTTAGCATTTATGGCTGGCCCTCGCTAACGTTCAACGAAGTCAGTCATCTTGTCGAAACCCACCTCAGCTCACTTTCTTCTAAAGTGACGCCAACTTATCTGTAGAGACTGAAAAGGGCTTCAGACATCGACAGTTACTTCCAGTGTTGTCGCGTAGCCTCTGGTGTGAGCGTAAAGCGTCTCTCCCAGTTGCCCCTGACAACCTTACAGACTGCACAGGAGGTGGAGCGAAGAGAAATGACGGAAAAACCCGACAGTTGTCGAAGTTAATTCTAAACTGAGAGAAGCCTAATCAGGCACAAAGAGTATTAATTTCTGATGGAGCTGTCACAGGCTTTACTCATTCTAAATGAATATTGTCAGTTCTACGAAAATGTTTAGCCAAGATAACCTTGCAAAACCGAAAATGCCTTGAACTGTGTGACATTTGCATGTTTACTGTTGTCTGTTGTCATTTCGCAAACATTTCATATTTTAAAAAGCTTTTTAAATTGATCGGTGAGGTGGCTTTCATTGGTTTTAAAGGTAGCCTATTATGCTATTTTCAACCTACACATTAATATTCTTCGATCCTACAAGTTGCGTTGCATGATTCAACACACAAAATAGTCTATTAGGTTTTATCTATATTCTTCTTAATGCAGCCCATCAGCTCATCCAGCGCCTTTTGGCTCGCAAGGACTACCTGCAAGTGTGCTAATTTGAAGCTCTGTTAATGTTTAACGAGCATCAACCATTATAACAATAAACACAATTACACCTTTGCATTTTTGGATAATGTCCCATTTTATAGTAGTTTTGCCTCTGCACACGACCATAGTGGATTTTAGATCAAACAATGAAGACTTTAATTCAAGGGGTTTAACAAAAGTACTACATTAACTGATTAGGAATTTAAAAAAATGTTTGTTTTTTTGCATAGTGCTCCTTTTTTAAAGACCTAAAAGTAATTTGTCATGGTCTACAGTCAAGATGTCTTCACGAATGGAAATACAGAGGGTTTACTATAAGGTGCAAACAATTAGCAAGGACAGATTAGAGTTTGCTGCCAATAGAACCAGGTCACTAGTGTTTATTGATGATGTGACTGTACAGGGCTATGCTCTCAGCTCGTATTCAGCCAAATGCTGCAAAACTGCTCGGCCAGCAGTTGACAGTGCAAATGGATAGCACCCCAAAGCAAACTGCAAATGCAAAGAGTTTCTCAAGGCAAAGAAATGGAATATTCTTCAACTGGCCGATCAGTCACATGATCTCAACCAGGGGCGATTTTAGCCAATTTTCGGGGGTGCTTCAGCTGTTTGTGTGACACACTACTAAAAATATAAAAAGCATACAGTACTTGGTTGAGACGTAACACTTTAGAAACAAAATTATAGATAACCTCCCCCCCTCCCAAAATGGTTTGTTCCAGCTCGCCTCTCCCCTGCTCTGGCTCTGGCGCCCTTTCTGCCAGAGCGATGGTGTCTGAGACGCAGCAGAGCGGAGGTGTAAGTGCCTGGCTTAAAACAGGACATGTTGGCTGCATTTAACCTTCAGTTACTCTTTATATAGTTAGGTAGGAGTCAGACCATGTTTTTTTTTAGCTGAAAAACATTACACCCAGGTAACCTGCAGTGTTGAAAACATGTTTTCTGACAATGTTTGCTACCCTACAATCCGTCCTGCTCTGTAGTAAAATCAGGATACTTGACCGTCCTGTTGCTCCCATTGAAATTTATACAGCCTATTTAAAATCTAAAACTTATAATTGTCCGTAGCCTGCTGTTGTTACCACTGTCCTGTTTGAAATGGATACTAACTAGCTAACTGACTGAATGCCCATTAACCTTATAACTCCCGGTGTGTGTGTGTGTGTGTGTGTGTGTGCAGAGAGACAGCCAGGTTCATAATGGATATAAGGAAGTTTTTTCAAAAAAAGGAGCCACATTCAGGTAAAAGTGTGAAATCAAATGATCTGTTAATCAAGAATAATGTTGGATCAGTGTTTCAATATTTATATATTTAATTAGATGTTCATGTGGTTTGGTTATTTGCCTTTTGGTTGAAAGTACACTGAGAGAGGACTTTTTGTTAGTGATCTTAATAGTATTTTTTTATATTAATTTCATTTTTCATCTAATTGAATACAATCAATTTGTGTATGATTGTCAGTCCGAAGAAGGAGAGAGGAAAGAGGGGAACCTGAGGAGAAAGTACAAGGTCAGGAAGAACCAGGTAAGAGAACAGACAGGGAATAGTGACAGGCAAAACAGAAACTGTTAAACTGACAAAGAGAAACAACCTGATTTTACTCATACTCATATAACATCATAATGGATTGGGGAGATTAAAATTAATGATATATTTTTATGTGGTTCAGCCACAACTCTACTAAAACCTCAGCCAGTAATAGGTAGGCCAACTTTTGGACCGTCCACTTGTCTGTATAACTGCCGCAGTACGTACATCACATTTGCACAGTATCAGAAGGTGCCAAACAGCCCTGGTGGAGTGAGGAGCTGTAAAGAGAAGCAGAGTGCTCTGTTTATATTCTAAAAATGTTTTAAGCTTGTTTTAAAGATTCTGTACAGCAGCTTTAAATGTTTTCCAAAAGCACACATACGCTTATCAGAGTTTCTCAAACTTTTTACAGTGTGTACCACCTGATAAAAATGTCACGCTCTCCTAAGGACCACTATGAAAGCATGAAACTCATAAATCTTACAACACAAAATTAGTATCTGCAGTAAAGATTTTTTCATGCATTGTATACATTCTACCACAGGCAAAGTTGCCTCCATTTTTATATCCTTTTTTTTTAATATTTTGTAATAATTCATTTGTAATAATTTATTATGTTTTGGAAGTGTTCTTTTTTATGTATCTGTATTATATTATACATACACATTAAAAGTGAATCTCTGTCCAAAAAATGCACTCAGTTTACTTTTTACTCACTATGAGCATCATTTATTATTCCCCCCCAGTAATTAAGGTTAGGATATGTTTTTTCTTTAAAAATTCCAATCCATTCTTCTTTAGCAGCATTTAAATAACCTTCATCAGATTTTATGGTTTTGTTACATCTTTTCAAAAAATGTGGGATTAAATTGTTAAAATGTACAAAACAGTGATATCATGTTTTGTGACGAGGACCCAGGCACAGAGAGACTTGATGAATTTAAGAATCTTATGATTTAATAAAGAAATTTGCAGACTTGCACAGAGATGGTAAAATTATGATGACTGATAATGGAGATGAATACAACAGACGATGAGGACAGGGAGGAACAGGGGTTTAAATGCACCGAGGAGACAGACAGAGAGAACTCGGGACAACTGGAGACATGTAGGGATGCAGGGACTGCCAGAGACAGGGAAGACGTCTCATCGTGATGAGTAAAGTTGATCTTGCCTGGTTGAGCAGCTCTCTGGGTGCTCAGCACCCCCAAAGCTCTGATCCTAGAATCGCCCCTGCTACCATGCAGCCCAACATACTACACAAATACACGGCAACGCCTTGAAGTCATTCTGTTGTTTCCAAAGAACTGATGAGAAAGATGTTTGATGAGCTTAATCTATGTGTGAGGCAGTAGTTTGTGTAGGAGTCATATGAGTTGTTCCTTTTTTGATTAAGTGGGTTGGTTTAAATGCACTCACTGTATTGGTACACGGGTGTGGGGCGTGACTCATGGGTGTGTTAGGTCAGCGGTCCCCAACCCCCGGGCCTCAGACCGGTACCGGTCTGTGAGTCGTTTGGTACCGGGCCGCGAGAGTTGAGGCTCAGGTGTGAAATGTATAGTTTTCAGGGTTTTTTTATCGGTTTTCAGCATTATTTTGTTATCGTTTTTATCGTTTACTCGGTTTTCCTGGGTCTTTTCACGTGTGTTATGAATAAATCTTCTTTTTTTCGTTACCGGTACTAGTTTTATTTTGTTGTATTTATCCGCGACACATTAAAGGCCGGTCCGTGAAAATATTGTCAGGCATAAACCGGTCCGTGGCGCAAAAAAGGTTGGGGACCGCTGTGTTAGGTGATAAATGTGGTTGCACTCACCTGTTCACGGAACCTGATGTTAATGAGCAGAAAGGTAAGGTGAGCATGAGGCGAAACCTTCTGTTGACTGCAGCTTGAGCGCAGCTTGAATCATTTTGATGCATTTTTTGGTTTATGTATACTTATGCACTAAGTTGTGCAATAGGCCAATGCTGAAATTTGGCATAGTAAATGGTGCAGTTATTTGTGCAGTCTGTGCATTTGTTTAATGGTTTGAGCCCGTGTGCCGATTTGTATAGTGGACAGTTGTATGTGGAATAAAAGTAGCAAATAGTACAGAGGTGTATCTCATGTGTTTACTGTTGCACGTCATCTGTGTCCTCATGTTTAGCCTGCCGCGGCCGTTGGTTGGAGGAGCCGCAGTAGTTTGGAAAGGAAGGAAGCAGTAAGGTCAGTTTCCATTCTGGGTTTTCAGCATTAATAAAGAAACCTGCAACAAGGTGAGTAATGTTTGAGGTCCGAAAGAAATCAACACAGAGAAATTTTTACAGTGCTTTTCTACTCTACCTGAACATTCAAAGCGCCCTATACAGGTTGCCTCATTCACACCTGTTCATAGAAGCCCTTTTTCTGTGCTTTCTATCTAACATTCACACACATTCATACTCTGATGAATGCATCAGAGAGTGACTTGGGGTTAATGTCTTGCCCAAGGACAGTTAGCATGCAGTCTGGAGCAGCCAGGGATCGACCCAAAAACCATCTGATTAGTAGATGACCTGCTCCACCTCCTGAACCACAGCCACCCCTTTTAGAGGTAAAGAATGATTTAGAAAGTAAGTACAGTAATTTTTTGAGGTGATTTGATTGAAAAAAATCTTTTTTGCTTCTAATTACATAATTAAGGTGTAATTACATCTTCCAACAAATTGATACATAAACGTATCATTTATCTACTAAAAATACATAGGAGCTGGCGTCATGTTTTGGAAGCTGCCATCTTGCCCCACCATCATACACTGGCTGAGATGGGCATCGCTGCTCCGCCTTTTCATGTTTTATGTAAGTTGATTTATACATTACTTTGAATTTAAAGATGTCAAATAGCTCTTTCACACTACATATGACCATTTCACATTTGTACATGTATATTTTGGTGATCTCTTTCTCAGTATGTTTTTCTTCTTATGGAAATAAGCTAAGATTAAACCAGTTAATGTTAGGCTCCAGTGTCCTAAAAAATCACACCTTTCCCCTGATAAACAAATTGATTGGATTCTCACATTGTGTGGGAATTGATTATCAATTACAACTTCAATGAGCCACTTCAAAGAAAGTTTCACCTGCGTGGGCAGCAACAGAAAGTCCAGATGTGGAAACAGAAGGTTTCCACATTAAAATATCGATATTTTAATCATTTTGGGTGAAATTGTAGTTTTTCATTAACAGGAACACAGTGGAAAGAAACTATCATTCAGATTGTCTACATTGGAAAGAACTACTCCCTCTTCCGCCTTTTATAGTCATGTGTGAAATACGGCTGTATAAATGTGTGGCAGCCTGTGGCGTGCGCACTCACAACAATGGCTGAGCGTAACTGGAGTCATGTGCGCACGTATTTTACATCCACAAACAGCCGAGACGTGGTTTGCGATACATGTGGCAAGAAAGTGAGGTGTTGTGGCAACACCACTAACTTTGTCAAACACCTCAAAGTAAATCATATCACAGAATATGACGAGCTTATGTTGAGGCGAACTGAAGAGGAGGAGAAGGACGGGTGCTGCTAGGGTGAGACAGACGTCTCTCAGGGAGTCCTTTAGTGCTGCAGGCAGGCAAGGTGTTCACATAGTGCACAACTTCAGGTTTTTTATTTCTATATGATGAATTCTGCATTATTAAGTGATAAGAACAAGTAATCTGATGTCCTGTAATGATTATGACGCTATAATTTGAGATACAATAAAAGAGTAAAGTTTTTGTACAAAGTATCGGATCAGTATCGTCGATACCACCCTGAATTTTACTTGGTATCGGATCGGAAAGGAAATCAGTGGTATCACACATCACTAGTGATCAAATGTCAGGCCAAGCTGGAACTGATTCCTGTCTTCTGTAACTTCTACAACACTGTCCAATAGAGACACATGAATGAAATGCAGCGTCATTAAAAACACTGATGATCTTTATTTAAAAATGTAATACATTTACATCTGAATAAACTTTTAGGCATTACGCTGACGGACGGATGGATGGACCATGAATGCTTTCTCATCCTTCTTGTCATGCACCATGGAAGTGTCTGAGGGGCTTTTCCACTTGGAATCGGGATACTGTGTCCACACTTCAGAGGTGGAGTTTCCAGCATCTCACCTGGGCCTCATCTGCAAACAATCAGCAGGAGGGCTTCTTAAACCAGCGCTGCCTGCTACTCCTCGCCAGTTTGTTCTGCCATCTCCAGTGGTAACTAGGCTTCCCCTCTGCTCCAGTTCTGGCGTGCTCCTTCCCTGTGTTTAGGTCTCCTCTGCCAACATACTCATCCTACCCTCAAACTCCCTTACCCGTCCAGCAACTTCTTCTCCCTCTGTTGCAGAATTCCCGTTGGATTGTTCCCATCAGGAGCCAGGTGTTCAGTCTCTCGATAGCTTTTCCTCTGGTTCCTGCTCTCTGCTGACACTCCTAGCTCGAGCCACGTTCTCCATTCCCTCTCTTTAAACAAAGTCTCATAAATAGTTTAACCATGTGCATTGAATCTGCATTTGGGTCTAAGCTTTCTATGGAGGGAAGAAATCATCACAGTGACATCTATTTAATTTTCAATTCAATTTTATTTAAAGAGCGCCAAATGACAGCAACAGTCACCTGAAGGCGCTTTATATTGTAAGATATACTTACAAAGAAAACCCCAACAATCATATGACCCCCTATGAGCAAGCACTTTGGCGACAGTGGGAAGGAAAAACTCCCTTTTAACAGGAAGAAACCTCCAGCAGAACCAGGCTCAGGGAGGGGCGGCCATCTGCTGCGACCGGTTGGGGAGGGGAAAGGAAAATGGTATAAAGACATGGAACAGAGACACCATTCAGTGCAGAGAGGTCTATTAAACACAGTGGGTGAAGAAGAAACACCCAGTGCATCATGGGAATCCCCCGGCAGCCTAATGCTGGGCATACACTGTGCGATTTTTGGCCCATTTTGAGCCGATTTTTCAGTCGTGCGATCGTTTTGGGGATCGTCCCGAGTTTGGCCTTGATCAAACTTCTCACCCCTGCGAGTCAATCGTACAGTTTGATCAGGAGCTGAATAACGCGACTGAAAAATCGCAGCACAGTGTATGCCCAGCTTATTGCAGCATGGAGGATTCAGGGTCACCTGAGTAGGCATCAGCCTACTAAAAGGATACTGAAAAAACCCGTCGAAGTAGTCTTAGTCTTCATCCCTGCTGGTCGACTCAATTGAACACCTCTGAAGTTTGCACACAGGCAAGTATTCCTCTTCTTCCTCAAAATCCTCTCGGGAACGCTTCCTCGAGCCTCCAGTTTCATGATCAAGCTCTTCGTGCGCATCTTCAAATAGTTCATCACTGCTGCTCTCAGGGTCGTGCACAGTTGAGCTGGTCCCCGAATCAGAGTGTGCAAGCCTGGATTTTTTGCCATTACGCTCTTTTTCGTCAACATCTTCCTCTCTGGACCTTTTCGTGGATCCACCAGGCTGCGGTTCTTTTTCTGTTACCTGCTGATTGATGTCCTCATCGGCAATATTACCAACATGAGGACAGCCCACGCTCTCAGTATCAGAAGCAGAGAAGAAGTCAGAGTCATCATCGCTCCATCTCATTCTTTTGTTTGGTCCCAAATCTTCTTCATCCATCTCTCTAGACCTCCTCCTGGAAACACCTGGCTGAGGGTCCTCTTCTGGGATGTACTGGTCCACACGGTCTTCAAATGCCTCCTCATTTTCATTGCCAACAACAACCACAGCATTATGATCCTCGTGCTGTTCATTGTTGTCAGCATTGGCATTATTGTCCCTCACATTAATATTTTGAACGTTGACATCGTCGTCGTCGTCATTGTCGTCGTCGTCATTGTCGTCGTCATCGTCGTCGTCATTGTCGTCATCCTCGTCATCTGCGTCGTCCTCGTCGTCCTCGTCATTGTCGTCATCGTCGTCGTCGTCATCGTCATCGTCGTCATCACCGTAAAGGTAATTGTCATATTGTGCCAGTACTGAAGCTATTAGCTCATGCAGAAACCAACAAATATCACGGAGAGCGAGATACAGGTCGTTCACGAAGCCTCCAATAACTGGTTCATTAGCAGGTTCCTGATCTCCATTTGCAAACCTTTGTGGGTTAACCTGTTGGCCTGCAAGATCATTAAATCTTTTAATTAACATCCATAACTATCTGCTGAAAATCAGTTTTTCATCAATTTCAAGACTGAGTACATGTGCTTACCGTTTTGGTTATTTTGTGGTCCATCTCCACTTCCATTCATTTTGACTACAAGGAACACAAAACAACAATGATCACTAAACCTCAACCCAGAATGTTCAGAGAATTTGCTTTTTTTGTGATGACTTTAGGCTGCGTCCGAACGTACACGGCTATGTTTGAAAACGGACGTTTTTCCTTTTTTGTTTAAAAAAATAAAAATACAAATCCAGTCCACATGTGCAGTTTTGAAAAAATATCTCCTTCCACATCTAAACGCTAAAAACAAAGTGAAACGCTGTCAAGAACACGCCAAATCTTAACCGTGTAGAAATGTTGGCCAATCAGAAGTCTAGAAGCCTGGGTGGGAAAACCTCATAAAACCTTACGTACTTCTGAGAAGTTTTTGTCTTTTTCTGGAAAAGCAGCTAATTTTGTGTTACTTTCACGTGCCTTCATCGTTTCAAATGTTAATAACTAAAGACAGCTTTTTGGCTGGAACAGACTCACAACTTTGGAATGGACAAAATGCATACAGCATACATAAATGTAATTTTTTTAAATTACATTTATTCCAAACCGACGTCAGGATTTGGGTTGGGAGAGCGTCTGTGTTAAATGTAGAATCCACGTCTGATGCCTCTGTGTTTCTAAATGGAGGCACAGTAACTGTGTGTGTATATGTAAGCGTGTAAAAACTGCAGATACTAAGATTAACAGACACAGTATGTTGTCTACATCTGCCATTGTAGAAACTGATCTCATGTAAACACTAACGTGGCCACAGCGTGACTTCAACAGCGGCGCACACTTTTGACATTGCCTGAGTAAATGTCCGTTTTCCTCGTCCACACCTAAACACAAAAACGTCCTTTTTAAAAATCTCACCTTTCAGTGACTCAATCTGCTGTTTAGGTGTGGACGAAAGGCCCAAATGCAGAGACAAAGCTGCGCTTTCAAAAATGTAGACGCAGCCTCAGTTTCTCAGAAATTCTAATAGTTTGTTTGAGAACAAAACTTAAGTCTTCTCTATTTTCCTAAATGAACAAAATAATCTCAGAAATAATCGTGTTAAAAAGAGCTTCTGTCACTCTAAGATATGATTAAGAACATTTTCTAATTTATGTATAATTTGTCAAATATTACATCAGCTGACAAATAGTTACGTCTTCATTTGTTTTCCTGAATAATAGATCCACATCATCCTCTCTATGATGGAAAATATAGTCTAGTCTTGCACAATGTAAAGTACATAAATAGTGTCCTGGCAAGCAGGAAAATCAGGCTTTATATATTTAAGTAAATGATCTTAAGTTTATAAACTGAAATTTGAGCTTACTTTAGTTCTTGGTAAATTACAGAGCAGTTAATCCTCAGGGAAACGTGGAAATGTCACTAAATAGTGGTCTGCTTTCATTCGGTTGCAGTGTCTCTTCAGTTTTGTGTTCATATGCTGATGTTTTCATTCAAAACATGCTTAAATGCTGTGATGTCACTCTAGCAGCAAAGACTGCGGAATGTGCAGAGATTCTTTTGACATCAAGTTGTTTGCTCAGATTTTGATATCTTTTAAATGGAGACAAAACAAAACAGACAGAAGTGAATCTAAAAGACTAAAGCAGTCAATGTCTTATTATTTTTATTTATTCTAATAGTTCTACTCTAAGAGATTCATCTTGGCCTTCATGCAGGATTAAAGCTCAATAATGAGGACACACACACAAAATATAAAACATTTCTTTATGATTGTTAGGCAAAGTTATCAGAGCGTATATCCACTAATATGGTCTCATTCTTGCTCTGCTCCCTAATTTTTCCCTGGAGGCATCGCTATGGCAACAAAACAACAAGCTGTTTCCAGTGCTTAATATTTAACATGTCTTTGCTATGAACTTTATTTGTACAAATCTGTGATGTTGATGTGCACAACGTGGGATTTAGACCTCGGAGGGTTAATCAACAAATCACGAAAAATTAGGCTTAAATTTGTGTTCATGACGGTGCAGATTTCTGACATTTTGTGTACTTTAAGCATTTAACAATTTGATTGTTTTCTAATAAAAACTGTGTGAAACTCAAGTTAGACCTGTGTTTGTAAATGAACCGCCCCATGTAGTGTAGCTTTCTGGATTTTAAACTTATTGGGCTACATATTAATTTACTATACAGGCTATACAGTAGATAAAATCTAAACTCACATGTTTTATGTAACTAAAGTGTTTAATCATGTGGGCTACAGACAGTAATCAAGTTATGGACTATATTGATATGAGAAAGGTGCATACTTACTGCATTTGAATCATTTTAACCATATGTAACCACCTGCATGTCATGGTCCCGGGACTTCTACCTGTTTTTTTGTGTGTCTTGTATTGTTGTTGTTTGATGTCAGTTTTAGGGTCCCTCGGTTGTTCTGTTAAGATGTTGCTTATTTGATTTCCCCTCGTGACTTTACCCCCTGTGTGCCCCCTCTGTGTATCTGCCAGTCCCCATGCCTCGTTTCTCCTCCTTGTGTTTTATTCCATGTTTTCCCAGCCCGCTATGTCTGTGTTCTGCGTCTCTGTGTGCTTCCTGTTTTACTTTGATAGTCTCCCGTCAGTGTTGTGTTACTCCTGCCGTGTCTCGCTATGATTATCAGTGTCACCTGTGTTCCCCGTGTGCTCCCACTTCCCTCGTTAACCCTCTGTGTATTTGTGTCCGCGTCTCCTACATTACCTACATAATAGAGTTATAATAAATGTTTGTTTGGGGTTTTTTTTAAGTACAGAAATCAGCTGCTAAAATAATTGTTTTGACTTTTTGGGAATGTAAAAAAGTCACAAAAGTACTACATTAACTGATTAGGAATTTAAAAAAATGTTTGTTTTTTTTGCATAGTGCTCCTTTTTTAAAGACCTAAAAGTAATTTGTCATGGTCTACAGTCAAGATGTCTTCACGAATGGAAATACAGAGGGTTTACTACAAGGTGCAAACAATTAGCAAGGACAGATTAGAGTTTGCTGCCAATAGAACCAGGTCACTAGTGTTTATTGATGATGTGACTGTACAGGGCTATGCTCTCAGCTCGTATTCAGCCAAATGCTGCAAAACTGCTCGGCCAGCAGTTGACAGTGCAAATGGATAGCACCCCAAAGCAAACTGCAAATGCAAAGAGTTTCTCAAGGCAAAGAAATGGAATATTCTTCAACTGGCCGATCAGTCACATGATCTCAACCAGGGGCGATTTTAGCCCATTTTCGGGAGGTGCTTCAGCTGTTTGTGTGACACACTACTAAAAATATAAAAAGCATACAGTACTTGGTTGAGACGTAACACTTTAGAAACAAAATTATAGATAACCTCCCCCCCTCCCAAAATGGTTTGTTCCAGCTCGCCTCTCCCCTGCTCTGGCTCTGGCGCCCTTTCTGCCAGAGCGATGGTGTCTGAGACGCAGCAGAGCGGAGGTGTAAGTGCCTGGCTTAAAACAGGACATGTTGGCTGCATTTAACCTTCAGTTACTCTTTATATAGTTAGGTAGGAGTCAGACCATGTTTCTTTTTAGCTGAAAAACATTACACCCAGGTAACCTGCAGTGTTGAAAACATGTTTTCTGACGATGTTTGCTACCCTACAATCCGTCCTGCTCTGTAGTAAAATCAGGATACTTGACCGTCCTGTTGCTCCCATTGAAATTTATACAGCCTATTTAAAATCTAAAACTTATAATTGTCCGTAGCCTGCTGTTGTTACCACTGTCCTGTTTGAAATGGATACTAACTAGCTAACTGACTGAATGCCCATTAACCTTATAACTCCCGGTGTGTGTGTGTGTGTGTGTGTGTGCAGAGAGACAGCCAGGTTCATAATGGATATAAGGAAGTTTTTTCAAAAAAAGGAGCCACATTCAGGTAAAAGTGTAAAATCAAATGATCTGTTAATCAAGAATAATGTTGGATCAGTGTTTCAATATTTATATATTTAATTAGATGTTCATGTGGTTTGGTTATTTGCCTTTTGGTTGAAAGTACACTGAGAGAGGACTTTTTGTTAGTGATCTTAATAGTATTTTTTTATATTAATTTCATTTTTCATCTAATTGAATACAATCAATTTGTGTATGATTGTCAGTCCGAAGAAGGAGAGAGGAAAGAGGGGAACCTGAGGAGAAAGTACAAGGTCAGGAAGAACCAGGTAAGAGAACAGACAGGGAATAGTGACAGGCAAAACAGAAACTGTTAAACTGACAAAGAGAAACAACCTGATTTTACTCATACTCATATAACATTATAATGGATTGGGGAGATTAAAATTAATGATATATTTTTATGTGGTTCAGCCACAACTCTACTAAAACCTCAGCCAGTAATAGGTAGGCCAACTTTTGGACCGTCCACTTGTCTGTATGACTGCCGCAGTACGTACATCACATTTGCACAGTATCAGAAGGTGCCAAACAGCCCTGGTGGAGTGAGGAGCTGTAAAGAGAAGCAGAGTGCTCTGTTTATATTCTAAAAATGTTTTAAGCTTGTTTTAAAGATTCTGTACAGCAGCTTTAAATGTTTTCCAAAAGCACACATACGCTTATCAGTGTTTCTCAAACTTTTTACAGTGTGTACCACCTGATAAAAATGTCACGCTCTCCTAAGGACCACTATGAAAGCATGAAACTCATAAATCTTACAACACAAAATTAGTATCTGCAGTAAAGATTTTTTCATGCATTGTATACATTCTACCACAGGCAAAGTTGCCTCCATTTTTATATCCTTTTTTTTTTAATATTTTGTAATAATTCATTTGTAATAATTTATTATGTTTTGGAAGTGTTTTTTTTTATGTATCTGTATTATATTATACATACACATTAAAAGTGAATCTCTGTCCAAAAAATGCACTCAGTTTACTTTTTACTCACTATGAGCATCATTTATTATTCCCCCCCAGTAATTAAGGTTAGGATATGTTTTTTCTTTAAAAATTCCAATCCATTCTTCTTTAGCAGCATTTAAATAACCTTCATCAGATTTTATGGTTTTGTTACATCTTTTCAAAAAATGTGGGATTAAATTGTTAAAATGTACAAAACAGTGATATCATGTTTTGTGACGAGGACCCAGGCACAGAGAGACTTGATGAATTTAAGAATCTTATGATTTAATAAAGAAATTTGCAGACTTGCACAGAGATGGTAAAATTATGATGACTGATAATGGAGATGAATACAACAGACGATGAGGACAGGGAGGAACAGGGGTTTAAATGCACCGAGGAGACAGACAGAGAGAACTCGGGACAACTGGAGACATGTAGGGATGCAGGGACTGACAGAGACAGGGAAGACGTCTCATCGTGATGAGTAAAGTTGATCTTGCCTGGTTGAGCAGCTCTCTGGGTGCTCAGCACCCCCAAAGCTCTGATCCTAGAATCGCCCCTGCTACCATGCAGCCCAACATACTACACAAATACACGGCAACGCCTTGAAGTCATTCTGTTGTTTCCAAAGAACTGATGAGAAAGATGTTTGATGAGCTTAATCTATGTGTGAGGCAGTAGTTTGTGTAGGAGTCATATGAGTTGTTCCTTTTTTGATTAAGTGGGTTGGTTTAAATGCACTCACTGTATTGGTACACGGGTGTGGGGCGTGACTCATGGGTGTGTTAGGTGATAAATGTGGTTGCACTCACCTGTTCACGGCACCTGATGTTAATGAGCAGAAAGGTAGGGTGAGCATGAGGCGAAACCTTCTGTTGACTGCAGCTTGAGCGCAGCTTGAATCATTTTGATGCATTTTTTGGTTTATGTATACTTATGCACTAAGTTATGCAATAGGCCAATGTTGAAATTTGGCATAGTAAATGGTGCAGTTATTTGTGCAGTCTGTGCATTTGTTTAATGGTTTGAGCCCGTGTGCCGATTTGTATAATGGACAGTTGTATGTGGAATAAAAGTAGCAAATAGTACAGAGGTGTATCTCATGTGTTTACTGTTGCACGTCATCTGTGTCCTCATGTTTAGCCTGCCGCGGCCGTTGGTTGGAGGAGCCGCAGTAGTTTGGAAAGGAAGGAAGCAGTAAGGTCAGTTTCCATTCTGGGTTTTCAGCATTAATAAAGAAACCTGCAACAAGGTGAGTAATGTTTGAGGTCCGAAAGAAATCAACACAGAGAAATTTTTACAGTGCTTTTCTACTCTACCTGAACATTCAAAGCGCCCTATACAGGTTGCCTCATTCACACCTGTTCATAGAAGCCCTTTTTCTGTGCTTTCTATCTAACATTCACACACATTCATACTCTGATGAATGCATCAGAGAGTGACTTGGGGTTAATGTCTTGCCCAAGGACAGTTAGCATGCAGTCTGGAGCAGCCAGGGATCGACCCAAAAACCATCTGATTAGTAGATGACCTGCTCCACCTCCTGAGCCACAGCCACCCCTTTTAGAGGTAAAGAATGATTTAGAAAGTAAGTACAGTAATATTTTGAGGTGATTTGATTAAAAAAAATCATTTTTGCTTCTAATTACATAATTAAGGTGTAATTACATCTTCCAACAAATTGATACATAAACGTATCATTTATCTACTAAAAATATATAGGAGCTGGCGTCATGTTTTGGAAGCTGCCATCTTGCCCCACCATCATACACTGGCTGAGATGGGCATCGCTGCTCCGCCTTTTCATGTTTTATGTAAGTTGATTTATACATTACTTTGAATTTAAAGATGTCAAATAGCTCTTTCACACTACATATGACCATTTCACATTTGTACATGTATATTTTGGTGATCTCTTTCTCAGTATGTTTTTCTTCTTATGGAAATAAGCTAAGATTAAACCAGTTAATGTTAGGCTCCAGTGTCCTAAAAAATCACACCTTTCCCCTGATAAACAAATTGATTGGATTCTCACATTGTGTGGGAATTGATTATCAATTACAACTTCAATGAGCCACTTCAAAGAAAGTTTCACCTGCGTGGGCAGCAACAGAAAGTCCAGATGTGGAAACAGAAGGTTTCCACATTAAAATATCGATATTTTAATCATTTTGGGTGAAATTGTAGTTTTTCATTAACAGGAACACAGTGGAAAGAAACTATCATTCAGATTGTCTACATTGGAAAGAACTACTCCCTCTTCCGCCTTTTATAGTCATGTGTGAAATACGGCTGTATAAATGTGTGGCAGCCTGTGGCGTGCGCACTCACAACAATGGCTGAGCGTAACTGGAGTCATGTGCGCACGTATTTTACATCCACAAACAGCCGAGACGTGGTTTGCGATACATGTGGCAAGAAAGTGAGGTGTTGTGGCAACACCACTAACCTTGTCAAACACCTCAAAGTAAATCATATCACAGAATATGACGAGCTTATGTTGAGGCGAACTGAAGAGGAGGAGAAGGACGGGTGCTGCTAGGGTGAGACAGACATCTCTCAGGGAGTCCTTTAGTGCTGCAGGCAGGCAAGGTGTTCACATAGTGCACAACTTCAGGTTTTTTATTTCTATATGATGAATTCTGCATTATTAAGTGATAAGAACAAGTAATCTGATGTCCTGTAATGATTATGACGCTATAATTTGAGATACAATAAAAGAGTAAAGTTTTTGTACAAAGTATCGGATCAGTATCGTCGATACCACCCTGAATTTTACTTGGTATCGGATCGGAAAGGAAATCAGTGGTATCACACATCACTAGTGATCAAATGTCAGGCCAAGCTGGAACTGATTCCTGTCTTCTGTAACTTCTACAACACTGTCCAATAGAGACACATGAATGAAATGCAGCGTCATTAAAAACACTGATGATCTTTATTTAAAAATGTAATACATTTACATCTGAATAAACTTTTAGGCATTACGCTGACGGACGGATGGATGGACCATGAATGCTTTCTCATCCTTCTTGTCATGCACCATGGAAGTGTCTGAGGGGCTTTTCCACTTGGAATCGGGATACTGTGTCCACACTTCAGAGGTGGAGTTTCCAGCATCTCACCTGGGCCTCATCTGCAAACAATCAGCAGGAGGGCTTCTTAAACCAGCGCTGCCTGCTACTCCTCGCCAGTTTGTTCTGCCATCTCCAGTGGTAACTAGGCTTCCCCTCTGCTCCAGTTCTGGCGTGCTCCTTCCCTGTGTTTAGGTCTCCTCTGCCAACATACTCATCCTACCCTCAAACTCCCTTACCCGTCCAGCAACTTCTTCTCCCTCTGTTGCAGAATTCCCGTTGGATTGTTCCCATCAGGAGCCAGGTGTTCAGTCTCTCGATAGCTTTTCCTCTGGTTCCTGCTCTCTGCTGACACTCCTAGCTCGAGCCACGTTCTCCATTCCCTCTCTTTAAACAAAGTCTCATAAATAGTTTAACCATGTGCATTGAATCTGCATTTGGGTCTAAGCTTTCTATGGAGGGAAGAAATCATCACAGTGACATCTATTTAATTTTCAATTCAATTTTATTTAAAGAGCGCCAAATGACAGCAACAGTCACCTGAAGGCGCTTTATATTGTAAGATATACTTACAAAGAAAACCCCAACAATCATATGACCCCCTATGAGCAAGCACTTTGGCGACAGTGGGAAGGAAAAACTCCCTTTTAACAGGAAGAAACCTCCAGCAGAACCAGGCTCAGGGAGGGGCGGCCATCTGCTGCGACCGGTTGGGGAGGGGAAAGGAAAATGGTATAAAGACATGGAACAGAGACACCATTCAGTGCAGAGAGGTCTATTAAACACAGTGGGTGAAGAAGAAACACCCAGTGCATCATGGGAATCCCCCGGCAGCCTAATGCTGGGCATACACTGTGCGATTTTTGGCCCATTTTGAGCCGATTTTTCAGTCGTGCGATCGTTTTGGGGATCGTCCCGAGTTTGGCCTTGATCAAACTTCTCACCCCTGCGAGTCAATCGTACAGTTTGATCAGGAGCTGAATAACGCGACTGAAAAATCGCAGCACAGTGTATGCCCAGCTTATTGCAGCATGGAGGATTCAGGGTCACCTGAGTAGGCATCAGCCTACTAAAAGGATACTGAAAAAACCCGTCGAAGTAGTCTTAGTCTTCATCCCTGCTGGTCGACTCAATTGAACACCTCTGAAGTTTGCACACAGGCAAGTATTCCTCTTCTTCCTCAAAATCCTCTCGGGAACGCTTCCTCGAGCCTCCAGTTTCATGATCAAGCTCTTCGTGCGCATCTTCAAATAGTTCATCACTGCTGCTCTCAGGGTCGTGCACAGTTGAGCTGGTCCCCGAATCAGAGTGTGCAAGCCTGGATTTTTTGCCATTACGCTCTTTTTCGTCAACATCTTCCTCTCTGGACCTTTTCGTGGATCCACCAGGCTGCGGTTCTTTTTCTGTTACCTGCTGATTGATGTCCTCATCGGCAATATTACCAACATGAGGACAGCCCACGCTCTCAGTATCAGAAGCAGAGAAGAAGTCAGAGTCATCATCGCTCCATCTCATTCTTTTGTTTGGTCCCAAATCTTCTTCATCCATCTCTCTAGACCTCCTCCTGGAAACACCTGGCTGAGGGTCCTCTTCTGGGATGTACTGGTCCACACGGTCTTCAAATGCCTCCTCATTTTCATTGCCAACAACAACCACAGCATTATGATCCTCGTGCTGTTCATTGTTGTCAGCATTGGCATTATTGTCCCTCACATTAATATTTTGAACGTTGACATCGTCGTCGTCGTCATTGTCGTCGTCATCGTTGTCGTCATTGTCGTCATCCTCGTCATCTGCGTCGTCCTCGTCGTCCTCGTCATTGTCGTCGTCGTCATCGTCATCGTCATCGTCGTCGTCATCGTCGTCATCACCGTAAAGGTAATTGTCATATTGTGCCAGTACTGAAGCTATTAGCTCATGCAGAAACCAACAAATATCACGGAGAGCGAGATACAGGTCGTTCACGAAGCCTCCATTAACTGGTTCATTAGCAGGTTCCTGATCTCCATTTGCAAACCTTTGTGGGTTAACCTGTTGGCCTGCAAGATCATTAAATCTTTTAATTAACATCCATAACTATCTGCCTAAAATCAGTTTTTCATCAATTTCAAGACTGAGTACATGTGCTTACCGTTTTGGTTATTTTGTGGTCCATCTCCACTTCCATTCATTTTGACTACAAGGAACACAAAACAACAATGATCACTAAACCTCAACCCAGAATGTTCAGAGAATTTGCTTTTTTTGTGATGACTTTAGGCTGCGTCCGAACGTACACGGCTATGTTTGAAAACAGATGTTTTTCCTTTTTTGTTTAAAAAAATAAAAATAAAAATCCAGTCCACATGTGCAGTTTTGAAAAAATATCTCCTTCCACATCTAAACGCTAAAAACAAAGTGAAACGCTGTCAAGAACACGTCAAATCTTAACCGTGTAGAAATGTTGGCCAATCAGAAGTCTAGAAGCCTGGGTGGGAAAACCTCATAAAACCTTACGTACTTCTGAGAAGTTTTTGTCTTTTTCTGGAAAAGCAGCTAACTTTATGTTACTTTCACGTGCCTTCATCGTTTCAAATGTTAATAACTAAAGACAGCTTTTTGGCTGGAACAGACTCACAACTTTGGAATGGACAAAATGCATACAGCATACATAAATGTAATTTTTTTAAATTACATTTATTCCAAACCGACGTCAGGATTTGGGTTGGGAGAGCGTCTGTGTTAAATGTAGAATCCACGTCTGATGCCTCTGTGTTTCTAAATGGAGGCACAGTAACTGTGTGTGTATATGTAAGCGTGTAAAAACTGCAGATACTAAGATTAACAGACACAGTATGTTGTCTACATCTGCCATTGTAGAAATTGATCTCATGTAAACACTAACGTGGCCACAGCGTGACTTCAACAGCGGCGCACACTTTTTACATTGCCTGAGTAAATGTCCGTTTTCCTCGTCCACACCTAAACACAAAAACATCCTTTTTAAAAATCTCACCTTTCAGTGACTCAATCTGCTGTTTAGGTGTGGACGAAAGGCCCAAATGCAGAGACAAAGCTGCGCTTTCAAAAATGTGGACGCAGCCTCAGTTTCTCAGAAATTCTAATAGTTTGTTTGAGAACAAAACTTAAGTCTTCTCTATTTTCCTAAATGAACAAAATAATCTCAGAAATAATCGTGTTAAAAAGAGCTTCTGTCACTCTAAGATATGATTAAGAACATTTTCTAATTTATGTATAATTTGTCAAATATTACATCAGCTGACAAATAGTTACGTCTTCATTTGTTTTCCTGAATAATAGATCCACATCATCCTCTCTATGATGGAAAATATAGTCTAGTCTTGCACAATGTAAAGTACATAAATAGTGTCCTGGCAAGCAGGAAAATCAGGCTTTATATATTTAAGTAAATGATCTTAAGTTTATAAACTGAAATTTGAGCTTACTTTAGTTCTTGGTAAATTACAGAGCAGTTAATCCTCAGGGAAACGTGGAAATGTCACTAAATAGTGGTCTGCTTTCATTCGGTTGCAGTGTCTCTTCAGTTTTGTGTTCATATGCTGATGTTTTCATTCAAAACATGCTTAAATGCTGTGATGTCACTCTAGCAGCAAAGACTGCGGAATGTGCAGAGATTCTTTTGACATCAAGTTGTTTGCTCAGATTTTGATATCTTTTAAATGGAGACAAAACAAAACAGACAGAAGTGAATCTAAAAGACTAAAGCAGTCAATGTCTTATTATTTTTATTTATTCTAATAGTTCTACTCTAAGAGATTCATCTTGGCCTTCATGCAGGATTAAAGCTCAATAATGAGGACACACACACAAAATATAAAACATTTCTTTATGATTGTTAGGCAAAGTTATCAGAGCGTATATCCACTAATATGGTCTCATTCTTGCTCTGCTCCCTAATTTTTCCCTGGAGGCATCGCTATGGCAACAAAACAACAAGCTGTTTCCAGTGCTTAATATTTAACATGTCTTTGCTATGAACTTTATTTGTACAAATCTGTGATGTTGATGTGCACAACGTGGGATTTAGACTTCGGAGGGTTAATCAACAAATCACGAAAAATTAGGCTTAAATTTGTGTTCATGACGGTGCAGATTTCTGACATTTTGTGTACTTTAAGCATTTAACAATTTGATTGTTTTCTAATAAAAACTGTGTGACACTCAAGTTAGACCTGTGTTTGTAAATGAACCGCCCCATGTAGTGTAGCTTTCTGGATTTTAAACTTATTGGGCTACATATTAATTTACTATACAGGCTATACAGTAGATAAAATCTAAACTCACATGTTTTATGTAACTAAAGTGTTTAATCATGTGGGCTACAGACAGTAATCAAGTTATGGACTATATTGATATGAGAAAGGTGCATACTTACTGCATTTGAATCATTTTAACCATATGTAACCACCTGCATGTCATGGTCCCGGGACTTCTACCTGTTTTTTTGTGTGTCTTGTATTGTTGTTGTTTGATGTCAGTTTTAGGGTCCCTCGGTTGTTCTGTTAAGATGTTGCTTATTTGATTTCCCCTCGTGACTTTACCCCCTGTGTGCCCTCTCTGTGTATCTGCCAGTCCCCATGCCTCGTTTCTCCTCCTTGTGTTTTATTCCATGTTTTCCCAGCCCGCTATGTCTGTGTTCTGCGTCTCTGTGTGCTTCCTGTTTTACTTTGATAGTCTCCCGTCAGTGTTGTGTTACTCCTGCCGTGTCTCGTTATGATTATCAGTGTCACCTGTGTTCCCCGTGTGCTCCCACTTCCCTCGTTAACCCTCTGTGTATTTGTGTCCGCGTCTCCTACATTACCTACATAATAGAGCTATAATAAATGTTTGTTTGGGGGGTTTTTTAAGTACAGAAATCAGCTGCTAAAATAATTGTTTTGACTTTTTGGGAATGTAAAAAAGTCACAAAAGTACTACATTAACTGATTAGGAATTTAAAAAAATGTTTGTCTTTTTTGCATAGTGCTCCTTTTTTAAAGACCTAAAAGTAATTTGTCATGGTCTACAGTCAAGATGTCTTCACGAATGGAAATACAGAGGGTTTACTACAAGGTGCAAACAATTAGCAAGGACAGATTAGAGTTTGCTGCCAATAGAACCAGGTCACTAGTGTTTATTGATGATGTGACTGTACAGGGCTATGCTCTCAGCTCGTATTCAGCCAAATGCTGCAAAACTGCTCGGCCAGCAGTTGACAGTGCAAATGGATAGCACCCCAAAGCAAACTGCAAATGCAAAGAGTTTCTCAAGGCAAAGAAATGGAATATTCTTCAACTGGCTGATCAGTCACATGATCTCAACCAGGGGCGATTTTAGCCCATTTTCGGGAGGTGCTTCAGCTGTTTGTGTGACACACTACTAAAAATATAAAAAGCATACAGTACTTGGTTGAGACGTAACACTTTAGAAACAAAATTATAGATAACCTCCCCCCCTCCCAAAATGGTTTGTTCCAGCTCGCCTCTCCCCTGCTCTGGCTCTGGCGCCCTTTCTGCCAGAGCGATGGTGTCTTAGACGCAGCAGAGCGGAGGTGTAAGTGCCTGGCTTAAAACAGGACATGTTGGCTGCATTTAACCTTCAGTTACTCTTTATATAGTTAGGTAGGAGTCAGACCATGTTTCTTTTTAGCTGAAAAACATTACACCCAGGTAACCTGCAGTGTTGAAAACATGTTTTCTGACGATGTTTGCTACCCTACAATCCGTCCTGCTCTGTAGTAAAATCAGGATACTTGACCGTCCTGTTGCTCCCATTGAAATTTATACAGCCTATTTAAAATCTAAAACTTATAATTGTCCGTAGCCTGCTGTTGTTACCACTGTCCTGTTTGAAATGGATACTAACTAGCTAACTGACTGAATGCCCATTAACCTTATAACTCCCGGTGTGTGTGTGTGTGTGTGTGTGCAGAGAGACAGCCAGGTTCATAATGGATATAAGGAAGTTTTTTCAAAAAAAGGAGCCACATTCAGGTAAAAGTGTGAAATCAAATGATCTGTTAATCAAGAATAATGTTGGATCAGTGTTTCAATATTTATATATTTAATTAGATGTTCATGTGGTTTGGTTATTTGCCTTTTGGTTGAAAGTACACTGAGAGAGGACTTTTTGTTAGTGATCTTAATAGTATTTTTTTATATTAATTTCATTTTTCATCTAATTGAATACAATCAATTTGTGTATGATTGTCAGTCCGAAGAAGGAGAGAGGAAAGAGGGGAACCTGAGGAGAAAGTACAAGGTCAGGAAGAACCAGGTAAGAGAACAGACAGGGAATAGTGACAGGCAAAACAGAAACTGTTAAACTGACAAAGAGAAACAACCTGATTTTACTCATACTCATATAACATTATAATGGATTGGGGAGATTAAAATTAATGATATATTTTTATGTGGTTCAGCCACAACTCTACTAAAACCTCAGCCAGTAATAGGTAGGCCAACTTTTGGACCGTCCACTTGTCTGTATGACTGCCGCAGTACGTACATCACATTTGCACAGTATCAGAAGGTGCCAAACAGCCCTGGTGGAGTGAGGAGCTGTAAAGAGAAGCAGAGTGCTCTGTTTATATTCTAAAAATGTTTTAAGCTTGTTTTAAAGATTCTGTACAGCAGCTTTAAATGTTTTCCAAAAGCACACATACGCTTATCAGTGTTTCTCAAACTTTTTACAGTGTGTACCACCTGATAAAAATGTCACGCTCTCCTAAGGACCACTATGAAAGCATGAAACTCATAAATCTTACAACACAAAATTAGTATCTGCAGTAAAGATTTTTTCATGCATTGTATACATTCTACCACAGGCAAAGTTGCCTCCATTTTTATATCCTTTTTTTAAATATTTTGTAATAATTCATTTGTAATAATTTATTATGTTTTGGAAGTGTTTTTTTTATGTATCTGTATTATATTATACATACACATTAAAAGTGAATCTCTGTCCAAAAAATGCACTCAGTTTACTTTTTACTCACTATGAGCATCATTTATTATTCCCCCCCAGTAATTAAGGTTAGGATATGTTTTTTCTTTAAAAATTCCAATCCATTCTTCTTTAGCAGCATTTAAATAACCTTCATCAGATTTTATGGTTTTGTTACATCTTTTCAAAAAATGTGGGATTAAATTGTTAAAATGTACAAAACAGTGATATCATGTTTTGTGACGAGGACCCAGGCACAGAGAGACTTGATGAATTTAAGAATCTTATGATTTAATAAAGAAATTTGCAGACTTGCACAGAGATGGTAAAATTATGATGACTGATAATGGAGATGAATACAACAGACGATGAGGACAGGGAGGAACAGGGGTTTAAATGCACCGAGGAGACAGACAGAGAGAACTCGGGACAACTGGAGACATGTAGGGATGCAGGGACTGACAGAGACAGGGAAGACGTCTCATCGTGATGAGTAAAGTTGATCTTGCCTGGTTGAGCAGCTCTCTGGGTGCTCAGCACCCCCAAAGCTCTGATCCTAGAATCGCCCCTGCTACCATGCAGCCCAACATACTACACAAATACACGGCAACGCCTTGAAGTCATTCTGTTGTTTCCAAAGAACTGATGAGAAAGATGTTTGATGAGCTTAATCTATGTGTGAGGCAGTAGTTTGTGTAGGAGTCATATGAGTTGTTCCTTTTTTGATTAAGTGGGTTGGTTTAAATGCACTCACTGTATTGGTACACGGGTGTGGGGCGTGACTCATGGGTGTGTTAGGTGATAAATGTGGTTGCACTCACCTGTTCACGGCACCTGATGTTAATGAGCAGAAAGGTAGGGTGAGCATGAGGCGAAACCTTCTGTTGACTGCAGCTTGAGCGCAGCTTGAATCATTTTGATGCATTTTTTGGTTTATGTATACTTATGCACTAAGTTATGCAATAGGCCAATGTTGAAATTTGGCATAGTAAATGGTGCAGTTATTTGTGCAGTCTGTGCATTTGTTTAATGGTTTGAGCCCGTGTGCCGATTTGTATAATGGACAGTTGTATGTGGAATAAAAGTAGCAAATAGTACAGAGGTGTATCTCATGTGTTTACTGTTGCACGTCATCTGTGTCCTCATGTTTAGCCTGCCGCGGCCGTTGGTTGGAGGAGCCGCAGTAGTTTGGAAAGGAAGGAAGCAGTAAGGTCAGTTTCCATTCTGGGTTTTCAGCATTAATAAAGAAACCTGCAACAAGGTGAGTAATGTTTGAGGTCCGAAAGAAATCAACACAGAGAAATTTTTACAGTGCTTTTCTACTCTACCTGAACATTCAAAGCGCCCTATACAGGTTGCCTCATTCACACCTGTTCATAGAAGCCCTTTTTCTGTGCTTTCTATCTAACATTCACACACATTCATACTCTGATGAATGCATCAGAGAGTGACTTGGGGTTAATGTCTTGCCCAAGGACAGTTAGCATGCAGTCTGGAGCAGCCAGGGATCGACCCAAAAACCATCTGATTAGTAGATGACCTGCTCCACCTCCTGAGCCACAGCCACCCCTTTTAGAGGTAAAGAATGATTTAGAAAGTAAGTACAGTAATATTTTGAGGTGATTTGATTAAAAAAAATCATTTTTGCTTCTAATTACATAATTAAGGTGTAATTACATCTTCCAACAAATTGATACATAAACGTATCATTTATCTACTAAAAATATATAGGAGCTGGCGTCATGTTGTGGAAGCTGCCATCTTGCCCCACCATCATACACTGGCTGAGATGGGCATCGCTGCTCCGCCTTTTCATGTTTTATGTAAGTGGATTTATACATTACTTTGAATTTAAAGATGTCAAATAGCTCTTTCACACTACATATGACCATTTCACATTTGTACATGTATATTTTGGTGATCTCTTTCTCAGTATGTTTTTCTTCTTATGGAAATAAGCTAAGATTAAACCAGTTAATGTTAGGCTCCAGTGTCCTAAAAAATCACACCTTTACCCTGATAAACAAATTGATTGGATTCTCACATTGTGTGGGAATTGATTATCAATTACAACTTCAATGAGCCACTTCAAAGAAAGTTTCACCTGCGTGGGCAGCAACAGAAAGTCCAGATGTGGAAACAGAAGGTTTCCACATTAAAATATCGATATTTTAATCATTTTGGGTGAAATTGTAGTTTTTCATTAACAGGAACACAGTGGAAAGAAACTATCATTCAGATTGTCTACATTGGAAAGAACTACTCCCTCTTCCGCCTTTTATAGTCATGTGTGAAATACGGCTGTATAAATGTGTGGCAGCCTGTGGCGTGCGCACTCACAACAATGGCTGAGCGTAACTGGAGTCATGTGCGCACGTATTTTACATCCACAAACAGCCGAGACGTGGTTTGCGATACATGTGGCAAGAAAGTGAGGTGTTGTGGCAACACCACTAACCTTGTCAAACACCTCAAAGTAAATCATATCACAGAATATGACGAGCTTATGTTGAGGCGAACTGAAGAGGAGGAGAAGGACGGGTGCTGCTAGGGTGAGACAGACGTCTCTCAGGGAGTCCTTTAGTGCTGCAGGCAGGCAAGGTGTTCACATAGTGCACAACTTCAGGTTTTTTATTTCTATATGATGAATTCTGCATTATTAAGTGATAAGAACAAGTAATCTGATGTCCTGTAATGATTATGACGCTATCATTTGAGATACAATAAAAGAGTAAAGTTTTTGTACAAAGTATCGGATCAGTATCGTCGATACCACCCTGAATTTTACTTGGTATCGGATCGGAAAGGAAATCAGTGGTATCACACATCACTAGTGATCAAATGTCAGGCCAAGCTGGAACTGATTCCTGTCTTCTGTAACTTCTACAACACTGTCCAATAGAGACACATGAATGAAATGCAGCGTCATTAAAAACACTGATGATCTTTATTTAAAAATGTAATACATTTACATCTGAATAAACTTTTAGGCATTACGCTGACGGACGGATGGATGGACCATGAATGCTTTCTCATCCTTCTTGTCATGCACCATGGAAGTGTCTGAGGGGCTTTTCCACTTGGAATCGGGATACTGTGTCCACACTTCAGAGGTGGAGTTTCCAGCATCTCACCTGGGCCTCATCTGCAAACAATCAGCAGGAGGGCTTCTTAAACCAGCGCTGCCTGCTACTCCTCGCCAGTTTGTTCTGCCATCTCCAGTGGTAACTAGGCTTCCCCTCTGCTCCAGTTCTGGCGTGCTCCTTCCCTGTGTTTAGGTCTCCTCTGCCAACATACTCATCCTACCCTCAAACTCCCTTACCCGTCCAGCAACTTCTTCTCCCTCTGTTGCAGAATTCCCGTTGGATTGTTCCCATCAGGAGCCAGGTGTTCAGTCTCTCGATAGCTTTTCCTCTGGTTCCTGCTCTCTGCTGACACTCCTAGCTCGAGCCACGTTCTCCATTCCCTCTCTTTAAACAAAGTCTCATAAATAGTTTAACCATGTGCATTGAATCTGCATTTGGGTCTAAGCTTTCTATGGAGGGAAGAAATCATCACAGTGACATCTATTTAATTTTCAATTCAATTTTATTTAAAGAGCGCCAAATGACAGCAACAGTCACCTGAAGGCGCTTTATATTGTAAGATATACTTACAAAGAAAACCCCAACAATCATATGACCCCCTATGAGCAAGCACTTTGGCGACAGTGGGAAGGAAAAACTCCCTTTTAACAGGAAGAAACCTCCAGCAGAACCAGGCTCAGGGAGGGGCGGCCATCTGCTGCGACCGGTTGGGGAGGGGAAAGGAAAATGGTATAAAGACATGGAACAGAGACACCATTCAGTGCAGAGAGGTCTATTAAACACAGTGGGTGAAGAAGAAACACCCAGTGCATCATGGGAATCCCCCGGCAGCCTAATGCTGGGCATACACTGTGCGATTTTTGGCCCATTTTGAGCCGATTTTTCAGTCGTGCGATCGTTTTGGGGATCGTCCCGAGTTTGGCCTTGATCAAACTTCTCACCCCTGCGAGTCAATCGTACAGTTTGATCAGGAGCTGAATAACGCGACTGAAAAATCGCAGCACAGTGTATGCCCAGCTTATTGCAGCATGGAGGATTCAGGGTCACCTGAGTAGGCATCAGCCTACTAAAAGGATACTGAAAAAACCCGTCGAAGTAGTCTTAGTCTTCATCCCTGCTGGTCGACTCAATTGAACACCTGTGAAGTTTGCACACAGGCAAGTATTCCTCTTCTTCCTCAAAATCCTCTCGGGAACGCTTCCTCGAGCCTCCAGTTTCATGATCAAGCTCTTCGTGCGCATCTTCAAATAGTTCATCACTGCTGCTCTCAGCGTCGTGCACAGTTGAGCTGGTCCCCGAATCAGAGTGTGCAAGCCTGGATTTTTTGCCATTACGCTCTTTTTCGTCAACATCTTCCTCTCTGGACCTTTTCGTGGATCCACCAGGCTGCGGTTCTTTTTCTGTTACCTGCTGATTGATGTCCTCATCGGCAATATTACCAACATGAGGACAGCCCACGCTCTCAGTATCAGAAGCAGAGAAGAAGTCAGAGTCATCATCGCTCCATCTCATTCTTTTGTTTGGTCCCAAATCTTCTTCATCCATCTCTCTAGACCTCCTCCTGGAAACACCTGGCTGAGGGTCCTCTTCTGGGATGTACTGGTCCACACGGTCTTCAAATGCCTCCTCATTTTCATTGCCAACAACAACCACAGCATTATGATCCTCGTGCTGTTCATTGTTGTCAGCATTGGCATTATTGTCCCTCACATTAATATTTTGAACGTTGACATCGTCGTCGTCGTCATTGTCGTCGTCGTCATTGTCGTCGTCATCGTCGTCGTCATTGTCGTCATCCTCGTCATCTGCGTCGTCCTCGTCGTCCTCGTCATTGTCGTCGTCGTCGTCGTCATCGTCATCGTCATCGTCGTCATCACCGTAAAGGTAATTGTCATATTGTGCCAGTACTGAAGCTATTAGCTCATGCAGAAACCAACAAATATCACGGAGAGCGAGATACAGGTCGTTCACGAAGCCTCCATTAACTGGTTCATTAGCAGGTTCCTGATCTCCATTTGCAAACCTTTGTGGGTTAACCTGTTGGCCTGCAAGATCATTAAATCTTTTAATTAACATCCATAACTATCTGCTGAAAATCAGTTTTTCATCAATTTCAAGACTGAGTACATGTGCTTACCGTTTTGGTTATTTTGTGGTCCATCTCCACTTCCATTCATTTTGACTACAAGGAACACAAAACAACAATGATCACTAAACCTCAACCCAGAATGTTCAGAGAATTTGCTTTTTTTGTGATGACTTTAGGCTGCGTCCGAACGTACACGGCTATGTTTGAAAACGGATGTTTTTCCTTTTTTGTTTAAAAAAATAAAAATAAAAATCCAGTCCACATGTGCAGTTTTGAAAAAATATCTCCTTCCACATCTAAACGCTAAAAACAAAGTGAAACGCTGTCAAGAACACGCCAAATCTTAACCGTGTAGAAATGTTGGCCAATCAGAAGTCTAGAAGCCTGGGTGGGAAAACCTCATAAAACCTTACGTACTTCTGAGAAGTTTTTGTCTTTTTCTGGAAAAGCAGCTAATTTTGTGTTACTTTCACGTGCCTTCATCGTTTCAAATGTTAATAACTAAAGACAGCTTTTTGGCTGGAACAGACTCACAACTTTGGAATGGACAAAATGCATACAGCATACATAAATGTAATTTTTTTAAATTACATTTATTCCAAACCGACGTCAGGATTTGGGTTGGGAGAGCGTCTGTGTTAAATGTAGAATCCACGTCTGATGCCTCTGTGTTTCTAAATGGAGGCACAGTAACTGTGTGTGTATATGTAAGCGTGTAAAAACTGCAGATACTAAGATTAACAGACACAGTATGTTGTCTACATCTGCCATTGTAGAAATTGATCTCATGTAAACACTAACGTGGCCACAGCGTGACTTCAACAGCGGCGCACACTTTTTACATTGCCTGAGTAAATGTCCGTTTTCCTCGTCCACACCTAAACACAAAAACGTCCTTTTTAAAAATCTTACCTTTCAGTGACTCAATCTGCTGTTTAGGTGTGGACGAAAGGCCCAAATGCAGAGACAAAGCTGCGCTTTCAAAAATGTGGACGCAGCCTCAGTTTCTCAGAAATTCTAATAGTTTGTTTGAGAACAAAACTTAAGTCTTCTCTATTTTCCTAAATGAACAAAATAATCTCAGAAATAATCGTGTTAAAAAGAGCTTCTGTCACTCTAAGATATGATTAAGAACATTTTCTAATTTATGTATAATTTGTCAAATATTACATCAGCTGACAAATAGTTACGTCTTCATTTGTTTTCCTGAATAATAGATCCACATCATCCTCTCTATGATGGAAAATATAGTCTAGTCTTGCACAATGTAAAGTACATAAATAGTGTCCTGGCAAGCAGGAAAATCAGGCTTTATATATTTAAGTAAATGATCTTAAGTTTATAAACTGAAATTTGAGCTTACTTTAGTTCTTGGTAAATTACAGAGCAGTTAATCCTCAGGGAAACGTGGAAATGTCACTAAATAGTGGTCTGCTTTCATTCGGTTGCAGTGTCTCTTCAGTTTTGTGTTCATATGCTGATGTTTTCATTCAAAACATGCTTAAATGCTGTGATGTCACTCTAGCAGCAAAGACTGCGGAATGTGCAGAGATTCTTTTGACATCAAGTTGTTTGCTCAGATTTTGATATCTTTTAAATGGAGACAAAACAAAACAGACAGAAGTGAATCTAAAAGACTAAAGCAGTCAATGTCTTATTATTTTTATTTATTCTAATAGTTCTACTCTAAGAGATTCATCTTGGCCTTCATGCAGGATTAAAGCTCAATAATGAGGACACACACACACAAAATATAAAACATTTCTTTATGATTGTTAGGCAAAGTTATCAGAGCGTATATCCACTAATATGGTCTCATTCTTGCTCTGCTCCCTAATTTTTCCCTGGAGGCATCGCTATGGCAACAAAACAACAAGCTGTTTCCAGTGCTTAATATTTAACATGTCTTTGCTATGAACTTTATTTGTACAAATCTGTGATGTTGATGTGCACAACGTGGGATTTAGACCTCGGAGGGTTAATCAACAAATCACGAAAAATTAGGCTTAAATTTGTGTTCATCACGGTGCAGATTTCTGACATTTTGTGTACTTTAAGCATTTAACAATTTGATTGTTTTCTAATAAAAACTGTGTGAAACTCAAGTTAGACCTGTGTTTGTAAATGAACCGCCCCATGTAGTGTAGCTTTCTGGATTTTAAACTTATTGGGCTACATATTAATTTACTATACAGGCTATACAGTAGATAAAATCTAAACTCACATGTTTTATGTAACTAAAGTGTTTAATCATGTGGGCTACAGACAGTAATCAAGTTATGGACTATATTGATATGAGAAAGGTGCATACTTACTGCATTTGAATCATTTTAACCATATGTAACCACCTGCATGTCATGGTCCCGGGACTTCTACCTGTTTTTTTGTGTGTCTTGTATTGTTGTTGTTTGATGTCAGTTTTAGGGTCCCTCGGTTGTTCTGTTAAGATGTTGCTTATTTGATTTCCCCTCGTGACTTTACCCCCTGTGTGCCCCCTCTGTGTATCTGCCAGTCCCCATGCCTCGTTTCTCCTCCTTGTGTTTTATTCCATGTTTTCCCAGCCCGCTATGTCTGTGTTCTGCGTCTCTGTGTGCTTCCTGTTTTACTTTGATAGTCTCCCGTCAGTGTTGTGTTACTCCTGCCGTGTCTCGTTATGATTATCAGTGTCACCTGTGTTCCCCGTGTGCTCCCACTTCCCTCGTTAACCCTCTGTGTATTTGTGTCCGCGTCTCCTACATTACCTACATAATAGAGTTATAATAAATGTTTGTTTGGGGGTTTTTTTAAGTACAGAAATCAGCTGCTAAAATAATTGTTTTGACTTTTTGGGAATGTAAAAAAGTCACAAAAGTACTACATTAACTGATTAGGAATTTAAAAAAATGTTTGTTTTTTTTGCATAGTGCTCCTTTTTTAAAGACCTAAAAGTAATTTGTCATGGTCTACAGTCAAGATGTCTTCACGAATGGAAATACAGAGGGTTTACTACAAGGTGCAAACAATTAGCAAGGACAGATTAGAGTTTGCTGCCAATAGAACCAGGTCACTAGTGTTTATTGATGATGTGACTGTACAGGGCTATGCTCTCAGCTCGTATTCAGCCAAATGCTGCAAAACTGCTCGGCCAGCAGTTGACAGTGCAAATGGATAGCACCCCAAAGCAAACTGCAAATGCAAAGAGTTTCTCAAGGCAAAGAAATGGAATATTCTTCAACTGGCCGATCAGTCACATGATCTCAACCAGGGGCGATTTTAGCCCATTTTCGGGAGGTGCTTCAGCTGTTTGTGTGACACACTACTAAAAATATAAAAAGCATACAGTACTTGGTTGAGACGTAACACTTTAGAAACAAAATTATAGATAACCTCCCCCCCTCCCAAAATGGTTTGTTCCAGCTGGCCTCTCCCCTGCTCTGGCTCTGGCGCCCTTTCTGCCAGAGCGATGGTGTCTGAGACGCAGCAGAGCGGAGGTGTAAGTGCCTGGCTTAAAACAGGACATGTTGGCTGCATTTAACCTTCAGTTACTCTTTATATAGTTAGGTAGGAGTCAGACCATGTTTCTTTTTAGCTGAAAAACATTACACCCAGGTAACCTGCAGTGTTGAAAACATGTTTTCTGACGATGTTTGCTACCCTACAATCCGTCCTGCTCTGTAGTAAAATCAGGATACTTGACCGTCCTGTTGCTCCCATTGAAATTTATACAGCCTATTTAAAATCTAAAACTTATAATTGTCCGTAGCCTGCTGTTGTTACCACTGTCCTGTTTGAAATGGATACTAACTAGCTAACTGACTGAATGCCCATTAACCTTATAACTCCCGGTGTGTGTGTGTGTGTGTGTGTGTGTGTGCAGAGAGACAGCCAGGTTCATAATGGATATAAGGAAGTTTTTTCAAAAAAAGGAGCCACATTCAGGTAAAAGTGTAAAATCAAATGATCTGTTAATCAAGAATAATGTTGGATCAGTGTTTCAATATTTATATATTTAATTAGATGTTCATGTGGTTTGGTTATTTGCCTTTTGGTTGAAAGTACACTGAGAGAGGACTTTTTGTTAGTGATCTTAATAGTATTTTTTTATATTAATTTCATTTTTCATCTAATTGAATACAATCAATTTGTGTATGATTGTCAGTCCGAAGAAGGAGAGAGGAAAGAGGGGAACCTGAGGAGAAAGTACAAGGTCAGGAAGAACCAGGTAAGAGAACAGACAGGGAATAGTGACAGGCAAAACAGAAACTGTTAAACTGACAAAGAGAAACAACCTGATTTTACTCATACTCATATAACATTATAATGGATTGGGGAGATTAAAATTAATGATATATTTTTATGTGGTTCAGCCACAACTCTACTAAAACCTCAGCCAGTAATAGGTAGGCCAACTTTTGGACCGTCCACTTGTCTGTATGACTGCCGCAGTACGTACATCACATTTGCACAGTATCAGAAGGTGCCAAACAGCCCTGGTGGAGTGAGGAGCTGTAAAGAGAAGCAGAGTGCTCTGTTTATATTCTAAAAATGTTTTAAGCTTGTTTTAAAGATTCTGTACAGCAGCTTTAAATGTTTTCCAAAAGCACACATACGCTTATCAGTGTTTCTCAAACTTTTTACAGTGTGTACCACCTGATAAAAATGTCACGCTCTCCTAAGGACCACTATGAAAGCATGAAACTCATAAATCTTACAACACAAAATTAGTATCTGCAGTAAAGATTTTTTCATGCATTGTATACATTCTACCACAGGCAAAGTTGCCTCCATTTTTATATCCTTTTTTTTTAAATATTTTGTAATAATTCATTTGTAATAATTTATTATGTTTTGGAAGTGTTTTTTTTTATGTATCTGTATTATATTATACATACACATTAAAAGTGAATCTCTGTCCAAAAAATGCACTCAGTTTACTTTTTACTCACTATGAGCATCATTTATTATTCCCCCCCAGTAATTAAGGTTAGGATATGTTTTTTCTTTAAAAATTCCAATCCATTCTTCTTTAGCAGCATTTAAATAACCTTCATCAGATTTTATGGTTTTGTTACATCTTTTCAAAAAATGTGGGATTAAATTGTTAAAATGTACAAAACAGTGATATCATGTTTTGTGACGAGGACCCAGGCACAGAGAGACTTGATGAATTTAAGAATCTTATGATTTAATAAAGAAATTTGCAGACTTGCACAGAGATGGTAAAATTATGATGACTGATAATGGAGATGAATACAACAGACGATGAGGACAGGGAGGAACAGGGGTTTAAATGCACCGAGGAGACAGACAGAGAGAACTCGGGACAACTGGAGACATGTAGGGATGCAGGGACTGACAGAGACAGGGAAGACGTCTCATCGTGATGAGTAAAGTTGATCTTGCCTGGTTGAGCAGCTCTCTGGGTGCTCAGCACCCCCAAAGCTCTGATCCTAGAATCGCCCCTGCTACCATGCAGCCCAACATACTACACAAATACACGGCAACGCCTTGAAGTCATTCTGTTGTTTCCAAAGAACTGATGAGAAAGATGTTTGATGAGCTTAATCTATGTGTGAGGCAGTAGTTTGTGTAGGAGTCATATGAGTTGTTCCTTTTTTGATTAAGTGGGTTGGTTTAAATGCACTCACTGTATTGGTACACGGGTGTGGGGCGTGACTCATGGGTGTGTTAGGTGATAAATGTGGTTGCACTCACCTGTTCACGGCACCTGATGTTAATGAGCAGAAAGGTAGGGTGAGCATGAGGCGAAACCTTCTGTTGACTGCAGCTTGAGCGCAGCTTGAATCATTTTGATGCATTTTTTGGTTTATGTATACTTATGCACTAAGTTATGCAATAGGCCAATGTTGAAATTTGGCATAGTAAATGGTGCAGTTATTTGTGCAGTCTGTGCATTTGTTTAATGGTTTGAGCCCGTGTGCCGATTTGTATAATGGACAGTTGTATGTGGAATAAAAGTAGCAAATAGTACAGAGGTGTATCTCATGTGTTTACTGTTGCACGTCATCTGTGTCCTCATGTTTAGCCTGCCGCGGCCGTTGGTTGGAGGAGCCGCAGTAGTTTGGAAAGGAAGGAAGCAGTAAGGTCAGTTTCCATTCTGGGTTTTCAGCATTAATAAAGAAACCTGCAACAAGGTGAGTAATGTTTGAGGTCCGAAAGAAATCAACACAGAGAAATTTTTACAGTGCTTTTCTACTCTACCTGAACATTCAAAGCGCCCTATACAGGTTGCCTCATTCACACCTGTTCATAGAAGCCCTTTTTCTGTGCTTTCTATCTAACATTCACACACATTCATACTCTGATGAATGCATCAGAGAGTGACTTGGGGTTAATGTCTTGCCCAAGGACAGTTAGCATGCAGTCTGGAGCAGCCAGGGATCGACCCAAAAACCATCTGATTAGTAGATGACCTGCTCCACCTCCTGAGCCACAGCCACCCCTTTTAGAGGTAAAGAATGATTTAGAAAGTAAGTACAGTAATATTTTGAGGTGATTTGATTAAAAAAAATCATTTTTGCTTCTAATTACATAATTAAGGTGTAATTACATCTTCCAACAAATTGATACATAAACGTATCATTTATCTACTAAAAATATATAGGAGCTGGCGTCATGTTGTGGAAGCTGCCATCTTGCCCCACCATCATACACTGGCTGAGATGGGCATCGCTGCTCCGCCTTTTCATGTTTTATGTAAGTGGATTTATACATTACTTTGAATTTAAAGATGTCAAATAGCTCTTTCACACTACATATGACCATTTCACATTTGTACATGTATATTTTGGTGATCTCTTTCTCAGTATGTTTTTCTTCTTATGGAAATAAGCTAAGATTAAACCAGTTAATGTTAGGCTCCAGTGTCCTAAAAAATCACACCTTTCCCCTGATAAACAAATTGATTGGATTCTCACATTGTGTGGGAATTGATTATCAATTACAACTTCAATGAGCCACTTCAAAGAAAGTTTCACCTGCGTGGGCAGCAACAGAAAGTCCAGATGTGGAAACAGAAGGTTTCCACATTAAAATATCGATATTTTAATCATTTTGGGTGAAATTGTAGTTTTTCATTAACAGGAACACAGTGGAAAGAAACTATCATTCAGATTGTCTACATTGGAAAGAACTACTCCCTCTTCCGCCTTTTATAGTCATGTGTGAAATACGGCTGTATAAATGTGTGGCAGCCTGTGGCGTGCGCACTCACAACAATGGCTGAGCGTAACTGGAGTCATGTGCGCACGTATTTTACATCCACAAACAGCCGAGACGTGGTTTGCGATACATGTGGCAAGAAAGTGAGGTGTTGTGGCAACACCACTAACCTTGTCAAACACCTCAAAGTAAATCATATCACAGAATATGACGAGCTTATGTTGAGGCGAACTGAAGAGGAGGAGAAGGACGGGTGCTGCTAGGGTGAGACAGACGTCTCTCAGGGAGTCCTTTAGTGCTGCAGGCAGGCAAGGTGTTCACATAGTGCACAACTTCAGGTTTTTTATTTCTATATGATGAATTCTGCATTATTAAGTGATAAGAACAAGTAATCTGATGTCCTGTAATGATTATGACGCTATCATTTGAGATACAATAAAAGAGTAAAGTTTTTGTACAAAGTATCGGATCAGTATCGTCGATACCACCCTGAATTTTACTTGGTATCGGATCGGAAAGGAAATCAGTGGTATCACACATCACTAGTGATCAAATGTCAGGCCAAGCTGGAACTGATTCCTGTCTTCTGTAACTTCTACAACACTGTCCAATAGAGACACATGAATGAAATGCAGCGTCATTAAAAACACTGATGATCTTTATTTAAAAATGTAATACATTTACATCTGAATAAACTTTTAGGCATTACGCTGACGGACGGATGGATGGACCATGAATGCTTTCTCATCCTTCTTGTCATGCACCATGGAAGTGTCTGAGGGGCTTTTCCACTTGGAATCGGGATACTGTGTCCACACTTCAGAGGTGGAGTTTCCAGCATCTCACCTGGGCCTCATCTGCAAACAATCAGCAGGAGGGCTTCTTAAACCAGCGCTGCCTGCTACTCCTCGCCAGTTTGTTCTGCCATCTCCAGTGGTAACTAGGCTTCCCCTCTGCTCCAGTTCTGGCGTGCTCCTTCCCTGTGTTTAGGTCTCCTCTGCCAACATACTCATCCTACCCTCAAACTCCCTTACCCGTCCAGCAACTTCTTCTCCCTCTGTTGCAGAATTCCCGTTGGATTGTTCCCATCAGGAGCCAGGTGTTCAGTCTCTCGATAGCTTTTCCTCTGGTTCCTGCTCTCTGCTGACACTCCTAGCTCGAGCCACGTTCTCCATTCCCTCTCTTTAAACAAAGTCTCATAAATAGTTTAACCATGTGCATTGAATCTGCATTTGGGTCTAAGCTTTCTATGGAGGGAAGAAATCATCACAGTGACATCTATTTAATTTTCAATTCAATTTTATTTAAAGAGCGCCAAATGACAGCAACAGTCACCTGAAGGCGCTTTATATTGTAAGATATACTTACAAAGAAAACCCCAACAATCATATGACCCCCTATGAGCAAGCACTTTGGCGACAGTGGGAAGGAAAAACTCCCTTTTAACAGGAAGAAACCTCCAGCAGAACCAGGCTCAGGGAGGGGCGGCCATCTGCTGCGACCGGTTGGGGAGGGGAAAGGAAAATGGTATAAAGACATGGAACAGAGACACCATTCAGTGCAGAGAGGTCTATTAAACACAGTGGGTGAAGAAGAAACACCCAGTGCATCATGGGAATCCCCCGGCAGCCTAATGCTGGGCATACACTGTGCGATTTTTGGCCCATTTTGAGCCGATTTTTCAGTCGTGCGATCGTTTTGGGGATCGTCCCGAGTTTGGCCTTGATCAAACTTCTCACCCCTGCGAGTCAATCGTACAGTTTGATCAGGAGCTGAATAACGCGACTGAAAAATCGCAGCACAGTGTATGCCCAGCTTATTGCAGCATGGAGGATTCAGGGTCACCTGAGTAGGCATCAGCCTACTAAAAGGATACTGAAAAAACCCGTCGAAGTAGTCTTAGTCTTCATCCCTGCTGGTCGACTCAATTGAACACCTGTGAAGTTTGCACACAGGCAAGTATTCCTCTTCTTCCTCAAAATCCTCTCGGGAACGCTTCCTCGAGCCTCCAGTTTCATGATCAAGCTCTTCGTGCGCATCTTCAAATAGTTCATCACTGCTGCTCTCAGCGTCGTGCACAGTTGAGCTGGTCCCCGAATCAGAGTGTGCAAGCCTGGATTTTTTGCCATTACGCTCTTTTTCGTCAACATCTTCCTCTCTGGACCTTTTCGTGGATCCACCAGGCTGCGGTTCTTTTTCTGTTACCTGCTGATTGATGTCCTCATCGGCAATATTACCAACATGAGGACAGCCCACGCTCTCAGTATCAGAAGCAGAGAAGAAGTCAGAGTCATCATCGCTCCATCTCATTCTTTTGTTTGGTCCCAAATCTTCTTCATCCATCTCTCTAGACCTCCTCCTGGAAACACCTGGCTGAGGGTCCTCTTCTGGGATGTACTGGTCCACACGGTCTTCAAATGCCTCCTCATTTTCATTGCCAACAACAACCACAGCATTATGATCCTCGTGCTGTTCATTGTTGTCAGCATTGGCATTATTGTCCCTCACATTAATATTTTGAACGTTGACATCGTCGTCGTCGTCATTGTCGTCGTCGTCATTGTCGTCGTCATCGTCGTCGTCATTGTCGTCATCCTCGTCATCTGCGTCGTCCTCGTCGTCCTCGTCATTGTCGTCGTCATCGTCATCGTCATCGTCGTCATCACCGTAAAGGTAATTGTCATATTGTGCCAGTACTGAAGCTATTAGCTCATGCAGAAACCAACAAATATCACGGAGAGCGAGATACAGGTCGTTCACGAAGCCTCCATTAACTGGTTCATTAGCAGGTTCCTGATCTCCATTTGCAAACCTTTGTGGGTTAACCTGTTGGCCTGCAAGATCATTAAATCTTTTAATTAACATCCATAACTATCTGCTGAAAATCAGTTTTTCATCAATTTCAAGACTGAGTACATGTGCTTACCGTTTTGGTTATTTTGTGGTCCATCTCCACTTCCATTCATTTTGACTACAAGGAACACAAAACAACAATGATCACTAAACCTCAACCCAGAATGTTCAGAGAATTTGCTTTTTTTGTGATGACTTTAGGCTGCGTCCGAACGTACACGGCTATGTTTGAAAACGGATGTTTTTCCTTTTTTGTTTAAAAAAATAAAAATAAAAATCCAGTCCACATGTGCAGTTTTGAAAAAATATCTCCTTCCACATCTAAACGCTAAAAACAAAGTGAAACGCTGTCAAGAACACGCCAAATCTTAACCGTGTAGAAATGTTGGCCAATCAGAAGTCTAGAAGCCTGGGTGTGAAAACCTCATAAAACCTTACGTACTTCTGAGAAGTTTTTGTCTTTTTCTGGAAAAGCAGCTAACTTTATGTTACTTTCACGTGCCTTCATCGTTTCAAATGTTAATAACTAAAGACAGCTTTTTGGCTGGAACAGACTCACAACTTTGGAATGGACAAAATGCATACAGCATACATAAATGTAATTTTTTTAAATTACATTTATTCCAAACCGACGTCAGGATTTGGGTTGGGAGAGCGTCTGTGTTAAATGTAGAATCCACGTCTGATGCCTCTGTGTTTCTAAATGGAGGCACAGTAACTGTGTGTGTATATGTAAGCGTGTAAAAACTGCAGATACTAAGATTAACAGACACAGTATGTTGTCTACATCTGCCATTGTAGAAATTGATCTCATGTAAACACTAACGTGGCCACAGCGTGACTTCAACAGCGGCGCACACTTTTTACATTGCCTGAGTAAATGTCCGTTTTCCTCGTCCACACCTAAACACAAAAACGTCCTTTTTAAAAATCTTACCTTTCAGTGACTCAATCTGCTGTTTAGGTGTGGACGAAAGGCCCAAATGCAGAGACAAAGCTGCGCTTTCAAAAATGTGGACGCAGCCTCAGTTTCTCAGAAATTCTAATAGTTTGTTTGAGAACAAAACTTAAGTCTTCTCTATTTTCCTAAATGAACAAAATAATCTCAGAAATAATCGTGTTAAAAAGAGCTTCTGTCACTCTAAGATATGATTAAGAACATTTTCTAATTTATGTATAATTTGTCAAATATTACATCAGCTGACAAATAGTTACGTCTTCATTTGTTTTCCTGAATAATAGATCCACATCATCCTCTCTATGATGGAAAATATAGTCTAGTCTTGCACAATGTAAAGTACATAAATAGTGTCCTGGCAAGCAGGAAAATCAGGCTTTATATATTTAAGTAAATGATCTTAAGTTTATAAACTGAAATTTGAGCTTACTTTAGTTCTTGGTAAATTACAGAGCAGTTAATCCTCAGGGAAACGTGGAAATGTCACTAAATAGTGGTCTGCTTTCATTCGGTTGCAGTGTCTCTTCAGTTTTGTGTTCATATGCTGATGTTTTCATTCAAAACATGCTTAAATGCTGTGATGTCACTCTAGCAGCAAAGACTGCGGAATGTGCAGAGATTCTTTTGACATCAAGTTGTTTGCTCAGATTTTGATATCTTTTAAATGGAGACAAAACAAAACAGACAGAAGTGAATCTAAAAGACTAAAGCAGTCAATGTCTTATTATTTTTATTTATTCTAATAGTTCTACTCTAAGAGATTCATCTTGGCCTTCATGCAGGATTAAAGCTCAATAATGAGGACACACACACACAAAATATAAAACATTTCTTTATGATTGTTAGGCAAAGTTATCAGAGCGTATATCCACTAATATGGTCTCATTCTTGCTCTGCTCCCTAATTTTTCCCTGGAGGCATCGCTATGGCAACAAAACAACAAGCTGTTTCCAGTGCTTAATATTTAACATGTCTTTGCTATGAACTTTATTTGTACAAATCTGTGATGTTGATGTGCACAACGTGGGATTTAGACCTCGGAGGGTTAATCAACAAATCACGAAAAATTAGGCTTAAATTTGTGTTCATCACGGTGCAGATTTCTGACATTTTGTGTACTTTAAGCATTTAACAATTTGATTGTTTTCTAATAAAAACTGTGTGAAACTCAAGTTAGACCTGTGTTTGTAAATGAACCGCCCCATGTAGTGTAGCTTTCTGGATTTTAAACTTATTGGGCTACATATTAATTTACTATACAGGCTATACAGTAGATAAAATCTAAACTCACATGTTTTATGTAACTAAAGTGTTTAATCATGTGGGCTACAGACAGTAATCAAGTTATGGACTATATTGATATGAGAAAGGTGCATACTTACTGCATTTGAATCATTTTAACCATATGTAACCACCTGCATGTCATGGTCCCGGGACTTCTACCTGTTTTTTTGTGTGTCTTGTATTGTTGTTGTTTGATGTCAGTTTTAGGGTCCCTCGGTTGTTCTGTTAAGATGTTGCTTATTTGATTTCCCCTCGTGACTTTACCCCCTGTGTGCCCCCTCTGTGTATCTGCCAGTCCCCATGCCTCGTTTCTCCTCCTTGTGTTTTATTCCATGTTTTCCCAGCCCGCTATGTCTGTGTTCTGCGTCTCTGTGTGCTTCCTGTTTTACTTTGATAGTCTCCCGTCAGTGTTGTGTTACTCCTGCCGTGTCTCGTTATGATTATCAGTGTCACCTGTGTTCCCCGTGTGCTCCCACTTCCCTCGTTAACCCTCTGTGTATTTGTGTCCGCGTCTCCTACATTACCTACATAATAGAGCTATAATAAATGTTTGTTTGGGGGGTTTTTTAAGTACAGAAATCAGCTGCTAAAATAATTGTTTTGACTTTTTGGGAATGCTTTACAGTCTTTTCTGTAGGAACGCTGAATTAATATATTGACTGTCTGGCCCCTTCTGGCTATTTAATAGTTGCTGAAGGAGATTTTGTTCATCCCCAGCTAATCTCATCCATATTTATATAAAATCTAGCATATTCCACACCACACAAAGTCAGAAGCCAGTTAAAATCTGTACGTGGTACCTGAGGCGGTGCTGCACTGACCAGTTGTTTCTGGCTATTTGCTGGTTCAGCCTGCCTATCACTGCAACTCTTGGCTCTTATTGGTCAGGCTGATGGCATGCTCACTCAGCACAATATGAAACAGAAGAGGACAACAATAGAAACATTAGTGCTGTTAGTCTGCTCCATTATAGCTACAGCGGTATGAAAACTGCCTTTTCATTGTCACTCACTCACTAGTTTTCACCTTCCCAGTTTATCACCCTCTATTTTCAGCATACCCCCTATGTAGCACTATATGGTGTGTGTGTGTGTGTGTGTGTGTGTGTGTGTGTGTGTGTGTGTGTGTGTGTGTACAGAGAGGTAGCCAGGTTCATAATGGATATGAGGAAGTGTTTTTTTCTTTTAAAAGGAGCCACATTCAGGTAAAAGTGTAAAATCAAATGATCCATCAATAAAGGATAATGTTGGATCAGGTTTCAATATTTATGTCCTTTATTAGATGTACATGTGGTTTGGTTATTTGCCTTTTGGTTAAAAGAAAACTGAGAGAGGACTTTTTTATTAGTGATCTTAATAGTATTTTTTAATCTAATTGAATACAATCTATTTGTGTATGATTGTCAGTCCAAAGAGGGAGAGAGGAAAGAGGAGAACATGAGGAGAAAGTACAAGGTCAGGAAGAACCAGGTAAGAAAACAGACAGTGAATACTAACAGGCACAACACAAACTGTTAAACTGGCAAAGAATAAAAAACAACTAATTTTACTCATACAATCTGGAAGTTGTGTTCTCCCTATATTAAAGCTGCTGTACAGAATCTGCAAAACAAAGTGGGTTGTCAGCCCTGGCACTGCATTACCATGTTGAACTTCAGTCAGAGGAAGTCACAGTTGCCAAAAACGTTTTGAAGCTCAAGAGTGAGGCTGGTGCCATTCCAGATATGTTAACATTGTACAATCTTCTGGATAATCAGATCTTCCCCACACTGAAAACTGCTATTCAGGTTGCCCTAACAAACCCAGTTAGCAGCTGTAGCTTTGAAAGGTCTTTTAGTGTCTTGAGTCAGCTCCATACCTGGCTGAGAAGGACCATGGGTCAAAGCAGACTCCAGCACCTGGCTGTGATGTCAGTTGAGAAAGAGATGCTTGAGAGACTTGACCACCAAAATGTGATAGACAGATTTACCAACCTCAAGGTGAGGCGACATAGGATGAAAGAAAAGAAAAAATCTGCAGAGCCATATTAGTATCTGCAGTAAACATCTTTTCATACATTGTATACATTGTACCATAGGCTAAGGTGTCTCCATTTTTCTAATTTTTTAATAATATTTTGTACATTTCAAGGACTCTTCTATTTTTGGAGTGTATTTTTTATGTATCTGTATTGTATTATACATACACTTTAAAAGTGAATCTCTGTCCAAAAAATGCACTCTGTTTACTTTTCACTCAATGTGAGCATCATTCATTATTCTCCCGCAGTAATTAAGGTTAGGATATGTTTTTTTTTTTTATTCCAATCCATTCTTCTTTAGCAGCATTTAAATAACCTTTATCAGATTTGATGGTTTTGTTACAGACTTTTCAAAAAAGTGTTTTTCTTTTCTTTCACAAATGTGGGATTAAATTGTGTTAAAATGTACAAAACAGTGATGTCATGTTTTGTGACGAGGACCCAGGCACAGAGAGACTTGATGAATTTAAGAATCTTATGATTTAATAAAGAAATTTGCAGACTTACACAGAGATGGTAAAATTATGATGACTGATAATGGAGATGAAGACAACAGACGATGAGGACAGGGAGGAACAGAGGGAACTCGGGACATCTGGAGACATTTAAGGATGCAGGGACTGACAGAGACAGGGAAGAAGTCTCATCGTGACGTGTACAGTTTACCTTGCCTGGTTGAGCAGCTCTCTGGGTGCGCAGCACCCCCAAAGCTCTGATCCTAGAATCGCCCCTGATCTCAACTTAACAGAGCTGCTTTTTAGTTGCTGAAGACAAAACTGAGAGAGTAAACCACAAAAAAGCAGCAGCTGTTTGGCGATGGATTCGGGGAAAGGATTTTCATCTAAGTATTAAAAACAGTCCTTATATCTTAAACTGTTAGTTTGTCTGGTTACTTATATAAAAACCAGCTTATGTCATATTCTTGTTAATCATTTGAATTAAAGCTGAAAGTCTGCACTTCAGTCATATAGTTTGAATTGAATCGACTGTGTAGTGGCGTGCACAGGTAAACCCACAAAATAACAAATGCCTCTATTCAAAAACTTAAAGACCAAACTACATATTGTTATTGTTTTTGTCATAACCTAGGCATATTTAATTTTTATTTCCTTGTTTAGCACTAGTATATTTATACATGGCAAAACACTGAAACCCCAATCATTTCCCATCGTCATCAAAAGAAAAAAAAACCTACACTTTCTCTCAATAAAAATAAATTTAAATCTTTTTAATGTACACAACTGTCAGTGTAATGCACTTTAAACCTTTAGAACAAGGAAAACAGTTGTCTGAATTATAAAACATTTTAACTTTTTAACAATTAAAATAATTAATGTAATTAACCATATGAATTCAAACAGACTAATAAAAAAAGACATTGTAGTTTCATTTTATCAGACAGAGGTGGACTTTCCTCTGACCATGACAACAGGAAGTACTAATAGTATTTCCATTATTTGTCAGTGTGATATTCATGTGAATGTTCACAGGATGTCCTCTGCAAACAAACAACCAAAGTACAGAGAGTACCCATACAGGAAAGAAGCAGAGAAAGGATATCCTCATAACAAAATATTTTAATACATTTTAAACATTTTTTTTATTTAAGGAAAACTTCATCTTCAATCTAATATTTCATTTGGTTTGTAAATCGGACACTGAATACACAAACCAGTGTATGTGCCATTAGTGCATGTGTGAGAAGATGTTTTCTGATTGGCACTATGCTGCAGGATATTTAAAAAAAGCAGCACCTGCAGTAAGTAGGATTCATGCCTGAGCTAAAGGAACATCCTTTAACATCCACTGGACCATTGGGATCAGCCATTTCCCTTAGGCTGGCCCCTTGGGCCACCAAATATCCGTATCTACATTAAAGACGCATTTCTCTTCATGTGTGGGTATTCACACACCCAGAATGTCATTGTGCATTGCTGACGTTGTGTCACGTCTCCACAGTCGGCGCTTGTGGATCCTGTAGCTGCTTCTTCAGGCTCTTATCCAGCAGCACCAGGCTCTGCACCGCCAGACTCCTGCAATCTGCATCCGGGTCTCCTTCAGCAACATCTGTGGACAGTAACATTATTATTAGTAGTAGAGATGGCACGATACCACTTTTTTATGTCCGATACCGATACCGATATCATAAATTTGGATATCTGCCGATACCGATATGAATCCGATATAGTGTTTTTTAATCAATAAAACTGTTTTTTTAATATCTTGCTGCTTTTTGTATAAGTTCATACTCAAGTTAAAAAACAACAACAACACTAAAGCTATTCTGTTACACCTGTATGTAAAAAAAACAAAACAAAAAAACCCCAAAAAAACCCACTGCACCCAAAATATTTCATAGATCAGCAACACTGATCAATCTAATAAAGTTAAACCTACTCCATCCTCCCTATTCTGGTATTTTAAAGAGTACTTAGCAGAAATATTAAGCAACCTAACTAATAGGGTTGCAAACTCCCAGCAAAAGAAAATAGGGAACCAGCCTCTTCCTCATGATGCTTAATCAATGTAATCAACTTTAATTTGATGCAGGGTGAAAAAAATTCACAGAAATAAATTATTTTTCAAGAATAATTAAATAGATTCAACATCTTTCTTCAACAGAATTGCAGAATTCACAGATGGTATCTTCCCAAAGGAAAAAGTACTACAGCTTACTAGGGTATATTAGACTTAACAGTTACTATATACAGTAATGGACTTCTATATATTTTACATCAGATTAAAACTTTGGGTGTAAGATTCAGATAATTATTAAATAATTAAAAGCTAGATATTTTAAATGAGAATAAGAAAGAAAAGTATGTCTTTGTGCCCCCTTTTCCCTGTTCATGCCCTATCGGCCCCCCTGGCTAAACTTTGCTAGATCCGCCCCTGCACAGTTACCAGCCGTCAGCTGCGTAGAAAAAGATCCTGGTCTAGAAAGTAATATTAAATAAATTCTAACAACAGCTTATCAAGCTTAATAGTGCTGCTGTTGTTCAGCCGCTGGTTTCCTCTTTCTGGTGCAAAGTGGGCCAAAAACAAAGAAGAGAGACGGACTCGTGACAGAAAAGCCGATCAGCTGATCATTAAGCAGTTTCACGATTGAAGTAGCAGCAGGAGAGAGAGAGAGAGGCAGTTGCTCTATATATCGGTTGTTAAGCTTAACGCGGGAATGCTTTACAAACATTCAGAGATGAACTTACACACTTGCTTTACTTCTCTCTGACATAACTTCCTCGGAGATAAAAAGTTTGCTAGCAGGCTACAAATACACACAGCCGCTCTATCACGTGACCACACTGCTCCGACGTGCTACGGTTATGAGCCGAGTTACGCCATGTTGCAAGTTTTGTGAGGTGCTTTTTTGATATTTAATGGATCAGATTACATTTTTTATTTCTCTCCGATATCCGATCCAGTAATTTAGGTCAGTATCGGACGGATACCGATACGTAATATCGGATCGGTCCATCTCTAATTAGTAGTAGTAGTATTGATAGCTTTCAGCATTTTTCCCAAACAATTTGCAACCTGTAAAACGGAAATTGTGACCCCTCTGACCTGTATCACTCAGCTCTGAGTTTTATTCCCATTGGGATAAAAAAAAATATATATAGCCAATCAAATCACGGACACCCCTGTATTACAGGACATCCTGGTTCCTCATCGGCTTCCCAGAAATGTCCAGTCCAGCTGTGAATGACTGTGCAGTATCTTTTTGTGTGTTTGTAAAGACAGATTGCTGACAGTTATCAGGTGCAGGTGTGGCATTGGGCTTTTTCTTTTCTGTCATTAAAATGTCACACCACAATTTTTTTTTAACATTTTTTTAATACCTGCCAGCCAAGACCTGGTCTCAAACAGCTGATCACTGATGTCCACCAGCAGGTTCTGACTGGGCATGCTCAGAAACACAGAGCAAACAGCAAAGAGGACGCCTCGTCTCACCATCCTTTAACACACAGAATTCAAGTTAGATGACAACAAAGGTCCACAGATATTTTTCTGTGTTACACTACAGAGACAAACAGAGATAATGAATCACACATACTGGTCAGCATGGTACCGCACTGCCCACACAAAGTCCAGCAAAGCGCAGCCCATCTGTGCGGCTATCTGAAGCAAAATAACAGAGGCATTGTAAAACAAATACAGCATCTATAATAGGCCAGAGAAGGAGAAATTCATGTACCGGTGCATTGACTGCTAGATGCATAAAGAGGCCCAAAGTGTGGATCAGCCTGCCCAGTACCAGGTGGTCACTGCCCAACAGGTCAAAGGTCACCTGAGGCCTAGCAGGAAGGTATCATGTATTAAACAAATGTTTTCTTACAGCTGAGTTCATGGATTTGAAAACAAGGATCATGCTTACTTGTCATAGTTTTTAAGCAGAGGGAAAAAGAAGTGCCCGGCAACAGGGGCGTAGCGGTTTGGTGTTGCCTTAGTAACAGGTTGGGCGGCTTTCTGTGGCAAAAACATACAAAATTACTTTTCAGAGTGAGCTTGCACTCAAATTCCAAATCACAAGAGAGACTGGCAGTACCTTAGTGAGGCGTTTTGTCTTGCTTTGGATTCGCTTTTCTACCACTTGTTGCCAGTGAACAGGGTTGTCACCGGGGTATGGAGTCGACTCAGCTGTTGTAGCAGAGCTTATGGATGCAGCTTTCTTTTCAGTGACTGGTTTAGAGAGCTCCTGAGCTGCTAAGGCAAGAACCTGTGATATCAAATAATAGAGGCCATAATTACATGATATGTAGCAATGATCAAAGACCATCACGCAGATAACCACTATGACCTCTCGTTTTACCTCCAAGATATCAAGCCTCTGGCGCAGACTGTAGTTCAAGGAGTAAAACTCTGTGGTTAAATAGTGAGCCACCTACCAAAGGACACAGGAATACAGTTTGGTTATGAATGAAAGTTTGTGGAGCTGTGTGTAGTTTGTTAAGAGAAGGCAAACATACAGGAATACAGTCAGTGACAGTGAGAGCCAGCATCGTCGCCTGCCTGAGGTACAGGAAGCCGTTAATGTTGTATTTGTCGTCCATATGAAGGAGGACTTTGGACATCTGGACACTGATCTGAAAACAAGAATGAAAACACCTACATTATAACATCAATTAATTTTACCCCTATCTTCCAGAGGAAATATTCAAATCTTAGAGCCTCTGTTATTCCCGTCGTACCTCTCTGGCTGCAAAACTGTTCTTCCGCACCAAACTCTCAGCAGCTTTCAAAGCGAGCTCCACGCGCACTGGGTCCTCAGAGGATATTAAAACTAGATAAGTTTGAAACATGAGGACATGCTGGAGTGAGAATACGACACAGGCGATCACATAAGGCAAACAGGGATGAGATGGGTGAAGTCATACTTTCCAGGCAGTCTCGTAGGTAGCGAGGCGGGGACGCCTTACTGATCTCCTGATCTCCAGACATATCGTACGGAGTGAGCTCATCGTCACTGGAGTGATAAAAGGTTAATCGTGCACTTTTATATATGCTCTAAACATGTAAAAGTTGGTTTAAAAAAAATCTTTAAAGGATGTTATTCTTACTGAATGCTTGACATACCTATCGAGATCAGAGTCTGGATCCGTTTTTAATGCCTGAGCTCCTGATGTAGTTTGCGATACATTCTTAGCTGACTCAGCTGTTTCAGTGGTCTCTTGAGGACCGTCAGCTCTGCAGATGACACAATATTTATGTATTTGTATTTAATACACATTGCATACATTTAAGATGAATCAGATCATTTTTAAAATTTTAGGTAAAAAATTTCAGGATCCTTAAAAAATAATATTCTCATCACTTAGCAAGTCAGCTGATTGGCAGTTTCATCTTTTTACATCTTTAAGCAGAAGTGACAGACAGAGTACGACCTACCTATTTACGGGCTCAGCCTCTGGTTCGTCACAGGCGCCGGGAGCCAATAGAGACAGCAGCTCACGAGTCTCTTCGTCCTGATCGTACTAGAACACGACACAGCATCACCTCACACACAAGCCTCACAGTCCAGTACAAACAATGACAGGCTGGCTCGTGGTGGCTTGTTATATTTGCTTCTGCTATAAATGAACCGTACCTCAAATTTAAGCTTGGTTCCATTGATATCCATGCGGGAGCTCAGGTACTCTCCAATCACCATCCCCATATGCCTGATCCGCACCACGTTGCTGTCAAGGTGGGTCTGCATGCCGCCAAGCATACACTGAAGTAACTCTGAGAGAGACGGATTCAACCGGTCAGTGTAACTGACTTCAGTTTAATCAAAGTATTTTATTACTTCAGTAGCTGTTTTGTAGTATCTGATTAGTATCAGTAGTAATTTTACTGCTGAAAACTCTGACTGATTTTTATTTAATGTGCACAAATATGAAGATGTAAAAATATATAACTAATAAATCATCTAGTAAGGGTCATGCAGAAGCTCCAGAATAGTTAATAATGGAGTTTGAAGTGATCTTATGCTCCGTGAGGTCTTTCTTAATTAAAAAACAAACAAAAACAGACCAACATTCATGGTTTCATTTCATCCTCCTTAGAGGCACAAAGCAGAAGGCTTTGTTATACCTGAGCGCAGCTCCTGTATCTCAGAGTCTTTCAGCAGGCTCACACTCAGCAGGAGGGTTTTGCTGACGTATAACTGCTGCTCCAGAGGCGTGTGTTTCACTGCGCTGGAGTTAGCCCAGGCCTGGGACACAGACCGTAAAACCTGAAAACACACATATACCAAAATCATTAACTAACACATTAGCACTGCTGAGTGAGGGTGTGAAGTGGTTATTTATATTCTAATATGTATATAATATTAGGCTGCTTAACTTCCCATCCACCCACCTGGATAAGAAGAGGTCTGCGATCCCTGTCTGCTGCGAGGTAACCAAGAATAATTCTCAGAACACGAGTCTAGGAAAAGAGCCGCAGATTAAAGCACGATATTCATAACACGTATAACTGTCAGGGAGGAAGTTACTGTAGTACCTCATACTTATATTGCAGTAACAGAAGTTTATGAGTGATGACAAACTGAGCCTTTTTATTTGTCAGCACTAGGTTTCCGATGATCCTGCCCAGTGCGTCCGGCCTGAAGAAACAAAAACACAACAAACGTGCGCCATTAAACACAGACTGACAGCTGGATAAATTAAAAAGACTTTCCCAGATTTTCTGAATCTGCAACAGTCTCACCCACTAACAGCCTGCACCAGCCCAGTGAGCACACTCTCCATCCATCGCTGGGGAACGTTTTCCAGCAGCTTCCAGCAAACCCTCTGCCACACCATGTCTGAGCGCGTGCACGCGGACAGACGAGGAGCCATCACAGCCAAGACCGAACCTGCAGCAGGACAAAAGTGAGGGAAAAAAAAGAGAATGGTCAGAATTTATACAAGTTCTGATGGCAAAAGACAGCAAAGCTAGTAGTAGCAAGGTGCATTTAATAAAGTAGCTGGGGAGTATAAGTAATAATAGGATGTTCTGACAGCAAAAGACATGCAGGAGGTTGTGGCACAATAGGAGGACGCACTGCAGAGGTTTGCAAAGTGTGGGGAGCAGAGCCACTGGAAAACCAGGTGAAAAATAAACTGATATTTTTATTTTAGGAAAAACAAGTTTTCTAATGCGCTGATCTTTATTTAATTTAGCGTGAGTATGAATTTTTTTCAGGTTCTGAAGGCTGGCTTTCAACCCGAAAAAGCTTAAGGACTCCTGCAGTACAGAGACAAACAACTATAACCAAATACATCCTTAAACTCACCGCTGTGCCCCTGGATACACACTTTTCCAAGTGTTTGAGCCACAAAAGTCAAATTACAGTCCGTTCCAGCTACAAATTACAAACACACAGAATGAGAGATTACGATGTCTCCTGGCACACTTCTACACATTCCCAATAATGTGTCATCATTGCTTTAGAGATGCCCCTCACCTCTGAGTGCCTGGCAGGTGTGCTCCAGGGCGGTGAGCATTTCTGTGGCCAGCAGTGGGTAGTACTGCTGAGGACGGAAAAGAGCTCTGTTGTTTAGCTGTAGCTTGTTGGCGGTAATGTCTGGCAACGCGCTAATACGCCCCAGCAGCGTCTCTCTGAGCTGCGGCGAGTCAGAGGGCGCTGCCTCCAGACAGAAGGACCAGAGCAGCTCAGCCAGGCGACCACGCTGAAGGAACTTCTCAGTGATGCTGACCACGTGGTCCAGATTTGAGGTGGGTCTGCAGGGGCGAGACACAGGCATTAAGGTTATTAAAGAAGATGATGATAAGCACGTCACACCCAGCACCACCCACCTCAGCTCTCCTATTGCATCCATCAGCACCAGGAGCGCCTGCTCTGGAGGTCCTGCGAGGAAGAGGCCGTCCCACAGCTCTGCGCGCTGGGCTGCTGTCAGCTGGTGTAACCAGTCAGCCTGAATGTTGCTGACCAGCAGCTGCAGAGCGGAAGAGTAGTGAGCTCTCCTGAACTCTGCACGCTCAGCTGAGGTGGCTGTGCTGTCCGGTCCTTCATCCAAGTAGGAGTGGAGTGTCCGAAGAGCCGTAATGATGTCTGAGCTATCCGTGGATGACTTGAGTGTGCGGAAACACCGGGTCACCGTTAGTCGCACGTTAGTATTTGTAGTTAGCGACTCCATTTTTTTTATAACGGTATTATAATGACAAGCAGCAGTGTTTCTACCAAGGTCTAGCCTCCAACTTACTAAGAAAAGTAGAGAAATAAAAACTTGTGCTACAAAATATGAAGTCTAGTCGAGTCCCATATGTTGAATGGGTTAGCTTCAGCTGTTAGCCTGTCAAGCTGATGTGCAGCCGCACATTTTTATAACGACACGAGCTTTCATGAGCACGATTTACACTCACAGTAAAATGAGGACTTTATTTTCAGGGGAAATTATCCGTCCCCACGGACAGCTGTGGATTCAGCGAGAGAATCATGCCGCCGTAGCTGTTTGTGATTCCGAGAGTGCAGCACCAAAATACGCTCGTGGTGAGCAGGATAGAATTGGTTCCGGGTATAATCGGTCCGATGTGGCGTTCAAGAAACCTACGATTTATTTAATCTATTTTGGTAACGTTGCAGATTGTCTAATCAGTGGATAACCTCCCTCATATCGATTAACAACACACTTGGATACGCATAATTTATTGTAAATATAACAAGAAATAAAACAATGACTTCGTGCCTGAATGCAAACATCAAAAGGCGAAGATATAAAAGTACATTTCAACATTACGTTTCAGCAGCTGGTAACTAGAGTATCTGATCAGAGATAAATATTGTGTAGCAAATTGACGAATCTTCACGTACTTTATTTAAGTAAAAGTCTTTATGCTACATAAGTAATAGTACACAAATATTATTGAAAACTGCAAAAGATTTGTGGTCAGCAAACAACGAGTTTTAAATTGTATCTATAGTTAAACCAAGCATCTGGACTTTCAGTTGATCATTACGGTTCATCACATCTTCAGAAATGGTCTCAAGAAGCCTGGAGAACCATTTTTGAAGACTACTTAAAGAAACGACAAATTAAGCTAAGAGTGACCTTTCGCTGTGCTGAAGAGTAAAGGTGGTCATGACAAATACAGACTTTCTTTAGAACTGGACAATTTTATGTTTGTACAGGTCTCTTTGTTGGTGTCTTGGTCGCTTCTTGTGGGAACAAGGAGACAACTGCTCCAATTTTGGTGTGTTCTGACAGAAATGGTGTTGGAGTGTCAGCACAGAACATTGACACCTCATACCACCTACATGGAGTTTAACTGATTTATGCTATACTGTGGTGATCAAGTACTCCTCTAATATTTTGAGCAGTGTAAAATACAATAAAACAGACACACTGAGTTTGGGCAGTTTGTAAACACTGAGCATGAGAGATTTGTGTTGTTTTGAGCATAACCAGCAGATGGTGCTGAAAGGCGAGGAGGAGCCCGACTCCAGCAGCTGGGGGTGAATGGCCGGTTGGAGGCGTCTGTGGTTTGTTGATCAGACAAGGCATTGAGTCTGCGAACAAAATGAGCCAATACCACACAGATCATTTTATTCCTTTATTTTCTAATCTTACTTTCACCTTTACCTTTAAATTTTCTCTGTTTACAATGACTGAATTATAGCTCCCCAAGAACAATTAGGATTAGATCATTTTGGGGATCTCAGAAAAAAAAAATACAGCTGTAACCAATACTGTTATAATTTATACATTTATCTTCGAAAATAGTTTTACAGTTTATTTTTTTTCTCTACAATATTCTCTTTTAATCTTCCCATGTCACATAATGGTAAGCCATGCACTACTCCAGTAGTGACGTTTGTGCCTTGAGCAAACTTTCTTTGGACACTGGAAGTGAGCGTGAGATGAAAGAAACAAAAATAAAAGAAATCCACAAAAAAAAAAGGAGAAAAAAAAAGACAATTCATATTTACAGTTTAGATTTCATCATTATAATTTAACAAACTGACAGTCACGTGGTCAGTGCTTTCCCCAGGGCTCATGATCAGGTTAGTTTAGAGGCAAAGTTTGAGACAGAGGCACAGTGTTTAGACTAGCAGGCCAGTTTCTTCTTCTTTCCTTTCCAAGCAGAGAGCTTGTTTTTATCATTTACTAGAACAGGAGAAGTGTTAATAAAAGTGAATCCTAATGGATAACTTGATCCGTCAATGTTTAAATATGTCTTTGGTCATTTTTAAAAGGCAGGAGTAAAATGAAGAGAGATCTGGTTAAAGTGCAATCACCTTCAGCTCTGCTGAAAGAAAAGATTTTGTCAGCTCTGTGGCTTCACCGACTAATCAAACTGTCGCCAGTCATCAAACCGTCTGTCAGAAAGACAATAAAACACCAATCGAGTGTCATGTATCCCACTGTGCGCAGGTGTCGTCCTGTTTCTACATTATAGCATAATAATGGTTCAGTATTATAAAGAATCTGTCGTGGAAACCCCCCCCAAAAAAACCCCCAGACCACAGAAAAAAAAAAAAAAAAGAAAAAAGAAAAAAAGGGCAGGAAGCTGAACAGAGAGCCTGGATACGAGGTTTTGTGTGTCACGTCGAGGTCTCAACCTACAGCTCTGCCGACTGATGTTTCAGCGTATGATTCTTCAGTGAGAACAAGTCAAACAAGTAAAATATACATTAAGAAATCTGTGTTTCCATGCAGTACCTGACTCCATCTGGGAAGACGACAGTAGAAAACTGCAGACTCAGCCGTATCTAAATCACAACACCCAAGAGGTCAGAGCAGCATCAGCACAATGGAAGAGAGCCCAGACCTCAACAGATCACCGCACTGAGCAGGTCACATTCAAGCTTTGTTTTGTGTTTGCTGACTGCCCCAAACATTATATAACTTTGCTTTAAACTCTCTGAATTCGGTAAATTCGCCCACAGATTCATTCACTGAATTAATCACCTCCCCTCATGAATTCAAAAATGTACAAATATATTTTCAGCAGAACAGATCACAGATCAGAGTGTAAGTCGAATAAATATCTGCATGTGATTTAAAATGAGAGAAAAGAGAAACCCAAACGATACTGTACACGCTACATGCTAGAGAAGAGTACAGGCAGCTGTCTCTCAGCATAAGACAAGAAAAAGAAACGCTCTTATTTTTTTTCCTCCTGACTATAAAAATACCTAGAATCTAGAATGAGTGTAGAAAAAACTTTACATGTACAAGTCATTTACATCCAAGGCCATTTTTCATGGAGTGGCAGGTGAAGAAGAGGAGCGGTGAGATAGACTTCAGAGGTGAACGTGTGAAAAACAGGAATTCATTTTAGCATGTGTGTGTGCAGAACGCCATGCTGTTTGGACAAAAATAACCCCCTCCCCCCAGTCTTCATGATACGAGTCCAACAAGATGCCTGGCATGTAAATCCAACTTAAACATCCACTTTCCAGGTCAGAGGGAAAAAAAAATGTCCATGTGTTTGAAGATGGCTGCAGAGTACCGATGAGCACAGAATCAGTCCTTGTTCCTTCTTGCCGTCCTTCTCATTTACAGCAATAAGGAGAAACGTTTTAAGCAGAGGAAATGGAGAGCAGCTTTTCTTTATCCTGTCCCTTCAACCCACCCATCAATGTCCACTTCATGGGCCAGCATTATTGCTACCAAGGTCTGCCACTTCTCCTCAATGTTATATGCAGATTATGTCTGGCTGACAGTCAGCAGAAAGCTCATCTGAGCTCTCAATGACAAACTAATCTGAAGTCATGGCTGCAGGATTTTTTTTCCTAAATAAACTCAATTTAATGTAATTATATTAGAGCAATGTAACACCCTCCCCCAATACAGCATGAGTGGGATTCCTTCAGGAACAAATCCCACACTTGACAATCTTCATTTATCATTTCATCCCTTTACAATAAACATTTTTTTCTATTCCATCAACAAAAACAATATTTAAATCAAAATGTAGTGCAAAAGACAAAGTCTGGATTCTTCTCAGTTGTCATTTGTAAGCGTTTCAGTCACAACGACATTTCCACTGACAACAAATCGCTCGTGAAGGAAAAACAAAAACTGATAAGCTTCCCTGTCGCTTTCACTCAGCAAGAGAACGCAGAGGTCAGGTGGGCTGGACTTCACTGAAGCCAAACTACAGTTTCCACCATCACTCGCCAGCTTCCCTTCAAGTTCAGTTCAAGTGTCTGGAGAGTTAAAGTCAGTATACCCAGCCTATACTTTGTGCAATAAATGGGAGATATCTAAATGTTTGTGCCAGTGAGTGATGGGAAACGTAGTGTTTCCAGCCCACCTGAAGACCTGCAGGACCCTGTTTCATTGTAAAAAAAAAAAAAAAAAAAATGATTAAGCAACTTATAAAGCACACAGATCACTTAAAGGTTTCAAGAATGTTTTCCACTCCTAGTGTTGCCAAGCTTCTTCCAAAACCAGAGCAAAAAAGGGGAATGTTGAACACATCAAATACACACACACACACACACACACACACCCCCCTTGAGGCATTCCTTGTCTGCGACCCAGCAGAAGTTCCCTGGAAAAGACGGCTGAGCTCTGTTAAAGGAGAGAAGCACGCGGGGCTACGAAGCACTGCAAACTTTTAAAATGTTAAGGACAGATTCTACTCTGCTCCTGAGCGGCGCTTCATACGGCTTTTGTTTAAAAACACGATTCAGCGCGGCTCAGATGATCTGAGCCATCATGCTGCCACCATCCCAGCAAGCCTTCGCTGACTGAACTGAGGCATGTGTGGCATAACTAATGAAGACTTTGATCACCTTTTACTTAAGGCCTTCAGGTATAACTGATCAGGTTTTAGCTCTAGCATCGTTTGGAAAAGGGGTTTCTACTTTGTAGGATATTTCCCTCTCACACACATTTACACATTCATTCACTCAAACGGGGAATCTTGGGTCCCTCTAGCCACGAACATGGACGTCACCAGAACCCAAGTGTTATCAGGAAGGCCGACACAGACGCTCACAAAAAGCACAGACTCGATGGGTACTTAACCAAAAATAAACTAGCTTATTTGTCAACGACAGCCATGAACTGTTTGTCAAATCCTCTCTGATGGGGGGAGTTGGGCGTTACTGTTTATTTTCTCCTTCCAGAATATTTTTATATCCTGTATTAGAAATATCTCCAATTTTCTTAATTGCAGTCCGTAGAGTCCCTCTGGCTGTTTATTTGACCTCGAGGATGGAGGGGTTGGACTCCATGATGGCCACGATGATTTTGTCAATATAGTCCTGGAGCCTGTAGTTGATCTCCTCCTGCTTGTGAATGGCCTCCATCAGCTGGAAACAGAGAGAAGCAGAAGTGAGGGAAAAGCCGACAGCGAATGCGGTTCACGACTTCTTTCCCCATTTCCTCAACCTACCTCTGTGCGAGACACAGAGTTGATCTCTGCAGCCAGGGAGTCAGAGAAGGATGCAGACATCAAATTCTTTGCTCCTTGGATGCTCAGGTTGATAATCTGGCCGTTTAATTCGTCATTCTGCTCCTTAAGAGTACGGTTGTCCTGCAGAGATTAAGTCAGACATATCACACTGTGAATCCATGCAGCTGCTAAATTATTCCCCTCTCCATCTCAAAACCGCAAAGACAACAAAAACAGCAGAATGAGGATTCTTTTGCTACCTGTTTGAGTCGTTTTATCTCCTGCTCCAGCTCGGCTTCACGGGTGCGGGTCTGGTACTCCTGCAGCCCTGCTCCAGGTGAACGTCCTCTCTTTGCCTCAGCCTCCAACTTGTACAGCTGTAGGTGCTCAAGCTGTTTTCGCAGATCTTCAATCAGCTGTGGCACAAACAGATCAAGGATGTGAGGAAAAATGATGTTAATGACAAAAAACTAGATGATGTAAAATTTTAATATGATGTGATCTAGCTGTATTCTGTTTTTTTATATTTTTGTGCAACGTATTTCAAACAGAGAAAAGAAACAAAACATGTCTGACCTCCTGCGTGGACTCCTTCTCCTTCTGGTTCTGGTGGCGCTCATGGCTCAGCTTGTCGGCCATCTTCCTGCGAGACTCTGTCTCCTCCATCAGCCTGTCGGCCATGGCTTCAGCCTCATCTTGCAGCTTCCGCTTCTCCTGGAGAAGGAAATAAAATAAAAAATAAAGATGTGGGGAAGTGTTAGCAAGAAGAGACAAAAACAATTATAAAATAATTCCCTGTAAGCGTCACAGAAATGGCTTATGCATAAAAGAGGTTAATAGTTGGTTCCAGCAGTTAAAATGTTTTTGCTTGTAAATTTCTGTGGAACATATTGTGAAGGTGTGTTTTATCTGGTGTATGAGATGCGTTTGTCTTGGCACAAAGAACAATTTTGTGTTGCACCGCTATTATCACGAGGTTTGGGTGTGATCGCTGTGAGGCCTGTGTTTGATAATCACACAAAGGATTTTAGTGAGCCATCTGCAGAAGTCTGGTTTGTGTACTAGCTGTACAAGGTATTTGTTGTAAGTGTAATATTGTGCAAATTTGTAATGTATGGTGTTCTAATTATTTATTTAATTTAGAATGCACAAGACTATAAGGTTATTCGTCTAGGACCTCTGAAGTGACAGGCGGCCACAAGGTAATTTTTGTTAAAGCACATGTGTTACTTTTAAGTGACTGAAATGCCTACAGCCTTTGTGTTTTATGTTTATAGTTTTCACGGCGTTCAATAAATAGAAGCAAAGCGCCCGTCTTGAGGAAGCCGTGCCTGTGTTGTCATTTCGGAGCTACAGTCCCTACAAATGAATGCAAGGGAGCTAAGATTATGATAGGAGCACAAAAGAGAAAAGACAAAGCAACGTGACAATGATGTCATCACCTCCTCTAGTCTCTCGATGTTTGCTCGAAGACAAGGAACGCAGGACCTCAGCTCACTGTTCTCCTCGTCCAGCTGCTGAAGCCTGAGGAACAAGCACAGATCTGTCAAAAGTACACACCAAAACCAAAAACAGCTCAGTTGATTAATATTTAACAATCTGACTGCACAAGGGGGGGGGAAAAAAAAAAAAAAAGTAGCGTCAGTGGAAGATTATTGCCATATGGTGGCAGTGCAGAGCCATGAGTCCTCCAATAAAAAAAAAAAAAGACAACCTCTTCTCACAATGAGCAAGGCTGTTATAAAACACCATTAAATATAAACGATGCAAAAACCCATCTGTTGCCATCTTTCACCTTTGTGTAAAAACACCCATTTCCCCCCTCGCAGTCTCCTCACCTCGCCTGCATGTTTTCGATCTCCAACCCTCTCTCTCTCTCCAGCTTGCTGAGGGCCTCCTTGTGACGCCGGGTTTCCTGCTGCAGTTCCTCGTCAGCTTGGAGCTCCTGCTCCTTAAGCTGCTCCTCAAAGGCATTGGCCCGATGCACCAGCTGAAGGTTCTCCTGGCGCAAGCGTGTGTGCTGCTCCCCTGAAGCCTCGGACTCCTTCTCCAGCTCTGCCACTCGGCGCTCAAGGAGGAGCACCTGGACAGTATACACATTTCACAGTTATTAAAAATTAAAAACACTTGTTTTGACTTATTAACAATTATACCTATCGATCTGGCTGCCAATAAAAAACATTTCCTCCTTTCTTTCACAACAACTGTAACAGGTGAAAACTGTTGCAGCTCACTCGGCGTAACCACAACTGTCACCTTGTCTGTGATGTCGTTGTCAGCCAGCTCCAGGATGTCCCGCGTCAAGTCGCTCATGGTGTCCAGAGTCATCGAGCTGTTCTGGAGGAGGTGTCTGCATGTAAAGAGCAAAAACGTCACTCCCTCTTATCCACTCATATTTGATAAACAACTGCTTCCAAAAACAACCATTAATTTTGTTTTTGGATACTAGAAAAACGAGCTGATATCTACAGAATACAGAGCTAAAGTTTGGCTTACCTCGCCACTTTCTTGCTGGATAGCCGCTTGCCAGCGCTGGATGGGGAGACAGAACAACAGGAAAAATGGTCAGGAAGAGAAAATGATGAAAAGGAAAGAGACACCGCAGCTTGGTATCCCTATCCAACCCCTCATCCCTCTGTCTACTAGCAGATCTACTAGCAAAACGAAACATGTTGATGAATGATAACTAAAGCTACAAGGCATTCACACACCACAGCACTCTGAACACCAACAAACCAGCATGTATCAATCGTACCCAACAAGTGCTGATGTAGGATCAAACAGATTAACACACACACCCATGTGAGTATTACAGAAACCTTTAAAATAAAATATCAATTTCAGCACTTGGCAAAAATGAATTACATACTTGTGAATTTACAGTTTGTAAATAAACCAAGTTTGGGAATTAGTGTTTCTGTAATATGGATCCGAGTAAGTCGGAATAAAAGCAGGATCCTTCACTTGACTAGCAGAAGGATTCAGTACAAAGTCAAATGAAGCATGAAGTCAATGATGTGAGGAACGAAAAGAAACTCTGAAACAGACACCACTCACCTGTGATTATTTCATACTGCTAATGTCTCAATCAAATGAATGAAACGTGAAAATCAGACTATGATGCTTATTTTCAAATGAGCATTCTTTAAGAGTCACAAATCATTTGTTAAGATGGCAACGATGGAAAAAAAGAAAATCAGCAATGTTATTCCATTAATATATACTACATGCTAACGCTGCTATCTATCATGCCAATGTCATGCAATCATCATGACAACATGCGTGACACTGCATCTAATCGGCACTGCACACACAGTCACACAGTTTATACCCAGAGGAGGTTGTGAATGACGTGTTACCTAGTCATCTCTAGGAAACTGAGGCGAGTGGAGAGGTCCTCGAGACGACTTATTTGTTTGTGACACTGGCTACAGAAAAAGTCCAGCGCCTCCTCCCTGAGGAAGCTCTGAAAGCAGCCAGGGGGAGAAGTGGGTGCACTGGAAAGAGGAAACAAGGAGGAAGAAAAGGAAGGGGAGGATGTGGTGAGTGCTGGACAAGTAAGGGGGTGAACACAGGTGGGAAGGGACACCACTGGGGTATCAGAGAAATCCACAGAAGAGTTTGAAAAGAGTGACAAATGAAGGCTGCAGTGCTGAGAGGAGACGTGAGACAGACGGCAGTGTGGCTGTGACTCGTGCTCTGGATAGTGTAAGGAAACAAAACATCTCTTAGATAAAGACTGTGCTTATCTTTGAGTGATTAGACACCCCCCCCCCCCCTTTTTTTTGTTTTTTTTCCTATTGAAGCTCTTACTGCAACTTCGAAACAAATCGAATCAGAGATTCACAAATCTGATCCAACGCCCTAATAATACACAGTTTTTCCATTAATTTGTCGCCTGCCTGAATTTTATTTCCTTGCTGCTCTCTGCACATCACGTCTACCAGCTGCTGTTTATTCAGGGAGAGTCAGACCTGAATTACCTAATAAACTGGCACCTGTTTCGGTTCCTGGAGGCAGAGAGGCTGCGTTACACGACAGACTGAGAGTCACTCGATGGCCATATGCAGCATCATACTGAGCAATTTTCTCCTGACAGCGTGTTAAACGATGCCCACAGCGATGTGTTTGTGCAGAACAGGACTAACCCGACAGAGTGTGCACATGTACTCAGTACGGTAATATGTAGATAAATGTGGGGGTGTGTGTGTGTGTGTAGGCAGCAGTGATACATGCGCCAACAATGAGCATGATTTGCTCAAAACACGGTGACGCATTCACACCGAGTGGGTGAAGCTTGTGGGATGCGGTTATTTTCTGTGTATGAGATTCGAGTCTATCCACCAAACAGATTTTTGCTCAACTTGTAAGGGAAAAGATGCACTTTGTTTAAAAATATTATATAATATTTCTTTAGAGCTTATATACTTAACATAAACTTAACAAAAATCTAAGAATTATAATACATCTATAGTGATGTAGCCTTCCTCTAATGTTAGCAAAGGCTTTACTAAAACAGCAGGAACTGAGTGAGGCTGTACTTGACGTCTTTAATAGTGATAACTGAAATGGTATTATTAGTGCCAATCCAGTTACCCCATCTTATTTCTTCATTGTCAGTAGGCTACAACAACTAGGCAGTTAGCTGTTAAGAGCTTCCTGGCAAGTCAAGTCACTGAAATATCACCCAAGCGGATATTACACATTATCCGGCTTAGAGTCTCTGATGAGAAAAAGAGGAGGGGGGAAGGGAACAAATGAGCGGGAAAAGGCTAAAACAGGAGCTTTATTCAACATAAAGGTGCAGAGCGTGAATACGTTTGTGTCTGGTGCCATTTCTGTTTTTAAATGGGCACTTTACACAGCTGGAGCCTCTTAAAGACGTCTAAACTCAGTGCAACAAAAACATCCATCTTTGTCTGACCTGCACTAACAGATGCCACCTTTAAGACACACTGACTGAAAACACATTTAGTCCAAGGATACCAAGAAGCATCCAAAAGAGAAATAAATCCACATCTTCAGTTTTGTTACAACAAGCAGAGTTAAACCAGAATGAACTTTGTGTTCAGGTCATCTTATCTTTCCCTTGGCAAGAAAAGAAGGCAGACAGTGGTGGCAAGGATGTCTCCAGATATGTCTTATCAATGCTTGACCTCAGTGTCTTTGTTAAAAGAGAAACATTTTCTGTGAAGAATGTAAAGATACGCATCAGGGCCTGGACAGCACATCTGAGAATGTGACAGTCTCACACCTCTTATCAGAAAGGGCTGATAAAAATAAAGCCATGATTTCACAGCCTAAATTCTCATAGATTCATGTCGTTTAGAAATAACCTTTGTGCAGGTTACACTTATTAATGGCTTCTCAGATCTACAGACTTTGGGTTAAAATTTGAAATAACTTTCACTACAAATAACTTAAATTTCGGGAAGCCTGAGTTGAGTTGTGTAGGGAAGACAAGCTCATACCTGGGGGAGCGCAATGCTGAGCCATTGACTTGCTCAGGGGTCTGTGTGAGATGGGAGTCACCCTCTCCCTCGGGCCCTTCTGTGGTGCTCTCCAGCAGCAACTCTGAAGTGTTACTTTCCCCAAAGTCCTCAAAGTGCTCCTCCTCTCCACCAATGACCGTCACCAGGGAGTGGTTATGGAGCTCTGAGTTCAGGGAAAACCTGAAACACACAGTGGAAGAGTTGCTGAGCGTGCCCACAGGCGTAAACAACAACACTGTTAATGTCAAGTCCAAGTTAAAAAAGAAAAAAGAAAAAAGGAAAAAAAAAGTGCCAGGTTAAGACAGATTAAATAAGTAACATCTGTCTGAGCATAAATAGCCACACTTCCATAAACTTAACAAACCTTAATCTCTAAAGCTCAGAATCTTGGATCTAACCAGATCAAAACAAGCACAATTAATCTTTCCCCGAGAAGAGCAACAGTCTGGACGAGTTCGATCGCTCGTCTTCAAAGGTAATCTGTTAATTCACATTAATCCCAAGGCCTGCTTTTGGCTGAAACAACATGTCTTGTACTCTGTTAATGCAAAACCTCAAGGGCAACACCTGAGACATGTGACTGGAGTCTTTGTGGTGTTTAATGTGGGTCAAGCTTACTGAAAAACCTGAGACTTTCACCCACATGACTGCTCTGGCTGTTGTGTGCAGCAAAACATAATTCAGCTGGAGGGCTGGTCTTGAGGACTTTATAGTAAATTTGAGTTACAAAACAAGATTTACTTTCATGTACCAGGAAAGGTTCAGAGAAGGGCTTTCCTGTAGTCCAGCAGGATGTTGAATGTCTTAAATGTGCACAAACACACTCTTACAGGAAGAGGATGCCTAAATCAGCAGAAATCTCTGCTTTTTCAGCGCATCGTGACATGATTTGTTTTGCTTATTGTCTAATTCAAAGCCTAAGCACTCTTAAGAAGTAATAATTCAGTTTTAGCGGAAAAAACAAAAAAACAAAAACACATCGGGCTGAACGGATTAAATTTTAACAAAACCAATGTTATTGTTACTCACCCTTTATTCAGGCTCTTGCTACTTGGCCCCATATTGAGGTCCCTCGCACAAAGAGACGGTGACGAGAGAGAACGCATTTTTAAACACCCTCCGCTGCCCTGGCGTGAAAGCCTCGGAGCAACTGGAGTTAAAACCCCTGACAACCAGAGTGGAATCCTGAATTTTCACAGTTTACCTCAATCTAAAAAAAAAAAAACCACCACTCTCCAGTGTGGAGAAAACAAATCCTGCGGAGCTGCAAGTTGCCAGCGCTACATGACGGATGCTGCTGCCGCAAAGACTTAAGGCCGTGTACTGGTAAGGGCTGACTGTGAGTGGCTTAATCAGATTTGAAGCTAAGCAATGACCAACAGACAGCCCTGCTGACTGTCCGAGGGCCAAATGTGTGTGGGGGACACAGGGGTAGGACAGAGAAGGGAGGAGGTGGCTAATCCTGTTAGATTCTTAATCCCCACTTCAGTGCATATACTCCTATCCTAAAAATCTCTTTTGAATGCAGACTCGAGCTAGGGTTCGCTCAGCTAACCATGCTACATGGCAAAACCTCAGCTGACGTAGCGTCCACTTAGTTTCATTTCATCAGTAATGCTCACAGTAAGCCAAAGATTGTATTTGACAAGGAAGCTGTATTAAAAAAAGCTTATATAGACATCAGTGTTGGACAGTAATAACATTTTAAATAGGACCTAATCTCCTTTCACAGGATTGATGATATCACTGGTATTACAGAAGGGTCCTTTTTTTGGCAATTAATGCATTTCCAGTTTTTAGTAAGCAGGTGAGTGAATATAAACACTTTAAAATGTAACTTTGAGTCAGACTTAGAGGTGTGGGTGATGACTTGAGTAAATGGAGAGGGAGAATCAGATTAGCCTTGCTAAAGAAAAAAATGGGGGGAAACAACACAAAAAAAGAGCCAACTCAACACTTCCTGGAATTCAAGGTTCACACATGGAATGGGAAGTCCAAACACATCCATGTCAGGCAGTCCACTCCGATCCGTCACCAAGCCGGACAGACAGGTCACACAGTCAGCAGATGAAGCCACATAGCTGTGCACTTCCTCTCTCGTGTTTACCCTAAAAACTGTATCAACAAGAACGCTTGCATGCCGACATAAATCTCATCGGCCACAGCCACCGGCACTGTTATTTATGTGGGCCGTCATTTGAAGTGTCCGACTGTTTGAGACAAAAAAAAAATGATCTTACAGTCTTTAATTCAATTAAACAAGGACTACTGACGAAAATATTAATGTGAGAATCAGACACCAACCCTCACCTCCCGCTAGTCTGTAGATCTGGAATGCAGACTTTACTAACTTTGTCAACTGTGAGTGGGCTGCACTGGTGCTGAGATAACTGAACGCTTTACAGAGCACAACCTCAAATTTAACAGTAAAACCAATTAAAAGAAAGTCCAGAGCAAAACAATTAAACCCACATTCACCATGAATGGATTTTAAAAAAAAAAATGAAAAAAACTATTTTTGAAAACACACAATGACCAATTTTAGCAAAGAGAACTTTTAAAACAACTCACCTGCTGTTATTAGAAACAGCTTTACTAAATAACCAGAGAAGATGAGTAGATCTCAGCCTCTTTTCAGGTCAGTAAAAAGACTCCTTCACTCCGACCACCGTAGGTAAAGAATAGTAGAAGGGCTTTCTGTGTTCAAGGTTTCTTGTGCTTACACTGTGCAGATTCCAAGTTATCTCTGAATAAGCTTTCCGGTTCAGTCATACTAAAAACACTAACAGTGAATGTTCTCACTGATTATGAACTTATGCCCCAAATACTCTATAGCATGTATGATTTCACTAGGAAAAATAAAAGAAAGAAAGAAAAAAGCTAAAGAACATTACTGATGTTCTGCCGGTGAAGTTTTGAGGCAATACTGAAGCTTAGAACAACAATTTGGCCAAAACAACAAACGTCTTTATTACAGAGAGTTACTAACTAACCTTTTGTCTCCTGTATGGATGAAACCATTTTTGAAATTTACCAGCACATAATTTATGTGATAGCAGGTAAATCAACCACTGACATCTATACTGATATTTTGCTGAAATACAGGTGTCTCCATTAAGGACAACAAACACAGTAACGCATGGATGACCTCAGGGGAACTGAAGGCATTAAGTTAGTGGTGGCAGTCTACTGCCTCTCTTTAATCTGCCTGTCTGCTGACCCACATAGAACCCAAGTGATCCAGTGTCACACACGAAAGACCCATAAACCACATGATCTGTGTAAAAGGGCAGTGCAGGGCAGCTCCAGGGCTAACCCTCAGCTAGAGATTTAACACACATTTTTGGGGGAGATTTCTGTAGCCAGGAGCCATTACAAACATGATTTCTGCATCTCATGACAAGTGGAATAAAGGGATGATGTATGACTCAAGACACTGAAGTTTACAATCCAATTTTCTCAGCCTTGAACAAACACACAAGTTATTTATTTATTTTTTTTCCAGGAAATAAAGGCATAGCAGCCAACACTGACATGAAATTTATATACCAACCTGTTGCTGCCATCTTCAGGGTCGTGTAGCGTGGCCTCGATGCCGCTGTCCGTCTCCACATCCTCGTGCATCTCAGGAGGTACGAGGGCCCCCGTGTCCTCATCAGTGAAGGTCTCGCACTCACTGTAAGTGCTCTCGGAGCCCAGGTATGCACTGTCTGTCACCTCATTTTGCTGCAGTCACAAAAACAGAATAAGGTTGCATTACAGGAAAGCACTCAGGCGGTAAACTTCCACATCATCACAATTTTAATAATTTACCGGAGTACTAGCTAGGCATATTCATGGGTGGAATTTAATATGCGCAAATATTATTTTAGTTGGCCGAATGTAAGTATTAACATCGAGCAAACACTGCACCAATACAAAGTACTCACAGTGCTCTACACATTTTTTATGATTATGAATTTGAATGAGACTAAACACCATGGTGGTTTGGTTGTTTTGGGGAAGATAAATAAGATTGTCAGTTGTTGTTTATTTGACACACACACAAACTACAGCTGTCAACAAGGCAGTCATTTCGAAGAGGAGCTAATCTTGAATATTCCTGTCTAGCCAGCAGGTACTGATGCCAATTAAAGCAGCGAGCAAATAAATCTCAGCACATAAACAGACTTCAGAGACAGTTTTCTGTGCTTCTGATGGCAGTTCCAAGCAAAACCTGCTGCATCAACACCTCTAAGCAACATGTTCAAACAAAATGCTTTGCAAACAACAAATACCAACTGCTTAAAACTGATACACGCCAGAAAATAGACATCTGAAGTTATCAGCAACCAGAGACTCATCAGGTATCAGAGCTGTGAAGCGATAATAAAGCAAAGGTGAGTCATGTTGGAAAATTTAACATACCAGTCTACATGGAGTGTCAGAAGATGAAGGACCCTGAGGGGTATCCACCATGCCAAAAACCATTTTTTCCTGCCCAGGCTCACTCACGGAAAAGCTGGCCTGCCATAAGAGCCCACTTATAACTCCTACTATTCCTTCCTCACCTTCACTCTCAGAGAGAGTTCAGAGAGCGTCAGGGAAGGGAAAAAAATAATAATACTGTTGCAGACTGGGTGGTCAGAGGGGTGGAGACAGTGACAAAGTCCAAAGAGCAACAGAAGTCAACTGTAATGCTCAATCAGCTGGTAACAGCTCTGAGTGAAAATGCCACACAATCAGCTAACAGTTAAGATTAACAATTTAATCATTCCCGGCTCGCCCCTCAGAACTTCACTTAGTGCCACAGTGTTAAAGTTTAAATGATCACGCCACGTTCTGCATGTCTAAGACTGTACAGCGAACGAGGTCTCCACATTACAACCACCTACATTAAACAGTCTGTGTGCAAACACTGAGGGGGCAGTGTTTGCAGTGTTTAACAAAGTTTCAGCTCAACAACACCTGTCATTGTCACTGTAAAGCAATTCAAGCTGAGGTGGAAATGTGAACATCAGCAAGGGCAGAAGTTATTTAATAAAGGAAAAATGTGGTGGACTGGGTGTTGCATTTCTCTCTCATGCCAGGCTCGAGCTGAACAGCCTCACCTTGCCTGTTTTGAAAGCAAACAGGGACAGAACAGCACAGCCATTGACAGAGAGCGAGAGCAAGGGGAACTTTTTCCTGCCAGAAACTCGAGGAAAAAAAGAAGGCCATGGACACAGGTGTGGCGTCGCCTTCAAACATTCACAGAATAAACCCCCGGACTCTGCTTATGGGTTCCAAAAACTTGCAGCCAAAGCGGCTGGGATATTTTAAGTAGAAAAAATATTATAGATAATTGCATCAAGGATAAAAACAAGGAACCAAAGTCTAAAGAGAATAAAACAAAACAGTTAACACTGCGTGGACTGCTACAGCTAGGGTATATTCACCTCAGTTATTTTCAAATAGCCGCATCTATTGGTAGTAATTAATTAGTAGTAATTAGGTAGTAAGTAATTCAAATGGCTATTTTTGGAAAATAATAAAAAGAAATCACCCATAAACATCCAAGGAATCAACAGATATGACAAGACAAAAACACTGAGAAATAATACAATTCATAACAGGCTTTGTCCCTGTTAAAAAAAATACTTTGAAGCTTGATAAGACTTCTGTTGGAAATCTATGTCATAACTAAAGTAGCAACCAGAAACTCCTCTTATCCTTACACTGCAACCTTTTACTCAAGTTGTTCTGGTATACGTCGACCCGACGTGTAGTTGCATTTCTCAGGATGTGCACATCAGGTTTAGAGAAGGTTGTGGTGCGGGATTAAAATGTGGTTCTGGTTATGGCTTAAGTCACAGTGTAGACCTGATGCAGAAGTATAATTCACATGCAAGTATGTCATCTACCCAGTTTATGTGCACTCATTTCCTTAAAGAATATAACAAGTTGCTTTCTTAACTACAACTAAAAGCTTTCCAACAAGTGTGAATCCATCTAGACTCACAGATGGCCAGACAATAAAACACTGCTCCCACCAGCAGTATGTCTTATCTTTTCCCCCCCTCTCTTTGCAAACATGTAGAGCCCTCTCACTTCCTTCCCTTTGACTGGCTGGCATTTCTTGTCATCTATAGAGAAGTCTCACATCTACGAAAAGCAAGACCTCATCTGAAAATAAACCTTAAGCAACTCAGGTGAAAACCAAGCTTTCACATGTAAAGCCCTTACTGTGCAGAGCAACTTGTCAACCTAGTGGATTCATTTAATGCATTTAAATGTAGTTTGCAACAAGGCCATGACTGTAATTTTAAGCCTCAGCTGTCAATCAAGTAAAGCTCTATAACAGTTATTGTGCTCAAATTAGATTAGCCAAAACAAAAAGTACACAAAGATCAATTCTGTTTTTAATATTTTGTTTATATCCTAGTATTTGTGAAGAATGCTTAAATATTTATTCAATCAGTCTCTCACATACGTGACTGCACTTCTACACAACATCAAGAGAGGGCGCCGATACCATGCATTGTGAAGCCACTAAAACAACAGTCGTCCTCCAGCACAGCTGGAGGCACACATAATAGCAGAAACCTTTCAATTCTGCAGAGGCCAGCAAAAATGATCGTTAAATATACAAGTTTCATACACCAGAGAAGACAGGAATTCTAGATATGCTGCCCACAACAGTAAAAAAAAAAAAAAAAAAAAAAAAGTCTCCAGAGACATGAAAACAAACTCACATTCCAGCTAATTCAATATTTGTCAAAGAATACTCAAAAGCCTCGCCTGCCAGATGCTATTTAGTGTCAGCCAAACCAGGGTGTTCAACCCGTGGAGCATTCATAAAGCAGTAATGATAGCTCTGCAAGCCACTCAGTGAATTACAGTGGGAAGAGTGAGAGTGCACAGGGAGTTCAGCCTGCAAGCTTCACACTGTGCTGCTGCATGCACCACCAGGAACTGACAGCACAACAGCTGGACCGCATGCACAAGTTGAGAGCGACTAAGCCTCCCTGTATGGCTCCTCACCTCATCGTACTCCTCTTGACAGCCGACAGCTCCATCCCCTGGACTGTAGTTTACACCGTATAGCTGTGGCTCCGGGCCTGCAGATGTGATAGGAGGAAGACAGGTTTAATGTGTACAGAACAAACAAAGCCAAACAGAAAAGAAGGCTCAACAAACACGAGACTGGTCTGCACAGTACAATGTCCATGAGCAAGCAGAGAGCCAGGATGCAGGATTATGTCTCTGCAGGTGTATGAAACAACTGAAGGAATATATAATCAAAGAAAAAAAAAAAAAAGACATTATACTAAATACCTGCAAGTGTGCAGGTAAATTATCACCAAGGGATTCAGGTGTTTATGTAACATATGTTGTGCACAATTTGGGATTAAAATTGAAGAGACTGTCAGCATTTGTTTTGTTTCCCCTTACATGCACAGCACGATAACAAAACTGCATTTATTTAATCTATTCATGCCTTACTTTGGTTCTATTAAAATGTCAGTCTTCAGTTTACATTAACATTTTCTCTCTCTCTTTTTTTTAATAAACCATGAAACCTGTTTTTCCCTACAGTGGTAAAAAGAACAAACCTCCATTTAATTAAATTATTAGCCTCAATTTGCAAATGAGTAAAGGTGTCACCGTTAACAAAGATTCATTTTAAATGTTGACTTTTAGAGGGGGGAGAAAAACAGTTGTGCTGACTTAAGCATTTTAATCAGCACATTTCAGAGTCTACACCTGAGCTGCCCTACTTGTATATTTACAGTCAGCAATCTAAGAGTGATGTGACAGCAAACATTATGTAACTTTTACAGACATTTGAGGGGCTACAGAATGTCAAGCGACTGGTACAATAAAACTGTAAAAAGGGCAAGAAGCAACCATATCCACTTTATATTTGTCAATAAAACCCTCCACTGAAAGCACCAACAGTGCAACCTGAGACGGACCAACAACAGTCCCATCAGCCATTGCAGCTCTCGTATCTAGTAAACAGAGGAATGAATAGCGCCCTGCTGGGAGAACAGAACACAAACAGTGTCCTGGCAGTAGACCCAAGGGTTTTTATGCAACCCTTTGCTCTTGGAGACTCAGACATTGTGGGCTATTGAAGCGAAAGGAGTGCACAAAGAATGGGCCTGAGAAGCTGGCTGCCCACCTGTAGTCTCTTGGCATCATGTAAAAATTTCAGAGCACAAATATTTCTAGGCAATGTTTTGTTGTTCCAGACATGCCACAGCCACTATGGGATACAAGGCATTTCCATAGCCTGCAGACTTCCCTTTATTAAAAGGGTACAATTTTCCGTGAGGAGTGATCCAAAAATGAGGTGGAAACAAAAGAAGAAAGTTGAGTGAAGCTTATGATGAACGTATACTCCAGGCTGGGACCCGAGGGAGCAGATTTTGGCCTCCGTTTACAACAAGAGGAGGTCACTGCTGGGGTAATGAATACGACATGGATGCAGTGGCTCTAAAAAGGAATAGTTTAGCTCAAAATTGACAAGCACACTGTGATTTTGTTAGCAGTGTGTGAGCAACTTGGGAAGTTAGATCTTCACACACCAATGAGAAACTTTCTCCTAGGAGGAAAAAACTGATTCATTAACCACAGAGCTAGACACACCTAAAGTAATGGAGAGGCAGTAAGGGAAACACAGGACAATACTAGTGGCCAGTTTCAACAATATCATCCTTGTTCCTTGAATACGGTATGTGCACTAATCAAACAAAACACCAAAACACCAGAACGACTCTGCTCAAATGACAGGAGCACAAAAACTGCCTATTAAACCAGTTACGTGAGACTGCTTGAGCAGTGAAATAAGAGCATCTAGTAAGAAAATGTACACAAAAGCAGAGTTTACGTTGAGATATTTATCCTTGCATGCAAATATAGGCAGTATCTGTCCTTTCTTTGTGTTTTCATCACTGTACTTAGCATCAACAGTAGTGACTAGTGGGAGAAAAATATAGTGACAAGTGGGGGAAAACTGAGAGGACAGGGCAGGGAGAGAAGACGGTAAATAATTAAGATGAACAGGACGCTCTGCCCAAACCTCATCTCTCTCTCTCTGCCAATCCCGCTCTGAAACCTCACCAGTCAGCCCATGTGTCTGTGCATCTAACACTTTCCAGTGCATGACTTATTAATGGTTTGAGAAACTGGATATGTGCAACCTAGAAAGCCTTGGGAATGAGTTCTTCAAATCAATAGGCCGGGCAGATTGAGGCATCAGTGTCACTGCTGCAATGACATCACCACACACCCAGCACTCTCTTTGAATTGATGTCCACTTTTGAGCAAATGTGAACATTAATTCAATATTTGGATAAGATTCGATTTTGATGTTATAACAAACCCACAAAGAGAGGATTAGGAGTTGTGTCTGATCTGAATGATAAACTCAGGATGCAACATGCCATCTCTAATGATGTGTGCCCAGGTATGAAGCAGGTTTTTTTTACTGCTTGAATAATTCATAGATTATTGTTAAGTGGCTTCACACATACACACAAAATAAAGGTCAGACTGGACTGAAATGGACAAGTCTGGCTCTTTGGAAACAAAATGTAAAGAAATGGGGGCAAGGGGTAGCTCAAGAGATTTTTGTGCCACAGGTGTCTGAAACAAGCAGACGTAGTGGGTCCACAAAAAAGAGGGTACTAAGGAACAAGTTTACAAGGAAAACAATAAAAGGAGATGCGCGATGACTCACCTCCATTGCTAATGGCAGAGATTCCACGGTGGAAATCTTCAAAGCTGATGACACCGAGCCCACTTGGATCCAAAAACTTTGTCAGATCCTTCACCTAAAGAGGGACATAAACAAGAAAGATTTCACTACACTGACATCATAAAAGCTCTCTTTCATAAACCTACCATTTGTTCAGCATAGATGCTTCAGGGAGATGTAATGACTGACATAAGGGGAAGTTTTCCACAAAGAACGACAAACTACTTAGCTGCAATGTTTGCATACTGACTTCAGTGGGAAAAAGCACACTGCATTCAAAATAACAGGGCAGTATTTTTGCTTTGGGCTTCATAAAACTGTTAAGAAGTCATACTCAGGATCATTCAACTCATTTGACAGTTTAACTGCACAATTACACAAGCTCCATTTTTGATTACAGGAGCAGAAAGTCACCAATAAAACACTTTAGAGCTTGAGAAGAAAAATCAACTTTTGCAGATGTAAAGAGTTTCACTTTATTGAATTCTGGACAAGTTTATAAGGATGTTAGCTTTATAGCTTTTTTTTAAATAAATCTTTTTAATTTACCAAGAGGGCTTGTTTGGATAGGTTATCTGGCTTCCAGAGATTTAACTTGGGAACTAGCTATCAGCAAAAGTATCTCACTCTCTGAGCATAAAATGTCACACATGGGAAAAAAAAAAAAAAAAAAAAAGACTAACACATGATTACAGCATACTTTCAAGCATGTAACAGAATTAGAGCAGCTGGGTGGGAGCACCAGCGACGTGAGGTTTCTGTGGTTTGGGATCACTTCTTCTCTGAGAACGTCAGCACAGAGTGTGAACATGTTAAAGGGATTGCTGTTCTGTGCGTGGCGTCTCTGGAACACTTTTTATATCAGTTACACATAAAAATAACTTGATCTTCTTAGCAATACTGAGCTCCTACTCAAGAGGCTGAGAAGGTTGAAACTACTCATAAACTGACTCTGTCAAGCCTGTGGCTTATGATCTGGGTTTGATGAATTAAATCCAGCTGTACTGGGTGAGAGAAGGGGAGTGAGTGGTATCGCTAAATAAGAGTTCATGCAGCAATGTTGAGTTCAAGCATCCAGCTCATCCAGCAAGCATGTCTGCTATGGTGAAACCTTTTTCTTACAGCAGATTTGATACGCTCACCATTTTCTAGGTTTAAAAAGAGCACAGATGAAGACAGATGAAGATGAAGAGTTTTCTAGTATTGAACCCTAGCAACTAGGAATCGTTAGGTTTTTCCCCCTTACATTATTTAGAAGAAAAAAAAGTTTCTTTTTATCCGTGCCTCTTTGGTACTCATGCACTAAAAAGTTATTGGACAATAACAACAAAAAACAGAAGGATAGATTACCAACTTCCCAGGCAAATCATGTGTGATTAAATGCTCTGTTCAAACAAGACAAACATGCAAAGGCAAAGGGTACTACAGCTCGCTTCTAAAATAAACAAAAACTACATCCAGCAAAAAATACTGGGTATAGCTAGCATAACACATGTGTGCTATAACTATGCACAGTCACATGAAAGCAGGGCCAATCCTCACTAAATACAGCAAAGTATTTTTTGTCAGAAATGCTGATCAATAGTAGGACCCCAAGGGCCGAAGCATAAGTGCGAAAAACTGCCGTTCCTTAAATGACCAAAAGTCAATCCACACAGACTGTCTTCACTGCACCCTGCACAGTTAATGAATACAGCTTGCTAACCAAGACTGCTAGAGTTAGCTGATAGCTTAGCAACCTTTCATCCATATATAGTAACGTCTATGCGCTACAACAGCTAAAATGCTAACATTGACGCTTCAAAATGTAGAATCCTAAACCTCAGGCATCACAGTGGCTTTGTGCATTTAAAAAAACAGAACAAAAACAAAAAAACAACAAGGACAAAGTACCTACAATGCATGAGATTAACTTTCCCATCTCTACAGCATAAATAACCAGCCTGCTGCTTTTAGGTTCCATAGGTTATTACTCCTTTCATAAGGGAGAACTTGGTTTATAACTTCATCCATTTACATTGTATCCATTTACACATTTTACAGGAGTGACTGCTTTAACTGACAGAAAGGCTGTAGGTTGTAATGCCTGCTGGTTGTTCTAACAGACCATGCAAAAATACTCCTTTGATGGTAGAAATTCTAGCATTTTATTTGCATGCTATCGGGCCTAAATTAGAAGTTATCTGAATTACCTGATAAATTGACACTCTACACACTCTCGAACACTTCTAACTAAACAAAACCAAGACAGTGACAGCTGTAGTGTAAAAACTGGGGCTTCAAAACACAACCACAAAACAGCAAGTGATTTCATGTATGCAAGTCCACGGAAGAAGAAAAACAAAGTGTGCTTTAGGTCAGCGTAAGGTGTTTTACTGAAGCTTTTTCCACATCCCAACATCACAGAACATCACAGCTCAGAGGAAACTGTTTTATTCCACGCAGCTCTTCACAAACACCTCTTTCTGGGCAAGGCGAGAAAACTGAGGTGTGAGCGGGGAGTTAACGAGCATCAGTGGTTTCAGTGACGTTTTTTTGCACGTCTGATATAAAAAGCAAAGAACAGCTTTTGGGTATCGTTTCTGTGGCATTAGGAAAAAAATAAAAATGCACCACTGAGCCGAGTAGGATACGCTACTGTAAAAACCTCCAGTGCCAAAGCTCCCAGATCAGTTTTAAGCTACTATCCTGTGGAAAGTGTCCATGGCCTACATTTCAGCTGTTAAGTCTGTACAGCAGTGCCAGGCCCCTCAGGTCTTGTTAGTGGAGCCTGCTGGCTATTCCTAGGTCTAACCTAAAAACTGAAAGGTGAATGTGATTTCATTTTTGCATCAACCTATTAACCGGGCAAAGAAATCAGATTATCCTCTTCTAAGACTCACATAACTTTTATCATTGTCTTTGTTTTGACTGTTGCTGTGTTCTCTATATGACCTGTTTTATTATTTTAAGCCTGATACAATAACATATTAAACAATAACATAGTTTATTTACATGGAACAAGCATTTCATACAACTTGATAAATCTATTTAATACAAACTCTCTGAAAAGTAATTTCTTTAAACACTTATTTTCCAGAAAGATGGTGTATTAAATAGATTTAAGCACTTTTCATGTTTATTTGTGTCTGTGTTAATCCTTTCTTCAGTTTCTAAAAGGCAACTTACATTTTTAGCTTTTACAGTGTCTTTTTTTTAGACAGATGTACAGCCCTGAGACCCAGAGGAAAGACTGAGATAAAAAGTCAGATGCAGCTCAACGGTTCCATTGCTCAGCGGAGCAAAGCACTGTGGTTTTTCTCTTTCCTCCATTTGTGTCTAATCAGTGCCGGGGCACGCCTGACCGCCTCCACACAGACCACTTTTGTGCATAACCCCGCTGAGAAGAATACCCTTTGGTGAGAGTGTTTCCTAAAGGGCATTTCGCAATAGTCAGTTGCCAAACGAAACTTTGATAGCCATAATCATAAGTTTGGCAGGTTCGGATGACAATAAATAAGTAGTCTTTGTAAATAAAACACAGATGAAAACAAAAGGGAACTAAAGAGAGGGGATGTTTCAGGGCTTGGGGCATTCCACTGGGGATTAGAGGGGTGGTGCATAACAGCAGTGGGTGATGGGAGGGAGGCTGACCAAAGTAGGTTTGGTGATGTCGACTCAGAAGAGAGTCCCAAACTCAATGAAGTTCAGTGTGGCTTTTGTGCAGAATCAGGGTCAAAACCAGAGAGTGAGTGGGAGTTAGAAAAGTGTTTTCAATAGCGCCATACTAAGACCTGCCAGACAGGACATTTATTTTTAATTTTTTTTAAATAGTCAAAAAGGTTTCATAGAGTGGATTGACTACTGCAGAGACATTTGGTGCTCAGTGTTTCCCCGCCATATTTTCATGTTATTCGCAATACACTACATTTGTGTGCGGTTATGGTCGGTATCACATCCTGGAATAATTCTAGAGGAAACATTTGCATGCTTAGCATACGAACGCCATCTGAACATTCATGCAAATGTCTTATGAATACCTTCCTGGTGTTTATCAGGTGTCGGGGGTATTTGCAAAGAGAAACCCAAGTTACGGTCCTAGCTGCCAGCTAAACTATGACATAACAAACATGACATGATGAGCTTATCATAAATTCTCAATGGGCATTTTTTTATGGATCTGTATAACTTTTTGCCTTGTGGTTTTCGAACCAACATATTAAAACACTTGTGTTACCACCAAGGCCCAGGTCATAATTTCCCCCATTTGGACTCGGTCAGGCATAGAGCTTATTCAAACTGCTTTTATCTCCAGATAGCTGAAATACAAGGACATATCAGGGAAAGGCTTAGTCAAATATTAAAAGCACATTTATATGTGGTTCGCACTGATATGGGAGGAGAAAAACACTTTCAACACTCAGCAAAGAAACAATTATAAAGTGAATATGTTTGCCCTGTTGAAGCAGAGCTGACTTTTCTACAGATCCTTGTGTGAGCTACTGAATGATAAACTCACCTAAAGGTAACATGCTTAAAACATTCCACAAATTCTATAGATAAGTCTGTCTGCTGACTGCTCGACAACTGTAAATGAAAAAAATAAGGTCAGAAATAACAAGCGCGCCTAAACGTTTGTCTCCTTGGTCTCAGGAAAGGACAGAAATCTGAGAGGAGCCTACTCTTTAGCTCATGGAGCTCTTGCAAACCAGATATTGGATAGCTAACACAATGAAGAAAAAAAAAAAAAAAAAAAAGTAATCCATCTGCACAATCTGGATAGCACCTTTTGGCAGGAAATAACAGTCAAACAGACCACACCTCTGGGAAAAAAAAATTAACTCTCAGTGTCATAGATGTGTCAACTTTAGCACTCTCTCAATCAGCAGGTGCAACTTATTTAAATTACACCAAACATGAGACATTGTGCTCCTGTGTCACTCGAAACAAGGTCATCGGCGGCTGGTGAACTGCACGCAAAGCACGAAGTCCCTCCGACTCAGGAAAATACATTTCATTCTTAATCCTTCACAATTCCCTGCCTGGAGAGCTGCAGATACCTATGGCTAGACACGGGACAGAGCAGCAGCAAGAGAGCTGCTTTGAACTGAGAAAGAAGGGATTAAAAAGCATTAGTGAGCATGCATTACGTTGTGTGTGTGTGTGTGTGTGTGTGTGTGTGTGTGTGTGTGTGTGTGTGTGTGTGTGTGTGTACCAAAGGTTCACAGTGTTAAAAACAAGTTGGTTAAAGTAGCGGAAATTAACTTATTGCCCAAATCTGGTCAACACAGGCTGTGGGAGGGAGTTGGTTGTTTTTCTTTCTGCCAGGACATAGAGAAGCATCCAAGATGTGGCATCAGCTGTCTGATACAGGGCAAAATAATCGTTTTTTGTGCTTGATCATTATTTTTTGACCTACATCTTTTGAGCTGGCTATTTTAATGCTGATATATGCATATCAAAAACTGCTAAAGAAGATCATGTTAAAATTCTAATATTAATGTATACTCACTTAGGTACTCTTGACAGAGAGGCCTATTTTTGTGGAAATAAAACTGAATACCTGATGTAAAGGGGAAGATACCATCAAACCAGTGAGGCTAATGGGTACAGAGACACACAGCAGCTATACCACAAGGGGTAATCCCCTAGCCACAGAGTGTACAAATGAAGAAGTGAGCATTCTGTCATTTGACATATGGAGTTTCAGGCCTGACATAACTCATTACAGACAGCATGTTTAACAGATTTATCAGGGCAGAGAGAGAAAAACAAATCCTGGCCTTTCAACACTCACTGAAGACAGAAGACAAACTAATCCAGGCATGGTTTTCATAATAAGTTGCACTTTCAATATTGTCTGTTACACTAAGTGTTGGAAACTGCAGAGAAACATAGCAGCACCTCAGCAGGGGTTAAGTTACCATTCCATTACATGACACTGTAACATCACCTGAGCCAGCTTTCATGTCTGTATGAAGGTTTTAAACATTCACCCAAAAACCTATCAGAGAAATGACCACATTTTGACAGTTTACTTGTTTTACTCCTACCTAATAATAAAAAATCTGAAATAAATCTGGATCATACACATTCTAAAACACAGACATGAGACAGTCTTCAGTAGATGGATTTTAGTTGATTTAATTACCAGTGTTTTACAGGAAGCACTCCAAGTTCCTGCTAAAAATCAATACTAAAGATTTTACACATATGGAGCCGTTTATTGTGTTACACTGAATCTTACCCAACATATGGTACAAAGAAGCTGCCTGCTCAAAAATGGCAAGACTAAAAAAAAAAAAAAAAACAACAAACAAACAAACAACAAGCTTCTCACCTGATCGGCCCCATAGGCAGCGGCGAACTCCATGAACTCCTCAATGCGGACGAAGCCATCACCATCTTGGTCTAAAGCATCGAACACAGCTTTCAGAGGGGAGACGTCTTCCTCCCCTGCGCTCACAGCTGAGACCATCGGCAGTGAGTCATCTACCACCATGTTGGAGAGGGAGATCGTCTCCACGGCCTGCTCACTAGTCCACTCAGGCTCAGAAGAAGTTGTATTTAAATCCTGAACTGAAAAATCAAAAGAGGCCACTTCGTCACAGCCTGAACCCTGGAGCTGTGTAGTGTCGGCCGGCCTCTCCTCAGCTGCTGGACTGTTTTCATTCCGCACACCCTCCTGGGGTTTCAAGTCCCAAGATTCATCATCGTGGACCTCTTCAACAGTCAAGCACGGATCCAAAGCCATTGCCTCATTTCCCTGATTTTTGACTTCAGAACAGATTTTGTCTTCCATCAAATCCTTAGGCGTGTTTTCCACAGAGGAACTCTGACTGCTGAGATCACCCTGGATGAGGGCATCTTCAACCAGAGGCAGTGTCAGTGATGAAGGTTCGTTTAATAAACCCAGAGCAAGCAGGTCATTCTCACCTTGTTGCTCCAAAGTAAGATTCCTAATAACAGCAGCTTCTTCATGTACCACTTCTGACTCCTCTGATGATACATCTAATGGAGTTCCTGTGTAGATAACAGAGGCAGAACTGGCAGGCCACAGGCTTAGGCTGCTGTCAAAATCTGGAACGTCTAAATCCAACAAAGGCACAGATCCTTCAAAACACTCCAGCGGTGTGCTGTGTGTGTTATGAAGGAGGCAGTTCTCAGGTAAACCTTGTAGGGTAGCGCTACTGGTTACAGGCAGATCGGTCACTTGATCAGGGAATAAACCTTTGTCTCCAATTTCAGGTGACAAAGTCTCCCTGCTCTGTAAGGGAGGGAGGTCGATCTGCTCCTTACATGGCACCTTTACCAGCTCCTCACTGACACCCTGTGGGTTTAACTCGCCTGAAGACTCTGAGTTGGGAGCAGGATGTTCATTGGAGAGATCTACTAGCAAAAATGGATCCCCTGTATCGGTCTTCACTGGAGATGATGGCACGCTGAGGGTTATTAGCGCAACCTGACTACTGAGGACTTCTAAGTCCTCCAGAGGGGAATCCCGTTTAAGAGTCAGCTCCTTTTGAGCAGAGTTTTTTCCAATCACATCAGCGAAGTTGGGAGAAAATAGCCAGGACAATGTGCAGTCACTAATTTCATCAAGTCCCTCTGTTTTTTCTGTGCAAGACAAATCCTTAATGTGAGTACTGTGGAGAAAAGTTTGGGAGATAGTGGTGTGATCTCCCTCAAACTGCAAATCTCCAAAAGAAAGATTTGAGACATTCAGGTGGTTGTCCACTAAATCCTTTTCCTTCTGAGTCTGTTGGGATATGTTGTTCTGGTCGCCATTCCTGAAGTCCAAACCCGTCTGTTCACTCTTGTTTTGACAGGGCACACCTGCATTGTCTGAATCCAGTGTCTCAAATCCAAGAGGAAATGGCTGCTCTGGCTCCCACTGCGTGTGCCCCAAAGGGCCAGACACAACTGTCGGCTCCATTTATGCTGGCTGTTCACCTTTGGAAACCTATGAAAGCTGCTGATTTGTATCTATTTATTTATTTATTTTTATCTCACTACTGTCAAGATCCAATCCTTCAATTTTAATGCCATGCTTCTATATGGCACAGCACATCTCTAGTGAAATTGTGAGTCAAGTGTGGAGAGCCCCCACAAGCGCTCTCCACCTCTATCATTTAAAAGATGCTATCAGATATTGTGATTTTACGAAGTACAAACTACAATAGTTTTAAGAAGATATGCAGGTTTAGAAAAAACGCCTAAGACTCTATTTCTGACTTTAAATTCAGTGGTTGCCCCCCACATCTCGAGAACAGCATTACCTAAATCTAGAAATCATACTGATTTCCTGGCCATACTGAATATGGTGCTGATGGAAATGCGTCTGGACTCACTATATCCCTTTCTGCCATGGCAGGTCCGCTCCTGGTAGTTGTCAGATGTTCCAGCTTCAGCATGCTTCACTTGCGGCCCGAAAGTTGCTCAATAACATCTCGAAACTGAATCGACAAGCACACGACTTTACAGCATCTCTGACAGCGAGGTGATATGAAACACTAGAGTTACGAATTAACGCGTTAGGTCAAGAGTGTTTGTCAACATTAGCCTTATTAGCCGATTATCTAATCTTATCAATCGCCTCGGAGGGAAGCGACGTAAGCAGCGTTACTCGAAGCTGAATTAACACCAAGCTGTAAAACGTTAACGCCAAATCTGTTGTTGCAAAGCGGCTTCCCACATGTGTCACCGACCGTCTTTCCTTCGAATGAATTTAAGCCAGCAACTACCGTTAACTCCTCCTTCGAGCATCCCACTTCTCCCGTGCCATTGGTCGGGGAAGCTGCTAACAGGCTTGCTAACGAAATTAGCCTATTAGCTGGCTAACACACCAAAAAAACCCTCAAGCTTAACTCTCGTCCTCTCTTGATAAAACAATACCAAAATGCTAGCTTCGGGGTTCAAAGGGTAATTACGTGAAGTATCGTCCTCTTCGCAGTAAAATATCACTGCCTAATTTTGATGCCGTTTTCCAGCGGCGGTCCACCTGTGTCCCTCAGAAGCCAGGCCAGACGAGTGACGAGACGAAACCGTTTTCTTTCCCTCATCAAATCCCTCCGCTGTCCTCAAAAGCACACCTGCGCTAGCGTCCCCCGCTGATGACCACAGTGAAACCAACAGGGTGTCAAATGAGGCCAAGAAACTCCATCGTTTTGGCAGTCAGGCCACCGATGTTGATTACAGACGCCGAAAGCTCTCGCATCAGCATCAGCAGTGTCCCATCCTCCTCCTCCAGCCGCATACACACCACTGACGTTTCACGCACGCGTACTAAACACCCCGCAGTATCACTGGCATCATGAGCAGCCACCAACTGGGATTTATTTATCTGTCTTCTCGTTGCTTGGAAAGCCCACAGCCAATTTTCAAAACACTGGTCCGCACTCATATTTACACAGAGGTCAAAGTTAAGGTTCAGCAGAGGAGCTTCCACATTATACAGAGATCAGAGTGCCGTGATCAGCGAGAGTCAGCAGGCTGCACGGTTGTCTGGGTAAAACAAATATTCCTCATATAACATATTAACCCATATAATTATGTTTATAAATTACAAACGATTGTGGAGAATTGTTTATTGGATGTAAAGTAATGTTTTGGCGCCCCCATCTGACTCTCAGCGGTACTGTGAATCCCTGTCAAACTGGTTGTTAAATTTGTGTATGAAATATACATTCATGCACACACACTAATAACGTCCCAGAGCTGGTATGGTGCATTTGTCAGGCCTTGATGAAGACTTTAAGTCACTACACATTGGTCAGTTTTACTTGCAGAATTGCTCCAGCAATAATAATAACAACAATAATAAATAAATAAAAAAATCTTACTAAACAGAGTGCTTCAGAAACTTTCCCCACCTACTGACCTTGTGTTCACTCTTCGTTGGATAAGCCTTTAGAGCCATGTAAGACTTTAAAAAATAAAAATCATTGTATGAGCATAGTTTTTCCCCCCTTGAATCAGCCACGAAGACCCAAACTTAAACAGTTGTAACTTAAAATTAAAAGTTTGCTCCATGCTGCAGGCACAATCTGACAGAGTGAAACAGTTACCTGATTTTTGACCACAAATACAAACAGCACCCTTAGATATTAGGTAAATATTTTATTTAACATGATTTCATTAAATGCACACTTACAGCAGTGGAATGGAGAGAAACAAAGTTGGTTATTTGTAATAAAGTATTTTTTTAATTTCTAAGACTGTAAACTACTATAGTACAGCAAATATAGTACATTAGTGTTCAACTCCATGAGTCTCAATACTGACTTAAGGCACCAGTAGATTACATGAACTACAAATACTGTACACGTAGCATTTCAGTACTACAGATGGCTGCAATATTTCTTTGTTTCAGCAATTACTTGTCTCTTTTCTGTTCAGCTGACCAATAACCTGAAAGACAATAACATACACATCAATTATTACAGGTTTCACTGCATTCCTGCAACATAAAACAGCACAATCACATTCCTAGTTGTACTCTCTCTTCACCTCCTCCCACACACCTGGTAAGGGAGGCGTCAGGAGGAGGAAAGGAGAGCCCCCGTTCAGAGTCTAGCAGATTTAGAGGAAGCTATACCCAACAGCATGGAGACATCGTTGGCTGAGGTCAGCCAGGCCCCACCATCCGCCACCAGGATGGCTCCAGTCGTGTAAGACGACGCCTGGCTGGCCAGGAAGAGAGCGCAGTGGGCCATTTCTGTCTTGTTGCCAGCTCGCTGCAAAGGAATGGACTGGAAAGCACCAGCAGCTTCCACTCTAAGACCACCTGAAAGTTTTAAGAAGAAACGAGCATCCTCAGATGATGTAAGCTACACTTATACACCATGATTACAGTATTTTTGACCCAACAGCCCTTAGGTGACTTCAAGAGCTCATGCTTTTAAATAATTTTGTAAAGATTGATATCATGATCATCATCATGAGGTAGTGATTTCTTTAAAGAATTCTAAGATAAAATGTGTTATAAAAATGTGCCTGAACATGCTTTACCTAATTGGCAATTTCTGACACTTCCTAGAATTCCTTTAACTGGATACAGCAAACATAGCATCACACCATAATAAACATCATACTCCCTTAACCAAAAATTAAATTTATCATGCTGGTGCACGTGATTCACAGAGTGTTTCTAGCCAGATGAAATTCTTCAGGGCTTTTAATCTGAAGTACCCATGAGAATCAATGCTGTAGATTTAACACTGCAGAGGCAGCTCATCCCAAAGAGTGGCTTTGTACAAAAACTTTCTATAGTGGAAAATGGACAAAATCAGGAATAAATGCTCGTTTCCAGCAGAAGCCTGCACAGTGGCAACAGTATCAATGCTTTGCCTGAAGTTGTTTTAGACTTTATAAGATCAAATACAGATCCCTTAAACTGACGGATCATTATTTAAGCTCAGTGTTTACCCAGCCTGCGGTAGCCCTCTGTCCCAGAGATGGGACCTGGAGCCACAGCATTGACTCTCACTCCACTGGGCCCCCACTCCACAGCCAGGTGCTTGGTCATGGCATCTGGGTACAAGAAAGACAGCATGGAGATATTAGATTTGCATTTTAATATCACTACACAACACACACAAAAAACACCTCACCATTTGCTGCTTTGGCAGAGCCAGCGTGCACCTGCAGGGCCTGTCCTCTGTATCCAAGCGTTGCAGAGATGTTGACTATGCTGCCACCATGATCCTAAGTGAATCGTAATGCAATAAGTAATTTAATGTGCACTGCCCTCTTCTGGTGACTAGCATGTATTGCAGGAAAACAATCTTATTGAAGGCTTTGATGTTGTGGCAGATAAAGCATTATCAACAACTGTACTTGTGGCTCTTTCAGCACAGCTCAGAAACGCTGCATCACACAAACAGAACGAGCGCCGTACCTTGAACCACTTCTCATAAACCACCTTGCTGGTGTTGAATGTACCCAACGTGTCTATATCCAGAACGGTCTTGAAGGCATTGAAGGAGAGTGCGGTAGCAGGGCAGAGGAAGTTCCCAGCAGCATCTGTGATTGAAACCAGCACAGTAATTATGACAACTCCAAGGCAAAGAACTCTGCAGTGCCTAATTGCTGACATAAAGATCAGTTTGCACAGATGACCTGTATCTAACACTTAATCATGCTACAGTGATGCAACAAGGTAAAAATACAAGATAAAGAGATGAAGTATCAGGAAGGTTGATGATTAAACCAAAACCTTTCACACTTGACCTTTGAACAGAGTACATTTGCACTTATTTTGCCTTTAAAAATCATTTGGACCTTCAGTGGTCGGATTGCAAAGGTCAGGAATTGTTTGTGGCGGGGTGCCCCACCTTTTTTTTGTTTGTTTTTTCCATAAGATGCATGAGATATATAAAGCTGGTCTTTGTGCACGAGGCATTACATACTGTTAACAAGGATGTCCACACGGCCAAACTCTTTCAGGATCTCATCCACAGCAGCCATGATGCTGTCGGGCTGCCTCACGTCGATACACAGTGGAAGACAGCGCCGCCCTGACACAGCTGACAGCTTTTTAGCAGCCTAGGGATAAATATTCATTAACACTGGCGTCTTGGTGTTATATAATGATCTTCTATGATTGCGGAAAGAGTGGGAAGAGTGAACCTCATTGAGCTTGTCTAAGTTCCTGCTGGCAATCACTGTGTCACAGCCATGCCTGGAAGACAGAGAAAATGTATAACACTGCAGAGAGAACACATGCTGCATTGTGCTGATCAGAACCGGAAAAGATCATCAACCCATAAATAAAGAAGGTAGATATAAGGCAGGCAGGATGGAAAGTAAGGTAACAAAGGGTAGAAGAGCACAAGGCTAGGCAAATGTAGCTTCATCATGGTGTGAGCTTCATTTGGGCCCGCTCTCATTTCTGTGTATTTTGCTATGAAAATGCACCTGATTTTCAGTCTAGTTCTTGTGTAATCAGGAATACCTTGGCATTTTCACCCAGTTGCCCTTCCTTATAAATGGTTTCTTGAAAGTCACCCTTTCACTGAGACCACTGAACCTTCAACTGAGGCTAAAGTAAACAGAAGAATGAACTGAAGGGTCATCTCTCTAGTCCTTTGTCAGTTCTTTGCTGGATTTTTAGATACCGTTCATCTGCTGTAGACAGGGTTTTTGTCTACCACTTCATCCTTAAAGATGCAATTTAAAGTTGCTTCTTTGCAAAGTTTTATGTTACGCATAAACAACTTTCATTGCTTTAGTCTGAATCATTAAAGCAAAAAAACAAAAACAAAAAACAAACAAACATCACCACCTTTGGTTAGTGTTAAGTGGCTTAAACACTTAAAAACATCCTTCAGAAAATGGTCTGGTGCGAGGAGTGAACTGAAAATAAGTGAGACAGGAGCCAATGTCCAAAGAAAACCTTTCAAAGACCTTCAGAAAGCCCGGAGAACTGTGATTAAACTAAGCAAAATATAACAAATTGAGGGTTTGCTCGAGACCTCGGCACATTACCATGCACAGATCAATAATTAAAATGTTGTTAGAGTTCAATGTGATATTTTACTGACTGCAACAGGATTGGCTGTTATGGAGATGAGCAGGCAGATCTTCTCACCTCATGAAGATTTCAGCTATGCGCAGACCAATTCCAGATCCTCCACCTGTGATAAAAGCAACCTGGTCTCTGTAAAATACAGTACACCCCATGTAACGGTCAGGAAAGAGACTAAATCACACGTGCTGATGGAAACACATATTTTCATGCTTACTTCAGTAAATCCGGACTGTAGATGTAAGTGTATGAAGTCAGACAGTCGTCCGTGTCAACATCTTCAGGCAGCAACTCTGCCTTTGTTTTCGACTCTGCCATGTTGATTGTCTGTAAGATAAATAGCGAAAAGAAATGCAAAATAAAAAAAAAAAATAAAATTTTATATATATATATATATATATATATATATATATATATATATATATAAAATTTTATTTTATTTTATTTTATTTTTTTTTAAATTGGGACTGTTATGTATTCAAACGAGTTTTATCCAGTATGACGCTCTTATTTTGAAATCTCTGCAGAGTGCAGAGACTTTAATGCTAGTTAGCAGCATATTTAAACACACGTTTGTGTAATTCCTGGCAAGGTGAGAGGTCATACTAGAAGAAAACTGCATTACCAAAGCGGAACAGTGAAAACTGTGAAGCAGGCTGTCATTTATAGTCACTAATAAACGTTTTTAATAAAATACTGTCATTTAACAAAAAAAAAAAAAAAAAAAACGGCAAGCCGAGGACTTGCAAAATAACGTGCCTCACTCAAAGCAGTGGTCTACCTCTGCTCCAGAGTACAGAGCTGTTCGTCTCTTTAAAATAGAGTTTACTATTGTTGTTGTTTTTGCCAACACTTAATTAACAGTACGGCTCCGTGTACTTGCAGCACTTCGTCGTGTTACCTGAAGAAGACGACGAGCTGGTTAGTAGCGCTGACAGAACAACAGTCCAATGCCTCTGTGCTGAACCCGGACTTGAACACGAAACACTAACACACAACCAGGCCCACCCGTATCTGCATTTATAATTCACTCATTAGCACTTTTTTTCTGGTAGGAACGATTTGCACCTTGGACGTTTACTTTTCGTCCTTTAGTGGTGCATTGTGGGCAATGAAGTCCGATAAGGGTGCATTCAAGACAACGAATACATCCCGGTCGAAACACGTTAAAAACGGCAGACAGGGGGAATATATATATGAATATACAAATAAAGCAAAGTTAAAATTCAAAAGCTGCTGTGAGTCCTAAACTTTAGAGGTCAAAGCTGGTTTGATTCAGACGGCACCATCCTCTGGAGGCAGTCTCCTCCCCAGCAAAGGAAAACCCTGTTATTATTCTGCTGCTCGTCTACAATCGCCATCAGCTTCTAGGATGGCACCAGCGAGGGTCTCCACCTGTAAACCAACCCCGAATTAAACGATCGAGGGTTTACGGTTTCACGGCTGATGCTGATCAGTGTGCATTAGTGCAGTGTCCTCCTCCCTCACCCCCTATTGATCTTTACTTTGGAAAACACTGTTGGAGAGGACCCCGTGCAATGGATCCTCTAAATACTTAAGGGATGGATATTTTTCTTTGCACTCAGGCTGCATGTCTGAGAGGATCAGACCTGCACTGTGAGTTCTTTGGTAACTTGATTTGTTTTTGTGAGGACGATGAAGCAGAACTCATAAGAGTGTGCATTAAAATAAGCGATCCTGCATTTAACTTTAGTGCCATACTTTGTATTTTTAGATATGTTCTAATACTTCCAATAATAAATTGGAACAATTTAAGGTTAGTGTGTAAATCCGTCAGTTACGTTTTTAAAGTTCTTTTAATATAAAGTTTCAGTGCACAAAAAAAAAAAGCTTTCTAAGCCAAATTAATTTGAAGGAAAAATAATTAACACAGCTGTACAGCTGAAGAAATTATTGCCAAATCTGCATGTATGAATAAAAAACAAACAAACTCTTAAATAGGGTTTCATGTGGTTTTCAGCACATGTATTTTAATCTTAAGCAGGCAGATGGCGCTTTATTTCAACTTTTCATGACGGAATTCACAAAAAAAGTTTCAAAGCTCCAGTCCTCCAGTAAGACTGCATAACAATGCTTTCTTCTCCAATTACAGACATGATTCAACCAAAGGAGATTTGATTTTGTGCTCTCTTTGTGAAAGAAAGCATACCATACACAGCCTCTGCTGGTGTGTATTTTAATGTGCAAGGTTTCAACTCCACAGAAAGCAGGACGTTGGTGTGATTTTGACAAAAAAACAAAACAACATTAATGTTTTATGGTAGGTTTTTAGGAGTATGTTGAAAACCCTCTTTCACTTTTTTGCTCATAATGACATGGTAGCACTTTATTTTAGCACTTCTTGCATTTTATCACTAGAACAAGCAGAGAAAAGTCAGAAATACAAACTGGATGTAACTTTGAATCCGTAAGTGTGTTTCAAAGTTACAGATTCTCTTTAAAAGAGAGAACATCCTAAGGCAGGAACATAAATGAACATACAAAAGACTGCCATTATAGAGACACTCAGACTCAAAGTCTGAGACAGAGAATTGTTCCTGTGTCTGGCACAGCTCAAGTGATAAAGGTCCATTATTTCCTGCTGGCTCAGAGGACCTATAGGCCTACAGTGCTGACAGCTGCTCCTACATTCTGCCCGAGTGTCTGCGCTGGGTTTGTCTGTGCAGCTTTGTTCTGGCCTTCCGCTGATGGGTTTGACACGCTGGGCTGTCCTTCGTGCTCCAGACCCACCAGCCTGCTGCTGACTTCCCACAGCCTACAAGCTGCCTCATCGTCCAGGGCCTGGGGCGCTGGTTCCTTTTCGGTCATAACATCATAGTACCGCCCCGTCACCCCCTCCAGCTCCTCAGACACGGCCAGGTAGACGCTGGGCTGGGCCCCGTGCTCTGGGCTTTTCACCAACAATGAGAAAAAGGGACCTGGGAGGAAAGGTTCATTTTAATTCAACACCAAAAACTTTGCTTTCCACAGTAGAAAATGTTTATGTAGCCAAGGGGATTCAAACCAGATGTAAAAAAGCAGGAGGTGGATCTGACTGAGTAACATTAGCTTTAAACACACGCCGCTTTATCCTCCTACAACATCATCCTCTATTAGATGCAACTTGCAACTGGGAACTTGCAGGCCCTTTTTCTTAGGTTTTAAGGTGTTTTTATTTTTATTTATTTATTTTTGAAGTATTAGTATTGTAGACTAACCCTTATCCACAGATAAGGGCTTTAATTATTAAGTCTAAACCCTGGAATTTGCATTCCCTTAGCAGTAAAGTACATTCACAGCTTTAAAAAATATAGAAGGAAGTTGTCGTTAACCAAAATCTTTTCATTTGGTATTCTTCAGGTTGGCTAATAAGAGTGACAATGAAGAGGTAGTAGGGAAGGCTTTGGGGAGCAGACAATGAGTAGCTGCAAGAATCTCCTTCACCTCAGTCTTTTACTCAAATAATTAGCACATGTTCTGATAAGACATGAGGTATGCTAATTTACCACTTTAATGTGAGCACTGAAATCCTCATCTCCTATGTTGGAGTTGCCAGGGTAACACTATACACTTAGAAAGAATATTGGTTAGAGGCAGGGAGGGGGCTGCATCAGTGTTTTATATACAGTGTAAGTGAACAACATTGCCACACTGCTGGTGTTTGATTTAAGAGGCTTGAATAGAACTGGGATGTCATTTCTTTGGTGATTAATATTTTAGATTATTTTACAGTACTGTGAAAAAGTCTTGAGCAAGCCTTCACTTCTTTATATTTTGCTGGAAAATGTGAAATATGTGCAGCGACTTATTGAAACACCTGCAAACATAAATTTCTTGGATGTTGGCTGCTTTTGTTTTGTTCTCTGTCAAGATGATCCCACACTAGCTCAATAACGTCGAGGTCCGGGCTCTGCTGAGGCCAATCCATGACCGATTGTGTTCCCCTGTGTGTTTTTCTATCCAGCTATGCTTTTACTGCATTGGCAGTGTGTTTAGGATCATTGTTGTGCTGAAAAACAAAGCCATTACCACTCAGATGTTTTCCAGATGGTATTGTGTGGTGGATTGAAATCTGATGGCACTTTTCTGTGTTCAAAGAAGTCTTTTAGAAATCCTGGGGAAGTATTTCTCAAGACCACCATAATAAAGAGCAAGTCTGGCTCATTGAAAGCAAAATATAAAGAAATGGGACGTGGCTCAAGACTTTTGCACAGCACTGTAAGTCGAGAACCAGAGAAATAAATGTGCAGCACCTGCATTTTAGTTTTAAACAGTATAAAGGATGAACATAGCTACTGTGACATCCAAAAGTCCCATTTTGGGTAACAGCTTATGATGAATATGTCGTTAGTCAATAAGCGAGTGGAAAATACCACAGATAATCCTACTTTTTGAAACATGGCATGACCAACATTTACAAAATAGATTTAAGTTTGTATTCAGTATAATTAAACCCATGAATTTAGCAGGAAAGCATTTACATAGGTGAAGACAGAAAGCAGATTTCCCTCAGATGTCTTTTTGCAACTACATCTATCGCCATCTGGTGGTGTTCAGACAGATTGCAGGTTTAAATGCACTTCTGCATCAGCTTTATTTTTCCAACCCAGAAGCTACAACCATGTTTTACACTGTCCGTAATTGTGCTATTAAAAACTACATGACTTTGAGCGGTAACATGAGTTACAGTTAAAATTCATTTGTCACAGTGTTGAGCTATGCAACTAAAATTAAATAGAACTTATTTTAGATGTGTGTTACATTATTTTAAATTTTCCCCCAATTAATAAGAAAAAAAGAACAGCTCCTCTCCCGATGTGTTAGCGTCTACACAGACTGGGCTAACTGTGGTGAGCTTTTATTGATTCGGGATCCAGTAAGGAAACGGGATACTCACTGAGCAGAGAGCTCGAGAACTGTGATTGGTGAAGGCCAGTGTGCCTCCCGAGCTCCGTGGCAACAACTCCCGGGTGCACCGCATTCACTGTGACTCCTGTGCCTGTTGCACACAGCATTGTTTAAAAATACATACCGCACATATACGTGTCCACTGGCCAATTACAAACAAGAACACAGGCCGTACTCTCTCCCACACATGCCCACATATACAGCAGCCAGTAGACTTGCCTTGTAATCGCTTGGCGAGCTCTCTGGTGAACAGAACATTGGCAAGCTTGCTCTGACAGTACGCCTGCTTGGTATCAAACTTCTTTTTCTCCCAGTTCAAGTCCTCAAAGTCAAGCTTTCCAACAATGTGGGCGAGAGAGGCCAGGTTGATCACTCTGCTGGGGGCGGACTCTTTCAACTTATTCAGCAGAAGATTCGTCAGTAAGAAGTGGCCTGGTGGGAGACAAACTCAGAATCAGCTCGTGACGGACGAAGGGAAATTTGACTGGAATGCATAGTCAGTCTAGCTTGTGATTTTTAGAGGTTAGTGTGTACCTAAGTGATTCACTCCAAACTGCATGTCAAAGCCGTCCTCTGTCTTCCACTGTGGACACCTCATGACCCCAGCATTGTTTATCAGTATGTCCACATGTGGCTCCTCTACAGTAGAAACAGTGTTACAGAAGCAGGCTTTACTCCCGTACCTTAAACTGAACTGTTCTGGGTTCATCACCTTGTTTGATCCTCTCTGCAAACTCTCGGATTGACTTCATGGAGGCCAGGTCGAGGCGACGTGCATAAACGTGAGGATTCAGGGTTTTCCCCCGAATTTCCTTTGCAGCTGCTTCGCACTTCTCCATATCGCGACATCCCATAATAATCCGACCACCTGATGATGTTGAGAATTTTTTTTTTTTTTTAAAAAAGGCAAGGTGTGTCAGTGAGAGAGAAGTAGTTGCACCTTTTTGCACCAAATCAGAGGGGAATCAGGTTCTCCATACCTCTTCTAGCCAGTTCTCGGGCAGTCTCTTTTCCAATGCCTGTGTTAGCTCCTGTTATAACCACAGTCTTTTCATTAATGGTAGCCTTACTAGGACACCTGCCTCCAGTCATACGGTCTCTATGAAAATAATTAAACAAAGGTTTATTGGTATCTTATTCAAACACTGGAGACTGCCACTCACCCTCCTGAAGGATGTCTCAGTTCTTTAAATGTACCTCGAGAAGGAGCAAAAAGAAGCCGTGAGCATGACACACAGATCACTGAGTGTCAAAACTTTCTGCCAACTCATCTGGCAGCATCAGCAAAACAGTGAGCAGATAATTCAGGTGCATCTCACATTATGCTGGGACTGCTTTAGAATGACAGCTCTGAAGCAACATCTAAGTTTGTTAAATGCCCTGACTCCTTTCTCGCCTGCGCTGCTTGCATCTCAGGTGGGAGGTTAAGTCAAGTCAATTTTATTGATAGGCCACGTTTAAAAACAACAAGACTTGACCTAAAGTGGGTTTTTCTTCAGTTCAGGCGAATAAATCAACATCGTAAGCCTAAAACACAAGGAGAGGAGGCGAGGGCATGCAGAAAGTAAGAAATGAGAAGAGCGGCAAGATTTATTTCACTCGAGCAAACAACCAGAGGTCGTCACACCTGTGAACATTACATAACCACCCTCAGATCTCAGTTCACAGCTTAATTGGCCTGCAGCAGTTAATCTACATAGCTGCTTTTATAACTCAGCATTACTGTTGTTTTTCTATCCAGCCATCGATTTTCTTAACCACTGGGCAAGTCAGGGTCGTGGGAGGGCTGGAGGCTATCCCAGCTGTTATAGTGCAAGAGGTAAGGAACACTCTGGACATAGCTATGAGGCTATATTTGATCAGACACAAAGAAAAAGATAGACCAACATAGATGCTGACATTTAAACCTTCAGCCAGTTTAGAATCATAGATTAACATAAACCCATGCAGGTCTTTGGACTGAGGAAAGTACCCAGGGCAGGGTACCCAGGGCAGGGTACCCAGGGAGGGCAGGGTACCCAGGGAGGGCAGGGTACCCAGGGAGAACATGCCACCACACAGGATTATTGCCTGTAAAGTGCTTTGTACTTATTTAACAGGACGTTCCTCACAGTGAGAAGGTCCTGGGTTCAAATGGGGAGTTTGCAAGCTCTCCGGCTTCCCACAGTCCAAACACATGCATAGGTTAGGTTAATGAAATGAAATCAGAGAGGCTTTACAGTGTGTCAGTCTGAGAAGGGAGCCTGCATTAACACAGTGTCTGAAATGTTCATTCTGCCGGTTTTATTTGTGTTTCATCACATTACCAGAAAAAACCTGATCCGGTATCGACTTGATATTGTATTGCCCGCTCTAAGTTCAGTATATAGCCCGATGAATTGTGTTGGATAAATAAATTGCTTATAATAAGCTTCCTTTATAGGTTAAAAGTATTGCACAGCACTACCCAAAATGTTCTTGTTTTTGTTCTGTCTAACTAAGTAAGGCAGAAAATCAAAAATCACTCTGCCTTCACGCTCTTTAATGTGCGAACAGAATTTCATTAACACCTTTTGAATCTGTAAAATCTGCTATATTCAGCTATACCATTTAGCCAAGAAGGCTGTACCTTGTGGGATTGTGTAAGAGTGAAGTGTTTCCCTTTCAGTTACTCCAAAAACTACTAAATAACGTGACAATACCCAGTATGACGACTCTCTGTCACTGAATTGAATGCACTTGAGCAGCAAATGACACGTTTCCAGTGTAAATTAAGCACCCAGAAACATCACAGAGTGTCATCATGATGATTAGTTACTCACTTCAGTAAAACAGCGCATCCAAACGCTGTTCCAAAGACAGACACGGGTAAAATATATCTGCTCATAACTTCGGAATAAAAAAAACAATCAAAAACGAACTAACGTATCCACGCCTGATTTAAAAAAACTACTGAGTAGGAAGACAAGGTTACACGCGCGTAAATTTTGCGTCATCGCCCTGTGACGGGCCCGTTGCAATGTGGGACATGTAGTCCCATTTTAAACCCTATTTTCTGAGACAAGGAAACAGCTTGAAACTTGGACAGTCTGGTTTGTGTCACTTTGATTATGACATTAAAATTTTCTTAATGTCTGTGAACGCATCAATAGTCAACATTGATCAGTTTTATTTCGCTTAAAAATAAAATAGTACTTTCTGATGACAAAATAAAAGACTGGGGAAATGGCATAAAGTGGGAATATAAGGAATAAGAGTCAGTAGACAGCAAGAATCCACCAGCCTAAGTTTCAATTCAGTAGGGTACTTTTCTCCAGTATTTATTTAAAGGTCAAGTTTCCACACGTTTTGGTTTTCCACAGTTCAAAATAATCCCCTTTTAACCTACACGAAGCCAAAAAGTAGTTTGTCTTCTGTCTTCAGCTACTCACTTTGGTTTCTCTTATTTTAAGGCCACACTCCCTTTAAGCCAGCTTTCTTCTGATTGGCTGCTCCTCACAAACAGCTGTACTTCTTTGACATCACACAGGACCAAAAGTAGAAAAAAAAGATCTGAAATTACATGTTTGCAGGAGTCTAAAACCTGTGCTTTTGCCTAAGAAGACATATGCTGATGTCATTATTTAAAATGTCCATGTTTTATATATGAGCATCTAACATTTTAATAGGGTATGACATTAAATAAGAAAATCTTCTTTAAAATACTTTATTACCACTCAAAGCAAATGTTGCAACAGTTCCCAGATATTTGGTTGATGGAAAGGGTTGTTAAGGTCGCTAACTAGTCTTCATATTCATGTGGAAACAGAACGGTTTGTCCCATCTCTGAGGGAACTTTCTGCTTTTGTACTTTTCCTTCTTCTTGGCTGATCCAATTACCCAATTTGGGTCACGGGGGGCTGGAGCCTATTCTAGCTGTTGGGTGAGAGGGCACATCCTGGACAGGTTAACAGCCTGTCACAGGGTTAACAGAGAGGCAAAAAAAAAAAAACATTTGCGGCCACACCTATGGTCAGTTTAGAATCACCAGTTAACCTAACCAACTGTCTTTGGACTGTGGGTGGAAGAAGGCTTTTCTGGTTCTTGAGGCCTTGTGTAAATTCCTCTTAGGACACTGCGGTTCGAAGTGAAGCTAGGATACAAAGTAATGCAGTAAACACTACATGAAGATGAATTTGAGAACATGGAAAAAAAAACAAGGCCATCATCTTTCAAGAGGCGGAAAACTTTAGGTGACACACAAAAAAGTGAAAACTGGGACGTGAGTTTTGTGCCTGAAAAAAAAAGGAGTGAGGAGGGGAGGAGAGGAGTAGCAGCCCTAGTTGTTCACAGCTTGAGGTATGTGTGTGTGTTTGTGTCCTCAGTGTATTTGACCCTTCATGCTCTCTGCTGTCGGCGCACAGTTCTTGACCTTCACGATGATTTATGACAGCTCCGTTCCCACGATAACCCCGAGGAAAGTCTTCGCCTCGCTGCCTGTTGGCCTAATGGTGCAGCGCACTGTGAGACACCTGAATGCCTCCGAGAGCTGCTGAAGATGCAGCTATTCAATATCCAGCACTTCCCCAACAAGGATTAAAACAACATGGGTCAGATTTTTTTCGCTTTCAGGAAACTAAAGATCACATTCCCCTGTGCTGCCCCTTTTTATACGAGTCATTCTTCTTTTTCCTAAACCCTTAGCTGCCATAACAGCTTATTTTTCACTGTCAATATGTAATCTGAGTCTAACTTGCCTCTCTTTGTTATTTCGATGCTGGGTGAAAAGGGAAAATAAGGAAAAGTATAAGGAGCACAGTTTGCTGGTCTGATATAAATTAGCAGTCCAATCACTTCCATGTATAAAAACAAGCGGGTGTATAAAACCAAACACCTAGACGTGCAGACTGCTTCTACAAACATTTGTGAAAGAATGGATCACTTTAAGAAAACAACTAAAGAGACAGAAACTATTATGAAAACTGGTTTATTTTATATCTCCTAGTTTGAAATGAAGCAATAAAAACATGTATAAAACATCACAAACTTTTATACAAATGCTTACGTCCTGTCCTGCTGATGGAATGGAGACATCTTCCAGTGACAGTCTTCATCCGTGTTTGTGTGAGGAGGCTCCTAAACCCACCGACACAGAAGTGCATGTTCACAACTCCCTCTGTGCAGGCGGGGTCAGGACCCTCCTCACCCTGGGTGAAGAGGGGTGGTGCTGTGGCCAGTCAGGTATGAAGTGCTGAGAGTGGATCTCTGGTCCTCTGTGCAGCTCTGTCCACTCTCAGCTGCCCTGCAAAGCAATAACACAAGAAAGACGTAATTTTAACACAAAACAGCATTTCCATAGTAGGTAGCTGCAGCATGTTGTTAAAATGCTATTTTAAACTCAACATATACACATAATAACTATAAATAAACGTAGACCTACAGTACTGTAGGACGATGATTTATACCAGCTATTGGAAGGATTTAGTCTTCAAGACAGTTTGTAGCCAATGTGAGGTGATAACTTACATAGCTGGAACACAGCACCACTCTCCAGTTTGTCATTTGGTCATCCATCCTTCTCATCGGGTTGGGGTAAGGCTGTCTTCTGGGTGGAGCATCTCTCTGTGTTAGCGCCGTCTGGAATGCTGGGAGAGGACAAGTGTAAAGCACCGGAAGACAAAAAGACAAAGAGAAAAGGATGAATTCACAGATCACTGATTTGTTCAATTTACTTTTCTTCTGTTATGTGTTTTTACCTTACCTCTGATCCCTTAGCCACAGGCTATACCTTATGTAAAAACAAGAGACTACAGTCAGTTCACGACATCATTTTTAAACCTTTTCTACTTATTTGTGTTGACATTAAGTACAGACTTACCTTTGTCCTGCATGGTGAGCTAGAGCTCGAGAAAAAATATGTAAGTCATTTAAACAGTTACCTGTGATATTAACAAAAATAGAAGTAACAACACCTAAAACTACCTTACAGTCACACAGGCAATGTCACATATTAAGAAAAAAAAACAATACATTTCACATGTGTTAGTTAATATTCTTTAAAAGTCAGATATTCTTAGTTAGCTGTGTTACAAACATCACAAGACACAAAGGCTTAACTTAAACATTACAAAGTTAATTAAAAAGTAAAGGATATTTACAAGAAGCTGTCCTCAAAGCAAGAAAGTGTCTTACAAACACTGCAAGACGCAAAGGCCAACTTAAACATTTAAAGTTTAAAAACAAGTTCTAACATCACCTAGTCAGAGTCACTGTCATAAAGTGAAAGGTTAAAAGGCCTTTCCCAGAAGCGTCTGACACCAAAAGAACCTGATGATGTTGAAGGGCCACAGAACGTGTCATCACTTACCTTGCACCTCTTTGCACTTACCTCTTCAGTGCAGATGTCGTCTCTGCTTCTCTTTGCTGAGGAGGTGAGAACTGAGGTTGAAGGAGAAGCTTCGTGAGAAGAGGGGGAGGATGAGAGAAGGATATACTCACCATACTCACCTTTACTGACACGCTGGGTATCAGTGTCCTGTTCTTCATCAGAAGAGGGGGAGGATGAGAGAAGGATATACTCAAGTGGAAGTGATTGGGAATGACAGTAACTCAGCCACGGTGTGCTGAGGGACATAATGCCCAGAGGTCAACAACTTTCTGCAGTCTTTGGCTACAGACCTCCAAACTTCATGTGGCCTTCAGATTAGATCAAGAACAACACGTAGAGAGCTTCATGGAATATGTTTCCATGGCCAAGCAGCTGCATGAAAACCTTACATCACCAATGCAAAGTGTTGGTTGAAGTGTGGCAAAGTACATGACCACTGGACTCTGGAGCAGTGACGATGTGTTCTATGGAGTGATGAATAACACTTTCCTGTCTGCCAATCCGATGGATGAGTCTAGGTTTGGCAGTTGCCAATAGAATGGCAGTTTTCTGACTGCATTGTGGCATGTGTAAAGTTTGGTGTCGGGTTGTTTTTTAGAGGTTGGGCTCGGCCCCTTCATTCCAGCGAAAGGAACTCTTAAGGCCTCCGCATATCAAGAACTTTTGGACAATTTCAAGCTCCCAACTTTGCGGGAACAGTTTGCCGATGGCCCCTTCATATTCCAACATGACTACGCACCAGTGCCCAAAGCAAGGTCCACAAAGACATGGATGAGCTAATTTGGTTTGGAAGAACTTGACTTGAGAGTCCTGACCTAAACCTGAGAGAACACCTTTGGGGTGAATCGGAGTGGAGACTGTGAGGCAGGCCTTCGCATCCAAGATCAGTGCCTGACCTCACAAATGCATTTGTGGAAGAGTGGTCAAAAGTTCCAATAAACACACTCCTAAACCTTGTGGAAAGCCAAAGGTGGACCAACATCTTATTAAACCCCATGGATCAATCGTGGATGTCACTAAAAAATCATAAACGTGTGAAAGCATTGCATTCTCCAAACAAACCCAGCTATGTCTGCTCTTCCCTGATGATGCATTAAAGTCATTCCCATTACATCACGGCGTTTTCCTCAGTCCAATCTGTTGTGGTTGGCAAACAAGTGTGGCGGGAGGCCTGTTGATTAACATGTACAGTAAAGGGGGAGCTGCCGGGCAGTGAATTAATCGAAAGTCTTGCCTCGCTGTTACCTAATAAGGACAGTTGGCAAAGTCACCGTGTGAAGTACACGCAATTAGGGCCATAAGCTGTTGAATTACGCAAGAGTGGAGAAGCCTGCTCGTTCAAAGCATGAATCAAAAGTTAAAGAAGCCCCTGGAGTCATTTTAGGCTCGTTGGGTGGGCGCGTCCGGCGCTAGGACCTAGGACACGTGAGCGTATTAGTTTGCCGGAGGGGTGGAGACGGCGAACAATGAAGAAACTGACTGGTAGGACCTGCAAAGGAGAAACATCTGAGACACCCCCCTCCCCTCCTCTCCCCTACACCCACTGTCCAACTCTAGAGCGACGGACAGTACGGACTGACCGGCCGTCAGTGACAGCGGGGCCGCTGGACTGAGTTCAGAGAGGAGCGCAGGAAGCACGCAAACGCGTCCGTGCGTGCAGAGCGGAGCTGCGCTGAGGTTCCTGCGTGGATGCGAATGAATGGGTTCGCCTCTGAGTGTGTATGTGTGTGTGGTGCTGAACTGGGTCATGCGGACCGCTGGAGGAGCGAAAGATAAACACGCACCCTCCTCATCCTTCTCCTCGTCCTCATCCTCCCGCTGCACGGCAGGTTCAGATGGTGGGCGCACAGAGGAGGGATCCCAGCATGTGTCCCCATCTCAGCACTGAGCATCAGATGCTGCTTTGATTCCATCCGCCTCCAAAGAAAGTCTCAAACTGAAGAGCATCTCCAGAAAACAGGGGGGCAAAGGCGTCTTATTTTGGCCAGCAGGCTGCCCGCTGTGAAACTGCGAAGGCTTTAAGGTGTTTTTTGTTGTTGTTGTTTTTTAAGAACTCTGTGGCGCTTCTGAGTGATCGATAACAACGAGGAGAACCGGATCAAACGGATCGGCGCTGAGCAGAGCAGAGCGCAGAGGCTCTGCTCGCCGAGCGGATGCAGGACCATGGAGGAGAGAGACAGGTCGCCAGCAGGTGAGTGAGTAACACCTTACATGCACCCCGAGGTGCCTGAAACCGGGTCAGCCTGCATGATGCATGACACTGCAAATGAGAGAGGAAGGAAAGAAACAGCTGAAGTAGAAAATCTTTATTTTTCCTTTTAGTGTCCCAATTTTTATTTGCGATACTTTAAATGTAATAAAACGCTCTTGCAATTAAAATCTGGTGCTCCCCACCCTGAGCGACTTTCAACTTTGACCCACTCACAACATATCCATGCATGAATAATACAGGAGCACATAAAAATATCCCGGTGTCAGCACTTATTATACAGCACAGCAGCTTTATCTTTTCCCCACCACCAGGCTATGAGTCATTCTAACTGGTATTAATGGTTGAGAAACGACCCGATCTGTGTTTTCATCCACATTATTTGTGATACTTGCATATATCACCCCCCCCCCCCCCCCCCCCCCTTGTTTTTGTTATTCAGTCCGCACTGTGGATGTGAGGGCATCCTGGTCTTTAATGGCCCTTTCAGACTTTGTCCAGAGCAGACAGGTGATATCTCATCCCTAATGCTGTCTAATGCATTTAAATGAGAAGCTGACTTGAAAATCCCACAAGCTGGAGGCTGGTAATGGACTCTAACTGAAACACAACAGCAGCCAACGGTTGTATATAAAGGAGCTGCAGTGGCTGAGATTTCTTTCTGCTTTGGCAGATTTATTACATTTTTTCTGGTGAAGTAGGAGACGCACATTATTGACCTGAACGGTGTGAAAACAAAACACCCCAGAGATGATGTGATCTTAAAGTTGGGCTCTACGCTTTCAGCTGAAATTCTTAACTGTTTATGACAGAAAAAGCAGCGTGAAGTCACCCAAAATGTTCCAAACAAACCCTGCAGAACTTCTCCAGCTTCCACAGATAGCTACAGTAGGCTATAATGGGCAATAACCAGCTCCAGCTCCAACTAAACCCATCTCCGCCCATTGACACCCACGTGCACGTGACTAATACGCCGTCTTTAACAAAGTTTTGCCCGATTTAGATCTCTTTATCAAAAGATCCCATTTAAGCAGTCACGGTTTGCCTGTGCAGTGGCTGTCACGGTAAAACATGGCTGCCCAGAGGACACAAAGAATGCAAATGGATTGTCAATTAAAATGCATAGAAGACATGAAGCTCTTTACTCCCCTTGCTCAGATGTCTGGCCCCTGCTGGGTATAAAAAAATACACAAACAAAACAATTACATGCAGATTACATCCTAGAACATCTAATGACACCCAATTAGTGTACATATTGTGACACATGTGCTTGTGTTTTCTCTGTTGGCTTCTTTTCCTTCTTCGTCCTGTGCGAATAACACTGTATAGACTCTGTTATTTAAGGCCTTTTTTCAGTTTGCGTTAATATGGCGTTATTCTAGTAACTGGTCAGTCAATTCTTGAATTGTGTCTGTTCTTGTCTTCAGCTTCAGATTTAAACGAATAATCTGTCACCGATGTATTTAGAGAGAGATAAAGCAGAGTTAGTGAATGCAGCCTGAGCAATCAGCATTAGTAACTGTGCTTAGAGGCTATTGTGTTTGTGCAAGATAACAAAGCACCATATACTGTTAGCTTGCCTTGAAGTAGAGGTTGTTTTTTTCAGGGTTGGGGGAGAAAAAAAAGCAACATCCTCCTTAACGGAGCTGTTACATCATTTAGCTACACCCCCGTTTAAACCCCATTTTACCGAGCTCATATTAAAGTCACATTCCCCCATCTCTGTGACATCACAGGGACACGAGCTGTGTGGTTACTGAGGAGGCAATGCTTCAGTTCTCTCACTGGATTTCCACACCATCTTTCTCTCTCTCATTCTCATCACTTTAGGTTACTGGATTGTGAGGCTGTAAGAGAGTGAGGGTAGCTTACAGCTTCTCCCATAGGCAGCTTATTGCACCGCTGACAGACATCACACCGAGGGTGACGTTGATTTTTGATTGGCGTTTATAATCAGATGTTTACAAGTTCTTATACCTCAGGCCTTAATCGTAAACTACAATAATGATAGCTGCTATTCTTAAGGTTGTTTTTTTCATATTTTTTGCCCTTTTATGTCACAGATAGGCCTTGGTTGTCGTCTTTGAATGACATGTCCTTTGCAGTGTCACCCCTCACAGCTAACCACCGCTCTCAGTCCTTGTTAGGGAAGGTTTAACCTTGGGTTATCCTATACAGAGTCTTTGGTCTTTCCAGCAGGAGGCAGCTTTTGTTCCAGGCTGTGTGACATACAGCAGAGGGAGGGAGGGATGATGGGGGAAAGAGGGCAAAAGCGAGGCAAGCCAGGAGCAGGTTACGGCAGGCTCGGTCCCAGCAGGGGTTCGTCCATATGGGCAGCTGTGCAGGGCTGAGAGCAGGTGATTTGTCAAAGTGAGCGTCTGCAGTCTGTGGATACTGGTTCACCTATCACAGCACAGCAGGACGGAGGCACTAAACCCACCAACTCACTGGGCATGAAGTTTTGTTTTGCTGACGAAGGAGATTCAGCTTCTTTTTTTTAAAAGTCTGGGCAAAGAACAGAGTGTCCTCCCTGCAAGTGGCTGTCAGGAGGAAGCCATTTAGTTTAGATTGAATGATCAGTGTTTTTATTCTGCCCACCTATAGCGAGACAAGAAGGAAGGAAATGCAGACACACAGACCAACAGATACTGTACATGTTGTTCGCTGCGTGCAGTTGCTTTTTTTTCCGAGACAGACAGCAGGAGAAACCGCATCAGTCACGTCGCGGTTCACTTGCTGGTTTCACTTTGACCCAGAGGCGAGGCACGTTGGGCATTTTGACAGTAAATTGGACACAAGAGATCAGTCCTCACCCATAATGACTCTTCTGCCGAGAGCCAAGCAACTAGTCCATTAGTAACACAGAGAGGTAAAGCTGCGAGGCAGGCTCTGCAATCTATTTCTTTCTTTCATTAGCCCCTTGTTTACATTTTCAGCAATAGACAAAAGAGATGAAGGAGAGGAGGGAGGAAGCAGGGACGGACTTAAAAGCACAAACTCTGTGTGTGTGTGTGCGTGTGTGTGTGTGTGTGTAAAGCTGCTGGATTTGTTTCCGCTCTCCATAATATATACGCTTTATGCACATTAACATATTAATTGGAGATTGATTAATACATTTTCATCTTAAAAAATATTATTATTATTATTATATATAATCTATGATGTTTATTTATATCTATTTATATCTGAATCTTACCTTCATAAAGTCTTCATGTCCTGATCAAAGTCAGGCCACAGTTCATTGCAGCTGTGCCGTTCACACTCATCACACCAGGAGATCCAGTAGCTCACTGAATACACAATAATTCTCCCTAATGAGCCCCATGTTAATGTGATAGATAGGATTTGTCTGCTTCCGAGCTCTGATTTCTTATGGTAATGAATTGTTGACATTATTACAGTTTATCTTTGGAGGACAAATCGCTCCGTTAAGAGTCTCCAGACATCTCTGTGAAGCTGCACTTGAAGAAGCAAACGCTGAAATGCTCAGATCAACGCCAACAAAACGTTTGCCCTGTTGACCTGCTGGCATACCCTGTTTGCACGGTGACACTAAACACAAACGCAGGCAGAGGATGGAGTTCAGTTTTGCAGGGATTTAACCTAATATGAAATTTGTCACTCCGTCTGAGTAGAGATGTCTGCTTTCCTGCTTGCGTGATGGTGCTCAAAGTGCCATAAAAATATATTTGAAAAGGTCTCCAGCAGTGTTTATCAATGTCAGGAGCTGCGACTTGGATACTCCAAGAAAAAAAAAATGCCTGCATCTACCTGTGTGTGACACCTTAGCTGAGCTGTAATGTTAGCTGGCTGCACTTCCTTTGGGATGACTGGTAAGATTTAAGACCTGCTGAAGGTACTATATGAGAGCTAAAAGCTAAAATCAAAGGATCACCCCAGTAGGATTTATTCTCCGTACACTATTATTGCACACAGGAGAGACTTCAGTCTAATCTGATGCAGTGGGCCTACAGATGGACTAACAGTGCCAACCCTGGCTTTTAGGGCTACACCCTCTGAGCATTTGACAGTGGAAGAAAAAGCTAGGAGCATCTGTCACAGGGTTCAACTATGTTTGTCTCCAGCTAGAACAAAAGGTGAACAGCTCCCTTTTTAATCTTGGATGAGGAAACACGAAATGTCAGTCCATCGCTGTGGTGATAATGAAGTAAAACAGTAAGAAGGGGAAACAGCTTGTTACAGTGGAATATCTCCCAAACAGAATAAGAATAAATCTGGAAAACAGATTGTTTCTTTCTTATACATAAAAAAAAATCATTAGTTTTTTGCAGTTGTTTTTAGGCCTCTCACAAAACGGAAACACAAATATGAGAAGAAGCAGCCAATCTAGGGAGCTGTTTTATTTTGATTGAAATGAATAAGACTGGCTCCAAAAATCCCCAGATATGCAAATTCGTCTCGAGCCCAATCTTCATCTGTATGTGGAGCATGTGCGCGTTACCTTGTCTGTGGCCGCCTGAGAGGACGAGGAGGGAGCAGAGGGCGGCGGGGCAGATCAGTAGGTCGGGCACAAATGCTGAGTCGTGCTGAGGCTGACAGCTGCTCCCTCTCAGAGGTAGGAACACAAAGAGCCTTTAATAGAGTGTCACTGTGGGACTGATACACCTGCCTCCCCTCCCAGACACTCGCGTGCAAACACTCACACGGAAAAAAACACACAGCCTCATCCCCACACCTCACCTCCACCTCCGGCTTCACTGCACTGCCTTTTTCCTGTTGTTCACATTTACAACATCTCTGCAGGGTGCAGTTGGGGGGCATCTTCCAACCATCCACCGTCGCATTTTTAGGCCTCTTAATTCACTACTGCAAAGGGAAATGCAGGATGGGGGAAGATGTCTTTGTGGGAGCTGCTGAGTAACGCGATTATGGATCCATGCTGAAATGCTCCACATTCGGCCTGTGGAGCTGACTGGAAGGTGCCGGTAAACAAGCCCCGATCGAGGGCTGTGGGGGCCACGCGGGGTGGGCGGTCAGAGGAAATGTTCTGTGTTGTGTATCACCAAACCTGGACTGCACTCTGATCTGGAAGTCATCGCCTCGACTCGCTGAAGGCTACATGCGGCGAGGACGCTCAGCACGAGATGGCTACAATATTCATAGCTTCTTATATAACCATCTCCACGGTTATGATAAAATCAAGAAACAAGTGTTATCTGCACAGTACATGGGATACACAGGGCACTCGTTCTATTTGCAGTCTTGTTTTTTTTTTTCTTCTTCTTCTTTTGAGAAAGGGTGTTGAGCCAAGAACACAAAGCTGCAAATGGCTGCATCTTATTTTAGGTTTCACTGTCTAATAGCTATATTTATCACATTCTACCCACAAGAGCAGCACCAACCAAATGCCTCGAAAATATACCCCATGCCATATTTTCATCAGCTGAACATCTAGTACTGTGCAATAAGTCAGAGTCTTTTTTTTTTGTTTCTCACCAAAAGTGTACCAAAATGTTAATGGAAACACAGAGTTGATGCTCTTCTGAGCCTGGTTTTAAAGCAGCGGCGCTGAGAAACCAGGCTCCAGGGGAAAAAAGAACAAAGAGCAAGGCAGCTGGCTTTGAATGACGGATGAAAAAGGCCATCAGCAAAAATTGTTTGTGCTGATTTGGTTCCTACTAGTGTTTGTGTGCGTGTGTGCTCACTGTGCATGATTGGATGATTAAATTTGATTGTGTGTGTCGGGAGGAGGGGGCTGAACAGAGACTGAGACAATGGATGGGATCATTAGGGTGTTCTGCTTCATTTCACCAAAAGCTCAATTTTGTGTACTTTATTTGATAGCTTCGGTTTTCTTTCACTTTCCTTTGATTCGCTCAAACCTTGTAACCAATACGTGTGCATCCACTCATCCCTGATATTTAATTTGTTACCAGCGATGTGTGTCTGAACACTCAATTAAACCGCCTATATTTTTTTTAACTCTCACAGGATCGCATTGACCCATTTCAAACTTAGCGCTTTTGAAAAGTGGCCAAAACTTTGCCGTTGCAGTCATTTATTCCTCACTTTGAGCAGTTTGACAGAAATGCTCAGGGCGACTGTGGCGCAAAAGTAAGATGTGTTGTCGAGGCGAAGCTAATTACTTATACGGACGACGATCAGTTCAGAGCCGTCTCAGATAGGCATGCATGTCTTACCAGCATGTTTACACCTTAAAGCTGTCAGCCCTCTCCATATGTTTCCTTTCCCTTCTACCTGTTGTTATTGATTTTCCCATTGCTGTCTGCCAGTAAGTGCTGTCTGAGTACAGCCACATTTGATAGCTGGACAGAGTGATCCAGAGAGACAGCAGGAAGTACGATACATTTACTGAAAGTTTTCCCCCTGTAGATCCCTTCCCTGCATTGATTGTATGGAAATTAAGGTCCATTAAGGCGTTCCTGATTTAACCATCCCTTGGGATGGGCCGTCTAGATGGGTAATGCATGGATGTGACACTCAAGAAGGATAAACACGTGCAGTATAGCACATGTATAAAGTGCTAAGCATCATCATAGTAATCTGATTCTAATCGGATTTCTCCTCTCCCATCAGTCTGCCCCACAGCGTCAAGGCGAGCCTGTCTCTTTCTCCGTCTGGACCGGGGCGGGTGGGCAGCGGCGGAGGCTCCCCTACGTCAAAAATGGGCTACTGCGGAGGGGTGCCCGTGGAGGATATGCAGGCCCTGGCCATCACCTCTCTATCAGCCGCAGACGTAGCCAAACAGTACGAGCACATCCGCGAGCTGGGGAAGGGCACCTACGGGAAGGTGGACCTGGTGGTGCACAGGACGCAGGGTGAGTTGGTGCAAAAGCTCTTTCAGTCGCCATTCCCGTCTCCAAACTAATCAAGCGTAAAAATTGAAATTTAGGATAGCAGATTGTTATAATCTCAGCATCCACAGTGTGCCAGCGGGCCTCACAGTTGAGCATAACCACTTAAGGCTGATCAGCACGCCGCAAAGTCTCGAGGACTTTGCTGGGAATTAATTTCGGCAGAGTTAGAAGGGTTGGTTGAGGATTTCTCAGGTTTAGGTTTTAATCTTTTGTTGTAAGAAACCCAAGATTAGAGAGTTGGCTCAGTATAAGCGCAGTATAAGGGAGTGTTTAAAGCGGCGTGGAGCAGAATGACAATGTGTCGGAGATTTATCGAGCTGTGCGAGCATTAACGAGATCCTCCAGCTGTGATTGTGAACAGCTGGTTATGTGTGTGACGGAGGTGAGTTTCATTCACCGTGCACCGTTTGCGTGAATGATGAATGAACACAGCAGCTGTCACAAAGAAAGGGTTGAGTAGTCAGAAATCTTTCTAGTCCCCGAGAGTATCGGGAAACATTTCCAAATTCACATTAAGTGCTTTTTGGGTAACACATGGACATGGTTGGACAGCAGAATGTTGGCAGTACTTATGTGAGACACAGGTTTAGTACACCAGAGCTTAACTGTGTTTGTGTGCTCTCTGTGTTAATGTGTGATTTTGTTTTTTCCATTTATTTTCTTAGGCACCAAAATGGCCCTGAAGTTTGTTACCAAGAACAAGACAAAGCTGAAAAGTTTCCTGCGGGAATACAGCCTAACAGGCTCACTTAGCTGCAGTCCTTTTATCATCAAAGTCCTGGACGTGCTTTTTGAAACGGAGGACAGCTACGTGTTTGGACAAGAGTATGCCCCCGCCGGGGACCTTTTCGACATCATACCCCCACAGGTAACGCCATCATTCATCCTTCCACCAATCACCGGCCTCACAGTCAGCCTGAGCTGCTCCAATCAGTCACGATGTTCAGTCACGGCAGTTTTAACAAGCTCTCTTGGGGTTGGAGCCTCGTCTTTGTCCCGGTTTCCTCTCTGTGCAAAGCGTTTCACTTTCCTTTAGTGCTTTTCCGGCTGATGTGCAGGGAATGCTCGACTTCAAGGTTCTTCTGAAGACTCATTAAAAATGGCTGGACTGGGACTTAGAACTGAGGTTCTGCGTGTTTCAGTTTTTCTTTATATAACATCGATGTTTTATTGGTACTGTATTCTCACCATAAGGCTCTTTCCTCTGTGTCACCTCTCACCTCCTCCATGTAATGTACCCGTCAGATTGTATTACTCAACGTTGCCTGATTTTCTTTTCTGTATGTGTCTCTTAGGTGGGTCTTCCAGAAGAAATGGTCAAACGCTGCATGCAGCAGCTGGGGTTGGCCCTGGACTTTATGCACAGTAAAAACCTGGTGCACCGCGACGTCAAACCCGAGAACGTGCTCCTGTTTGACCGCGAGTGCCGCCGCATCAAGCTGGCTGACTTTGGCATGACCCGACGTGTGGGCTGCCGTGTGAAACGGGTGAGTGGCACCATCCCCTACACGGCTCCGGAGGTTTGCCGCGCTAACCGGTCAGAGGGTTTTTTGGTGACCACCAGCCTGGATGTGTGGGCGTTTGGCGTGCTGGTGTTCTGTATGCTGACGGGCAACTTCCCCTGGGAGGCAGCTATGCCCGCCGACGCCTTCTACGAGGAGTTCCGACGCTGGCAGAAAGCGGGATGTCCCGTGGGAACTTACCCGTCTCAGTGGCGCCGCTTCACCGACGATGCTCTGCGCATGTTTCAGAGGCTGCTCGCTGCTGAGCCGGAAAAACGCTGCGGCGTCAAGGATGTCTTCTGTTTTGTCAAGTACGAGCTGGTCAGCGAGCTCAGGCGCAGAGCGTCTTGCCGAGCCAAGAGAGGTGAGAGGTCAAGCTCTGGAGTGTGCACCGGCAGCTGCACCTCTTCGACGTCCACTTCTTCGCGTTCCTCCCACAGACACCCCGAGCCTTCCACGCCTCCGGGAACATCCTGCCTGCGCCCGGCTCCCCTCAAAAGGAGCGTCCTCTCCGACCCGTTGTCTCCCAGAGAGGAGTCCGGACAGCACCAGTCTCCGGGAAGAGACAAGAACAAAAGCCAGATGGTGATGGCGACGGCCATAGAAATCTGTGTGTGATCACACTAGCGCTAGCACTGGAGACTAGAGGGCTTTTCACAGTAATAACAAGCTGTGAAGAAGTGTTAATAACTAGCACAGAGAGCCCAGTGAAAAAGGAGAATTTAGACATGAAAGAGAAGCTCAGGATCCAATCCCAAGCAGTGGAAATGGACATCATCAGTCAGTGATGCACACTGGGACAGCTTATCACTGACATTCAATACTATTCAGCTTTTGATTTGTGACCAAAGACTGCTTCCCAAGCTGAGAAGCCGTGTTTAAGAGTCTGTTGTCACTCCTCAAGGCAGCTCATTATTGCCACCCTAACATTTGTGTTCTCCTGCCCATACACTGTGGTGGTGCTTATGATATTATATTTAGATCTACTCCGTGTCTCTTTACTTTAGTGTTTATTTATGTCCAGGAGATCCCCCAAATTCTTCTGAACAGGCGACCTTTTCAGACGGAAGCTTGTTATCAGAAGGCAATCTACGCAATTACATTCAACTGCCATTTCTCGGACTTCCTGCAAACTTCCAGTACATAAAACTCATAGATGTTTCCAAGATAAAGTTTTACAAAGATAAAAATGAAAAAAAAAAAAAAATGTAGCAGTCTGTATGAAGCATCTTTTCATGTAGGTGTCTAGACTGAGAGGCAGACTCTCAGCGAAAAGGCATCAGCTCAGGACACTTCAGTGGGTCACTTCCTGTTTTATTATTAACGAGAATCCTTTGAGTGGCTGGAAGACACATCTGCCACATCTTGAACTGCTCTCAGTGAGATTCATTTCCAATTAAACGCAACTGAATGCAGGGATTGTGCATTTTCTGAGTGAAAATGGTGGCGAACACAAGAGGCGAGGAGGAGAAAAGGCTTTTTATTGTTTCTTTTCTACCAGCCGTGTGCGTTTTTGGACGTGTATGTGTGTTTTGGATGAATATAACAACAGGAAAAAAAGCACAAGATTTTTTTGTAAATGAACTCTTGGAGAAAAAGTCGATATTGTACATAATTTGATAGGAGCGCACCGTAATATCAGGTAGTTCAATGATGTAGCTGTACTAATTTTCTACAACAGGAAAGGGTTTTACGGTTACTGTCGGGGTCAGTGCATCATATGTAGCATCAAAACATGACAGAGTGTAGAGTCTATCATTAAAAAAAATAGATGTGCTATGTAGAAATATCACTTTCTATATCATCGTAGCAGCTGCTGGTCCCTTTTTTGTTTTTTTTCTTTGACTGTTTTGGGTTTTAATTTGACTGGGTCTTCACCCTGGCCAGACACACAAATTAATTTATTCTTTCACCCCAGCCTAATCACGGGCAACACACATTCCCTGCGTAAAAAAAAAATCATTATGCTTCCTGTTTGTCAATTGCAGCAGCAGACTGTCTTAATTTGATCAGTTAAGGCTAACGAGAGCCCCTGTGCAGGTCGACACCTTGCAATTGTTACTCGGTATATGTCGCCGCAGCCCCTCTGCTTACTTAAACATTGTCTGGAAGGATGACCTAAGTCTCAGCCATTAACAATGAGCGAGCTGTTGATTGTTCCCGACCGGAGCAGAGCCCCGGCTTCAGCTTCCATCGAGATACTGCTTATTAGGAATGCATCTAACCGGAGCAGTGTGTTCTACGCTTCACTGCGTGCTAATTACCTTTTTTTTCTCTCTGCTTGAACTGCTTCACTCTTATGTCAGTCAGGTGTGTGTGTCCACCTCAGCTTTGTGCGAATGTGTTCTCGTCTCATGTAACGACTCCTCTTGTGACAGCTCACCACCTCTGTCCCTGTACTGTCGGTACCAGCGCTCCTCAGGTTTAATAGCTTCTGCCCGCTTCTCGAAGACTAATTGAGCTCCAGTGAACAAAAAAGAAAAGAGAATATAAATTGCTCATCCACAGCTCCTCATGACAATGATTTAGCTCAGTGAGTCCCAACCTTGAGTTCATGAACCCTGGCTACTTCTGCGGTAGTCACAGGGTACATAGAAATATTAGGTGAAGAAGCTGAAGAGGACTGAGAAGTAAATGGCAACCAAACAGAATGTATAAATTATCACCAGATTATCACTGATATAGTAGCTCATCCGGCCCATGACCCATCACAAATCATGCATTAAATTAATCTGCTGGTTGTGTTTCACACACTATGAATTAAAATAATCTGAAAAGTCAAGGAGGCTCACAATTAATCGTATCCTGGACAAAATCTGGCCAATACTCTAGGAGGAGTCGCAATTCCTATTAAACTGGATAAGTGAATGTCAAACAACAATTGTTAATTTAGTCTTGAGCACAATTTGGGTTAAAACACATCAGTGTACAAGTTTAACTATAACCTGACCAATACTTTAAGAGGAGTAGTAATTTTGGTTAATTATGGAGGGCCTGGGGGATTACATAAGCTCAGTGGTTCTTGGGCCAGATAAGCTAAAAATAGAAAAGTAAATGATTAAAATAGATAGCTTAAATAGCTAATGGATGAATTATTAGTTAAGAGAACTAAAAAAAAGACAAAAATATTTTGCCAAGTATATTGGATAACAATTTATCAGTTAGCTAATGAATACAGCAGCTAGCAAGATTACAACAAAAAAGTACCTTCTAAAAAAAATTACTAAAAACTGTGTATGATGGATGTGGTTATTGCTACATCAACTCCTGGTTGCTGAAGTCCTTTTTGAAGCCTCGAGTTGAGCTGCTGTCATCTTGGTTGCAAAGTAACAGATGCGACTTGTGATTGCCAGGTTGCTAGCTAATGAGTTTTTGGTTTCACGCCAAACTTAATCTTCATTTTGAAACATAGTATGAGGAAGATTTACAAAACAGACTTAATTTTTTGTTCAGCATAAACCAAAGTAAATGATGGAGTCCCTAAACTCATCAGGTAAATAGACTTCTACACGACTGGTAGTCTTTTTGCAGCCACGGCTAGTGCCACCTGCTGGCGTTCCGATAAAATGCAGGCTTTTAGAAGCTGTGCCAATTTTTTAAACTGTCAATGCTAAAATTGTTCCTAGCAGTTATATTGTTCGATAACAGCACTGAGTATCAACTGGAATAGCATGATGAAAGTATAATTCACAGTTGAATCTGTTAGCTAAAAGTAGCAACAAAATTGTTACCTAAACATAATGGATAATTTGTGAAACTGGTAGATAATAGAATTTAAATCATTTTGCTAAAAGTAGTAAACAAGTAGCAAATGAATGTACTGAAATGTAGGATTAAAGTACGACGATAGTAGTAATGGATGGCCAAAATATCTAACTGACTAGCTGAGCGTACAGCAAGCTAAAGTTGTCCAGTTTCAGTTATTTCAGGTGAATACCTTTAAATATAAAAGCGGACTGATTTTGAAAGCTATGGATTTGAAGTGTTTTTCAGAGGCTATAGGGTCACGTCATATGAAACAGGGTTGGGAACCACTGACTTAACTTATTGTACTGAATGACACATTTTCCTCCAGCAAATAATCAAAGCTGATGATGTTCCCTATCAGTTTCTTTGTCTCTTTCCATCTTTACTTGTGGTTCTGTAGAGTTGACCATATCAAGGCCTCTCAGAAGGATGTACTGTATACTGAGATGTTGGCTGCCTCAAAAAATTAATCAAAGGGTAATCCTAGAGTAGATGGTAGTGAAATGTGAATTAGCTCTGCCTTAGAACTTGTTGTTTACTCTATGTGGGATCTACATAAAAGAAAAAGACAGGGATTAGACTGACCTTCAGTGTGCATTAGGAAATGTAAAGTAGTAGTCTAACTTAATACAGCATAACACCGAGTAAGGTGTATTGCAAAGTTCAACACGGCATTACGGTGCGTAAACTGGGGCGAATTTCAGACGTGAGCAGCTGCTGCTTTGTTTTAAATCAGAGCCATTAGCATCATCAAACTGCTATCTATTGTTCTAATGTGTACTGTTGTTTCTCATGGACTGTTATGACAGGAATTGTCAAGTTTAATGATGAGGTGTCAAAATCTATCGAGTTTTATTTTAGCTCTAGAGAGAGTAGCCTTCGTCTTAGCCTGTTTTTTGTTTTTTTGTTGAAAAATCGTAGAAGCTCATGTAAATACTGTATGTACTGTGTCTTTAACAAAATTTAAAAAGGAATATACAAAATGTTAATATATGTTGAAATAAATTTATGCACCACATGCAATGGCTGCTGGATATTTCTGAGGGTAATTTAAAATACTGTGGGATTTTTTTTTTCTGTCACTGCAGGCAAAGCTTATTCACCGCAGTTTTGTGTTGTCCCAAGACCATTAGATGAAGGTCAGCTACAATCATGTGATTTCCCAAGGCTCTGGCTTTCGTCTGGTTTGCCAGCGAGCCCCCCAGACTACTTGAATATGCTGACTTCATTCTGAAAAAGCTCAATTAACACATCTGTAGATAGGAGCTATCTACGGCCCTCAAAGAGCAAGTGAGTTCAAGGACGGTTAGAATATGAAGATGGGAACCGTTATCAGCCCACCAGCCGTCCATGCTGCATCTCAACTGTTGTGTCAGAGTGGAGGAGTTGGCTCAAGTTGTTATCAGGCTGACTTTAGACAGTGGGGTGGCATATCTGCCACAGAGCGAAGCTAATCAGTTCAGACACTGCAAGAAAAAGGAAAGGTCAGCCTTGGCACACTGGGCCTGTGTAGTAGGGGGAAGGTTGTCCTTTGTGATGGCCTATTGTCCACCTGTAAAAGGCTACAGCAGCCCTAGTGGTGGTGTGGTAATTGTGTTACCTGCAACAGTCAAACTGACTCAAAGTTGAAGAATGTAATGCACAAGACAGGACATTATCCCTGACAGTGACTTGCCGGGCTTTCTGAGGTCATGCACTTTTTCATTATTAGCTGTCTCCACAACAATCTGAGAGGCTAAATACCAAAAGCATTTTTTTCTTTCCAGATTATTCCTTAACTATAGCCTTTTTAAAGACTGCCAGCTAAACTAAATCGAATCCCAGGGCTGGAGATGGCTGGATGTTAAGCCTTCAGTAGGTAGTTCACAAAGGAAAGTGATCTTCCCTGGATGCAGCTGTCTCTGTGAGATCAAGTGTTAAATCCTCTTTGGTTATGCTTCCTCAGCAAGAGCTAATGTCAGCGTGAGGGGCCTGTGCGGCTGACTGACAAGGAGACCATTCACAGATTCGTGTCAGAATACTGGATCTCAACCACTAACTACCAGGTTTCACCTCCTCTATACACCGCTCAAGCAGACGTGGCAAGATTTCAAAGTGTCGGCAGCTTTATGTTATCACAGCGTGAAATGGTTCTCAGAAAAAAAGAGGCTGGCAGAACCTTGCAGTTTCATTGAATCAAAGTGCTGGACAGGTGCACTTGCAGCATGCATACCAGGTGCAGCTGAATGGCTTAACATAAAAAAAGAAAACACGGCACAAGTTAATCCTAAAAGTTGCATGTGGGTGGATGCAACTAGATTGCTGACCTGTCTAGGTTGTACCATCTATCGCTCAAAGTGAGCAGATTGTTCCAAATATAAATTCTATTGATATTATTCTATTTCCCCCCCCAAAAAAAATTATTTAACAAAATTCAGTGGCCTACATACTGAACTTAGAGAGTAGAAAAAGTGTACTATCAATATTTGGATTGATCCCACCACCTCTACTGCTGTACCCTACTGTAAACCTTATAGGTTAAAGCATTGGTATACCTATATTTACTTGGTATTGGATCATACCAAAATCTGGAGTATTGCACGGCACTACCTCTTGCCCCGTGACAACTGAGATGGGACAGTGACTTATAGTGCTTGGTTTCAAAAAAGATAAACAATTGTGCAGACAGAGGCTTTAGGTACAAAGAATAATTACTCTCTGCTTCAGCTGTTAAATTTTTACATAAGCCACCATTTCCTTCAATTCAGCTGTTTGCAAACAAGTACAGGAGAAGCACTCTGCATATTAAATGCATAGTAAACAATGAGGGGAGGTATTCTGTTTTTTTAGTTTTCCATATTGAAGGCTGCAGAGTAGTATCGTTTTCTTCTCATTTTAACACCACGAGGAACACACTGTACAGAGCTGAACCTCCTGTATCTCCTCAGCATCCTGCCTCTGCACCTTACAGACGATTCACTTTGAAACTGTCAGCTGCACCGCTACCTATTCCTTTCGTCCCGTGATGCATTTTGCAAAACAGCCACGGGCATCGCACCGGAGAAGCAGCTGTAGATTTGAAAGTCGGAAAACTCTGATTGTGATAGTGATCTCAGCAGGGGTTGAGCGCGAAGGGATGATACCCACTCCCTCAGATCTACACTCAAACATGATGTGGAAATAGTGTCTGATCACAGCAGGATGAAAAAGGACAGGGGAGGAAAAGGATGTCAGAGTGCAGAGAAGACAGCGAGCTACAAGCAGGAAGAGATGTGTCAAGTGTGTGAGGAAAAAAAAAAAAAGGAAATGTGTTTGTGTGCTAGAGGACAAAGTGGAGTTTCCGCCCAATAATATAAAGCGTAACCACCACGTTTATCTTAAATTTGTCAGATGTTTTTGGATATTTCCATTTGTGAGTATGGTTTGTGCTTTGATTGCGGTGTGCTACTAAATTTTGTTTGTGCCAGACATAAATTCTCAGTGTGTGGTCGTCTGCCACCATTGCTATAGCAACTGAGATGATCCCGTTTTAGAAGAGCTCTGAAATTGTCTCCTTGTTTTAGAAACCCGCAGCACATTTCTTCTTGTGGAGGTGCTGCGAGCACTTAAGGCGCTTTTCATTGTGTATTTTTATCTCGGTTTATGATACTGAAAAATCTTGTTTATTTATGTTAGTGTATTGTCTCCCACTCAGATGGATCGTTAAGCTGGAGGGCTTCTGCTGGTGCTGCATTTTCCTATATACACAACTAGCTTCCTTGGGGCAGGCAAGCATCCAGTGCTGTCTCGGTATATCCTATACAGTATGCCGTGAATCAAATATCTCACAAACTTCTAAGGAAGTATGAAACATAATGAATCTAGTGACCCTTTGACTTTCCATCTAGATTTTGATCCGACTCTACCTCCTGATCTTCCCTCAGTGGCACTATCAGACTTAATCTAATTGAAAGGTTGCCATAAAATTAATCATCCATGCTCACCCCGAAGCTAAAAACATTGCACACTCTATCATCAGTTATTAAGTCTGCACGGCACCCTCAGATCTCCAAACACAACACAATCCATCACATTCTAACAGTCAGATTGCAATTTGTGTTTGTTTAATAGCTTTTTAGATTCATCTTACATGCACTGTGGAAGTCTAATACAATGTAATTTAATTAAATCCTAAAATAAACACAGCTCAAAATCAAAGGGCAGAAAAGTTGCACAACAGCTGGTGTTTATGTGAGCCCAGGGACAAACCATGGTAAGATGTAAACATAATGATAAGAAGGCTGGTGTGTTCAATGAAATCATCACATGAAGTGCTCACATCTGGGCCCAGATGGCCACAAATTGTCTGAATTCAAATATTGCCAGCCATTAATGAGTCCTGTTTTTTTTTTTAAACATTCCACTTTGTCGAAGAACCTCATAAGCTGCATATTTTCATTCATATTCATGCTGTCAACTCTCAGGGCAGAAATTCTCCCTGCATTTTGAAGCCTGAATGTGTACTGTCAGTTGCCACGAGACCTGAGTGTGCCACCCACCAACATCTGTCATCTTCCACGCTTCGATTCTTCCATCTCTTCACACCCAGCCCAGAGGATAAATACCACCACGCATGCTTACAACGGAGAAATTTACTGTTCGTTTTATGAATATCAGGCAATCACACTTATAAAACTTTAAGTTCAAAAATGCCTCCAGACTTTTGCCTCCCTCACCTCTACTTTGAGAAGCAGTAATCATAAGTTTTGTGACATTTTATTTCTATAATGCCTGTTATTATGAATAAACTGGAAAAAAGTGGTACGATTGTCATAATAATAAGACTGTTCAGGTTCTCAGTCATTCAGGTCATGGTAGTCTAAGGAGCTTGGAAAGAACTTCTTTAAGTTTTGTGAAGACGTTTCACCATCTCTCATCCGAGAAGCTTCTTCAGTTCTAAAACCGAATGGTGGCTCCCATAGTGGGGGTTGTCCCTTAAGAGGGTTGTGAGGTCCATGTATGCTTACTGTGAATGACCATCTTGAACAGAGAGGGTGGTCTTGCGTCAGGTGACCTCAATGGGTCACGTGATAGGGTGAGGCAAGGTCTCAATGGTTTTACCTGAAACCTCTGGTGATAATGACACATGCCTTTTTTCCCACTTTGGGCCATGTGATGATGCACGGGATTAATAGTGAGTCAGTGACCTTCTTAAGGGACAACCCCCACTAGGATTTATATACACGGGACTCTCCATCATTTGGTCTTAGAACCAAAGAAGCTTCTCGGATGAGAGGTGCAATGTCTTCCAGAAACTTAGAGAAGTCCAGTCGCTTTCTTTCTATGCTCCCTAGAATAATAATAAGACCTTAAATAATACATGATTAATTCCAGGTTTCAGAATATTGCCTGAAAGTCACATAAATGTTAATAAATGACTTAATTGTGAATGGACCTCGGGGGTCCAGCTGAATTCTACTGATGCACTTCAACTATAAGTTACACTAATTCATACAATTTGGTAATGAAAATCTAAAACACCCATTTCGCTCATAAGTTATTGCAGGGCGAGCTCAGTTTCATTATTTGGTTCAAAGTACCTTAGTGAGTTTCCAGCAATTATAGTAAGCAGCTTGACTGAAGAGGACACTGAGTGGATGGGTTGACCCAGACTTTGGGAATTCCCCTTCATGACTCTTTGAAACTAAAAGGAGGTTATGTCAGCTTGTGGAGCAAGATTTAAAACATGACCCTACTCGAAAATTAACATACATGTTGAGGATATTTGGCACTCACAGTCAACACAGCACAGTTCTCACTTTTAAGTTGTGCTATATTCCTCTTAATTAAAAGCCTTTGCAGGCAATTAGGTGCTAATTCACCTCTTAGAAGCACCCTATTCATTGTAGCTGGATGATGGATGTAAACTGCATATCTAGGTGCTTGCTGCCATATTTTGCATACAGTGCAGGTATTGCCACTTTGGGAATGTAACTGTGCAAGGGAATAACCTATCACTACTTCCCTAAAGCATTTGTTACCTACTGTGTTTAACGAGCACATATCTTTGGCCCATTGGAATGTGATTGCATTGGTTTCAGTGAGTTGGATGGATATGCTGATGTGCCATACAGGTTCACTGTCACAGATGCTTCCTGTTAGCAACCATTAATTTGTGTTTCTTGTCTTCCATTCAATAATTATGTTGCAGTTTGTAGTGTGTTTCAATGTGGTTGAATAAATTGAGTTGCTTTGCGGTGTAGGCACATAGCACTCTTTCCATATGATTTCTTCACCTACCCTAAATCTACAGTACTTCTAAACAACAGATGATTATCTGCTTTGAGGGAGAACCACCTTCTACTGAATTTTGTTGTACATCTAATGTACATCTAATTTAATGTCTGGTTCTTCATCCAGATTAATATAGGGACTGCTGTGATTAAGGTAATGCAGGTAAGGGCAGGTGTTGATTTAGGGAGTGCTTGATTTAATTTGATTTTATTTTTTGTGAAGCATGCTATTTCAAGATCATTTGATCATATCTATTTAATTGTGCAATGGCAACATCAAGATTGAGTTTAAAATTTGATCAGTTGTGCAGTGCTAATTAGCAGCATAGCGTTTTAAGCTGCTCATATGTAAAAGTACTAATGTGCTTGGTTAGGACTTATTTTAAAGAAATAATAGTTGTTTTTGAGGAAAAACCACAGATTTTTCTGACCAAAGAGATTGATGAGAAGATTGATGCTACTCTTGCTAAATATAAGGTTACAGCTAGCCTGTTAGCTTAGCTTATCCTATCTTAGCTTAGCTCGACAACCAAGCCGAGTAGCCTGACTGAAGTTAACGGTTCAGCTTCTTTGTTTTACATAGCTGTTTGCATCCATGGAGCTGAATCACTGCCATTTTTCTGGATTTAGTCACAGACTGAAATCCCCCAGTTCTCCTTAGAAGACCACTTATATGAAGAAAATAAAACTTCCAGTTCCTGTTAGCATTACTATACTCACTACCACATATTTCTTCTGCAAGTATGAGAACACGCAATTTTGTTCTGGTTGTATACATGTTCTGTATACTGTTTCTTAATAAAGTTTAATAATTTAAAAATAAAATAAAATAAAAAATAAGTATGAGAACACGCTTACAGAGCCCCGCAGGCAAAAAAAGTTTTGCGAGATCTCGCAAAAGTTTTAGCCGCATTCTTCGGAGGCCGCCAGCTCGAAGCCGACTGGGAGGTCGAGGCACGATGTGCCGGGAAAGCGGTGTTCCTCCCGGCTGTAGTAGGTCTCGACCTCCCGTTAGCTTCGAGATAGTGGGTGTCAGATCTCTGAAAACGTTGGAGCACTTTTGCAAATATGTGATGTCTTGTAAACCGAGCAGGTATCTGACGTTTACACAACTACATTCACGCCTCAAAATATCTTAAATGTGTATTTTGTGACGCAGAAAGAGTAATATTACAACTAAGTAGCTGCCGCCATTGTTGGAATTCAACTTTTGCGAGATCCCGAGTTTGTTTTGCGAGATCTCGCAAAAGTCCGTCTTAATTTTTTTTTTCTCCCATGTCCCCTGCGGGGCTCCGTACACACTCTATTGTTTCACATGATCATAATTTTCTACGGTATAGAGGTGCTGTTAAGGTAGCTGACATATTATTAGTCTTGTCTCTTTTCTACTGCTTCCCTTTGTCTCCTGAGCCCAGTATTAATGTTAGCTTTTATTAATTTGATTCCACACAGCTACCTTTAGCCTCTGATATAGAGAATTTGATATTAATATCTACTTTCTCTCTTTGTCTCTCCTTTTTTAGCAGTTTGCATGGCCAGCCTTTGTCTCTTATTATTGCCTATATGAACCCACATGAATATATTAGCATTATCTCATATAAGCTCTGATATTATGATGTGAGACTGATTTAAAGTTGCCCAGTGCACAAACAGTGTCACTGTTTACCAGTGCGTTGCTTCCCCAACTTTGTTTCATCCACCCTAAAGCCAGTAAAATTACATATAGCTCTAGTGTGGCTTATATTTTTAGAAGGTCTGATTTAAATGATTAGTATTGCTGAGCCTGTGGTATTGTTACTTGATGCTTTGATCTGTCATGATAGGCTGAATATATTTTCTATATCTGCTCTCATGTAAAATAAGACTTATTCCCTAAGTAAGTAACATTTATTTATAAAGTGCTATTTGCAGTGACTTTAAATTGATGTTGTCCGTACACTTTACACAGTTATAGCATTCCCATACTTCCTATGCATGGCGCTCAGTCCCTTCTCTAGGAAAAACATGACTTTTTTGTTCTCAATATTAAAAACCACAGGTTTTTAATACTGTTTTTTTTTTTAAAGGGATAATGTCTCCACGACCTTGCAGATGCAATCATTAATTGACTAACTGTTGTTTTTTCTGTTATGTGTTGGCAGTCTTACAGACTCAGTACATCATCCAAGAGTGTGGACCAGGATTTTGATGGATATCTCGGTGTCTTAAACAAATGTCAGAACATATTTATTAATGACTTCAGAATTTTAAACTGTAAAAGTATAATATTAGAGAATTAACAGAAGAGCTCATTTTCTCAAAGAGTTTGTTTTCATAGGTGGTGCTTGTAAGATAGAGAAGTTAAAAAAAAGGGGTCGGTGGCGTTATTGTATTTTTCTTTCTTTGCCAGCTTTTACTATTTTTCAAAAGGGTGGATCGAGAGTGTAGGTGGAAAACCTTCTATGTCCAGCTTTTGATACGTTCATTTTAATTACAATTCTAAGTTTATTAGTTGTTGAATGAAACATTTAGACTTATTTAACTTAAGTCTGATCATTGAATTTTAACAAACCTTCTGCTGCTAAACCCACTTGTGCACTTGTTTTTCAGAAACCTTCAAGTCCAGCTCTTATAGCACACTATAGGAAAGGGGTTACAAAATCACAATAGGTATAATTGGAAACAATACAAATGTTCAAAATCAAGATAAATAGAAACATGACATAATAACTGCAGCATACACTTTGCTAAGATAAATAAGTTATGAAACTTGTGAAAAATTGATGATATAAATGATATATCAAAATAAATAAAAAATAATCCAAAAATTAGTAACTATGATAATAATAGTCTGTCACATGATCATATTCTTGTCTTCTGATAGGTGGTGCTGATTTCTTTCCCAGGGGTTTTCAGTTGTAGTGAAATAGTTTTATGTGACGGTCTTTGGGTCTTGGACCCAGGACTTTGTGTAGTTAATCTTATAGGTTTTATAATATTTAGTTATATTATATATTTATATAATATTTATAAATATTTTATAATATTTAGGTGTCACTTGTGGTCCCTGTCCGTTTGCCCTCATGTTTTATTTGTTTTGTTTTTTAATGTAAGTCTGTTTTTTCCCCCCTGTTTTACTTTGATAGTCCCTCGTCTTGTGTCCATTGTTTTCAGTTTTGCTTCCCGTGGTTCATTAGTTGGATTCTGTTCAGCTGTGTTTCCCGGGCGTCTCCGTTCAGTTTCCCCCTGTTCTTTGTTAACATATAGTCTCATGTTGGGTGCCGTCTTGTGTGTTTCTTAGTTTCCACGTTCCTGGTTTTATCTGTGACTGAGAATTTAGTATTTTTTAATTTTTGATTATTAGCAATAAAGCTTCCTTTTAGTCTCTGGAGTCCTGCATTTGGGTCCATTTAAGTATAAGTATAAGTGATGTCACAGCAACATATTAAGCCTTTTTATCATCACCATTCTTGATCTTTAGAAACAAGATGCGACAAGAGAGGGGTGAACATCACTGTGAAACTGCATTCTTATTGGCTAAGGACACGTGGGTGGCAAGTTGTCAGCCAATGAGCATACCTTGGATCCTTGGATCCTCCTTTTTGACTCATATAATGATTATAATTGAAAATTCCTTAAGAAAGTGTTTACAGACGTGGTCACAGAACAAAAGAGCCAAGGAATGTTTTCCCATTGACTTCTATATAAACAGAAAAACCAGGGGTGGTGCACTGGTGGCCATTAAATAGAATGGAGGCTTAAGGCACTTAAATACTGGCTTCAGCTTTCAGACCTGGGAGCCACATTAGTGTCTTTTACTGTTTATGCACAGCACTGTGAGACACTGCATGACATTTGCCGTTTTGATTTCATACATCAGGCAAGCAGCAGCACAGAATTTCTAGTGATAGCAATAATAATAATAGATTGGATTTATATAGCGTCTGTGAAGGTTCTCAGTCATCCAGGTCATCGTAGTCAAAGGAGCTTGCAAAGAAAAGCGTCTGGACTTCTTTAAGTTACTTGAAGACGTTTCACCTCTCATCCGAGAAGCTTCTTCAGTTCTAAGGTCAATTGGTGGAGAGTCCCAGATATAAACCTAGTGGGAGTATCCCCCCACAGAGGGACAAAAGGACCCCCTGATGATCCTCTAATCGCCTGAGCCAAGGTGTGAAACTGGGTGTGGGTCCCAATCAGCCAGAGTTTCGGGTGTGTTCATTGTGAAACCTGGCCCCACCTTATCATGCGAATTCCTGAGGTCAGATGGCCCAGGATGTGAGTGGGCGTTAAGGCGTCTGGGAAGGGATCTCAAAACTGGATTATAGATGGCAGAGAGTTGGTGTCGTAAACCCCTGCCTCTGTTCAAAGATGGTCGCTCACAGTGGACATAGATGGCTTCTTTCACTCCTCTTTCAAACCATCTGTCCTCTCTGTCCAAAATGTGAACATTGGCATCCTCGAAAGAGTGTCCTTTATCCTTAAGATGCAGATGGACTGCTGAGTCTTGTCCTGTGGAGGTGGCTCTTCTGTGTTGTGCCATGCGCTTGTGAAGTGGCTGTTTGGTCTCTCCAATGTAGAGGTCTGGGCATTCCTCGCTGCACTGTACAGCATACACCACATTGTTAAGTCTGTGTTTTGGCGTTTTGTCTTTCGGGTGAACCAGTTTTTGTCTGAGCGTGTTGCTGGGTCTGAAATGCACCGGGATGTCATGCTTGGAGAAAACTCTCCTAAGTTTTTCTGATACACCGGCTACATAGGGGATGACAATGTTGTTGCGTCTGTCCTTCTTATCCTCCCTCGCTGGTGTCTGGTCTTCTTTTCTGTGCCTCTTTGCTGACTTTAAGAACGCCCATTTAGGATAGCCGCACGTTTTGAGTGCTTCCTTTACATGTGTGTGTTCCTTCTGTGTGTGTTCCTCCTATGTAGCCTCCACCAGTGTGTGAATGCGAGAGTGAATGAATAGAGTGAATAGAGTGAATGAATAGTGGCATTGTAAAGCGCTTTGGGTGCCTTGAAAAGCGCTATATAAATCTTGCAAAGAAAAGCGTCTGGACTTCTTTAAGTTACTTGAAGACGTTTCACCTCTCATCCGAGAAGCTTCTTCAGTTCTAAGGTCAATTGGTGGAGAGTCCCAGATATAAACCTAGTGGGAGTATCCCCCCACAGAGGGACAAAAGGACCCCCTGATGATCCTCTAATCGCCTGAGCCAAGGTGTGAAACTGGGTGTGGGTCCGGCGACCTTCTGGTTACAGATACGCTTCCCAATCCCCTGAGCCACGGTCGCTTTGAACCACTACAACCAGCTGCTTCTCATACTCACAGCTAAGTTTGTGTTTTGGAATTGCATTCTTGCCATCTGTCATAGGGTGACAATAGCGTGCCATCAAGGGACTATGTCCTTCATAAGCCACCCAATCAACATGCATTAGCAGAATGCAAGATTTTATGGCCTGTGTCAGTAATTGTGTTAACATTTCAATTTTACAGATTGGTCTTAGTTATTAAAATTTCTTGAATGCAAGAAATCTCTGCTGGTTGCCCAGTAGGAAGGTTTTTTGCTAGGTGGGCTGTTATTTTGGTCTTTAGGAACAATCAAGGCAAATTGCTACAGAAAGTTTATTTACTAAAGATCACAATATTCCTTAGAATATTACTGCTCTGAGCTTTATTGATGGATTTTTCTTTTGTAATATTGAAGTTTTATTTATTTAAATCCCTCAGCCACTCAGTATTTTTGTTTATTAATCAACAAGGGAAAAGCAAAGTCCATGGTTCGTCTTGGGAGGTGATATGGAGATAGACATGCTGAAACAAAACACAATTATTAATCACAACCAACATATTTTTTTCCTCTTGCCTGTAAACAGCAGTGCTCCCTTTTGGATTGTGGCAGCAATCATGTACATGTCATTGCCAGCTTGTAAATTGCAAAGACCCCGGGGATGCTGTTCAAGCGCTTCTCATAATCAGTGTCGTTACTTTCAATTATCTGCTAATGAGTTTCTGTAATAAGTGGGGAAACAAGAGGTGCAGCTGTGACAGAGGAATTACAGCTACCGGCTCTGTAAAGATGATTCATGTTCACCGCAAACTCGCTGACAGAGGAAGGCAGCAAAATCAGCATTGCAAGGTGGACATGGGAGATGATTTCCTGCATTGTCTCGAATGCAACATTTTAATAGTTCCTTATTTGGCTAAGACGAGCAAAGATTATTTTCTTCTCTGAGATCACAAACAGAACAGTGCAATTCTCTTTTTTCTAATAGCCGTGACATTTAACAACCAACCAACAATATCGTAGGAAACAGCTCCCATCAATGCTTTCGTTTACAGCCCTGCTCGGTGAGCACCCTCCAGTCAGCAGCTCGATTAGTGTGAAGGGTATTTAAGACACCTGCTGGGGCATAGATTTTATATTATTGACAAAACAGCCCGTCCCGTCACTAAGTCCCCTCACTCCACGCTGCGATTAAAGAACCAGCCTCGGTCCTTTCATCCATTGCAGTTCTTTGTTTTGTTACTTTTCTTTTCTTTTGTAATGTCGATAAATCAGTTTTATTTGGAGCCACAACGCCGTCTTTTGTAGCAACGACCGTTTACTTTGTGTCAAGTGAGGCCCTTCAGCAGTTTAGACTCACAGGCAGTAGATTCATAAGGAGTGGGTGAAACTGAGATACCCTCACCTTTAGCTGCAAATCTCGGAGAAACTAAATTATAACTTAAATAAATCTTATTTTTTCAGCTGTTTTTTCTTCTTGAGTAACAAACATCTGCTTGTTTTAGTTTTTTCTCATGTTATAGCCTTTTTTTTCTTCTTCTTTTTAACCTGCAGGCAAAATTTGGTCTTATGGTGGTTTGGATAAAGTTTGAAAATGTATTTATTTCATATTATTGAATGGAAGTGGGTGGAAGACGACACCAAGAAGAGTTATGGACAAACACTTACAGCTTGCACTTGACTTCTGATCACCTATGTGATTGACATTTTTTTAACCTGAAGTGTCCAGTATGCAAAACAGGCTTTTCTACAAATAGCACACATTTTCTTTACCTCAGTTTTTGTGCTGTCTGAAGCTGCAGTGATCTCAGACCACACAGGAGGTTAGCGATTTCAATTTGTTTTGCTGGCCTCCTTCTTTTATAACTGTCAGCTACAGTATACCCTGTCACTAGAGGGTTGAGCCTATTCAGTAGTGGCTTGCTTTAGTAGGGTGGAGACAAAGCAATGCTTCCTGCCACCCCACACAACCACACAACAAACATCAGTCACGTTATAAAAGTGCAACCAACCATTTTAAACTGTATTTACTTTGTGGGCTTTATAAGCAATTAAAAAGAATCAGTTTAGCAGTGCTCCCAGATGCTTTTATTTGGTTTATGTTTACATAAAAAAATGTTTATCCAATACGGATCCTCAAAGTGTCTGTCATGCATACATAAGCATGCTTTAAGAATGAGCCTCCAAATAAATGAGGTACTGGAAACAAAATATAACAGAAAACAAGACATTGGTTGGTCTGTCACAACAATGTAAGTTGTGGTTTCAGTCTGGAAAATCATTTGAAAATTGTCTTGCTCCACCTGCACTTCAACCTCCAAGGCCAAACACCAATATAGTATTAACAAAGGGGCTGGCTCCAACGTGGAGGCCCATGTTAAAATGCTTTAAAGCAGGGGTGTCAAACTCAAATACACAGTGGGCCAAAATTCAAAACTGGAACAAAGTCGCGGGCTAACGTTAATATTTATTGAAAAAAAAATCTTCCTCCAGATATAAGAATGAATCTTTTCTTATGGACTCAAATAAGTTTTGCTGGAAAACTGAATATGGAACAAGCAAAGCTTAATACTAAACAATATATATATTAGCTGTATAATACCAGTAGGCCAGCTCTAATAGTAATTTGGTATGGCTTCGCGGGCCAAATGTAATTAGGCTGCGGGCCAAATTTGGCCCGCGGGCCAGAGTTCGACACCTATGCTTTAAAGCATTTAAAAGCATCTTTATGGTCCAATAGAAAAGTGGTGTAACACAGCTGACCACGGTGGGATATTCTTTCTTACAACTTGTCTGCAAACACTCCAACTACTCTGCTTGTGGTAGTGAAGCTATGAAAACACAACACCGGATAGGGAGAGTGTTTGGCTTTAATGCGTTGGCTGCAGTGCTGAACATTATATCAGTGAGTAACCTTGTGATGTGGAGGGATCACCTCAGATGTTCTTTTGACTGAACTTTGCTTCGTTTTCAGCGTCGTTTTCTTGCCACATTATTGCATTTGTCTCTGTCCATCGGGGACCCTCACGTTAACTTTTATTGAGGGAAAGAAAGTTAACCCTCATCCTCTTTCTTCACTCCGCTAATGTGTTTATATTATCTTAACTATAGCTCTGTAGGTAGCCACCAGCTAAAACCATCATAAGCCTGCTAGCCAAATTTCAATAACCACAAAAACATTGCTGTTGTTTAGTTTTCTGACTTCATTTAGAAATCCCTCAGTCAGAACATGGTATAGCATCTTAAATGGAAACTTTCAAGCTAACTTCCTGCTAACTCTGTTCAGCCTTGTAAATCCTTGTTTTCATGGATGCTGAATGTTAAACTTTATTCGATCCAATACCGATACCAATACCAGCGCTGGTATTGATACTGTCAACTTCCACCTCTGGTGTTAGGGCCATTAATTTTGACTGACAGGAGTCCTTCCAGGCAGCTGTAGCATTTCAGTGTCTGCTAGCCCTCACCTTGGCTAACTGGACCTGAACCGGTCTTCTCTGGAACTGGACCTCTTCCCAGTAGTGCCTTTTGTAGCATTTATCAGTCATTATTAAGCCACAATTTGCATATGTCTTTCTCTGTGTACTGCTCTCATACAGTTCATGAATGTAGCTTGCTAGGGTTAGCTGGTGACTTAGCATGCGGTGACTTTTTGCTCCAAAAACAAAAAACTGAATGTTGGTAGACAAAACACTAAAGTTGAGGCTTCAAAATGCACATCCCAAAACCAATTGGTGACATCTTTAATACTGTCTTCACCACTGGAAGATTTTTGAAACTTTGTGCCTCGCTGCACTGACAGATAAAGTCAGTGCCTGAGCTTTTTCTCACCTGAGCACCCTTGGCACTGCCATCAGCCATGGAGGCACCTAAGAGGTTCTGGGAGTACAAAACTACTACACAACTACTACAAAGGTCTGTAAGTACAGTTGAGCTACTTTGCGACAGACATACATAAAATCATTAGCTAGATTAGAAATGAGGATTTAAATTTATTAAATATATCAATATTAATAGTCATGTTTTGTATCAGGTAAGGGGAGTATTTTCATTTAATTCTTCCAGTACTAGTACTCTATTTATTCAGTGCTCAGTGGTATAATGAAGTGTTTAAAATCACACAGCAACAGAAAACAATCCATAATACATGATATTATGATTTGCTCCACCACTGCATCCACTGGTTGCTGCACTGACTGAGCGAGGAGGCAGGCAGAGAAATAGGCTGAAAATAGAAATGAACTGAAAATCTTAGACATATGTAACACGAGTCGAGACCCGAGTGAGTCATACTGCGCACCCCTGTGAATGAAATGAAGAAATGAATCACGGTCACCGCTTATACTACCGACAGCGCCCGGCTGTGGATTTCTTATCACAAACTGTGAGCCCGTTCTCATTTCTGTAAAGCAGAGACAAAGTTTGATTGGGGTGCAAAACACACACCGCTGTTTTCCAAGAGGTGATTAAAACGTGTTCCACGCAGACTGAAGTGGTTGCTTTGCATCTGGTGTAAATACACACGCCTATGTTGCCAGGGTAATCTCGAATAATCAGCGTGGCTGGTAACAGGATATGACTGGATGCATGTTGTTTGTCATTAAAACGGCTGAGGAGAGAAACAGCTTTTATGAAGCAAACAGGAAGCCCACTGAGAGAGCCATCCACTCCTTGTCAAAGATAATACATCATGAAAAAAGATGAGATGCTTTGAAAACTAGCAGCTTTGAGGTCTTTTTTTCTTTCTTTTTTGGATTTGACTCCGGGAGTGCCAATCTGAGTGCTTTGAGTTTGCAAAAGAAAAGTGATTCACTCTTCTCAAAGCAGAGGAAGACAGAAACAACAGCTCTGTCTCATTAATTGCACTAACGCCCCAAAATACAAGGCAGCACAGATTGCCTCATTAATTATCCCATTGTATATAATGCAATTAGGGTAGTTCTACTCGCTCTTCAGTTTTAACACATCATTAAAGCGAGTCAGGGGTCTGCTAACGATGAGGTCACGGGGGAAAAAGGGTCAAGATCACTGCAAACTCATTTCACAGAGACATTAAACAAAAAATAACTAAAAACTCAAAAGTAAAGAGAAAAAGTGACTGCTGCACACAGAGTGGCAGATTTATTGTGTTTGCTAGAAAAATGCCCCTCTCTCCTTGTCATATCTGTTATATCCACACCGAAGCTGAAAAGCAATTTCTCTTCCCCTTTTTTCGAACGTGTTGAGAAAAGCCTCGGACGCTGTTGCTACAATTGATTTGGAAAGACATCAATAATTTGGGTACGAGTGAAGCGAGTTCTTGGAAGGAGGAGGAATATCAGTCTTCAACACAAAGAAATCATACCTAGGAAAGTGAGAGGGTGTCCAGTTAATTACTTCGCTTCACGTACAGCGTCAGGAAAGAATAATAGAAACCACCACCATGGCTGTGACCGGACAGAAGAAGCACAAGAAGAAGAAGAAGAATTGACTTTTAATTTAAGGGTATTTTGATCACCTTACTGATCCAGATCTGAATGGTAAAGTAAGTCGTTTCTTATTAGCATCCAGCACATTTATTTCCATAATTAGTAATAAGGTGTTTGGTTTTATTGTTCTCTTGTTTGAGGTTTTGGATCCCTGCTTTCATTTTCTTGGTGTTTTCTGAACTTGTGCTTCATGTCAGGTCCCTGTGCCCGTTCCTTGTCCTGAACACCTTGTTTGGTGTTAGTATTCATGCTGGTATCGGTCTCAAGGCTTGTTTATTTTCACGTCCAGTGCCGGTTTTACTTCCTCCCGATTGCCTTGATTGTTTGCACATGTGTCTCGTTTCTTCCAGCTGTGTCCCATCCCCAGTCAGCCTTCAGCTTATGTGTCTTGTCGTTGTCACTTCCTCTCCTTATGCTGCTGTGTTCAGTCTTCCTGTGCCTTGGATTACTTTTGCTCCTTATGCTTGTGGACTTTTGATTTTCCCTTTAAACTTCTTATTTTTTGGAGATGATTATATATGTGCCTATATTCTGCATCTTGGATGCTTTAAACTCTATAACCAAACAGCATCCAGTGACAGATGTGCAAAAACACCTCTGGATACTGTGTGCACACATTCTTAAAATATTCGCCAATCTTTTCATGTGTAATCATGACCTTTCTGAAACATTTTAATTAATGCTATAACTGTTGCTCTCCCAGTGTTTCCAGTCAGACTCATTCATGTTGTGTTTAATTGCTGATTCTAAATTAGTTATAGGTTCTGTCTCTCAGTGGGTCTTTGCCACCATTAAGTTAGGGTGAGCTGCAGCTCTACAGCTTTGTTCTTGTGTTTTTTTCTCTCCGTGCTTTGTGCCTTCACTCTTCAAGGTCAATTTATTGATCGAGTCACTTTTTTCCTATTTTGATCATGTAATTTTTCAACTGTGCAGAGGAGGGATAGTGGATACATTGGACAAAAGATATTAAAGATGGATCTGCCAGGCAAGAACAAAGAGGGTTCATGGATGTAGTGAAGGGGGACATGCAGAGGGTCAGTGTGGGGGAAGAGGATGGTAGGGAGGTGGGTGATTTGTTTTGGTCATCCTTAAAGGGAACAGAGTATTCTTTAATAGAGCCTGAACGGATTCACACAAAAGAACAAAAACAAAGACATCACAAACATCAGTTTCTTTTTCTTTTTCCTTTTTTTGAACAGATGACAGTGAGGTTTAAGAGAAAGGGAGCCAGCTCCTCAGCATGGGTTTTTTTGTGGATAAGTGGCAGCCGGGAGTGGTAGCATTGTGCCATGAATGTCTTTACTAAAACAGTTTTTCTGAATCTCCAGGGCTGCTTTTTACTACCTCTGTGGCTTAAAGCAAAATACACCGTTTTTTTCTTCTGTTCACAGCTCTGAGTTTCATATGGACAATAGAAATAAAATAAAATCAGATTTGTGCCATTTATGTCTGCAGTAGGAATGTATATCCTGTCAAAACATTAAATAGTTATCAAGATCTATCTGGATCTCAGCAGGACCTTGAAATGCATATATTTCAGTTGGAAGAAATTCTGTGCAGAACTGGAAAGTATTTGCCCACTTCCCGATTTCAAGTTTGTCACACTTAAATGTTTCAGATCATCAAATTTTAACATCAGATTTTAACATACAAAGATAACCCGAGTAAATACAAAAGGCAGTTTTTATATGATGACTTGATGCGACAAATATAAGACGTACAAGGTTTTGGGAGACTCTAAAGCAGCACCCGAGGAACAGATGAGCACAGTTCAAATGGTTTACTGAATCAGACACAAATGAAACTTTGAAGAAGGCAAGGGCATTCTCAGGAACTGGGACTGGCACTGCAGGTAAGTTGCTCTGGGAGAGAGAAGTAGGTTAGTCCAAGTGTGGAGTGAGGTGAGTAATTTATCAGAGAGACTGAGGAATGTGCTTAATTTCTCCTTCCAAAGGAAGCTCAGCGGCTCAAGCGACTGGTTTGGGGTCTGAGGCCAGTAAAAAGTGTGATGCAGGAGCCCCAGAGCAGTACAGAACCATGACGTTTCATTTAATTAGAGAAAAAAGCTACCCAACCCTACCCGGACCTATGTGAAAAGTAATTGGCCCTTTGTTGAATAATTAATCAACTATGATTTGCCACTTGTTTTTCTTTTTTCCTTCAGTTTCAGTAGCCATACTCAGGCCTGATTACTACCACACCTGTAGTAGAACCTGACTGTGAAGCAGGCTGATGAGCTTGTGAGATGATCTAAAGAAACTGAAGAAAAGGTGTTGTCATCTATCAGTCTGAAAGAGTTAAAAAGCCATTTCTAAGGCTTTGGGACTCCAATAAACCACAGTGAGAGCCATTATCCACAAATGGAACAGCGGTGAAGCTTCCCAGAAGTGGCTGGCCAACCAAAATTACTCCAAAAGCGCATCAATGGCTCATCAAGAAGGTCACAAAAGAATGACAATATCTAAAGAACTGCAGGGCTCATTTGCCTCAGTTAAGATCAGAGTTCATGATTCAACAATTAGAAAGAGACCGACCAAAAATGACCTCCATGGGAGAGTTCCAAGGCGAAACCCTCAAAGAACTAAATCACAAATCTTCATCTCACATTTGCCAAAAAAAACATTTTGGTTATCCCCAAGACTTTTGGGAAAATATTCTCTGGACTGACAACACAAAAGCGGAACTTGTTGGAACGTTTGAGTCCCGTTATAGCTGGTGTTAAACTAATACAGCATTTCATAAAAAGAACATCATACCAACAATCCACCATGGTGGAAGTAGTGTGATGGTCTGGGGCTGTTTTGCTCTTTCGGCAGCTGTAAATGATGGAACCATGAATTCTGCTCTCTACCAGAAAATCTTGAAAGAGAAGAAAGGAGAATGTCTGGCCATCAGTTCTGACCCGAAGCTCAAGGGCACTCAGGCTACGCAGCAAGACAATTATCTGAAACTCACCAGCAAATCCACCTCTGAATGTCTCAAACACAAAATAAAGGTTTAGGAGTGGCCTAGTCAGAGTCCAGACTTAAATCCGATTGAGATGCTTTGACACGACCTTAAAACAGACTGTTTGTGGTTGAAAACCTTCAATCAAAGAATTAAAACAATTCTGCAAAGATGAATGACCAGAACTCCACAGTGATGTGAAAGACTCATTGCCAAGTATTGCAAACTCTTGGCTGTGATTACTTATTCACACAGGGACATTTTGAAAGTTAATTTAAAAGCTTTGTCTTTGTCTAATGTAAAAGTTTTTTTATTATTATCTGAAATCTTGTAAACATGGGCAATATGTAACCCCGAAAAAAAAAAAAAGCCAAACAAAGAAGAAACAGCACTATATGTGTTTAACACTTCTCTGAAAGGCAGCAAAAAGAATGCCAGTTAAGAAAACTGAACTTTTAAACCCTGACCAATTACTTTTGGTTCCTAAACACAACTGAGCAGTTTTATTGCCTAAAGCTAACTAATTCATGAAGGAAAATGCAATGTAAGTGTAAAAGTAACATCAGGGACGACATCACACCTCCAGCAACCTTTTTGTTGAACAGTATGAAATAAAGGGAACGAAACGATCCGGGAAAATCTGTAGATAAAATTTCAGGAGTATTTCACAAACTTCTCTGAGACTGTATTGAAATGTAGTTGTTTTCAGCAACAGCAGAAAGATCTTCGCCGAGATGAAGAGAAAAAAAGACAAACAAAACATATGCCAACCCATCAGCAGCACGTAGCAAACGGTCAAAGTCAGGAAGCTGGTGAAAAGTTTGTACAGACGAAGGACGGGAATAAAAGGGAGAGAAATGATTCATCAGTTCATCAGAAATCAAGTTTAAAGAAAAGAAAAGGAAAATACTGCACAATGAGTTTTGAAGCCATATCAACTTAAAATGAAATATGTTAGTGTTGTTCAACTTGTTCTGGTATCCCCGTGTTGCCAAAAACTAATTGAAAGAGAAATATGTCATTGTTGCAGATGGCGATCTGTGTGCAGGTTTTTGTTTGGATTTATAAAATTGTTTAAAGCCAGTTTTAGTTCTGGATGGATCTGCACAAAGCCTTCATGGATGGATGCCATTACCACTTTCAAATTTCAAGCTGAGACTTTTCTGTGATGTATTTAAAATTACTACAATAAATATGTTTAAATAAAAAGTAAAAGCATTATTTTGATTTTTCCAACTCAGCTGTATAAGTAGAAACCTGATCAAAACTAATCAGATCAAACAAGACAGGGGAAGTGAAACTAAGTACAACACATCAGACAAGGAACTATCAAAATAAAACAGGAAATAACTAAAATATGAGATGCCTTACACAGATGGAGACCTTACAACTAGACACAGTAAACACAGGGGAGACGGGATAAGCTGAAAACTCAAGGAATTAAATATAACCTGGAAAGAACATGAAAAAATAATCTTAATCACATAATGAAAAAACACAATTAAAAGAATGTAGAAAATCTCAATCAACAAACTCAAAACATTGGGTCAAAACAACCATGACAACATGAGGCTGCAATTCCTTAGAGGAAGGTACAAGCTATCAGCTTACCGTTCACCCGTAAAGCTAAAATAACTGATGACATTGTTAATGACAGCTTGTCAGCCTTTGTTACATTGCAGTCAATTTCAGCATAATGCTCTGTGTTATATAATCCCCTGGTGTCATTTTCCTCCAGTGTTGAAGAACAATGAGAACCTCAGTCTTCACCTATTGATTACATAAGTTTCACTGGGCTGGATTCACATGAAAATTCATCTCTGCAGCTCCACCTACAGCAATCAGACCTGAGCTATCTGTAATCAGACCTTAACCTGGGAATACGTTTAAGTCTAACAGAATACAAGCATTTTTATTAAGTATCAAATAAGCCTTTATGCCCTGTGTATAGGAATTAGGTCCAGATATAATTACAATATGTTCTGGTTTAAGCTGGTTACGCAACTCAGTGCTTGATTAAATTTTGCCACATTGCATAAGCATTTCTTGAAAGCTGTTTTTGCAGACGTCGTACAATGGCTGGCACCAGAATAAGAGTTTAAAATTTAATCATTCTTAAAAGTACTTTGGCCTGTTTGACTGTACCGACTGAGTCTTGGCCCAAATCAGAACAGATGGAGGCACGCAGGAGGGGGGACAACTTGGAAGTTAAAAGCATGCGCCACTGTAAACATTTAGGATGTTTCTCATTTGAGAAATGGCTCGGGCAGACCTTGTTTTTCAGGCGTCCATCAAGCCGGTGTTCGGTATTATGAAACCCCAGGAAATGAAGTGTAGCTTTGGTGCGCACCCGCACACGCTCACAAATCAATCAGCAGCTTTGAAGCTGAAATCTCCTTCCAGCAAACCAAAAGTAGCCTACACGCGTCCTCTCTGCTGTCCTTATGAAACCCTCCTCCTGCTTTCTTTTGAAAAAATGAGTTTGATGAATGGAATCAGAGGCATTGTCTGCTGTGTTCATGTTTCTCTGTACAAATCTCTTCATTTCAATGTAGTGAGAATGATCCAGAGAAAACACCGAGATACTGAGAGTGCAAGGTAGAAAATGTTCATCACAATAACAGCTTTTTATCCAACAGGAAATCTTCACCATGGCCTTCATTAAAGTTTTGTAGTGTATAACATAAAAATCCTGTCCATTCAGGATGCTCGGCCAACACAACCCCAGTGAATGAGATTAATGTTGCAGTTTTTCAGCCAAAGAAATCATGCTGGTGATTACAAATGAGCACTGTGCATACCAGATGAATTTAATTAGCATGTTGCATTAGTCATTGCACTGAATTGGTTTTTTACTCACACATTAATTCACTGTACCTTCAGATCCGCTGTTTTTCTCGCCTTATATACATCGTCTCGGTTTTTCTGCATATGATAATGTTGTTCTTTTGATAAATATGAGCTTTCAAGAAAAGAAAGCTGAAGGAAGTTACACAAGAACATATTAGCATACTTTACTTTTTCATGCGTTTTACTCTGTCTCCTTGTTTCCTTGGGGCGGGCACGAAGGTTTTTCTCTCATTTAACAGTGTAAAAAAGCCACGAAATGCAGCGAGTATAAAAAATGACTCGTGCACATCCAAAACGTTTGTCACTTCTCACTCCACCGATTAGCCCCGGACAGTTGGATCACTTCAGAAAATGCGGTAATTGTGTTTTCATGCTGTCCTGATGAGAGTCTGCGCTCTCATGCTGCGCTTTGCCGCAATCAGTAAGAAGTAAGAAGAAGAGAAAAGTGCAGAGACACAGGAAGTAACACAAGAGCTTGCAAGGACAGAAAGGGCCACAAATAAACTGCTTCAACAGTGTCGAGGCTATAAACAACAAGAATTTATTTGCAACAGTAGTTTAAGCTAAATTAGTGACACCATAAAAGAGGAGAAGTAGAAATAATAAATAAATAGTTTTGAATAAAATCTCACTGAATGGCGATGATTGAAGTCTGCTCTGCTTTTGCTGAAGAATTGAATACGTATTTACATTATGCAACATTTAAGAAATGAATACACTTTGTTATTTATGGATTAAGATCAAATGTGCAATAACACAAATGCATTATGTTAAGAGTCGGCTCTTTGAAAAGGAAAACTCTTTGAGCTTTGTTGAAAACTGTCAATGAAATAACAAAGCATAACTGACGTTTTATGTATTCATGTTCATGTGCGGACATTACACAGGAAGTTTTCAAAAGAAAGTTTTAATAGATTAAAGACAGAGACAAAAGCATTTTTGTGCTTGTATAAATGACAAAAAAATATACCTACATTTTTACATAAATATACAGCATTCATAGGTGTGTGTACTTGTGTATAATTGTGTGTATGCATATTTATGTGTACACACATAAGAATCATCATGGTGGTTTGGATAAAGGCAGTAATGACTACTAATTTACCTCTTTTATTTATACTTGTTTTATTTAAGAACAATGGTGAAGCTTATGATGACAGTTTTAGTTTGTTCTTTAAGTGTAGGTATTTCTTTGGCTTTGTGTAATGAAACATTGAGTAAAGAGAATGAAAAGGCTACAAAGAGACAAGTGAAAACATTTCAAGTCAAAACAAACCAAGGAAAAGAGCAAAAATTCTTTAACACTGGAAAAAAGCAGAGGAATGTGTATTTCACTGGCCATTTTATTACGCACACCTGTTTGGTTTGCTTGCTAAAGCAAAAATCTAACTAGCCAATCACTTTGCAGCAACTTAATGCATTTAGCTATTAGACATGATCAAGATGACCTGTGAAAGTCAGACTGAGCATCAGAATGAATGGCTTTGAGCTTGGCGTGGCAGTTAGCGCCAGATGGGCCGATCTGAGTAATGGAGATCTATGCAGCTCTACTGAGATTTTCTCAGAGAACCGTTTCAAGGTCACGTGTCAGTTTAGAGAATGGTATCAAATGGAGAAAATATCTGTGAGCAGCAGTTCACTGTAGAAAAATCCCTAGTTGATGGTAAAAAAAAAATGGCCAGACTGCTCCAAGCTGACAGGAAGATACTCAAATAATGACTCATTACAACTAAGTTTTGCAGAAGAGCATCTCTTCAACTTGAAGCAGATAAGCTAAAGAAGCAGACCGCGTTTGTTGCCATTGCCATCAGCTAAGAAACAGGAAGCAATTACAATTCAATTGATTTCTGTTGCAACATTTGGATGGTAGGGTCAGAAACCACGAAATCCACCCTGCCTTGTATGAGCAGTCCATGCCGGCAACAGTGGCGTACTGGTGTGAGGGATTTAGTCTACCTGAGTACCACGACCATTCTTTTATGCCTACAGTGAACCTGTCTCCTGATGGCTGCTCACAGCAGGATAACACACCATCTCACAAAGATCGAAGGCTCTCAAACTGATTTCTCGAACATGACAATGAGTTGCACTCAAACGGCCTGCACAACCACCAGATCTCAACCCAACTGAGCACTTCTTTAACTTTGTATCATAAAAAATTCATTAAAATGGGCTATAAATAGACCTGGAAGTGATTAGGTAACAGGGCTGACAAAGGTGAGTAAACCTAAAACGACTGCAAACTAACACATTAACAGAAAGAAAAAGGAAAGGAAAAAAGACACATACACACAAATTAAGAGATATGGGAAGGCTGTCGATATCTGAAGAAAAGCACAAGAATGTGTTTTCTCGAATAAATGTTTTTATACTCACTGGGCTCATGCTGCTACTGAGGACACAAAAAGGCTTTCAGAGCTTGATGGCACATACTCGTTAGATAAACCTAAATGACTGTATTTAAGAATATCCCTGAAAACATACTGTGAACACTAACAGTTAAGTCCATCTTATAGGTGCTTCTGGAGTTACTTTCTTATGCAGAACCAAGGTGCCGTTAACGTCAAATGTCACTCTGCTGGTGCAAAATACTGCAGGTATTTTCATGTTTAAAAAAAAGAAGTAAAATATCACTCCCTAATGGTTGAATAATTGGTTGAGTTCATTTAGCTGTTTTCCAGACTCCACTCAGGCAGGATTTGAAGTTGAATAAAAAGGGGGTGCTTTGAATCTGAGTGGATCTCCCTCCAGCCACTTTCTAAACATCACTTCAATTTGAAACACTTGCTTGGTGTAGTAAATTGGCATTTGCCTCGCCGTGGCACGCACAAACATTCATTCATCAATCTGTCCCCTCTCACATTCCCCCTCTTCATCTGTCTCCCTCAGTCACCTCCCTTTTTAGCCCTGCTCCCTCGTCTCCTTTCATTTCTCGCTCCTCTCCGTGCCTTTCTGCACGGTGCCCTGTTTCCCTTTTGCCACTTTCCCCCCCTGTGTTTCTCTCCTGAGAACTACACCACCTACTCCCATTAAGGCATCTGCGTCATTCTTCCCATGCAACTACGTCAGACCTACTTAAGAATCCTGGGGGCAAACGGGGGTTTTTGTAATGCATGCTCATGCATACAGACGGGTATAGGTGTGGAAGGAAAAAGGGGGGCTGGAAGGATCTTTAGAGAATGCAAGCAAGAAGGAAATTAGGGAGAATAAAGAAGAGGAAAAGATAAAAGTAACGGGGTGCAAGATACAAAGTTTTTTACTGGATCTAGTTTCTTGTAAGAACATTTTTTAGGTGCATGCAACTTGAAGGCAGACATACAAGTCTAACACAAAAGACCGAGACTTTTGCTCTTTCACATTGCAGTTGCGCGACGGCCCGCATGAAAGATTCCCCTTTAATATAATACTATGTGGCTCTCTCTCGGCTTAATCATCCAAATCCTCTTCATGAGCCTGTATGCTTTCATGAATAGGCTGCCAAACATTACACAAATCCTAGAAGTTGATGGCATTAGAAGGACATCAAATAGGCAGCCTTTTGAGTAATGGCAGATGGGAAGCTCAACCCTGACACTGAAAGCTGGTTGGTTATTATTGCTCCGGGATTACCTCTCATTAATTGCTTCTCTCTTATCTTCAAAGGAGAGTGGAAGCAGCGGAGAAAAAAAAGGGAGCCGCAGCCTTCAAATGTTGAGATGATTGAACTTGTCGCGGTGCTCAGACCTAAAGAAAGCCACGCTCTCTTTTCATTTGATTTTGAACAGATTTTTGGAATGAAATGATTGCGAAACTGTAATAAACTACATCGCTTCATCACACTGACAGAAAGTTCGAACCAACACACTAATAAAACAACTCAATACAACAAGAAAATATGGATCCAAACTCAGGACTCAGACCAGAAATAATTTAAGTTTTCTGGTTTATTTACAGAAAACTCTGGAACCTGTCATAGTGTTAACACAGTCGCAGAGCCTGGCCTGTTTCCCTCGAGGAGGATTTGTGTGTTTGAGTTGGAGAGAGAAGTTTTACTATTGAGTGTAAAGACTGAGTGGACTCTACAGGACCATTGGTATGGATACATTACATAGAGACTGTGGATGCTTTACCTTTTTTGAAGGACACTATAAATAGTTTTTTCACATCACTGTAAATAAATTCACAGAACTGCATTCTGAGTCTGCATTTGCGTCCAGCCTGAACAAGACTCACAGAATCCGGATACTGGAACAGGTGAGTAGCTTCCTTACAGGAGCTTTGCTGGGATTTCTGCCAAAGAGAAAAGGACAAGTTAGAGTAGGCCAAGGTGACAGTTAAAATTACTGTTTGAAGGAGTTTGAATCTTTTTTGTGTGACTCTACAGTCCTCCATCTTGATCTTCACTGAGTTCCCAGGAGTTTTTTAACTGTTTTATCAATCCGACGAGTGCTGTCAAATGAATCGTTTTTATGCTAGCTAAGAGAAACTACCAGAAACTACCTTGTGAAATTAAAAGACATTGTAGAACTTATTAAAAGATTTGAGTGTATGCATATATGTCCTGTCTGGACAAATAAATAAAGGTCCTTTATTCTGAACAAACTGAATGATTTAAGAGTGAAATGTATTCTTTGAGTGCATCAACAGATAAATCATGAAATAACACCCCAAAAATACTGCAAGCAGTAAGGAAAACCAGTGGCCTTCATCCCCTCAGGCCTGCAAGGTCATTCAACCTTCAACCACACCAACAAGCTTGCGGATTTAGCAAAAAGCTATAACTCCTTGGTAAATACAATGCTGAACAGCTCATCCACACGAAGCATTAATCTGGAGATAGATAGAAGCATATTTCATAGTATTTCACCTCAGTTAACTGAATGCCTTGTTCCAAAAGTGTCAGCTGTGGCCCTCTTCCTTGGCCTGACTGATCCTTGTCCAGACATTTGTAGTTTTCATTCCCCTTCAGCTACTGTTTACCAAAAGCAGAGAAGATGCTCACAATATCTCACAATCCCACTAGTGGAAAGGAGAAATGTCTCCCTCCCCCCGATTATTCCACCTGGCTACAATATTTGAGCCTGTATGTATACTTCTGATCCTGTCAGGCTTAGATAAACAAAGTAAATCCAAACCTTTGCACTTTGCAGTCATTAATGATGTACGCTGTAAAATCACTCCAACCTGGAAAAAGAATAGTTCAAAGAAGTAATTAAAAGCCCAAAATGACCATGACATCTGTGCCCATGCTGACTGGACATAAACTTCTGTCCCACAACTGTAGGTCACTGGCTTATAAGCAACACCCCTCACCCCACGGAAAGGAGCACTGTAAAGTTGTAGGCCTGTATCTTATGCGATAGCAGTGCCATCATGCTGGCAAAATCTGTTTTAATGATGCTCGAAATCTGTTTCCTGGAAGTCTTTTAGTTCAAGTCAGAAACTTGAATGAAGTGTTTGGCTTCCTGTCTCTGCAAAAATGCCAAGATGGTGGGTCTCCCACAGTCTTGGCCCACAGAAGCTCTTACATCATCATCAGCATCACAGATGCCCCAGTCTGGATCTCTAAAGATGGATCACATCTAAACTGGCAGTTAATAAAAGAAGACCAAAAATACACTACCCCACGCACTTGCCAGGAACTCTAAACAGGGAGTCGGAAATTCAGGTAGCTGTGGTTAAATAAAAAAAGGACCCAGTGAGGTAAATGTGTCAGCAAATATGACTCTCTGAGCTTCAGATGCATAAAAAAACCTCCACTGAAACATTTAGTCTGTTATGTTTTACATTTCTCTGATTTATTTGTCTCTGTATATGATATATATATTATCTTTATCTTTTGTTTGTTTTTTCAAGCCTTGTTTCTTTCTCCCTCAGTCTGAGCTCTTTACGTCAAGCTCATTATTAAAAAGCTGTGGCTTCCAGAGGAAGCGCCATCTGCCATTGGCAGACATCTATCCTGGCATTGACTCTGATGAGCTTCTATAAATATTATCCTGACATATGTGAAGGAAACACAGATTAAATAGGATGACGCGACGGTGGTAAGTGTCATTCCAAATGCGCTAACACTGTTATTGACTGCACGTTTTTAAGTCTGTGTGCAAATACAGCTGGTGTGAATTTCCTTTGAATTTATCTGAAGGAATCCAGATAATGAGTGAGCATTGATGGACACTGCTTCCCTGCAAAATAGACATTAAATGCGTAGTCCCCCCGGCACACTGCTCCTCTCTCAGGATCAGACCTCCATCAGCATCTTGCTTTTTTTCTTCTGGACATTTGATTTCCCTGATGCACCATGCAGCCTCGCACCCACAGCGCAGGACTGTGTGCATCTGTAGTTGCATGCTGGAGCACCAGGCTGAGGCCAGCTGCGTCTTTCAGCGTCTCTTTCCTACTTCACCATCTCTGACCTATTTTCTTTAGCACACTTAGGCCACTGGGACAGGAAACAAACAACGTGTGAACAGGAGTGGATTAAGCCGAGTGAAGATCTGTGGTGAGATTAAGGTTTGGATAGAAAGGTTGACTATGCATTCATCATTATATGCAACACTTCTGTTGCAGTTCTACAGATAATACAGGATGTTTCCCCTTACTTAAAAAGAGCAGCTGTGCACTGCTTTTACTAGAAGTTAACACATTAACTAGAAAGCAAAACAACCACCTTGTCCTTGAAGCTTTCAGTCTTGTCAAAGCAAAATATAGCGTTGGAAAAACATTTTTAAAGCTCAAATCTTTCACCAGGCTTAGCGAGAGTGACTGTTCACTGCCTGTTCGCATCAGGGGCAGCAATTAGCCTATAATGGCACCAGAATGAGGCAGAAGATTTTGCAAAGAAGAGGCGGCTTGGCAGGAGTAGTTTCGCTGGATTGAGCATAAGGGAACAGGGGCTGTTTCTTAAACAAGAGCTGATTTTATCTAAAGATTATGTAATGGCATCACATTAGCAGTGATTCTAATTTTCTTGAGCCACAAGTCCAACAGAAAATAATACAAACCTCTGTTAAAACACTGGATATCCCATATGGTAAATTTCTATTTGAGATTATCTATCGGAATTTCAGGAGCAGGACCACGCCTCCAAACACGCTCCTTCCAGTAGTCATCTATATAGGTTCCCCCAGTTCTGCAAACTGTTCATTCTGGTTTACGTCCCCCACCCTGCCTCCGTCCTTTTTCTCAATTCTTTAACTTCTTCATTTCTATTTAGTGCACAGGGATCTGCCAGGCCCGGGAGCCATCGCCAGTCCCCTTCGAGGCCTTCCCCAAACCGCAGCTCAATTCATGTCAAAGCATTCACTTTTACCTACTAAAACGCTGTCAAACCTAAAATGAGGACGTGGGCCCAGCTGGTGAAATGCATTGACAATGCAAAAAGATTAACATGGTGATAAACTCTGAAGATACTTCTTGAGGTACTTCTAGGGCCCTTTACCTACAGGTTGAACTACACCCCCACTTTGAAGTCTTTGTATTTTGTAGTTTTGTAGCTGAATCTCGAACAGTTTTAATGCTACAGCAGTGACAAAACCTGCCAAAGCACCAACAAACTTAAAAAGTGAAAACAGCCTGAAGAACGAGGTGGAGTCCAAGTCTGAATGGAGTCTTTTTTTGATGACATAACGCTGGTATCTGTTTTGTTTGCAGATGATGTCATCTTATTGGCCTGTAACACTGAAGTGACAACTGAGTCACAAAGCACAAATCAAACTTCACCTGCTAACGTCTACCTTTGAAACGGCTGAAAGACTTTAGTGCATACAGCTCCGACGACATACCTCAGGTGGCCTTGGAACATTTGGGATCCCACAGGAGGAGCTGAAGGACACCGAGGAGACGGATGCCCGGGTGACTCTAATGCTCTGTTGCCATGGCAACCCAGTATTAGATAAATGGTGAAGAAATCAGTGGATGGGTAGGATTAGGCGTGGGACGTTTTAGCGTGCAGGATTTTTTTCCTTGAAGGGAATAAAGTTTGGGACTACAGATTATATAATGCAACGCAAGAACATGGAAATAAAAGCCCAGCAAAATGCCAAGGATCGATGAATTAAAATCTCTTTTGGCTTTGGCATGCAAAAGTACATATTTGAAAAGGCATATTACACCTGTCCTCTCTCAGGACGCTGGTACTCATCCACATAAGCACTTACTCAAACAAGCAGCTGTACGTGCAGAGAGACGAGCGGAGCTCCGTGTTCACCCGGGACCTTTGCCTTTTTAGCTAACCTTTAAATAAATAAACAGCATGCAGCAAGGAGTGTGAAAAGTTTGGGTGATGACAGGTTTGCTTAACAAAACACGAACGACATGAAGGGACAACTTTTATTATGGACATTGAATTAGATGCACACAGTCATCATGTCAGCTTGTTCTGGGGCTTAAAATCAAGAAAATCAATGTGCATATGTGTTAGATTAACATACAAAATGGTTAGCGTATAGGAATAAAACAGAAAAAAGGAAGAACAGGAAGTCAAATTTATGGTGGTGATCTTTAACAGAACATAACAAAGTCACATGGCCAGTTTGACAGTGGCAGCGGGACTGTGCGCGTCTCTATGCCATGCAGACCCCAATATAGCTTTAGGAGGAGGGGACTTTAGAGGTGGGTAGGAACCAAAGATGACAAAGAGAGAAGCTGCTCTCGTTTTCAGTGTTACTCCCTCAGCCAACAGAAAGTTCCTAAAAAAACGATGATGATCCCGAAGCATCCAGATGATGGATCTCCAGTAATGAAGCTAAGGATCTGTGCACTTCCTGATTGCAGTAAACAGTGGATTTTTGTACCTGATCACACATGCAAAACAAACCAAAAAAAAGTGAATAACAATTATGGCTGTGTGATCAGCGTGACTAATACAAAAAACATCCAGGCTTGTGTGTACCTGTGTGGTTAACAACAACAACAACACGCACCAGTGAAATCATTAATAATTCACTTGGTAATCAATTTTGTATTAGCCGGGTTACAGTTTTCACTGAGAAAACTCTGTCCTTCTCAAACTCTAATGAGGACCTGGTGGAGTACTAAATAACCTTCCACATGATTAAATTTGTACAACTCATTAGGCGGCAGTGATTGAATATGCAGGCGTGTAAATGGTGAGGCTTATGAGCCCGTGACCTTGCAGGCTGGGGAAGCACCGGAGCTTTATGCATGGGGAAAGCATCCTTAAACCTGCTGTGATCATTTTCAGCACAGCCAGTGGCAGCCAATCCCGGCTGTAACTGTGAATAATATTCCCAGGGTGGTGACCAATCAGGACTTCTGTCATCAGAGCAGTAGACCTAGACTTAACAATAGATTCATTTCTGGTGACAGCCTGGAGCCTGGAGCCAGAGACTTGTTAAATGTACAGCCGTGTAACCTTCAGGTTTCCATTTAAAACAGGATATTTTTTATAAACGTGGGTGACTGAAGATTCTGAAATAGAATTGCACCTTTGCAGCCTGTTTGTTATGACTCATAGTTTTAAATGCAGTTTTAAAAGAGACTGCACTCTTTTTCTAAGAATAAACCGACACATAACTCCTTCATCAGTTAGTGTTGTCCTCTGCACAAATGACGGCAACATCAGTTGTTTCATTATGTGTGTTACAGCTGAAAACTGTAAAAGCCTGTGTCTTTCAGGGGAAAAAATGCTAATAGCTAGTTACTGTAAATGTTACAGCATAACATGTTATTTCTCCTCTTGCAAAAGACTCATGGGAATACAGATTTCGATGTTCAAAGCATTAACGTAGAAGTGTTGTGATGCATATTTCAGTTATTTTATGTTAAACACTGGAAGGGTTAGGGCCAGTGGAAAGAGTCAACAGCAAGTTCAGGGAAGAAAAGAGAAAGAATTTAGTAAGTTGTTTTTTTTTACACTGGTTAAAAAAACAATCTTTTTTGACTGTTTTTACGGTTTTTCATCCTTTGGATCAGTGTCACTACTTCTAGCATGAGGCAATACCTGAACCCTACATATATTCCAACTCCTCCAGGATGACACATCAATATGTGAAATTGTCATAAGGTTCGCTGCGTTTCTGAAAACAGTCTCAAGAGCATGGAGGAGATTCCGGTACACAAACAGTTACTGTAGGAGAGCTGGACAGGCCGTTGAAGGCTCTTAACCCATCAACAGGTCGGGTATCTGCTCCTTTGTGAAATTAGGAACAGGATGAGCACCCTCGAGCTACAAAATCACACCCAGATGAAAGATCCTTAGTTTGAAACCAAAGCTCATCCTCAGGGATTTGCAAGCTAGTGTTCTCCCGGTGTCCGTCCCAAGCCCGGATAAATGGGACGGCTGCATCAGGAAGTGCATCTGTTGTAAAATCTGTGCAAATCAAACATGTGGATCCAGTCATTGTTGCGAGCCCCTGCAAGATAAGGGAACCCTGCTTATTATCAGCAGGGAGCAGAAAGTATGGTGTTCGATATCCTTATATTTCACAGGATTCAGTACCAAATAAACAAATAAAAGTTTTTTTCCTCATAACAAACAGGGATGTAAATAAAAAGGACTAGACAAGATATTTGGAGCATTCTAAATTACATTTTAGAATACATATTTAAGTCCTTTTCTGACTTTAGATCACTACACTTTGAATTTGGAGTCGCATTTCTCTCGAGATGACATCTGTTGATGCCATTGCATTTTTATGTGAGGTAGCCTTGACTGCCGAGATTTCCCCGATGAAAATAATGTGACTGTGGAGGGAAATAATATGACTAGGCATGGAGGAATCGCTAAATGGAAGGAACATTCAAGTGTGATTAATCCGGGTGCCAAGTCAACCAGCTCGCCTTCGGCTTAGCGTAAAAAAACAAAAGGCTCCCAACAGAGAAGGTTGTCCTCTTTTGTTTTTTTGCAGAAATATTCATCATGTGTGAGGCAGTCAAAAAATAGCGTGCTCATGTTGCAAATGGGGAGATGAAAGAGGAAAGGGGAGGGGGAGGCACTTTGGGGAGAAGGAAGGTTTTGCAGGCTAATTGTGGTACCTTCTCATACATAGTGTGTCAGCAGGCACAGTGCTGTGTCGGTAGACTTTGTGCCAGCAGATACAGTCTCTGTGGGAAGCTGTGAGGAAATGAACTGTGTTCAGAATGGAAGCATGGGAGCATCTGTGCTCAGTGTTCCTTGCAGAAGTAACATGGAAGAAAGATCAGAAACTGCAACTAAGTTGTTTTTGCATCTTGAGGCTAAGGTGCAGAGTAATCACACAACTGTAAGAAATGTAGCCGTTATGCTGCAGTCTACTTTTGTGTCTTTTTAACAAGACGTGGCAACACGCAATTATTCACAAGCATCTGATGCACTTCCACAGGAAGCTTTTAAAAATTTAAAATAACTAAAGTGGTCTGAGGTGGCTACAGCATCACCTACCATTGTTTGTGGCTTGTGACGTCTGAAGTGTGATGTATTATCTTACATAATTTTCCCCCTATTCCCATTCTGGAAAACCATTAAAATTTAATGAACCCACGGAAATGGTCGGTCTCTAGACTATAAATTCCATTTTTAATTATTATCATGCATTCAAGCAGAAAGTTTCTCATGGCTGCATTCAGCTGAGCGACTGAAGATGTCAAACCCTTTCCTGGATCAGGAGACAGCTATAGGTGAAGATGTGAAAATGTGGATAAAGGCAGAAGAAGTGCTACTATGTGTTTGAAAACGCAGAAATTTATGCTCTTTATTTATGTATAATTCAAATGTCTAAACCAGCAATGAAAATAGAAGAAGTGTATTTTGGAGTGAATTTACAGTGCAAAAAAAAACAAAACAAAAGTATTAAATAATAAATCATTTTAAGACATAAAAATACTGTGTTTAGATTCCGTTTGGGTTTTTTTCTTCCCTTTTGGTCATTTCTTGTCTTTAAATAAAAAGTCTCAGTAAAAAACGTGCAGTCTTTGTGCATGGCAGAAAAAAAAGATGTCATACATTTTTGCTAAAAGGATTCACAGTTCTCCTGTTGGGGCTTCATAGCATGCTCAGGTTCATATAACTGAAAGTAACATGCTCATTTCAGTTTACTCTCCCAAAGAGCATTTCCATCTTTGCTCTGATTTTCTTACATGAAACTTTGTCTGTACAAAATCACAGTGACTCACTGCATGGGCTCATGCAAACACTGCACAGTTTTCTCTTACAAAACTGTGACTAGACACGTTTATTACATGGCTTGATTCTCCTGACCTAGTTATCAGCACAACAGCTGCGAATAGACGTTGATTCCAGTCTTATATTTTCATGTATTTTGTCCCAGGAGACGTGCACGGTGCTCACTCTTTCCCTCCTTTTTTAAATTATGAATAGAAATGAGGCAGAGAGGGAACTGAGGTCTCAGGAAACATGAGTCATACATGGCACATCCCCAGCCCTATGACCTTTAGGTTAATAATGACCACTCGCTTTTATAAAGCCTGGCATTAATGAAAAGCTCCATTATTTATGACGTTCTATATATTAATGTGAATAATTTTAGTAAGCTAGAAGATAGGACATTGATAGTTGATATGTAAAACACTATTTAAGGAAACTGTGCTGAAAGCAAGAAAATTAAATCTTTAATGATCCATTAAAGAAATCTGGATTATATGAAATGTTAAAGTTATCATAGTTAGTTCAGCTGGTGACTCTGCTGGTTTTTAGCAAAAAATTTAGGTGTTACTCTATGCTACTTTTTTTTTGGCCCACTTTCTTCCAATTTGAGGATATATTTGTCTGGATGAAAAGTGGGCCAGAACCTTCCCATGAGCCTCCACATGTAGACAGGAATTAGATTTATTACCCAGAGAGCCCCACAGGGGAACACTGTCCCATGACCTGTCTACGCAGAATCGATGAAACATAGAAAAGAGATGAAGTTACAGCTATTTTGGAGGGAGAGACAGCGAGAGCATCTTGAAAAGAAATTAAAATCCAGAAAACGAAAAAAGGAGCACATAGTGCAGAAGCAAGATGATCGGTGAGTTCTTTTATACAGATAAGACATGAAGGGCAGAGAAGCTCTACTTGTTTTTAGGAGGAAACATGTCAGTCGTTCTCAGCTTTTACAACTTTTTAATTCAGAATATGAAAATGAAGCTCACATAACCCCAACAGATTTAAAGCAGCTACAATCAATCGTTCCGTGCAACAGCAACCATCCTCACTGACAGCCGTCCATCTGTCTGCGTTTCTGATCAACAAAACTTATTAACTGATTAATTTCTACAGCATATCTTGTTCGCTTCTGAATCAGTGAATTCACTGCAGTTTCTCTTCCAAGTCCAGATGGTTGTGGTGATATGATTCTCAACTAAAATGCTTGTTGAGTGAATAAAAACACTTTTTAATCAGTTATTTTAGTTTTTCCGACAAATGGCTCTAATGCAACATTGTAGGTTTGCATGGTGACCCAAATCGCCACTCTGACTGCACCATTTACGGTCACAGCTGGCAGCTGTTTTCAGCAAAAATCTCTTCAACTCCTGCTGTACATTTTCTACTCTCACCAAACAGCAGACAGACACAGTTAAGCCCCTTATTTGACATGCACTCCTTTTCGGCTTCATGTTGGTGTGAGCGCCCTGCATGGTCACTGTTCTCTGAACAATAGTGAGAACAGTCTTTCTAGGTCAGACTATGCAACAGCTTTGCATCACCTGCGATAGAGCTTCACCCATATAGGATTTTTTAGACCGATACTGATACCGATATTTGTTGATAGAAAAATCCGATACAAACTTCTTTCAGCTGCCCCTTTATTCCTAAGAGGTTGTCACAGTATTTATTTTTTAAATTGATCACAGATTTGTATGTGGCAATTCTTCTCAGAGAGATTTGTGTCTCCTCTGCAGTTCAAACCAGGAATCTCTCACGCGTTAAATCCAAAAATCGGATATATTGGCCGATATTAGTTTCTCCACTCTACTTTCTTTGCTTTTTACATTTTCTTTTTGCAGATTTTATAAATGCCAGTACCAATATATTGGCAAATAGCTAATATCGACTGATATATCAGCTGATAGTCTGGTATATCGACCCTGCAGATATAAGGGTCCTTGTGGGTTCTAATTTCCAACACAGCACAAGTCTGAATGGCATGCTGTTACACTAACTGATGGGCATCCTCATGGCATAGCAATCCAACTTCTTCTGCATTATCTTCTTCTGATGCTTCTCTTAAGGAGATGCCACATTGGGTCATCTGCCTCCACCTCAACCTAAATATGTCATGGTCCTCCAGTTCTCATGGGCATCTCTGCCTGCTGTTTCTCTTTCTTCCTCTCTGTCTCTCATGATGTGTGTGTGTGTCTGGATAACCACACCTTACCTTAAAGGGGCGGGGTCTTCCTGGATTTCCGCCCTGTTTGTCATCAGCTAATCTGCTGGCAGCGTACTTAAGCTGGAGGCAACCCTTTACTGCTTATCTGAGTGTCGCACTGCGTTAGTGAGCCTGCTGGCCTGTAAGTCTGTTTTCAGTTGTTTATCTAAAGATTTCTAGTCTCTCATTTCCTCTGTGCAGGATCCTGGATGTTTCCCTGCTATGGTGTTCATGTGAGAGACACAATTGTAAAGGAAACTCTGCAGACTTGGATTTACTAATGGACGCACTACCTGAAGACCGTTTTGTAAATGGAGACTGTGGATTATTTCCTGTTAGACAATTTTGTAAATACTTCATTTGCAGCAACCACTGTAAATAAATTCATTTAACCTGCTTTCTGAGTCCTGCAGTTTAGTCCAGCCTGCCTATTGACCACAATAAAATACATGGAGGAAAATATCATCACATGCTATTAAATCATTTGTTTTAAATTTCTCTCAGAGCCTTTGTTTAAGGATAACTAGCTATTCCTAAAGGCATAAAGATGCTGACAGTGATTATTGCCACAATTGTAAAACATTTTGTATGGATATCCCTTACACTGTCATTAAGTAAAAACTTTAATGTAAGAGTTAGCTATGGGCTATTCCACATAAAATCTGTTTAAGAAATTCTCCCTCGGCCACATCAGAATCAATGTATTAAAAGAACGTGCAAGTATTTTCATCATTTCCTCATAACTTCATAACTGCAGAACCTAGTTACAGGACGTCAGAGCTGAAAAAAGCAAAAATGACAACCAAAACAATTTCACACGTTGTTACTGGCCTTTAACGTAGATTCAATGTCAAAAAAAGGAACAATTTCATGTCTATGATGCAGAAAAAAGCACCAATACCTTGTTTTGTCCTCATTGTTGATGTTTTATCTATTTTCACCTTATAGTCATGATTCCAATGATAGCATGAATTTTCCTTTAGTTCTAAATGACAGAACACTGTCGCTTGAATAAAACGACAATTCTAGGAATGTTACATGTCTGAAAATGCTTTTAGTGATCAGCTGGTGAACACAGTGAAGCATTTTGTTGCCAAGGAGGAGAGCAAAACAGAGCTAAATACAGAGGGCATATTGGACCCAAATTCATCAGACACCTGGAAACGTGTCCAAATAAGTGTCGGGGTAGTTTGGTTTCTTTCTATGGCAACAGATAGCTGTGAGTCATATTAACTCAGTGTCACAGTTTGTTTTGTCTGTGAGCAAACTAAAAACTTGTGTGCCGACTTTCATTTATCAACTTATAGGGCTGATGTTAGCCGTGCCATTTCTGTTATGATAAAACAGAAAATCAAAATAATTAATTTACATTAGTTACGTTTTTATTAATATATATGAACCACAGATCGTAATTTATTCTCATCATGTCAGCTAAAGCAAATTACCGACCTGTCTGGTTCTCTCCACCCTGTCATTCACTGGCTATTGATAATCTATCAGCAGGCTCCACTTTGTGCTGTTCTGAACTGGAGTGATGGATGGTGTTAGAAAAGCAATTTACAACCAGGAAGTGGAAAAATACATCAAAAGGTTCATCTGGTGACAAGCGGAGTGTGTACGTTTATGTGGATTGGTGCTGGAAACAAATGAAAATAGGCTCTGAGGTTTGTTTTATTCATTTTAATGCTACTTATTTTATATTTACACGTGATTAAAAGGCGAAATGTCTTAAAAATGGGTAGCTGCTTATTCTAGTAGCTGCAATGACGTGAAAGTAGAGATCCTGTTTCAGAGTTGATGTATAACATAACCAATTTTGCATCAAATAAAGGTGGAGTAAGGTTAATATTGACATATGCAAAACTTGGTTTATAAAGTCCCATATTTGAAGCCTTGATTTTAGCATTTAAGCCACTGATGATTTATTTTTGGAGCCAGGTGGGAAGTAAGGAAGTACACTTCATTACTGTACTTAAGTACAATTTTCAGGTTTTTGTACTTGAGTAGTTTTCTAACTACTTTTTAACTTTTACTCCCTACATTTTTAAACAAATATCTGTACTTTTTTACTCTCTACTCTACTCTACTACTTACATTTTTAAAACTTCTCCTTTAATGCATTTGAGGGAAGTTATAATTTCGCCTCCAAACAAACCGATTTGAGCCTAAACAGTAACACGTGAAAGGCAGTCCTGTTCTTGCATTAATCACCAGAAGATGTGGCATAAAAAGAGATGCGGCAAAGTCTAGCTAGCTCTACTGAAGAGGAGCGAGCATAAAGGGAGTAATGTTGTTTTAAGTAGCAGGGAATTTCAAATGTAACATTCCTATCAGCTCAACAAACATCAGCAAACACACAAACTGTTTATGTGCAGTTTGTCACACAGTGTGTTGCTAGCTAAAGGGTCAACTGCTGTATTTCACAGGGAGAGAAAAGGAAGAGAGCTAACTTCATTCAGAGATGGAGAAAGATAAGAAAAACAGGACAGGAGAAGAAGAAGAGAGGTTAGATTTAGAGGTAAGGACTGCTCAGTGCTTACATGTAAGTTTTTAAATCAGATTTTGATTATGCGACATTATGGGTTTTTTTCATATTGCGAAACATGCTGCAAAACAAACTGAGGTAGACTAACTGTGTTATTTAAAAACTGCATGAAAATCCTCTGCAGGTTAGTGCAGGATAAACAGGTTGCTGTACTGTGATGGATTTAAAGTAAAGAACAGTGTGTGACTGGTGCACAGTGGCTGTGTTAGGTTACATAAAGTGCAGCAGAGATTCATATGAATTTTAGCTGATGATGCTGAGATCCATTCACTAAATTCCAACTTTATACCGTCTAGGAAAAAAGACAACATAAACAGTGTACTGTCAGTGTAGAGGATGGAAATCAGCCAGGACAACTCATGAAACATCTGCTGACATGTTGTTGAATTCAGTTGTGTACATCCACAAAGAGCAGCAGGTCAGCTGATCACAGCCTGCACACTATGAAAATCTGCTGGAGCTCTCAATAGAAATTACCATGAGTTGTGATTTTTTTCCCCACACTGAACCATTACAGCAAATTTTAGGGTTCTTCCACCTGCTGAATCCACTTTAACCCCCTGACTGTACACATTTTCCTGTTTAGAGGCAAAGATGCCCTCTACAATGTAGGAAACAGAAAATAGATATATATTTTTTATTTTCCTTCTTTTTCCTCTGATTCAAGCTGAATATGATTAGAATTTTTAAAAAGACTAAGGTTTTTATTCTACTGATATTATTTTATCATTATGTTAATATAGCACAAGGTTCAGCTAGCTTCGTACAAAATGGAAACATCCTCCAAACTTTTTACTTTCTTACTTTGAATACATTTCAGAGTCTGTACTTTTTTACTTTTACTTGAGTCGAGAAGTTGAATCAGTACTTCAGCTTTTACTGGAGTATTTTTTAACAGTAGGATACAGATTGTTTGTACTTTTGCCAGCTCTGGTTATTATCATCTCTGGCTCTCTTCCACAGCAGGTCTTTGTCCTGTCCCCCCGCGCTCCTGTCCCCCCTGTTGAGGCAGATGGCTGCCACTCCCTGAGCCTGATTCTTCCTGTCAAAACGGAGTTTTTCCTTCCCAATGTCACCAAGTTCTTGCTCATAGGCCAGGTCAACAGTTAGATGACCTGGTCATAGGCGGTCATCTAATTGTTTTTCCTCTTTATTATTGAAGAGTAAGTAACTTACAGTATTGAGGTGACTATTGTTGTGATTTGGTGCTACATAGATAAAATTGAACTGAAATGTTATTAGGTAAAATCTACCTTAAAAGTGTAATTAAGTTTCTTGAGTAACTTTACTTTCCAGCATTGCAGCAGTTATGGCGGTTTATTATTAGTGGTACGTTTTGGAGCGCTTTGCTGGTACAACATGTCAGGTGTCACCATATCTAAAATCGTGTCCTCTTATGTTTACAGTGCTAATTACAAACACACAACATGCATCAGTGTGAGTGGCGGTTTCTGTTTGCACAGCTCATGAGAAATGGTGAAAAGCAGCTTATGGCTCCTGTGTTTGTTCTTGTAATTACCAAAACTCATTAAGCAGCTCCTCAAAGTCCCCATGAGCCACTGTACGCAGCAACAGTAACAGATGGTTAGCACATGTTTGTGTACATACAGCACATATATAGGTCAGGTACGCCACAGTAACTGGTTGCCATGGGAACTGGGTATCAAACATGAGTGCAATCTCTCGGAGAAATCGACTTGTGGCCGAGCTCTCGCTCCCACACCTCTAATCCCCCTTTTAGCACTTAACCATTTTGGATTATCCCAAGATTATGATGGAATATAAATTTAAATGTATGAGCTTTGGAGGGTTTTCTTGGAGAGAAGGGAGATGAAGCATCGCTTTAGATTAATAATCTAAGGCAAATCTAGCCAACGAGAAGCACCCTTTTATCTTCCCTTTGCTTCCATTAACCCTAACGAACTGCAAGAAAACAAACAAATCACACACTTTGACCTGGAATGTCATTATTTCCTCTTGGTGCCCGTCTAAGATGTGTTCATACATGACCTTGGGCATTCACAGGCAGCACAAAGGGATTCTCCCTGCCTGTCTCTCATCATCACACACACACACACACACACACACACACACAGTCACAAATGTTCGCTCTGTATGGTGAGAGCACGTGATTGGATGCAGTGAGCTGGTGATGCATGCTGAATGCTGATGAGGTTCTTTCTTGAAAAAAGGAAAGCGGTAGAAAGCTTCCTCTGTGCCTCTAAGACAGAGAGGACGGAAAGGAGAGGGTGGCATTCATCAGTGTCAAACCCTGCTCTCACCTCCTGGTTAGCCTGTGCTGGTGTGTGTCTCTGTGTACCGCCACATATCCACACACACAGGCAGGAAATGCTTTCTCGCACTCACGTGTCACTCTGATGTTTTGGGGATTTTTTTTCTCATCACCTAATTCTTTGTCTTTATGCCTCTGAGAAGTGAAGTATTCAGAACACTCCAGCTCTTTCTCCGCTGCGTTGTCCCATGCCTTCCTGCTGTGGATGTATACACAAGCTGGCTTTGTCCTCACGGTGGCCCAGTTTTTATGTCTGCCCAGGCTAATGTGGTGAAAAATTAGCTTGAGGCACACCAGGGAAGGTTTTCGGGTCAGCGGCATGCAAAGCACTTTCTGGTGTGAGACAGCTGCATATATGGACATTGAGAGTTAATACACAGGATTAACAACCAATCATCTATAAGACCACCGTGTGTCAGGTCAGGTTATTTAGGTCAAGGTCTGAAGTAGCAATTTTTCCTCCATACAAAAGACCTCCACCGTCGTCTTTAAACGATTAAAATGCACACCATTAAATCTTTTACATGCATCTGTTTCTAAGGAATGTGCAATACTCATAGATTTTGTGAAATTAATGACAAGAAAATCAAACAAATACCATATTTCCAACGTGTTTTCTAAATTGTTGGACCGCCACACTGTTAATGGCATCACTTTATGGTGCCCTCGTTTTCTGCCATGACTTAATGCCATGTGACTGAACAATTAATGCCACCAGCTGTTTTTGAAGCAGCTGATGTCCATGGCAAGGGTAGTGGAAGAAAACAAATTCCACGCACTGCAGTTTAAACTTGGATAATGACCTGAAATTTTCTATTTTTTTGTATTTACTTCTACAAATCCAAATCTGTGAAATTTGGGATGCTGTGTAAATTATAAAAAAAAAAAAACACAGGAAAAACCCAACACAGAGGGTATATCAAGCGATAAAATTGACACGTTTTATTGTTTCATGAGAAATATTATATCATTTTGAATTGGGTGGCGGCAATACATCTTAAAACACGGTTTGGACAAAAAAGACAAAAGCCTGGAAAATAAGGAGTACTAAGAAACACAGCTGGAGGAACATTTTACAGCTACAGATCTTAGAGAGGCAAAATTGGGAAGACTTATGTCTCATCAACCGATTACAAAAATTTGGTGAAATCTCTGTACGTGCAAAGTACAAAGTCGAAAATCAGTCTTGGATGTCTGTGATCTGTGGGCCCTCAGGCAACACTGCATTATAATTGGGCTCTATCAATCACTGGGAGTTGAACACTTCCAGAAATTACTGTCTGTTTGTTCACTGTACCATCTACAAATACAGCTTAAAGCTTTATCGTTGCAAAGAAGAAACCACATGTCGACCCGTCGTCTTCTCTGAGCCAAAGCTCGTTTAAAAAGGACCGAGACAAAGTGAAAAACTGTGGTCAGACCTCTGGAGTAACAAGGAGAGAAAGCTTGCAGCTTATAGTCAGTGCTCCGTTTTTAAAGCCTGCATTTCTGATGGCACTTGTGTCTGTAAAGTTGACATCATATACAGGTTTTAGAACAACATATGTTCCCATTCAGGTGATTACTTTTTCAGGATACGCCTTGTAAATTTCACCAAAACAATGCTAAACTCCATACTGCATGTATAACAACAGCGTGGTTTTGCAGTAATAGAGTCTGGATGGTGAACTGCCCTGCCTGCAGTCAGGACCTTTCTGAAAACATTTGTCCATCATGAAACAAAAACTATGACTAAGAAATCCCAGGACTGTTGTTAAGCTACTGGTCTCAGTTCTCAGAGGTTTATGGATAATTGTTAAAGAAGAGCAGGTGCTCCAGTTTTTTGTTTTTCTTGTTGTTTTTTTAGAGATATGTTACTTCCATCAAATTCAAACTGAGTCAACATTTTTCTTAAACTCGTTTGTTTGTTAACCTTCTCTGTGTTCTGTTGTGAGGGGTTTATGAGATAAGCAAATCATTGCATTCTGTTCTTATTTACATTTTACCCAGCGCCTCAACTTATTTGGAACTGGAGTTTATTATGAGTTTATTATTATTATTATTTTCTAGTTTATTCTGATTTTGTATTAGTTCTTTGGGTTTGGTTGTCGCGTTTATTATCCCTACCTGTGTCTTCCCTCTGTGCTCTGTTCGGGTGCCTGAGTTTTGTGTTGTAAAACAGTCTGTGCGTTTCCTGTTTTACTTTGCAGGTCTGTGTCTCGTTATGCCCATTAGTTCCAGCTGTGTCCCCTCCTGTGTGCCATTTCCTGATTACCTGGTGTGTGTATTTATAGTATGTGTCTGCCTGTGCTCCTCGTTGCGTCGTCTGCAGTTCTCTGCATCCTTTTGGTATATCGCCGTGTCTCTCTGTTCCTCGCCTCGTGTCCTCTGTTTGTGTTAGTTTTCCCAGTTTAGGTTTATGTTCAGTTCTGCCCTCACCTTGGGTTTTTCACTGTAAATAAATCTCCACCTGCATCTCCACTGCCATCTGCATCTTGGGTCCTCGTTCATTCCACCACACGACTGCTGCCCCAGCCGTGACAGTAATTCCATCTTTAAACACTAACAGTGCACAACTGACAAACATCAGAAATCATCAGTAGTATTTATTGGCAATAAAATGAATCTTTATTCTTTATTCTTTAATTCGTGCCGTCAGCAGGTGTTAGTTGAAGACTCAACAATTGTAATAAATATACAGTACCCTTGAGGTTTGGTTGTCAAATATAATCCTGGGGCTGTCTTAAATGCTAGAGTAATTAACTACTCCACCACTATTCATTTATCTGGTGAAAGGATTTCATAAGAATTGTGGTTTAGAAAGTTTAAAGAAATCCCCACGAAGGAAATGCTCTTAGATTGACTTCAGCAGGTTATATTCTGCTCTGAAGTTCCCTCAGGTTAATCACTCTGCATCCGAGCACAGCTTTGAGCTTCGGTGTGAGGAGTAATTCTAATACTGCAATACTGCAACGTGCCTTGCTTTGAGCTGCAGGTGGCCCTCTGTGTTGAGTCCGGGCTAGGATGCTCTGTGGTTTTATTAGACCGTGCTCTCTCTGGCATTTGCACCACACTCCCAGTGGGTGAAAATATCCTACCAAGCATGCTTTTGCTTTTGCTGGCCCTCACATTCATCTGATGGCTGTGCTCAGATCCAACACTCACATCCAGTCGATGTCACAGTCTGCTGTGATCGGAAAGTGACACGACAGCACACTCGTCTGAAATAAAAATGTGCCGTCCTGCTGTATTGTGCTGAGTCGAGTACACTTTTACACCACTAGTTTTTGTTTCTCTGATGAGTAAATACACCAGATTCAAGGAAACACAGGGGTCAAGGTCTATGAGTAAGAAGACTCCGTATTACACTGAACGGATATTTTAAAGCTATACATAATTAATAGTTTACTAGATTGGTTACCGCTAAGAATTAACTGAAATCCAATTATCTCACTTAAAGACTCTTCTGGACAAATGAGCCTGGCATTAAATCTTCATGTTAATTAAATCCATCTCCAGTGGTATGCATCCCAGCATAGCATACTGTCTTTCCATATTATCTGTGAGGAAGAGCATTTTCCACCACAGGCAGGGGCCCGGTGATGAATCAGAGGCGATGACATCTAAATCGTGAGTCATCAAAACAAACCAGCCAAATGAATTAGATGTACCTTGTCAATGGGCTGACTCTTGAAAAGAGAGCACCCCTTTTGACAGCAATTCAATTGCTTGCTCTGCGGTAAAAAAAAACTTTAAAAAAACATACCGTGTGCACACCACAAACAAAACGCGTACATCATTAACATTTCAACTGACCTTTTTCTGTGTCAAAATACACCCGGTGATGTCAAATAGCATCACACACACACAGAGGCACACAAACACCAGGAAATACCACCCGCCCTTGAATCAGAGTCATGTTTAAAAGGCTTCACTTCAGGGAGCCACAGTTATTAAAGACACTTTTGCTTATTTTCCCCCAGCTGACAGTCTCATTTCATCTTCGGTGCAACCCATCAGACACACTACAATGATTATAGGGCCATCTTGTGGTGCTCATAGGCAATAAACCCAGTCACCAAGCACTTCAAAAACACCTCTAAAGTCTTAAAAACAGGACGAAGAGTGTGCTTTTAATGATGATGAGCAAAAATCACGGGAGTTGCTCCAAGTTAAGTCTTCATTTCATGTTGAACATCCAAGCTTGCCACATATCTAATGTGTGATACGCATCATCTCCACTTCCCTTTTGGCAGCTCATATTTTTAGGTTAGGCTGCGTGATCTTCCTGACACCTTCATCTTACCCCATCCTCCCACCTCCCAAATAATGCCATCATATGACTACCTTCATAGGAAATATCATTAGAAAAGAATTTTCTCAGTTTTTTCTCTTTTTCCTGCCTCTAACATCGCCACATGCACGACAATAATCTCCCTTTTTACTCATAAATGTGTCTTTAATGATGTAATCTCATTCACCTGAGCTCAAGGTGCAACAACCGCAAATCCAACTGTATTTCAAATTTATTACAGTCACACTGGGACAACGTTTGCTACGACAGATGCTGATGTTCATAAAGTGAAACTATTGTAGGTGTGGCTGGGAAAAAATGAGTCATATAAGGGTGGCATATAAACATGAGATTCAAAATAAAAAAAGAAAAATTTCAATCATACTTCTATATTTAGTTTTAAATTTAAATTAAGAGAAATTTGTAAAAGATAAAAAGAAACCTAATGCTTGACACTTACTGCTAAACCAGTCGCCCTAATAAAAATATATATTAGGAAAGGGAAAAAAGGGGAAAAGAATACACACTTTCATCATAACAAAAACACCCAACTGCAGTAATTTTGCGATTTCTAGAGAGCAGAAATGAAATTGTCTCATTCACTCTCGGTATTACACAAACAGTGTCCTTGGACTCGGTTGGTGTGGTCAGTTTTGTATCAGATGATTCCTCTGGGAGCTCAAATCCCAGCAGAAGGCTGCGGAAGTAGCGAGGGTGAAAGTACCACAGTAACTTTGGTGTTTTGGGACTTTTCATTTCCACAAATGTTAACCCTCTTCAGACACCCTGAGTAGCATTGAAAGAAAGGGGAAGAAAACTTGTACAGAGGAAATTTATAGTTAAAGAAATATCCTGAAATAATCATTAAGATTACTATCATTTCAGTAACTTCTCTGTTACTTTTCTTGAAAGTTAAGTAAAGTTTATTTATAAAGCACTTTTCACAGATATGTAGTCCCAAAACTTTGTACTATGAAAATAATACAAACTATGAATAACTGCAATAAAATATAATAGAAAAATCAATAGATAGATAGATTCAAATTGGTGTTTAATACAAATTATGTTGTTTATTTGCATTTGGAGGGCACTGGCTATATATGAATATAATGATTTATATTATTTGAAAAATGAAGCAACCTGGCACATTATTAAGCCGGGGCTTTTGTTGTGGGGGTCAGGGGCCCCATGTCAGTGGTCTGCTTGGCCCAGTTGGTGATCCAGCTTTGTATTCATCTCCCCGTGAGTTTTTGTTATGCCTATGCCCAAAAACAAATAGGAGCTTTATTGTTGTGCACGAGGCGTATATAACTACATATACCTGCTCAGCTTTCTAGTCCACAGAAATGCTTGTGAAGTTGTGCTTTTTAATGAACTTCTCTTTAAAAGACAAACCAGCAGTAAACAGTAAACCTGGCGCTGGGAGGGACTTGTGCTTTCATTGAAGTGTTACTGAAGCCACTCTCCCCTAGTTCACAGAGCGGGGTCAGGGGCCCCCTTCAGGTCTTTGAAGGCGTCTTTCGCGGAAGATTATTAGGCTGCTTAGCGCTGCAGACAGTCAGTCAGACAGACATATTTACAGCATTCACACACAGCTGTGGACTAATCTTTGTTTTCTTGATTTTTCCTTCCTGCTAGCACTGCGTCTCTCTGTTTCTTTCTTTATTTCTTTTTTTACTGGCGTTTTGTCCTCAGCTGCGACTGGCCTGAGCCTCCCTGGCAGGCATCATCCCCCTCAGTCAGTCTGACCGCCCACAGCACGGTGGTGTCGGAGGTGGGGGGAGAAAGTGCTGCTTTGTGAATGACGGGAGCGGCAGAGCACAGAAAACAAACTTTAGCAATAATATTTCCGACGGGGAAGTGATTTTACATCCACTCGAGAAGTTTGAGCTGCCGAACCAGCGACACCTGGACGAAGAGGACCGAGAAAAATCTGTAAGTCTCGACGCTTTTTAGGACCTTGTGTGGCAATGATAGAAATCAGATTGACAGCCTTTTTTCTTCTTCTTCTTTTCGACGGAAAGATGCATGCATAGCAGCCTAACCGTGACCGGAATAACTGCAGTGAGATGGGAGATAATTTGGTGAAAGAATTTAACTCCACAGGCGTTTTTCCCCCTCCTCTCTCCAACCAAGAAGAGTGACTGCCGTGCAATCTAATGTAGTCTCTTTAACACACATTAAAAAAAACAATTAAAAGCTAATGTTAAATACTGTGAAGATTAAGCTTTAGATTGACTCAGAAATGGGATAAGTAAATAAGAAAGGCTGGGAAGGCTGATGCCTCTCTCGTATAGTTCAAACTATATGTGGCTGTTTAGTTTCTTAATCCCATTTATTCACTTGTGTGGCATTTCATCGTTTCACGCAAAGTTTCCTTCTGCTTGCCTCTGCGTTTCGCAACAATTCATGACTCATTCAGAAGACGTGCATTCCCACTGTCACCATGAACGAAAAAAAATACACTCATAGAGGACTCATTCATGATATTATGAGGCTTCTCCTCAAGTGGTGAACAACTGTGAAATGTCACTCAGTCTTATTAATACTCCTTAACTAAGTTTATTTCACTGAGGAATGCAACTGGTGGTCTCCCCCCCCCTCTTTTTTTGTCTTTGCAGAAGCTTCCGAGCTGCTTCAGTGAAGCTGTGAACCATGGCGGTTGGTCTAGCCTGCGCTGCCTGTCTCTGCCTGGTGGTGATGGTTGGAGGTGACCCCTGCCTCATCATCAGCGAGATCAATGCTGACAACCCAAGACTGGACACCACTGAGTTCGTGGAGTTGTATCACACCAGCGGACAGCGGGCCCCGCTGGACGGGTACACCCTCGTGTTCTATAATGGAAACGGAAATATAGCCTACAAGGTGCTGGACCTCAAGGGCCACAGCACGGACGACAGAGGTTTCTTCTTGGTGGGCTCGGTGGACATGCTCCCCAAACCGGCCATCCTCCTGCCGCCAAACACAGTCCAGAACGGCCCGGACGCCATTGTCCTCTACCGCACACCTGCCGCTCGCTATAATGAGAAGATGAACGTCACGGCTGTTGGGTTAGTGGATGCCGTCGTCTACATGACCCGCCGTACTGGAGGTGCAGAGTTCCTCGCGGAGATGCTCACGCCCGGGGAGCCGGCTTTCGTCGAGGATGAAATGGCGCTCGAGGGGGACGAATCAATCGAAAGGTGCCTGCTGTCTGAAGATCGGTGGGGCTTTCAGGTGTCCTCACCCTCCCCTGGTCAGCGAAACAACTGCACCCCTCCTACTGCTCCGTTGACCATCCCTTTAATTACTGAGCTGAAGCTAGGCGGAGGGCAGGTGGAAGGGCTGGTGGAGCTGACGGAGGCTCCGTCTGCAGGTTCTCTGGTACTGGTAGTGTGGGATGGGAAAACAGACCGGGTCAGTGTCAGCGTGGACGTGGACGTGGACACCTCCAGGAACGGGTTGATCTCTGTAACCATAGAGAAGAGCTACATGAAAGGTCAGTGTGTACTGATCCGATGGCTTTCTTATTGTAGTTTAAGCTTATTGTTTGTGGGTCTAGGTTTCGTCTGCTTTTGTAGGTTTGACGTGTGCGTTGGTCATTTTTCATTTGTCTTTTCTTATGGCTTCTCAGGAGATGAGTCTGGGGCAGTGGCCATTTACAATGGAAAAGCTACAGACTTTCCTGTAGGCAGTCCACTGAGCCAGATACAGCCTCTAGATGCATTTGTGTATGCCGGACCCGGAAACAAGCCTAGTGCCAACCTCACAGAGACTCTCATACCGGGCAGGCAGCCGTACCAGCTCAGCAACAGGCAAGACTTGTCGACAGTTTAGTGTTTTTTCTCGATTTTAAGCTCAAAAGTAACACTGTGAAAAAAAAAAAATATATATATATATATATATATATTTGTGTGTGTGTGTGTGTGTGTGTGTGTGTGTGTGTGTGTGTGTATATTTTGACTGTCAGCAATATTCTGTGGTTATTTTTGAGCCAGTAGTTTTGTTGTGCAACATGAGGCTGAGTCACTCAATGGAGGGAAGAGGGTCAGCTTGTGACCAGTGTTCCTCTTTTCTTCACTGTGTGGTCACAGCAGAGCTGTAGTGAAAAGTAGCCTTTGACTTGTGCTGATATTTGCACTTGAATTTGAACGCTGCATTTCCTTAACGCGTCCCTGATAAAAATATGACCGTGTTTTAGAGCTGTTTTAGCTCTGTGTGGATGTACTTAAGTGCTCTGAGCGGATGAATGTATGGTTTACGTGGGAATTCTGACCTACAATCACAGTTATCAAACTTTATGGAATTAATTAGTTCCAAATTCCAAATGACATTTTTCTAAAGCCAAAAATGTCTTGATGGAAAACTGCATTTAAAAATTAAGGTTTTATTATTGGGTAGCATCAAGAGGTAAATGTGTTTGCCCATAGTTCACTATGATTGCTCTCCATATGATTTCTTTATTTTGTCAGTTTGAGGGAGGGCGGCTTCTATCTCAGTCGCTGTGGTGTGGCTACCTGGGCCAGAGACCCTGGCATCTTCTGGGAGGCTCCACAAACTCCTGGGCTGCCCAACCAGTGCCCCTGGCCAAAAATCTGCCCTCACAGCAATGGTAAGTGTTTTGAATGCTTTCCAGGCATGCATATCCAGAAAATCCAGAAAAAACACATTAGATAAAACTTATAAATAGATTTGCATGTTGTTGAGTGACATAAGTATTTAATCCCCTAAAACCCAGCCAGAATTCTGGCTCGTACAGATTTATTACAATCAATCAATCAATTACAGATACTCCCGATCTAAGCTCCTTATGTGTATAAAGGACACCTGTCCACAGAATCAATTTCTTCCACCATGGGTAAGAACCAAAGGATGTCAGGGACAATACTGTCAACTTGCACAAGGCTGGAATGAGCTACAAGACCATCAGGAAGAAGCTTTGTAAGAAGAACTGTTGGTGCGATTATTCAGAAATGGATGAAATATGAAATGTCCATCAGTCGCCCTCAGTCTGCAAGATTTTGCCTCATTGGGTGATGATGACTGTTAGAAAGTTGGTGGACCATCCCAAAACGACAAGGGAGGAGCTTAGTTAGAGATCTTGAAGGCAGCTGGGACCACAGCCACCAAGAACACAAATGCAATCCATTACTCTGAAATGAATTGAAATCTTTCAGCACCTGCGAGGTTCCCCTACTCAAGTAGGCAGATGTACAGGCCCGTGTTAAGTTTACCAGTTAACATCTATATGTTTCACTGAAGTCTTGGCAGAAAGTGCTGTGGTCAGATGAAGCCAAAATCAAGCATCAACTCCATCCGCCGTGATTGGAGGAAGATAAATGCTGAATATGACCCAAAGAGCACCACAGTCAACGCCCGAAAGTTATGGTTGGGGCTGTTTTTCACAATGGACCATGTGCAATAAAATCTTACACAATAAGCTCCTTCCCTCAACCAGAACGTGGAAGATGGGTCATGGATGGGCCTTCCAGACCCAAAATATACCACCGCAGCACCAAAGGATTGGCTAAAGAAGAAGCACATTAAGGTTAGTGACTTGGCCAGTCTTCAAGCCTTAGTCCTTTAGAAAATCTGTGGAAGGAGCTGAAACTTTGAGTTTCCGAGTGGCAACCAAAAAACCTAAAGGATTTAGAGTTTCTCTGAAGAGGAGTGACGAACTACAGGAAATGTCTTAGCGCTGTGCTGCCAACAAGGATTTCTCCACCAAGTACTTAGTCATGCTTTGCTTGTGGATAAAGTATTTATTTCACTCAGTGACATGGAAATCAATTTATAACTTTTGTTTTTTTTCCTTTATATTTGGTTGATATTCTCTTTCTGTCCATTATGATTAAACAGGCCATAAAAATTTTAGTTCATTTCTTTGTGAGTGAGCAAACTTACAAATTCATCATAACATGGAATAATTATTTTCCCCATCGTTTATAGCCTGCAGGTTTTAAACTGCCAAACTAAAAAGACTTATTTTCAGGTAAAGGCCTGATGCCACCAAACCACATTTTGCACATATTCCAACAACATGACTCCAGTTGCTAAACTGCGCTGGTTGGAGTCCAGACCTTAGTGCGTTGTGAAACAATAACATGACAAAAGAAACAAGGTTGGATTCATGGTGTATGAAAATCCACGAGTCATAAATAGTAGAGCAGACATGTGAATGTATTTATGAGAGAAGACTTTTCTGTGTAGTAAATAATGCAGCTGGCTAAAAATGCTTCATCCTGCTGCTCACCCACCAAGTTTTTGTGGTGCCTTGGTGTGTGGTATTGTGAGGATTTGCCAGTCTCTTCACGCGACGAGTCGTCACATGCACAATCCCAACACAACTGGCAGGAAGGATATCGGTTAGCAGCTTTGACTCCAACAGATGGGAGTGCAGCAAGAAGACGTATTGCCATAATAAAAAAACATCCAATGAGTGTCCGTGGGAAAATCTGTGTGAGCTGTTTGCAGGGAAAGACAGTTTTTGATTGTTGAATTCTTTGGCACGTGTAACATAAGGCGCTACATGCATAGGCATGCAATCATGGATGCTTTCAAATTGATTTTTTTTCCTTTTCATCTCGTCGCAGGAATTTTCCCAAGGAGACGATGAATTTGGTTATTCAGAATTTGCGTGCTGTTAGAGTTGTGACCAGACGTTGATGCAAACGTTGAAATATTATGTTGTTTAGATAAAACTGGAAATGAAAGATTTTATGTAGGTCATGTGATTAGAGGGAAAGCTCAGGAGAAGCTGGAGGTTTATTATCTTGTCTTATGTCCCAAGACAATAACCTAAAGCTCGAAGTGGGATTGTTGAGCATATGTGGCTCAATCATTTCTGATTCTCATGTTTTGTCATGCCAACATGTGCCTTTGATTAGCCTTTATGCATGTTTTTGCAGCAGGGTTGATTTAAAAAAAAAAAAAAAAAAAAAAAAAAAAAAAAAAAAAATTATTTAAATGTTTTAATTATTTTTTAATTATTATTTTACTTGTTTTATTTTAATATTTTATTGTTATTTTAGTTTAGCTTTATTTGTATTTTCAGTTATTTTTTATTATTAAATATTTTTTGTTAAATAAAGGCTATAAGAAAATGGAAAATTGAATGTCCGCTTCACAGGTTATACATAAAACCAAAAAACTAAATGTCCCACTATTTATTGGAGAGAATCCTTTAATAAAAAAAAGGTTACTGCTCACAAAGAAAACAATGCAAGAGTTTTGTCTGTGCAGCTGTTATGTATTTGCTTAATTATGACCATGGTGATTCTTCCTCAGGCAGAGATTTGGGTTGTTTATCCTCTGTGACAGTGTGTGGGGAACCGTACAATGCCCGCCACGTTGCACATGCTCTGTGTGGTGGTGGCTGCCTAACAAATGCGTTGCCTAGGCATGCCTTCACAACCGTTAGGATCAGACAAATAAGAAAGAGCTTTCAGGGAGTTTGTAATTAGTGAGGTCGCAATAATGATAAAAAATCTAATTCTTTAAGGCCCCAAAATAATTTCAGTTAATCGCTGCTAAAAAAAGACAGAAAAGTTGCTGAAGTACTCAAATTACCAAGTGAATATGAAAGCAGTCACACTACGTATGGTGGAGGATTTTTTTTCTTTTTTGGGGGGGGGGGGGGGGGAAATAATTTGTTTCCTGTTAAGAGTTAAAGTTAGAGCTGTAGCCAGTTTGATTGACAGGCATGCAATCATGGCCATGTGGGCATGTGACCTCACCTCATGAGTCACTGAACTGATCATCTCTATTGTGCTGTTGCTGCCTTTTGTAGCGTTTTTATGTACTTACCTGTCAAATATTATGGCTCGCTGTGTGGTACATCCACATGGAACTTGCTAGCATTAGCTAATAACTTAGCAGTGCGTGTCCTCATCCAAATATGGTCAATTCTGGCTTAAAAACAAACAAAACAAAAAACCCTGTCGTGGTGGCAACAAAACATTGAGGCTTAAAAATCCAAATTTCAGAAACTAGTAGGTAATGTCATGAAGGCTGGGTCCATGAGCTGTAAATGTAGTGCATGGATATTTTTCCACAATAACATATCACTAAACTGTAAACCACAACAAATCAGAAAGTGACACATCCAAGAAGTTTAATTAGATGTACACACATAATCAGACTTGGCAGGAAAGTCATGACGGTTATAATGATCAGCAACCTTGTGCTTTTTCCATTGTTGGCTGTCATTGGTCAGAGTTCAGTGAGGTGTTTGTATTTCTGCATTGTGAACTTCCAACCTTCTCAGTGAAGGTCTTTAAGTTGGTTTTAGGGTAAATTAGGTGTTTACTTATGATGATTAGTAAGGCAATGAAGATATGAGTTGGTTTTATGGGATATGGCTGTTTATTCTATCGTGGTGGAGCTGATGGATGGAGGGTTTTGTAGCCCCGAGCAGTGTTCTCATTGAGCACCCAGATGGCCATTGGGAAGAAGCTTCTCTTGAGCCTATCCATGTGCATCTCCGGGCTAAAGTAGAGCTTTCCTAAAACAGGCAGCTATCCCGGTGTTTGGGGAAATATGGTCCTCATTAATAAATGATACTGTGTCAGTCTTATTAAGCATGTAGTGCTATAAAAATTCATGTTTCGGTACTTCATTGCAGAAGTCACAGTTTGGGACACACACACACACACACACACACACACACACACACACACACACACACACACACACAAAAGATCAGCTAATATACTTGTTTTTAAGTTTACATACAAACGTGTTAAACCCAAAGCTTGTCTTTCCTCTACATCACATCAGAATCATCTTTCGCTGCTCATGTAAAAAATATCAATAGAATCTCTCATCTCAAAACAATCAAATATTTTCAGACTGCATAACCTATTTTATCACGTTGGAAACCATTTGTGTGTGTTATGTAACACTGGCTGTCATTTAGGTATTAATAGATTGTAGGTTAGGTCTTATTAGCGACTGCTGCAGTAAGCGGTGTAGAAAATAGAGTGACTATGAATCTTGCGACTGATATATAATAGTCATTAAAAAAGAAATGTTTGTGTTTTGAATAGAATTTTTATAATTCAGTATCCTAATATAAGCATGTACAAGATTTTGAAGACTTTATGAGATATGCTCTGAATGTGATGCCAACAGTTACCTGTCCAGGTCTGCTGTTGAGGGAATTCCTCTTCATTTGTGGATGAGTGAACTATGAAGCTGTGCAGTGTGTCTGAAGCTGATGAACACATCAATTATTAAATGCATAATAAATATGTTAAGGACTTCCTTACATGTGTTTCCATTGTGCTCTGAGGTGCAATCATCTATTTAAGAAGGTTCATGTTTTATCTGGAATATTTTTAACATTGCTCCGTAGTATTTTCCTTCTGAAGCAGCTATGTGATCAGCTTATGTTTCCATTAAGGTTGTTCATCCCTATGACAAATCAAACTATCTTGAATATGATGACAAACGTGATCATGAGATCACTAGTAGTAGAGGTGACAACATAATTACTTTTACCACGGTGTTATGTTTCATGATTGCGCTGTATGTGGGAGTTTAAGAGGGGACATCGTCAGCTGTAGGAAAACATCACCTTGTTGCTGAGCTGCAATGGCCTAATAAATCCCTAATAAATTCCTCCTTTTATGCTCCAGTGGTTCCAGGAGGCACAGACTCGCCGCCTCACCTCCCACCCTGGGGCAACACTGACTTCCTGATCAACGAGCTGAACACTGATACACCCGGCGCAGCTGAGGACGGAGAGTACATCGAGCTGTGGCACCCATCAGGCCGCCGAGTCTCCTTGCAGGACATCTGGATACTGCTCTTCAGTGCGCACAATAACAAACCATACAGGGAGATCAGCCTGAGCGGACACTTCACCACCTCCAAAGGGTATTTTCTGCTGGGCAGCGACAGGTTGGTGCCAGCCCCATCGCTGCGCCTGCCTCCCAACACCATCCAGAACGGACCAGATGCTGTGGCGCTCTATCGCAGCCCCTTCGGCCCACCGTCGGCCGCGCAGAGGGGGATTCCTACTAAAGGCCTGCTGGATGCTGTGGTTTATCGACAGAGGGGGTCAGACAAGGAGGCACAGGAGCTGAGTAAAGCTCTGACTCCAGGACAGCTGCCACTGCTGGAGGACCCGGAGGTTCTGCCTGGTGATGAGGCCCTTAGCCGTTGTAGAGGCCTTTACCCCTATGACCTGTCTGCTTTTTCAGTGAGTATTAACATTTCAGACAATAAAGCACCAAGTCAGGATTGGGTGGTTTATTATCTTTTCTGTTTTGTCACAGACATTTTTGAAGTTAATAAAGGTCTACGTCTTGTGTCATCCCGTGTAGGTGGCTCCACCAACCCCTCTAAGGGAAAACAGCTGCCCTCGCCCTCCTCCTGCCCCTGAGGGTGTGGTTATCAGTGAGGTGGCTAGCAACCACTGGACAAATCACAGCCAGCAGCGGGCCTTTGTGGAGCTTCACGGGCCACCTATGACAGACCTGCAGGGCCTGGTACTCTCTGTGTTTGACCAGGAGCGTAGTGGGACCGTCATTGCCCTTCCCTTGACCGGATCTATTGACCGGGACGGATTTTACATCATTGGAAATGTCACCGGTGCAGGTGAGAGCAATTGAAGATTTTCTTTCTTAAAACCAACCAAATCTATTTGCCTCTTTGACTCGCCTCACTTTTTTTTTGTCTGTAACCGGTTCACCTTCTCTCTCTGCATAGATCAGACCTTCCCAGAGGGCTCCACGATTCCCGGGCGAGGAGCTGTAGTCCTGTGCTACGACCTATTCAGCATCTGCAGAGCTGGAACCGCTCTGACCAACTCCAGCCTCAGAGATGTGCTTGTGTTCAGTGAGAACCGGCAACTGCTGTCCTCTCTGTCCACCACCAGGGGGAGACAAGTAATCCCAGCTCTCAGGTACACACACACACACGACTCAACACATGAATCACACACTTTATAATTAATGATGCCGCTCAAAACCACAGCTTTGTAGCGATATTTCAAGACTTTGTCATTAATACAAAAGATGTCCTTATTCACAGGAAAAAAAGATCCAAAGAACATAAAACAACACATTTAAACACAGAAAGTAACCATTTATTTAGCCTTTTCATACGTTTAAAGTAGGCATAGCTGCCTCCATTACTTACTATACAAATATAACTCACTATAGTGAAATATAACCATAGAAACCTGTAGCAAAAATGTTTCCTAATCACAGCAAATGCCATATTTGATTAATCAAAGTCTGTCAGACTTGGCGCATGTCTATGATTTGATCAGAAAAACACATTTCAAACATGCGTCACTTCAGGTAATTGGAGCTTGGAAGTGAAAGTAGAAACCCAATTTTCTCCAGGTGGTGGTAAAAGGTTCAATCAGGAACAAACAGCTGGAGGCGTGTGTGTGTGTGTGTGTGTGTGTTTGTGTGTGTGTGTGTGTGTGTGTTTGTGTGTGGGTGTTTGTGCTGAACTGTGGAGTTCGGCTCATATTCTGTCAGCACAAATTTGGAGAACAAGAGGAATGACTGCCAAATGCAAACAGACATTTGAGACTATACTGTCTATGTTTAAAGGCTACACCATTCGACCATACAGCAAAGTAATAGTTGTTTTTATTAAGAATTTTATTTTTGGGGGCTTAAATTTTTTTTACACTTTCTGGAAAAGATTGGCCTGATGGACAAGTGCAGAGATCAACAGAGGTCAGGGTCCAAGAGGCATAGCAGAGTGTCTCTGAGACAAGAAGGTTGATGAAAAGATTGATAAGCATCTGAAGTAATGCACACAGTGCAAGTCTTGAGCCACCCCACATATCTATATATAATTTTTTTCCAAGTGCACTTGAGCAGTGGCTCTCCAGGCTTTCCGAATGGTTTCCAAAGTTTTTCTTTGCTTGGCTGCTTTTTCACTCACTTTCAGCCAAGTCAATAAAACTGACTATTTTCTAAGAAACTGTTTTTTGTTAAGCTGTTTAACACTGACTGAGTCAGACAAGCACTTAAAAATGTACCTAATGCACCTTTGGCATTTTGAGGAATGCTAAATTACACAAAAAATAAAGTTTGTTCAAATTACTGTCAGTATGTGTACCATTCAAAATCAGTGTACTCAAACATGCGCTGTACGTGCAGGTCAGTGGAAGATGGTCCCGTCACACTTAGCCGGTGTTCATGCTGTGAGGTGAGGAGCCCCTCATCCTGGACCACCTCGTCTGCCACACCTCACAGCACCAACCTCTGTCCTAGCTCCACCTTCTCAAGTCAGATTGATCTTTGCCTCGGACCGCTGTCCACTGACTGGCAAGAGCAGGTGGGAGGTAAGGCATCTTAAAATGAACGTTTATAAAAGTTTCAAAAAAAATGTTACGGGATATGGAAGCTTACATGGAAGTGCCTTATACCTGCATTCTTTCTGACTGCCAGCAGAAGGCAACTCCTGTGTTTGCAAAAAGAAGTCCAAATTTATGAAGAAATGGAAAAACAGTCTGAGTTCTCATTTTTGACATAATCAGACATTTTTTTCGTGGTAAATTTTACGTTAGTTTGTGCTCATTTTTAGCTTCATTGAACACAATTTAATGCCCATTTTATTTTGTTTGTCAGATTCATCCCTTGCTCGTGGCGTCCGGCTTAAAAATAAATAAATAAATTAATAAAATCAAGATGGTCTCATTATAACGCAGTAACTAAGAGCTCACACTCTGTTTTTCACAGACTGCAGTGGTCTTATCCAGGGGAAGGGGGTCTCTGAGGTGGCAGACTACTTAGAGCAGCGATGTCATTGTGGCATTTCTGCTCTGTATCTCCAAGGTGAGCCACTTTTCCACAAAACCAACCACATTAGGCTCATATTCAATGAAAGACTGTAGTAGCTCATCCCTGTTCTTTGAAACAGCTCTAGAAACTTATAGTTGGAGAATGAAATCATTAGGAGATAGGCGGGCTCAGGTGTGGCTTGTTTCCTTTCATCATCATGCCCTTTGTCCCTCATAAACACTGAAAAACTGCCACAAATGCTGCTGTTCAATAGTAAGCTCCAACCTCCCAGGTTTACAGAGTCTATATGTATACAAAAAAATGCACATCCTGAGCAATTTTTTGTAGAAGGTGAAAAATTTGTCTGTCTGTTCTTGTTTAAGGGGCAAACTTTTCTTGTGTGTCTGGCTGGCTGCGAGTTTGGGGGAACATTCAGGCTCTGTCGGCCCATCAGAGGGCCCTGATCATCCAGACATCGCATATGAACCTGTCGTCCACCCAGGGAGACGTCTGCTCCTCCCCCACTACCGGTCGTTACACAAGCACATGTAAGAATGACCTTGTAGCAGTTCAGCATCATTGTTTCAAAAAGATTAGCTACAGCAATCAGTCAGGACCCTTTAGTCTGCAGTGAAGTGCCCAATTTAGCAGGAAATCAGCAGGAAATCTGCATCATAACCCACCTAGTTACCTGACGTCCGCCTCCCGAGAAATGGAACTGGCTGGCTGACACATACCACACGGTAATTAGCACGTAATGCAGCACACATAAGCATAAACGTCATCGACTACTCTGGTAGGCTATGTAAGAAATACGAAGCCTTAATCAGGCATAAGTCTAAACTTCTAAATTTGGTTCTTTGGATCCCAAATTTCACTGCATGAAATCAAAGAAATTTCTTGTGTCTCCACTCCTGTCTGATTTTGGCACACAGGAATTTGTTGTAGCCTTTTGACCTCTGGTTCAAAAGGCTCATGTAAGACAGAATTTGCCTCTTTGAAAACAAAAATAAAGCAAGTGTAAATCTGTCAAAGGTAAAATAGTGGAAAATGTAAAATCTGGAGAGCAACCAGCCTGCCACGAAGTCTGAAAGTACTTAAAGTAATCATTATGATCCTAAGTGTTAACTGCCATCATGATACTATGTTTAATTACATACTGTTCATTTTTAAAGTACTGTGCTGCCACACTTTACATCTTGGCTTTTATTGTGAACCAGTCGCAAGAAATGTGACAGCTGGTGATTGCTCATCAGAAAGTTATCTAAAAAAAAGTTGAAATGGTAATTTTTAGATTAGAAATGCTGCAGCAGGCTGTTTACCTTTAACTTTAATAGGTCTTGCTCTCTGGGAGAAATTATTAGATCATATAATTAGATCATTGTGTTTCATGCATGATTTATAAAGGTGAAAGGTGAAGGACCTCCCTAATTAGAATGAAATCTGACCTGCTCTTACCCGTAGTAACAAAAAGGAAATGAGAAAGTAACTTCTTATTATGTTATATTTATATTAATAATAAGTTCTTCTGTTAGTTTAAATGTTGGAACATTATGCATATTTTTTTTTATAGTAGGTACACACTTTTTACAGTGGTTTAAACAAGAGTATTTTAAAAAGTTCAACATAAGAAGTGAAAGACCCTGGTTTAGATTCAACACAGCAACATTTAAGCCCAAAAATGTAATTATCAATCAAGAAAAGGGTCTTCTCTTCTGCCTGTGAATTTTGGCAGCGTAAGGAACGATTTATAAAGAACTGATCCCACATACAAATACAAATACATGACTAATAGTACAAAGTGAAAATAGACTGAGGAGAAAATAATTTGCTGTTAATTAAAAACTCTCCACAAGACAGTTGGAGTTTCTGTTTCGCTGCCGTATGAAGTATTTCTCGGCTCAGTGTTGCTTGGACTCCTTCTGCTTTGTATTGTGTTCTGTGACCCAGAAAGCTGTGTTTTGCAAAAAGAGATGAGGTTTCTATGCATCAAAATATCTAAATAAAACAAATTCTGTTGCACTTTTAAATTTCCTTCCTAATGTTTAAATTGCTGTTATTCTTCGCTTACGTTTTCAGAAATTGTATGTTATAGCCTTTTAGGTCTGGCCGAAACACAGCAGGACCATAACATCCACCTTCCCAAGGTTCCAAACAGCCACAGAAACAACTTGTTAGAAATGTTAAAATATTTTGTTTGCTTTAGAGATTTATAGAAGTGTAGGAGTTGGAATGAGAATCGGGGCTAGCAGTGGGCAAAACAAATGAATCTGTAAAGTATTATAAGCTAACCAAAGAGCACCAAACAAATCGAACAAATCGCCTCCTTATCTAACATAAGCATGAGAAAACCTTGTCATAGCAAATAGCAGCTCACCCCCTCAAACACCTTCAGACTGGCAAGACCTGCAGGTGGACACAGGTGTGGCTGGTTGGAGGCGACACCTGTCCAGGGCGATGGATGCGTTGGCTTTTTGCTGCGTGTAGGAGGTTGAATGTTACAACACCAATCACGACCAGGACAGTGTAACTTACCTTTGCTCTTCTTTTTAGCATCTGCCCTGGGTTTGCAGATAGGGCTGATAGTAGCTGTGATCCTGGTGCTGGGACTAGGAGCTGCTCTGGTCACGTATTTCTACAGGAGGAGGTGAGATCTCCTGCATCATCTCCCCCTTTCATACTACATATGAATGTAGATTATAGACATTTTTAAATATCTTATCACAATATGGCAAAAGCCTTTTATGGATGTATTTGCTATATAAATCTTTTCAGAAATGTGTGTAATCGTTTTGATTTGTAGTGATTCCTGCGATTTAAAATATGTGTGACAGAGTTCACTACACCACAATGGGCACTGCTCATTTAGCCAAGACCGCGTGTCCAAGTTATAATCCAGCCTTGAGCTCTGACTTTTGGGTCTACGCTTCCAGCTGTGAAAGATTGAGTAAATAACAGTTGTAGTCAGAAGTTTACATGTACTGACTGGTTTTGGAACAGATAAAGCAGGCTAACATGAAGCTGCTGGAACGGCCTTCCCAAAGTCCTGACCTCAAACCTGTTGAAAATCTGTGGACTACTCTTACAAGCTGGGTCTGTGCCAGGAAACCAACCAACCAATTTAAATTAACTTTGACCACACTTCTTGGCAGAATTGGTAAATATCCAGCCAGAATTATAAGAGAGGCATCTGGCCGAAGTGCTAAGAGACATTTAACAAAATATTAGTTGGTGTCTGTGTTTATCTTTGAGCCTCTATGTAATCGAGGCAGATTCGAGAAAATCCAAAATAAATTCAAACTTGTGCTTCCACTTCTTGTTTATTAAAGTAATTAAACACAACCACTACACCATGGAGAAAGAGCAATTTAAAGAAATCATGCCCCAAATTACCACGAAGTTCCTGCTCATCTGAGTGTCTGTAAACGTCTTCTGTAACTATTTATAAAAACTGACCTTCTTCCTGTCAGCACTACTTGTGAAGTTCCATGACTGTTGTAGGACTCCTGCTGCATTTAGAGTACATTGAACTCTTTTTAGCCACTTGCATGCATGTGTTTCAATTTAGCTGCAGACCTCAAACTTGCACAGAGTTTGCACAACGTTGCCTGATGAGCTGACCTGAGTTTCATTTTGAGGATTACGGTTAGTAACGAGAGCTACAAGCCAGACACCAGATAACAGTGTCTAAGCCAGAAGCATGCTTTGTTTTTTGTTTTTTGGGGTGTGTGTGTGTCTCTGTAATAATATCGATCAGGATACAGTTCCTTTGAGTTATGGTACCTGACATATCCTCATCTTTTTTGTGAAACCTTCATTCAGTCACTTCCCACCCTGCTTACCAGAACTGGGTTTCTGCATGCAGTGCGCATGGAGGAAGACTAACTGATTAGCAAAAATGAATAACTACCACAGGGAGGAAGTAAAACTCACAGGACTATATAAAGACCAGTGATTTAAAAAAAAAAAAAAAAAAAAGTCAGGAAATGACTTCACAGAAATCCATTACTCTGCGACTTTCTCCTCTAAATGAAATTCATGAGCTAAGGGGTCACCGTTGGGACTAGCAGGAGTGCTGGAGTCCTAGAACTTTCTGATCACACATTGTTATGCGTTATTAGAGGTATATTTAGTGTATCAAAGAGCGAAACAACACGAGCAGATTTAAGGTTCAAACATCCACATTTTCAGGTTTATGGATTGCAGAATTAAGGTGAAAACCCTTCAGTATGTCTTATATTTCTTCAGCTACATCTAAAAGACACTTTTTGTCAGCTATTTAAAAAATAAAAGTTTTACATTTTGTAACGCTGCTGTGTGCTTTCCCAGGCGTCCTCTGGACTATTACACCATGGAGCTGAGTGAGCACGGGGAGGGACTGTCTGATCTATAATCCAGGCTTTGGGCCAGCGGCTTTTTGCATGTGGTAGTGGCCACGTGCAGGGGAGGACTTCAGCAGAGAGAGAGAGCTACTGTGGGTAATCAAAGGGTTAATTTGACCTGTGGGTAACTAAATGTGCGGCTGTTGTGAAACAAACGCCACAAAGTGTCCTTCTGTCAAAATGACTTGTAATTGTTAACTATGTGGTTGCATCCAGTGTGTGCGTGACGTGACATTTTATAGCTTCAGTGACATGAAATTAGGCAACCAGTGTGCTGCATTTTAAAAGTCATAACATTCTTCTTCTTCTTTTTTTTCCTAAGAATCGATGTGCAACCTTTGCCTGTGAACAGTGCTGGTTACTACTTTTAAAAGAAAGGAAGATATAAGAAAGGGATTTATTTTTAAGTACTTGAGTCCTAAATTGTTTTTCTTTTATTGAGTCGTTACTCGTTGCTATGAATGAAGCTTTTAAATTAAGACATTTAAAACAACAATGCTTCTGATTTCTGCAGGAATGCCTGCTGGCACTAAAGTGTTTTTAACACCAGGCTGTATAACAAGATTACATTCTGTTCACGTCTTATGTTTTTGACTTCCTGCCTTGTTTTTCTGCTCTATATTTTGATAGATGACTTTGAACTGTAGTTAAAGGGCCTGATTGCCCTTTAAATGTGAATGTCTCTAACCTGTAATGAGTGTCTGTAACCACTTTTGTACTCTTGGTCAAAGAAAACTGTTTACAGTGTCTCGTTTTTGAAAATTAGAAGAAGGGATTGTGCGAGACGTATGAAGTAATTCCTTAAATGGGGAGAATTTGTTTATAAGAGATGAAATATTGCTTATTCTGTGTTTCGCTTGTGTTCTTAGTGGCTCGGAAACCGCTCTTGTGCCTTTGCCCGGTGTTTCGTTTGATCAGTTGTTTCTCCACTTAATAGAGGGGACAGCACAAGTTAGCCATAAGTGTCAGTACTACAAATATGACGTTGATATTCTCAGGGGGGGAGACATTCTTAGCAGTCTGAAATGATAAGTTATTGCAGGGATGCAGAGAGAATTTTATCAGTTGAGTTAGTTTGAGTTCACTTTTAATAGATTATAAATATCAGACCTAAAATAGTCAAAATTGCCAAGATAATGTGCCATGAATGAGCATGTGTATGCTGTTTTTGATAGTGTTGAAGTGCTGTTTGCCTCTTTGTGTTGCTTTTCTCATCAATCAAATGACCCCACCCCCACCTCCCTGTACCTTTCTCGTCAACTCTAATCTCACAGTAACATTTCTTAATACAACCATGTAAAGCTACATCAGTCCTGTCAAATAGGATTTCAGTCAGGACCACTATAGTTAAAAGAAAACATTATTTTTTATGTAGCTCTAGATAAGCTTGTAAATAAGTGGAAAGCCAGAGCTGGGGAGAGCAGCAGCAAGATCTGCGTCAGAAACAGCATGAAGAAGGAGGAGCTGTGGGTGGAGGTTTGCACATGCAACGGCAAGTGTATGAAGGCTAAAGCAGCTTGAGTAGCGTGGCCTAAGTGAGACTGGATGCACAGAACGGTATCAGCTGTGCCATCAGCTGATGTGACGTGGGCTCGCGTCGAGATCAGATGTGAGGCCGAGCTAGACTTCGTGGGCTACTGTGCTTGATTTATTTTAGAGATGCGCTGCTGCTTTCATGCGACTTCTTTTCTTTTACATCAATTTAGCCAAGTCAAGGCAATTTAAGTTTTTTTGTTTTTGTTTTTTTTTTAAGCGTTCGCAGTGATTTAGTGGTGTGGCTTTCCACCTTGTAATGCCCGTTAAATGTCTTTTCTGGTATATTTTAGGTTTTTGTGAAACGCAGTGCATGTTGATAGGTTAGAAAATGAAAAGACAGGATGAAGAAGTTGCTCTTCAAGATTACAGATTATACATGGACATGCAAATGAGCTCGCCGCCGAGTGCAACTTTGATGTCTCTAACCTAAAATAAACTATTGTGAGAAAATGGCTCATGCAACACTACTGCGTGTCGGCTTCTTGCTTTATAAACCTGAGCTGACTAATTCACAGATTTGGGTTTTTGCAGTATTCAAAGTCTAACAAAACTAGGAGTGAAAACAGAAGCATGCGAATGTGACTGAGCACTAAAACGGTGTGTACATGCAGCAAGTACTCTCAGAACTTTACACAACAAACAACATGTCACAAAAAACACTGGAAAAGTTTAAAAAAATAAAAAACTTTGTATCATCTGCATGCACAAGTCATGAATTACAATGTTTCTCTTTTTTTCCCCCTTTTTTTTTAAATGGTTTATTTTTCATGTTTTTCCTCAAATGTTTTGCACATTTATTTGAAAAAAAGAAGTCAATAAATTTGAAATATGTGCAGTTGTGTTTCGGCAGTCTTTTTTTAGTACAACGTGACAGCCTGAAATAACATGAATTAATATAATCTTGATTGCAGTTGTTCCTACACTTATGTATGAACACAGCAGGTGCTGTTAATTACTCATATTTACAGCATGTTTACTTTTTATCACCTTGCTCTGTTACTGCCTGACATGTTAGCGACCTGAAGCTCTTTGTACTTCCTCCTATTGACCCTTGATATGTCGTGTCAGCCCTCTGCCTGTGGTTTGACAGCATCTGCACAGTCGATGAAGAGACTAGGCCTACAGTGCGGTTTTCAGGTTTTTGAAGAGCGTGACTTCGTCTGCACACACAGGAAGCAGTTACTTTTTCTCTCTCTCTCTTATTGTCACTGTTCAACCTGCCAACCACAGTGCAAAAATGCAGATGAAGCACGACACCGGAAAGGAGGTGCAGCACGAAGCGAATCTCCAGCAGCAGACTTTAGACCTACTTCAGCTGCTGTGTGTTTGAGGCTCACTTCACTCGCCTGCCAACTCAAAGTTGTATTATAATCTTTAAAGATTCGTCAAATTTGCACTTCTACTCTTCAGATATGTGCTTTCTGTGATAATCATGTGGCTACTTTATGAGACCGCGGTAAAGGAAGCATCTTTCATCCTTTGAAACGTTCAGACAACCTCCTCTAACCCATGGTGAGTCCCTCGAGTTTTCCTACTTCTTTTGCTACAGAGCGCCTGACTTCATGCCTTCAGCAGCTTAAAGAGTCGTAAACGTTACTTTTCCGTCATGGCTTTGAGTCAGCATCAGCTCCTGCTAGTGAAAATAGAGTATGCATAATCTTAACATGCTTTCACTTACTTTTACTATAAAATATGATACATTTCCAGCAAACACTCATATTCCTGGGTTTTAATTCTTGCTGTGTAATGCTGGCATTCTTGAATCAGCACATTGTGCTACTGTAATGTGTGTTTTTTGCTGCTGCTACCAAATACTGTAGTTGGGAAGATTTCATACTGTCTGAGTCTTCTAATGATCTTTACTGACTTATCTGTGCTGGATGGCCTTTTAACAGTGACGTGTACTTTATTTTGTATACAACATAGTTCCAAAATATCACATGTAGGACCTTCTTATGAGGCTGCTAAGGATATAAATTTTACTCTGGCTACTAAAACTGTGTCTTCCTTTTAGAGACATGATGCAATGAGCAACAAACCACACAGGAAAACATTTGCAGTTTCCCGTTTTCTCGGCACAACCTCAAACAAAACTTGAATTTTTGTTTGCACTACTTTCACTCCGCTTTAGTAAAATTGCAGCGAAAACAAGAAGAAGCTCCTTTCACACTTTTTATGTTCATGCAACAAACTGTCAGCTTAATAATGTTTAATAAACTGCGCACAGTGCAGGGAGAAGATATTTACTTTTATCACACAAGGCAAAGTAGATGTGGGTACTTCTTTCCCTTAACAAATGAAACAGCTGTTTAAAAGCATTTTGTATTTACTTGGGTTATCGTTGTCTATTATTTAGATTTCTTTCCTGATCTGAGGCCATTTAAGTGTAACATGCAAAAAACTAAGAATACAGGAAGGGGGCAGATACTTTTTCATGTGTATAGTTTACATATTTGCCTGTTTGATAGTATGTTTGTCTTCTGCAAAGTCCAGGATGTGCACCAAGCACAACATTACTGTAAATCTGGTTATTTGAAAGGCTGTGCACACTCATGGTTAAACCAGTGGGTGTTTCCAGAGGATTAAACTTGAAAAACTTGGCCTGGGCACATTGTGCTCATTTCATTTGTCATTAATTTATAAAATCTTTTTGGTTCTTGAAGTTTGGGGATAATATGTAACTCCCCAGCAAAGCTGCATCAACTTAAAAGAGGCAAACACTGCACAGGATCACCGGCAATGTCTAGTAAAGGGATTATAGATTCTTAGTCCATGTTGTCGTGTCAAAAATAGACACAAAGACCACTGGAAAAATAGCTTATTGAAATACAGTTTCAATAAGATATAGACAAAACCGACAACGAGCACCCCCGGGGGATAAACAGACTTTAATATAATCGAGCAGCACCAGCGACTTGGGTCCTTGGGGGGCGGGCAACCTGAATTTATTGAGAAGGGTCTTTCAAGATAACTTAATCAGTAAGTTCCACTCCGTTGTCTATCCTGGCAAAAGAAAAAGATCAAAAAGTCTGATCCTTCTGGTTCTCTCCCTATTCCTCGTCTCTTATGTAGATCCATTGCTCATAACTCTCCTACAGGGCCCCACAGACTTGTGTATCCCAAGCCAGTTAGCACATCCTTCTGCCCTGAGAAAGGCCTTAAGGGGGTGCAGGTGGTGTTTGTCTCCTGCTGTGTTCAGAGTCACAAAATCTGCATGTGGTGAAGTCTTCATACAATATCAACACAAACAACAAACACAGTGTTCAACTTGTGCTTGTGTTCTCATAAGCTCTCATAAGCATGTGTTACTGAGGTGAATGCAGGTGTACCTTTTTAATAAACACACTGATTAATTGGAGGTGATTAAGTAAATAATAATGATGCTCTGCACACATATTTCTAGAGGAACTGGTCAAAATGATAATGATGATGCTTTAGACTTTGAGTTAAAGGTGAAAATTCATCTTCAACAATGTGCAAAAAGTGTTTATTAAACTCTAACAAATTAGCAGTTTAATTTCTCACTTTTATTATAAATATGTATTAGGGTTAATAGTAGCAGTATTATACATCAAACTCTTCTTCAGAGCTTCAGCAGGATGACTGAAGGCAAAACTTGTTTGATTGGCTTAACCCCCATTGATCACAGCCCATAATGTCCGGTTGCATGCAGTAAGTAATGTGCGTGTGTGTGTCACATAGATAAAAGCGGGAGCATCAGCGGTAGACATATATCAGAGTTTCTCATGGAGAAGACACATTACGATTCTATCCTGGACCGAAGCAAACGCATTACGTGGCAGGACGACTGCTATGTGGATCTTCAGTCTACGACCTCATCGCAAGCAGAAACGGAGGGTAAGAGTCGAAGTCGCTGTGTCTGTAACGGTTTATTTATTTAGCCTTTTAAAATAATTTTTTGGCAAAAATTTAATAGTGATCATTCAGACAGCAGCATTTAGTTCAATAAGTCATCATCAGTGGAAGTAAAGTGTACTAATACTGGCATCTAAATACTTTATTACATGTAAAAAATCACGTAAGTACATACAGGTTTATATATATATATATATATATATATATACATATATACACATATATATATATATATATATATATATATATACACACATATATATATATATATATATATATATATACACATATATACGTATATACACACATATATATATATATATATATATATACACACACACACACACACACACACATATATATATATATATATATATATATATATATATATTTATTTATACATATATATTTATTTATTTTTTCAGTGTCGTGCATGCATGTGTATCTGTGTATGTTTGTATGAGTGTATAGGTGTGGGGGCTTATGTATATGTGTAAATTCATGTATATATATATATATGTATATATATATGTATATACATATACATATATATACACACATGTGTGTGTGTATATATACATATATATATATATATATAATAATGGATTGCATTTATATAGCACTTTTCGGGGCCCTCAAAGCGCTGTACAATTCCACTATTCATTCACTCTCACATTCACACACTGGTGGAGGCAAGCTACAGTTGTAGCCACAGCTGCCCTGGGGCAGACTGACAGAAGCGAGGCTGCCATATCGCACCATCGGCCCCTCTGGCCAACACCAGTAGGCGGTAGGTGAAGTGTCTTGCCCAAGGACACAACGACCGAGACTGTCTGAGCCTCGAACCGGCAACCTTCCTGTTACAAGACGAACTGCCAACTCTTTGAGCCATGATCGCCCCCCAAAAAAAAAAATAAATATATATATATATACACACACACACACACACACACACACACACACACACACACACACACACACACACACACACACACACACACACACATATATATACATGTATACATGTAGGTATGTGTGCACATATACATCTTTGTGGTATGAACACATATATCAAGGTTATCAGCACTGATATTGCTTCTTTTTTATTTGATTCCATTTATATCTCAGTACCCTCGATCTCTCCCTGTCTATCTGTTTCAGCTTGCCGTGTTTTTCTTGTTGTCTGTCCTCGTCCTGCGCTGCTGTTCTTTTGTTAAAAATACAATTTATGAATTGACAAAAAAGGACGTAGTGTGTCAGTGATAATGGCAGGATCATAAAATTGACTTTAAATGAAGTAGTTATTTTAACATTAGTGTTCCACATCTTATTCTGCTGTTATCATCACTGTTCAGCTGCACAGGTGTCATCTGTAGGACAATCTGATCTCTGTGGTTTAGCTTTCAAGTCTTTTTTTCACCATATGGTTCGCAAACAAGACAACAATGTTATCACGATTCAAGATGCCGACTTCTGCTGTTGGAGAAGAGAATAAGTAGAATTGCATTACAGAAAACAGAATTGTTCTTTTACAAATACGCAAAAATGTTGTAGGTTTACCTCAGTCTGGCAGTTTTATACCTGAAAAAGCGTTAAAGTGTGGCGATGTTCATACTGTGTGCAGTGACAGGTGCTGTTTATGGTTAGTGTGTTTAGCCTGTCACCTAGTAACCATTAACAAAACTTTGATACAGTGCTCACCACGTCCGCTCGAAAATTTCCTGTAGGGGCAAACCCTAATACTTCTCAGTAAGTTTGCAGGTTTTTAAAAAATCACTTTGATCTCCATCCAACCATCCAGCCGTATGTCGGCTCCGAGCAGCAGTCTGAGCAGAGACTTTGATTGACTTTGAAAGATTAAACAAACCTGTCAATCCTGGGAGTTCATTAGGTAAACACTTGCTTGGACATTCGCCAATTTTTAAGCAGAAGATTTTCTGATTTAGGATTTTTAAGCAAGATCAAAAAAAATGTGCGATCATCGCAGATCCTCAGTTTTCAGGTTTGTATTTCAAGCTTTCCTGTAAACTCGCTGATGCTCTCTCTTTATTCTTTCCTGTTATTTTCCCCCTCTTTGTTAGCAAACATTTACACCGTTTCTAAATGGCAGCTTGTTGGTTTTGATGTATTATTGAAGTGGTTTTAAGGACACCACAGGCTCCGATTGTGATGTGGTGATTTCTACTTTCCAAGAGGAATGTGAAAATATTTATCTGTCTCTTTGTGTATTACACAACAAAGAAGAAGCTGACATGTCTGTAATTTTGAGTGTGTGTACACACACACACATATAAAGATTGGGGGGAAAAATAAATGAGGCAAAGGCATGTTATTTCTTTAAAAATATGGTGTCCTCTTGTGTGCAAAGTCATTTGCCATCATCAGACTTTTTAATGAGAATAAATATCCGACAAAAACACAAATAATCCTGCATTGTCCCAGCTTAAGGAAGTATCTTTGCTCATGAGTTAACACCACAATAATCTCATCAATCATAAAAGTCCTAAAAGTGTTCTGTTATTCTTTAGATCTTGGTTGGATCCAAAAGCATCAAGACCAGCTGCAGAGCTTTATTACGCCCTCCTTCCTGGGGGAGATCTTAAACCACATGAGAAACCTGGATGTGCTCAGTTCAGCTGAGGAGACCAAGGTCAAGGAAGCAGGCCGACTGCAGGATCAGGTTAACATGCTCACCACTATTGTCACTGCCAAGGACAGTCAAGGCTCTGACGTCCTTCAGGGTTTTATAGAGAGCTCAGATTCTCAGGTTGCCCAGCTCATCATTAACCACGGTAAGAGGCTGCTACTCTCTGTCCTGTGTAATTCTTTAAAATGGTTATGGGGGGTAGTAGCTCAGGCAACGAGTCCGGAGGAACGAAACTGCAAAGAAAATAAATCAATAAAATAATATTCTGTAAGTTCTGTCTGGCTCTGCCGGATGTTTCTTCCTGTTAAAAGGGAGTTTTTCCTTCCCACTGTCGCCAAAGTGCTTGCTCACAGGGCGCCATATGATTGTTGGGTTTTTCTCTGTATGTTTTATTGTAGGGTCTACCTTACAATATAAAGCGCCTAGAGGTTACTGCTGTTGTGATTTAGCGCTGTATAAATAAATTTGAATGGAATTGAATTAATTTGCCATTTTTCTTTACTAATTAATAATTTTTAAAATGTTTATTTGTTTACTTATTTCTGCTTTCTTGCTTGCATATGGAAATATGTATATGAAATGTAGATATTAGTACTTTTTCTGCCAGTTTGGTTCCTCCATAGACGTGCGGCTTTTACAAGTGTTTCTATAGTGTTTAGTGTATGATTGTGTAAGTTTAAATGCAAAGCACTTTTCACTCACTGGGATCAAAGCTTAATACAAAGTTACTCTTCCATATTAGTGTCCTTTTTCCAGTGAATAACCGATGTGAATTTCTTTTGTTTTTGTCTGTAGATGCCATGGTAAAAGAGCACAAGGAGGTCCTCTTACGCCGATATGAACAGTACAGAGACAGAGACTCAATCAGCTGCCCCAGTCTTAACATCTCATCAAGAACCTTACTACTTGTCGATGGACTTTCTGACCTCCAACAAAAGGAGCATGACCTGATGCAGGTGGGAGTGACTCGAGGAGAGAAAAGAAATCATCTTAGGCAGCTGGGGTTAGCAAAACTATTTGAGCCCCTCACCCGAGTCAGTATGCCCCCTAGGGTCTCCCTCACAGTTGGGGTAGCTGGTATCGGCAAAACAACCTGGGTGAGACACTTTATCCGGCAGTGGTGCCAAGGGATCGTCTGTACAGACATAAACTTTGTGCTACCGTTCACATTTGCCGAGCTGAATTTGCTGGACAAGCTTTCTGCTGAGAGGCTGGTGAAAATGGCTTTTCCTCATATATCTGATCCCAGTCTGGTCCTGAACAGCTCCTGTCGGACTCTGCTCATACTTGATGGTTTGGACGAATTCCGCTGCAAATTAAATTTTTCCGACGCAGCTTCTTGCAGCGACCCAAAAAAAGAAGTGCCTATTGACGACTTAGTTACCAACATCATTCGAGGGAATCTGCTTCCCGATATAGCAGTCTGGGTGACTTCCAGGCCAAGAGTAGCTTCCCTTATCCCCGGAGGTCTGGTTGACAGGGTGACTGAGATCCCAGGATTTAGTCCTAAGGATATAGAGATCTTTCTGAATCACCATTTCTCTGAGAAGGATTTTGCCAGGAAAATATGGTCACACTTGGAATCCAATAAGATCTTGATGGTGATGTGCTACATACCCTGCATTTGCTGGATAGCAGCTGATACTTTGTTATACATCATGCAGAATGAAGCACAGGAGAGTCTTCCGAGGACTTGCACTGAGCTGTATGCCAATTTCTGTTCAATGAAAGCAGAATTGGGCGAACCAAGAGGCAGAGAGCCTGTAAAAACAGAGCAACTTCACGGGAGCAATCGGAAACTGCTGGGGAATCTCGGACGACTGGCTTTCTATGGGCTTCTTAAACACAAGTATGTCTTCAGTGAACAAGACCTCAAGAACTATGGGATTGAGCTACTGCTGACTCAAAGCAGTCTCGGTTCTGGAGTTCTTGTTCGAGAGGAGTCAACCATCAACACGACGTTCCGCTTCACACATTTGACTCTGCAGGAGTTTCTTGCAGCTACCTTTTACCATGTTTCCTCAAAGCGGGCAATCTTTGACTTGTTCTCTGAGAGCTCCATGTCCTGGCCCAAGATTGGTTTCCAGAACCACTTCAGAAGTGCCTTTCAGCACTCACAACAAGCTGAGGATGGTCACCTGGATGTGTTCGTACGCTTCCTTACAGGCCTGCTGTGCTCAGCTGCAATCAAACCTCTTGCTGGACTTCTGGCCCTCGGGAAAGACGATGGCAACAACAAGGCATGGGCAGCAGGGTTTTTGCAGGGTCTGTTGGTCAGCGGGGGTGCTGTGGTCTCCCTGCGTGCAGTCAACCTAGCTTACTGTTTACAGGAGTTGCAGCACACAGAGATGCTGCGCAGCGTAGAGGAGGATTTACGGCTCGGCAGTCTAGCGGGAAAGTTAACGCGGCCTCACTGTGTGGTGCTGGGTTACCTGCTCCATGTGTCTCCGGAGTGCAGCGAACAAACCAACCTGACAGCCTCTCTGAACTCCTCGACAGTGAAATGTTTGCTCCCGCAGCTGCTGTACTGTAGCCATCTAAGGTGAGCTTCTCAACCCAAATACATCCAATAAAAGGAAAACTCCAGATTCAATGGTTTTATCTGCTCATCAGGTTGGAGAATAATCACTTTAAAGATGATGTCATGGAGTTGCTGGGAAGTCTCCTGAGTGCCAAAGACTGCCATATCCAAAAAATAAGGTGAGTCTTTTTTTGTGGTAAAGCATTATATGAGGAACGATTGTTGTTCTGAACAACTGTATCACATCAAGCTGCTTTATAAACTCAGAGCGGAGCTTTTAAATGAAGTTATGATTGACCTTGCTGACTACTCTCAGTGGTTGTGTGATTGTATGATTGGTGAAAGTATAATTGTGGTTGTAATTATTATTAATACTCGAACAACATAAATACAATTTCTTTTATCCCTCCATCAGTCTGGCGGACAATGCCATCAGCAACAAAGGAGCCAAAGCCCTGAGTCGAGCCCTCTTGGTGAACCGCACGCTGACTTCTCTCAAGTGAGATCTGCAGTGTTTGATGTCTGAATCGAATGAACAAATAAAACCTTTTGAGTTCAGTATTTCCAATCATCTGTATATAAAGGATAGCTGCTGCCCCCAGGTCTGGAAAGTATATTTTATGGTGTCAGCAGCTAGTTTTAATTCATTTATTACAGACGCTCAAAGCCAAGTATGCTCTAGAGGAGCTATTCCCAGTCAAGAGTGCTGTGACCCATTTAATAAAACAGGAAAGCCCATGGTGCCCTCCCAATCTTAAATCTTCACTCTAATCAAAATACAGGAGTGGGAGTATAGGTGACCCACCTGCCACTGGGACACAAGCTTCAATAAAAGAGCAGTGAATTTAGGTCAGAGTAATATCACTAATAACCACCTCGAAGTACCAGTTTTAATTCACTTTTTATTTAAATCAATTAATATAAATAAGTAACTGTACATTATTTTGAGTCATTTCAAACTCAATTTCTTGGGAATCATGGCTCTAGAGCTTGGCTAGCTGTTAGTGTGCAGGGTCTCAGTTTCTCTTGTGTCTAGATTCAAAAACTAAGATGGCAGTGGATAAATTGCTCACACTAAAGCTTTAAAAGATGAGTAACCATGACAACATGGGGGCTACTTCCATCTTTTATATACAGTATATAATGTTTTCCAAAAACAGAACCTTGTAATAAAAATGAGTAATCTGAAATGGGGAAAAGGCTTTTAGTTTTGATGTAGTGTAGTCATTCAAGAGTTGATCATAATACTACATAATAATAATGCTAAACCTGCATCTTATAATTTACATCTTATTATTGCTAAGTAGAGTTTTAGTAAATCATCTAATGACCTGTTTATGTTGTTTTAGTCTTCGGAATAACAACATCGGCTCCAAAGGTGCAAAGTTCCTAGCAGAGGCTCTGAAAATGAACCAAGTCCTGACATCAATCGAGTTGAGTATAATTGCTCTACAGCTTAACTGACACACACAGAATTCCAGTTTATTTACTCTAGTTGGTGTATTTGCTCAATTTCCCCGACTTCTCATCAGCTTTCAGAACAACACCATCGAGGAGGAGGGTGCTCAGTCGCTTGCAGAAGTGCTGCAGTGCAACCGCAAACTGGTGTCTCTGAAGTGAGTTTGGTCTTGTTTACAGATGTTGTTTTAATGAATGTCCCGTAGATGAATGTGCATCTTTTTTTTTTTTAGTATACGGAAGAATACAATCGCAGCAGGTGGAGCCAAAAGGATTGCAGAAGCACTGAAGACCAACCGGACTCTCACAAAGTTGATGTAATGCAGAATTAATATTCATTCAGTGATCTTGGAGATAATGTACTGAACTTCTAGGCCAGAACATTTAAAGACTAAAAGTTAATCATTACTTCTTCACATTTTTGCAGATTGATGATGAGGTGTACAGTTATGATAGCTCATTGACACACTTGTTTGTTACTAGGCTTCATTTGATCTTGTTTACCACCACACCTGAACCTGGTTCACATACTGATAACTCAGATTAATGGCTTTCTTTCTCCTAATGTGTCGGGTGTATTTGTGTTCTTGTCTGCAGTCTTTGTGGTAATCAGCTTGGGGATAAAGGGACGGTAGCTCTGGCCGAGGCTTTGGCGGTCAACCACACTCTTCTCTCACTCCAGTTAGTATCTTCTGCCCATGCAATGCAAATGCATTTTAATAGTGTGGGAAGTGACATTTCAGTTCATGCACCACAGAAGGGGAAATGGTGTTTGCTTTGAATGCTATTCATTACAGCTGCATTTAACTTTTCATCTCTTTTCATAGACTTCAGAGTAACTCGATCAGCAACAAGGGAATGACAGCCTTAACGAAAGCACTGAGGCTGAACCATGGCCTTGTCTCCTTGAAGTAAGGACCAAGCTTAAAGTTTCACTCTGTTTCCCTGTTTGTGTTTGTGCATTAACCCAAGAATATTTTGTCTTTTTTGGGAGAACGTGATTTTCCAACAAGCAACTGTCAGTTAAACTCAGAAGAGAGTTACTTTAGCTAAGAAATTATTTAAAAAGCTGGTGTTATTTTGAGCTTTAGGTGACCAATCAGCAGTGTTGGGACTAACGCGTTATTAAGTAACGCGTTACAGTAACTACGTTATTATTGTGGTAAGGAGCACGGTAACTAGTTATTATGCCAAAACCAGGAACGCGTTACTCGTTACTGGGATTCAAATAGGCTCGTTATTCGTTACTTCGTGTGGTGGCTATCGCGGAGCTTCCACAGATTCAATAACATTAGCAAGTGGTGGAAGCCAGCAGGTGGATGAACGAAAAGGGAGGCAAGAGGAGAGACCCGAAGCGGCCGCTGGTCCGAGAGTGTCAGGTGAACTGAAGAAGTAAGAAGTTACGACCTGCAGTCTATCTGGGTCAGATATAAACCAAGTTTAGTTGGAGTTTATTTTCGTTATGCTGACTTTTTCGTACTGCGTGCTAGCTAGCATGACGGAGTTTCTATACAGCTGGGTGGGTGCTATGATGTTACTGATGTTGAACTTTATTTTGTTCATAAGGTTAATTATTAGAGTTGCCAACCGTCCCGTAAAAAACGGAATCGTCTCGTATTCAGAGAAACTATTACGCGTTTCGTATTGAGCTGAAAAGGAACACAGTTTGTCCCGGACTTCAGCTACAATGAAAACGACACAAAGCTGGAGTTATTCTGTGTCTTTGCTGCACAGCTGCCTCTTCTTCTCTCATTCTCTCCCCCTCCCTCTCCTGTTTCTACTTCAATCATGAAACTGATCAATGATCAGCTGACTGGCTTTTCTCTCTCGTTTATTTATCGCCCACTTTGCGCCAGAAAGAGGAAACCAGCGGAGGTCGCGCTAAACAACAGCAGCACTTTTAAGCTTGATCAGCTGTTGTTAGAATGTATTTAATATTAATTTCTAGTATCAGCTGATGTTTGCTGGAGCCACAGCTGTAAAGCTGCTGGTCATGATGTCGGTTTGGAAACATGAAGATGAAACCAGGAGATGTCCTTACTTAATCATCAGAGCTGTGATGGAGAAACAGGTTTACCTTTTAGGTGACATGAATGAGTTGAAGGGAAGTTATGAACTGTTTCTGAGAGACAAATAACACCAGGATCCTTTTCTAAGTAGCTGACAGCTGGTAACTGTGCAGGGGCGGATCTAGCAAAGTGTTGCCAGGGGTCCATGTAGGGCATTAAAAGGGAAAGGGGGGCACAAGGAAATACTTTCTTATTCTCATTTAAAATGTCTCACTTTTAAAAAAATAATTATCTGAGTCTTACAACAAACAATTGATAGATTGATACATATATACCATCAGAACAGTGTACATCACTGTCACAACAGTGTTTATTTTCATTCAAAGGCTTTATGATTTTTCCTATAATGGTGGGCCGGTCTCTAGTCAAAATGCCCGGGATGATTTTTTTGTCCCAGTCCAGCTCTGTACGCAGCTCATCTGCAGTCTGGTGTTACCTACATCTTCCTATTCAGAAGGCAGAATTTCCGAGTTCTGAGTACAATTGAAAGCACCACGACTGCAGTTTTTGTGTTGGATGTAAAAAGCAGGCTAGGATAGAATCAGGTGTGGGATTTCTCTCGTGGAAATGTGCACACTATTTTTTCCTTTCTATAGGTGGCACAGTGCACTTGTGGCAAATAAGCAAGCTAGAAGACTGGCAATCTTGCTGGGTATCCAGTTACGGAAGCAACACATTAACAAGAGAATTCTGAGTAAAACCAAAGTTACTTTCCCTAGTAACTAGTTACTCTGAAAGTAACGAGTAACTTGAAGTAACTGAGTTACTTTTGATAGAAGTAACTAGTAATGTAACTAAGTTACTAATTTAAAGTAACTTACCCAACACTGCCAATCAGTGACCTGGGTCAGTTCTTTGTCTGACGTAGCTTCAGTAGGCATCTTGAAGTCCATGTAAGCTTTTCCTCAAGCTTTTCTTTCTGTGCAGATTAATTTTATTAGCACTGAAGAAAGTTAGCATGTTGTTTCCCTCTGCACCTCCGACTCTTTATGTATGGCTAATTAGCTGCAGACTTTGGGTCAACAGAATAAAGTTTAAATGCTTTTACAGTTACACAAGTCCACATGTTTTGGACAATTACAATTCCTTTTCCATTATTTTGCCTCTGTACACCACTACAGTGGATTTTAAATCAGTCAAGATGTGATTACAGTTTAGACTTTAATTCAGTAGATTTCATTTTATTTACTATTTAGGAATTATAGCCATTTTATATATAGTCTACCATTTTAAGAAGCTCAAAATTAATTGGACTAAACTAAAAAAAATTAAATAAAAAGATTGTTTTTAATACTTGGAGGAAAATCATTTGCAGTCAATGAGTACCTGCAGGCATCACCAAATGCTGTTTCCTCCCTTTTTATTTTTACTTTTTCAGAACTGTGCAGTTTCTTTTAGATGTTTCCTGGCTACGTTAGCGTTGTTATTCTTGAGTGTAGTTATTTGCACCTTCATTTTAAACCCTCTCTATTTCCATTCACAAAGGCATGTGTTGACTGCAGACTGATATTTATACGCCTACCTCCTTGAAAAACAGTTTTGCCTTGGTTAGATGTTTTAAAGGTGTTTGGGGTTTTTTTTTCCTTTAACCATGGAAATAATTCTGTCATCATCCACTTTAGTTGTCTTCTGTGGTTTTTCTTTTTTTTGTTGCGGAGCAGGGGGGCTTTGCATAAAGATGGCTGTATTTCCTGATCATTTATTTGATATAAAATCCACTGATGTGGTGTGCAGAGGCATAATGACAAATATTGTCTCGCTGTCCAAAAACCTATAAAACTAACTGTATCTTATGTGCAGTATATCTTATTTGTTAGACGCATGTGATCAGTATTCATATTTTGTGTCTCAAAAAAGGGAGTAAAAAAAGCCTCTCTTTGGAAAAGGTTTGCCAAATTGACAGTATCTTGGCATTTTAGTGGCTGTAAAGTTGTCATGCTTGTGTCTTATGTCACTTTTCATGTGTTTTTCTGTCTATTTAGTCTGAGGGAGAACTCAATTGGGGTAGAGGGAGCAAAGAACATGGCCCATGCCCTCCACGAGAACAACACTCTGCAGGACCTCGAGTGAGTCAGCTCGTTAATAGTAGTACAGTATCATCCCTCACAGAACTGCGGGAATACCCGACTGTTCAGTAAATGTCACTCCCCCAGATCATGCCCTGTCATACAATACTGCTGCATGATGAAAAGCACAAAAACTGCGAGATAACTGTTTGTATTGTGTAGCTCTTTGAGGTAATGTGGGGACATTTCCAACCTACTGCAACACTGGCAGCAGCAGCCATATTCTAGTGTTATAATACTTCCTGTAAACGCCTTTTTCCAGTGTTATTTTCAAAACTTGAAGCTTCTGTGAAAGCAGACATGTTGAAAACGCTCTGACAGTCTTTGCATTATATACAACAGTGCTCATATTTGTGTTTTTGCTTGCATATTTGTGTGTTTTCCAGTCTCACAGCCAACCTTTTACATGACGACGGAGTTCAAGCTATCGCTGGTGCAATCAAGTTTAATCGAGGCCTGACCTCCTTGCAGTAAGTGGAGCTTGAATCGGAAATAAACACATCCAAACAGATACACACAAGTCTGAGAGTAGAAGTGGGAGTCTGCACTGCACAGCAACCGATGCATTCTCAGTGATGTAATAAAGTTCTAGTGAACAAAGCAGGATATTTATACCTATATCTTTAAGCACACACTCTACCCATAACCCTGATAAGGACAAGTGGAAGAGAATGAATGGTTAGAGTCTAGATTCTGAAATGTGGTTGAGCAGAAATTTGAGCTAAATCAAAATAGTGAACTAAACGATTTGGTTCTTATGTAGCACTTTTCTTGAGCTTTTAAAGCGCCTTATACAACACGCCGCATTCAACCATATTTTTTCGACACCTAAATGCTTTCTGTCTAAGATTCACACGCTGATGGACACATTGGAGAGCGACTTTAAGGTTCGGTATCTTTCCAAGTATACTTCGGCATACAGAGTAGAGCATCCAGGGATTGAACCAGCAACCTGTTTAATAGATCTTTAATGAATTCAAGTGTATTTGCTTCATACTGGGTCTCTTTTTTTCCTCTCTTTTCACAGTCTACAGTGGAATTTCATCAAGTCCACGGCCACTAAAGCTCTGGCCCATGCACTCCTCTCCAATTCCACAATGCAACTCCTGGAGTAAGACCAATAAACCTTTTTCACTCCTTTGTATGTAAATATATCGATCTCACCCAAAATTTCAAAACTCTTTCCTGTCATCAAAGCCTGTGCTGATATTACTTTGAGAAAATGACTCGCTCCAGGCTTTGAGTGAACATATTTCATCAGCAACCATGCAATTATGTAAAACTTTATTCGCAAGGCTTTATTGTTATTCATAGCAGTTTCTTTGTGTGCTTTTATCTCCATCCTATAGTCTTCAAGAAAATGCTATCGGGAATGAAGGAGTCACTTATCTTGCTGAGGCTCTGAAAACCAACACGTCACTGCGCACTTTATGGTTGGCATAACGATCATGTCCATCGACAGATCAATCATTTTTGTGGTTGTGGTGGTTGTGACCCTTTTGTGTGACGTCTCTTCAGTCTTCAGGGAGTCTCAGCAGGGACGAGTGGCGCCATTAAAATGGCAGAAGCTCTGATGACCAACCAGACCCTACAAACATTAGAGTGAGTACAAATTTTACCTTGTGTCAACCTTTCCTTTGTTTTAGCCACATATCATTGACACGCTCTTCGGCAGTTTAGCTTTGTCAGTTAAAGTTGGCCTAATCAACAGCAGAGTGAAACCAAGCAGCACTCGTTAACTTCTATCTGAAACTAACTGCTAGTCTCTTATCTGTCTGCTTCTAAAGATTAATAGCTTTTGATTGGTTCCTGTTATGAACTTTGTTTATCTTCATTTGAGAATCCCAGCATGCAATTTAAATTTACTGATTGCAGTCTGGCAACGTTGTGTCTGCTTGAGGTAGATATTATTTTAAGAAGCCAGTTAGTTGTCTCTAACAGATCACTGACAAGTCATGATTACGATCACTAGATCAAATGAGTGCGCCTCCCTGGAAATGTTCGTTATTTCCAAATGTTAAACAATAAAAGTGATGATTCATCAGAATACCTCCAGACCTTCTCTTTGTGAATAATGTGAGAAAATTCACCAACTAATCCTCAACCAGTTTGAGACTATTTAAGCTCTCGTGCTGCTTGATGATTAAATGACTCAGTGTGTTTTAATGGCAACTTTACTTTTCTTTATTTTTTTCACATTTAATGACTTGTCTACATTATTGTTGATTTACATTCACTCTGATTTTATAGAGTTAAATGTAAACATACCATAACAATATTACAATACATACAGCCATGTGAAAAAGAAATGCAATAATCCCAGTAATGTGAAAAACACCAAACTGTTTCTATAAGACTTTATTGAGTGAATGAGTTTATTATCACAGATTGACAGATATGGTCCTCTTTGTTCTTTTTCTCTCATTCAGTTAGACTTTTTTATATCAACTTTGAGTTCCAAGCAAGTCTCAGGGGATGTGATATACACAGCTACTATTTTGTCAGTAGGAGCCCCACTTTTCATTTTCTTTTAAACTGTTGAAAACACTCTGGAAAGCTGTGCCTTTTCCTCTTTGGACAATTGTTTAAGTTTCTTCAGTTGGATTTTTTCCTGCTTTCCTCTTTTAGTGGTGCACGGTTCTCTCTTGCAAGATAGTAACTGCTTTCTCTGCTTTACCTGGAAGTACTAGAGTTGGATGTCCTGAGACCGGTCTTGAGACCAAGACCGGTCTCGACGGACTTTGGTCTTGTCTTGGTCTCGGATCCCTCGGTCTTGTCTTGGTCTCACTGTCTCGATCTTGCTGTCTCAGATCGACATAGTGGTCGGAAGATTTGGAGTCAACAGTATCCATGACACACAACGTAACGTTCGATAATGTGTCGTGCGCAAAAGCATCAGCTCTAAGAGCCGTGCTTAGAGAGTGCTTTGTAGTGAATCACAAGAGTCGACTCCCATTAAGCGAGAGCCGGCTCCTCACTTAATTTCCTTTCACTGCTCAGCTCTCACACAGTGGCTCAACTATGCTCCAATCCCTCCATATTGTGGCCAATCACATGCGAGGATATAGGATAATATCATTATGTGAAAAACAGAGGGTGAGAGATGCAACAGTCAAGTGGAGCGTGAGTCTGTCCTCTCAGTAAGTGAGTGAGACAGTAGACAGCGGTGAGGAGGGCTGTGTGAGTGCATCACAAAAACATAAATATGCCTGACACCCGTAAACGAAGCAGCATCTGGCTGCAGTTTAAAGACTTTTTCGTCTCGGTCTTTGTCTCGTCTCGACTTTGTCTTGGTCTTGACTTGGTCTGTCTTGGTCTTGGTCTTGTCTTGGTCTCGATACCCTCTGGTCTTGGTATTGTCTTGGTCTTGGTTTAGGCGGACTACAAGTCAAGGAAGTACGTCTGAATGACATGGAGACGTGACAATATCCAGATTTTATGGAGATTGCAAAAGCCTCTTTGTTTAGAAAGAGTCTGATTTATCAACATATAAACTGTGGTAAGAATAAAAACAAGCTGGTGCACATGTTTCTTAAATCTAAGAGTAATTTTGCATAGCCACTTGTTTGTTTGAATAGAGTAAGAACTCTACGCACATTAAATGAAGCCCATTGTCTTTTAAACAGAAAAGACCAAAGTGGAGATGTTTGGCCACAATGGACAGAGTAACATTTGGGGAAATTTGAACACAGCACAAACACTTCATAACAACTGTCAATCACTGTGTTGGAGGGATGGTGATTTGGCCTTGTTTTGCAGCCACAGGATCTGGACACCTTGCAGTCCTTAGGTCAACCATGACCTCCTCTGTACCTGGAATAATTTTGGAATCCAATATGAGGACCAAAATGCTTCCACAGTGATGTGAGACACTGATAAAGTCATGCAGAAATGATTATTCCTGCTAGAGGTGACTCTACAAGCTACTGAAACATGCAATGTAGTTAGTTTTTCATCAGTAATTTGGCATTTTTGTTGATCTTATTGTAAATTTAAAATGTAAAATCTCTTTGTTTATTCAAATGGCTTTTTTTGCAGCAGTGAACAAAGATTGGTCAGCGGATTTTAGAATGAGTTGGACTGCTTCTTATTTGCTGAAGTAACCAATACAAACTTTCTTCATTAGTGACTTTTTATCTCAAGATTTTCTTGATGGGTTTGTCATAACCTTTCAGGAACTTCACTAAAAGGATAATTAATTTTTTTTTTTTTTGAAGCAACAAAAGAGACAATTAAAATACAATTGCCTCCAACAGAACAACGCTGTGCTAAAAAAACAGGAGCAAAGAAGAATACACGTCAGCTATGGACAGAAAGTGTTTGAAAGATTCTCAGAAAGAAAACAAAAGAAGCGTTCTGGTGTGTGAGCTCTCTGTGACTCCCATTTACATTTTATTTCTGCTGAGCATTGCGCACACAGCAGCTCATTGCAAATTGTCGTTTTTAGTCCTGGTAAACAACCAATTTCACCTGTCATTGGATGACACAAGAGAAAAGTGAGAAAAATGATAGAAGGCTCTAGTTTGATGAGACGCTCACCTGGGTGGGGCTCGGCAGCTCATTTTCCACTATGTTTTTCAGTCTGCGTGGGAACACTGTAGGAATGGAGGGAGCCAAGGCCCTGGCCAACGCCTTGAAATCCAACAGAAGCCTCAAGTCACTGAAGTAAGCACAACTGGAACTTCATTTCATGACATAAACTACATTCGTGTATTAAACCTGTGGTAGAAAAGTAAATGCAGCTGCTGATTTCATGCTGCCTGATTTATCTGTTCAATCAGGGCTGAAGTTTATTCTCCCACACTCTCCTCCGCTGTTCATCCATTATTTGGTTAGCTGCAAATAACCCCAGCTACAGAGATGCATGTGTGCTGAACTCCCTGTTTTTGTTTTTGTTTTCTTCTGGAATCCAACAGTCATCAATATCCAGACCTTTACATTTGAAATTTAGAGCGTTACTCACAGATATCGCTACATTTGATCAAAAAATAAATCTTCTGTGTGTGATTCATCAGTCTGCAGGAGAACTCTCTGGGCATGGACGGAGCCATATTCATTGCAACAGCTTTGAAGGGAAACCACCAACTGACATACATCAAGTAAGTTTTCTTTTACCGTTTATTTATTGTTATTTATCTGTTTATCGATTTGTCATATTAAAACTGTTCCTTCAGTTTGCAGGGAAATGGCATTGGAGAATCTGGAGCTAAAGTCATATCTGATGCTATAAGAGCCAGTGCCTCCGGCTGCGTGGTGGACATCTAGCCCACCAGAGAGAGCAGCCGTCACTGAGGAGGGTCATGCTACCAGCACGGGGATAACAGCTGCCGTTGTTATACAAAGCAGATGTAAACTATGTAATTTAACTCATTCTGTATAATAGTTCTGACAAGTTATTCGGTGCGTTGCATTTTTATATAGATTCTGTAATATTTATTAGGTGACTAAACAGCTGTTTTGAAGCTGCAGTTCAGCTTTAGACAAACACTTGAGAAGCACAATATGTAATGTAATAAACACACATTAAGCTCAGAAAGTTAAAGTAGAGCAGAATTCCTCCATTAAGATGCCATTTTGTACATTTGCTCTGTTTGCACAATTAAATGTGGCAAAAAAAAAAAAAAAAAGTAAGTTATTTCAGGAGGACTAAACTGGTTTTATAACCTTTGTTGTTCTGTTTGGTTTATTATGCCTGTCTTACAAGTGTTAAATACCAGAAATACTGACATGACACAAATACACTCCAACTGAGCAGAACTGAGTAAAACTTTTTATTTATTCCAATGTTTCTTGTTGCAGTCGACCTTATTGGAAATGAGGCTTTTGGCTATTTTAAGCCTGCATGTTATAGATGCAGTTATTATGATGTTTGGAGCCTCTGAAGACAATGAACTGAGAAGGAGAACATGTATTTAAAATTGTAAGAAGAAAATCTGTGTCCTTTGACCCATATTTAATAGTGCTTTGTGGACCATCCAGTTCATTATTTGTCTTGGCTTGTTAAGCTAGCACCCCAGTGTGCCAATAACAGCATATATACGTATATGTATAGACTTAATTGAAACGGTACCTGTTAATAAATGTGTTATATACATGAAGAATAAACTTGACAGTCTGTGGTCATTTAAATGAAAAAAATAAATATGTACGCCAGATTCTTAGATCAACAATTGACAAACATGGGTTCCTTAGGGAGCTGCAGGTGGAGCTCTGACATCTCAGGTCTGATGTGATACTGAAGTGTGTATGTACTGTCATGGTGCCAAGATCTAAAGAGCCTTCTCAGAAAAGGCTGTGGATAGTGAATAAATGACCGTGTAGAAAAAGCAGGGGCAACAGTTTCCAACAGGAAGAAGAGTAAGAATTGACTGAAGTGTCCATTGCAGGAAAAACGGTATAACAGAGGGACAACACAATGAGTAAAAAGGCAAAAGTCTGTGTCAGTTTAAATACTGCCAAGTGTAAATGAGTGCAGATTTATCTAAACTGTGCTAGTCTCCCATTATCCAGACCTCCCACAGTGACAGGTGTGGAGTCAGTCAATACTTGAATATTTTCCAGTTACAGAAGTTGCCTTGTACACTGCAGGTGCAGTACAAAAGCATTTATCTGCACTGATCACAATTTCAAGCTGTTTGAATGTTCTTGTGAACAATTACACCCACTGCATCAACGGCATCCTAGTTGCAAAGCCAGCACAATGCAATCTAGCTCCATTAAAGAACTTGTTAGTCAAATTCTTGATTTTGAATAAAGGATCAAGAGTTTTTTTAAAGGTCAGTGTTCGTCTTCTGCTCAGATTATAAAGCTGAACCCCACAAGAGGCAACATTTTCCTTTTGTCCCCGGAGCTCCGCACGTGTTCGGCATTGAAAAGTGCAAAATTATTATCGCTATTCTAACTCAACAGCCTACTCTCTTTTCATCTTTCCTCAACACAAAGATAACAATTCAGACAGGCATTTCGAAAATTACATCAAAAGGGGGAAAAACAGGCAGCAGAATCAAAGATATGAAAAGATGCCAAAATGCTCTCAGAGAGTTCGTGCTCAGGCAACCTTTAGTGTTGTTTATCTCTTGGGATCATATCAGTGTAATCATTTCTTCTTCTTCTTCTTTTTAACAGAGAACAGTCATGAAAGCTCATAGCCGTCATGGTCTCATCATCGGTCTCGATAGAGTGGCTAGTTTGTTTTCTTCTTGTGTGTGGGAGTTTGTGTGCATCATGCACATTGCTATCCACCTGTGTTTCTAAAACTCTTACTTATGGCTATTTATGACTCAGTATGTGATTTAGTATTTATTTTCATAATTAAAAGAGTGCATGTTTTGTACCATCATCAAAACTGTATCTTCATAACTCAGCAATACACAAGATGAGGCGTCTAAATAAGAATTAAAAAAAAACAAACAACAAATCTCTCAACGCTTGTTAAGCCCAAATTTCAAAAAGACATAAACTGTAATGAATGTAGTTGTGAGGTAATGATTTACTTTAAGGTGGACATTGGTGAGTTACACCAGTGAGTCAAGCATTTCTGATCTGTTGGCACGTGGTGTTGAAGATAACATCTCCTGTAATGAAATATTCCTGCTTATGTATTCCTGCTTAATTCATCCATCCATTCATTCTGGGATGAATGGGTGGAGCCTATCCCAGCTGTCTTAGGGCGAGAGGCAGAGTACACCCTGGACAGGTCGGGCTGTGCCATCAATTACTGTAAATTTAAATCTTATTAAGAATTTATCATACAAAAGAGGGTTTATAGAGAATACTGTTAAATGTTCCATTTCTATGCCATATGTGGGAACAATTTCCAGAGTGTGATCACAGTGCGGTGTGGGCTCATTCACATTTTCAGAGAAACCAATTGAGTCTAAAAATAGAATACATCCACTGTTAAGGCTCTTGCTTTCAGCATCTAGATGAATATTATAACTGTCCGCTGCTATTGTTTTATCTAAACTGAGCACTAAACCAGATAAAAAAAGACTGAGAAATCAGATGAAAACTCTGAGTAAGGGCAGGTGGATGATAGATAACAACAAACTACAACCCGTTTCCAGTGAGGGACAGGTCTAACAGTCAGGCTGTCAAATGAAGGCTTTCTATAGCTGACAATGTATTTATATAACACATAATACAATTAATATACCCAGACTTGAATGATTTGTGAAACTCGTGATCTGATAAGAAAATAGAAGCCCTTATTTAAATGTTACTCTAACATTTAGAAGTACAAAGTGTAAAACTGATTATATATATTATATATAAGTTGTAAAGTTACTTACTCACTGGTATGTGACTACAGCTCAGAACACATGTTCATACAGAATTACTCATACCCTCACCAGGGACCTTACCACCCTTGGTGACCACAGAGCTTATCCATGCCTAAAAATAGCCCTGGTTCAATTTGTCAGAAACTTCAACATCTGCCATCATTCAGAGTCCAATAAGGTACTGACCTTCACTGAAAGAGACAACCATCATGGCTACTGTGCAGCATGCTTTATGTGGGTTCAAGGATAAGTAAGCTCTAAGGATAAGTATGTGTTGTTATACGGCAATAGAAAGCTTTGGTAAATTCATTATACATCCTGCGCAATGATAATATAAGAAGCAGTAATGTTAAAAGAACAACAAAAAAGTGTTAGCATTTTATTTGTCTTGTCACTAGCATAGCTCTGCAAAGTATGTCAGTATTGTGATTACCAGAGCCCACTGCCCACAGCAGGCAAGAACAATAATAAATGTCACAATAAACAATAAACCTCTCCATTGTGGCAGGGAGCACATGTCAGGCACACACACAGGTGAGGAAATTTATTATGAAACCATAGAGAAGCGTCCTGCAACAACAACATCTCTAAACGCACAAGTGTCAAGACAAACAATAACCCTAAGTACATACAGAAGACTAGAGCCTATTCAAATGCATATGCATATTTTTACCAGGTTTAAAAAAAACATATTCACACAGCATTCAACAGTCAAGTACTGTTTTGTAGCAAAGATAGCATTGTGAAAGTTCTGCTTAATAATAATGTTAAACCGCTCAGCAGCAGCTCACGAAGGCCTGAGGGGTTACATTCATCTGGGTGCACAAATATAATACCCCAAATGTGACTCTGTGTTCAGAGGTTTAGGTAATAAATCAATTCTCAATATACGAGGTGCACTCAAAGTGCTCAAAATGTCTGTGAAGGTATTCATTAGGGGAAGATTTCTCTTCTGCTGGACTAAAACCATGTTTTTAATTACAAGGTTGAAATTAAACAATCTGATGAGGCCAACAAGGGGACAATTATAACAGATTTTAGGGGGATGAAACTTATTAATACTAAGAAAACTGGTGGTTAACAAACAAGTAATGCTTTTTTACTATTGTGATAGCTAATCACATTAGCTAATAGCTCATTTTCAAAAAAAACCCCATTTATTTAAGTATTGGTTACTACTATGTAATGTAATTTGGCTCGTGTTAGAATTAATTAAATAACTAAAGCTTTTAAATAAATGATTTGGCAAAAGCTCAATATTTGTTTGCAAAAATAAAGTGTAGCAGAAGCAGAAAGCAGCATAACATGGCAATATTTCAACATTTGTTCATCCCGTCCGAGACACGGTCAGTGACACCCTCAGCAGTTGTCAGTCACTATGGAAAAAATGTTTATTTTCTGACATCAACCAGTTGGAAAAAAATTAATAAATCTCAGATTCTGGTTTGCTGGTGAGGGGCGGTATTGTACAAGTAGGGGAGGCATCATTGGGGCCACTGCCACCCCTGCCACTACTCTTGACACACCCCTGCTCCATGCTTCGATTTTAATCATCGAGCAAAATACAGACACAGAAATGTAATTAGGTATGACTAAGACAATATACTACTCAAAAAGATTTGATAGTGTCACTTAATGTACATTTAATCAATGGATGCTTTGACAGCAAGAAAACTAAAAATTTTCAAACAATTTGAGAAAAATAACATAGAGCTATATTCTAAAAATAACACCAAAGGAGAAATCGGTATTCAAAGGCAGATGGTGGGCAGGGCATCACGGATTACTCCGTGGAGCTTCAACTTGCAGTTTCTTTCACACACGCTCAGGACCAAACATCTCCACAGCGCATCTGAGAGCAGCGCAGTTCATTTCCAAAGGACGTAAAAGCTGTAAGTAAATACATGTTTTCTTTGTTTTCCATAACCTGTTAGAGCTGTTCCACAGATGTCCCCAAATACTGTTATTATTTCTTTATATAAAAGGAAAGTGTTTGGACTCTGCACAAATATGCTGCAGGACTCAATTAACCATTTTTATTTACTAACGTAGCGTCGCGTTTTTAAGGGAATTTCCGAGGTTGAAAAATCGACAGATTTAAAAGAAAAACAGAGGGAAAAAAAGTTCATGCTTTCTTGAAAAATTATAGCTTCATTTTTTATTTAGTGCAGCTTAAAAGCATTGTCTTTGCACGTATAAAAAGTGTGATGTGCTTAAGACTTCACACCTTCATTCTCTTCTTGTTAAAATGCTTTGAGTTTCTTGCTCTTATAGTTTTATTCTATGTTAAAATGCATTAATCTTAATGGGAAGACCCCACAGCTACTGTGCATCCCTACACAGCAGTCCTTTCAGTGAAACCACACAATATTAGAAGGTTAGTTTTCATCTGGTTTGGGGTTGGATTGGGGTTTAAAAAGCTGGAACAAGCATGTAGAGATCCCACACTTGGAAAGAAACACCTGTGAGGGAAATGCTGTGCAGTGTTTATTTTTGCAGAGCTGGAAGCAGACAGGTTTTTTTTTTTAATAGTGGAGTCTGTCTGAGATGATTGCTGATATCAGGGCAGCGAGGATAGCTATGTCCCCTAAATGCTTTTTTTTCTCCCTCCACTGTTTAGTTCAAATATTTTTTTTCTGTTAATCTTCTCAGATGCACAGTTTGCCTAAGTTATACTTGATAAATAGCCAGCACATTTCACAGGATTATTACAGTTAAACTGCCATGCGTGGGAACAAACACCACTGAAAGATATTTTAACTAACCAAAGAAAGAAAGAAATACAACACTGCTATTTTACTACACATGACCCCAGTTCAATGAGTATGTGCCTAACTCCGTAATCGCCTTCACCACTGGTTGAGTGGGGGGGCCAAAGAGGTGCCGTGAGTCAAGCCTGAGGTAACCATGGCCACACTTAGCAAGTCCCTGGCTCCAGTTGTTTACAAGAATCGCATTTCTGTCTTTAAGTTGTAGTTTTCTTTGGATTTTTTTTTATCACTACGTGAGTGACAGGCCAGAGGAAGCTCCACATGGGGCAGGTTAGAAAGAAACCAAGCCCCATGTGATGCTTCACGCTGCTGCAGGGAATGATTCAGAAATGCCGCCTGCCAGGAGACAGAAATCACCAGTGGGTTAACCTTTAGCCATGTGACACAGCACAGAGGTAGAGAGGCGGGTATACTCTGGACAGGTCGCCAGTCAGCATTATTTTATTTAAGAAAGTCAAAAGAGGAAAAGCATTTTTTCCAAGGGTTATTGTACAATTTAAACTGCTGTCTGGTCAAAGACTGATAATGAGATTTAAAAACAAAACAAAAAATACATACAGTATAAAAGTATATATATAGGTCTGATTTTAAATGAGTGCACGGTGTTAACAATGAAGTAATCTTGTGATTGAGATTTTTTTTTTTTATTACCTGCTAAAATGTTTGTTAGAGCTCTGATCTCTCTTAGTTTCAGCATTTTTCAGACTACCAGAACAAATCTGCTCGACACATCTGTGAACAAGTATCTGTATTGGCAACAAAACCTCATTCTGCTGTAGGCAACTTCAGAGGACAAAAGTATTGACTGCTTTGAACTTCTGAGGTAGTTTCATTTCCCGGTGAAAAGGCCAAAATTAACTATCAAAGAACTACAACAAGATTGTTGAGCACTGATCCACAAACTATGAATCATGAGCTGACTGAGCTGCGAAAGGCCCTTAAAGCGAAACAGGCTGAGAATTTTCAGTTAAGCAGGACGCGTAAAGAGCTAAGCAAACCTTGCAAAGGCTGGTAGGTGAAAGAGCAGATATGTGCATCAACCTAGACAAGAACAAGGTGACAATCGGGAAACTCAGCAAGGTCTGAGGTCCCGAAAAGGAGGAACTCGATGAGCTGAGTGCAAAAAGGATGCGAATTATGCAAAAACACTTGAAAGGAGCAAAATAGGAATTCATTAGACAAAGAAGGAAATGTAAAAAATACAAAGAAGAAATTGTTGGAAGTCCAGAAAACACTTGAACACGAGAAGATCGAAGTGATGGAAGAGTGGGAGAGAGTGGAGATCTTGCTAGACCTCCCATGTGCCACCCCATTTTTATATTTTAGTACCATCAGAAACGATTAAACTTGAGAAAAATTGGTTGAATTAAACTGAATGAATTGAAAATGTCCAGGAGTGCAGGACTGCAGGACAAAGTCTGTGCTTTTGGAGCTGTAATAGCTCAGATCCATTTTGAGGTTACTGGAGTGCTTTAGAAAAGATATGGCCATTGAAGTTCAAGGATGAAAAATCACTCTCTCAAATGTTTTTACCCTATGATCTTAACCACTTTCTAACAACTTCTAACAACTTCCATCCATCACAATTACTGTACTTCACTGCCTCCTCTCAATTTTGCAGATAAAGAAGAACAAGTCTGCAGCGATGGACGTTACTCACAACTTTATAGTGCTGACCTGCCTGCTGTTCCTCCACCCACTTAAGGTTAGCCAGTGAAAATAGACAAAGAGGATATCTACGGCTGTTTTTTTTATTATCTAACTTTGATACATCTCTTCAATTAATCCTCTTCATGAAACAAGCCGGTTTAGCTCTACTGGTTTTAAGGTTATCCCCTGTTTTAGTAGTTTTCGTTCTGATTGGTTGCCCTTCATAAACAAAAGGTTTAAAGTGAAGGTCTGAGCCTGAGAGCGAGTAAATCATGATAGAGCGAGATCTCTTCTTTGACATCATGTTCTGAATAGTGTTTTTATATGTATCTCATTACAGGTTGAAAAGGTGAGTGCTAAAGTTCTGGAGGAGACTTATCGAAAGTGGGTTCAGTACAAAGAAGACTGTTTCAACACGATAAGAAATGAGTCACTGCCTCAAAGTAAGCAACTGCGTGGTAGAGGAGATATGTGTCGCGGTTCTGGGTCAGTTTCGACCCAGTATTTTGAGTGTTGATTGATTAGTTTATTTTTGAATGTTTGTTGTGGTTTTGGGCACTATGAGTATTATTATAATGATTGTTATTATTAGAATTCTATGTTTCGGTTTATTCATGTTTAAGGATTTGTTCTTGGTTGTATCTCACGTTTGGTTTAGTTCAGGCTCCGTGTGTCATTCCGTCTGTCTCTCAGTGTCAGGTCTGCGTCTTGGTGTAGTGTTCTCGTTTCCTGTTTTATTGTGAAGGTCTGCGTCTCATGTGAGTGTGTTCAGTTTTACCTCTGTCTCGTCTTGTTGATTATTCCCAGCTGTGTTTCCATCCTGCTTCATCTGTGTGTTTCCCTGCAGTCAACCATCATCTGTTTCCGCCCGCTCTCATTCATCTCCAGGTTTGTGTTCTGTAGTTAGTTTGTTCCCAGTTTAGTTTAGTCTTTGCTCCGTTCGCTGTTTGTCCATTTCCTTTTTGTGTTTAATAAACCACCCTCACACCTGTACAAGTGCCTGCGTTTGGATCCTCTTTTATTTTCCACACGGCTCATCTCACTCGCCGTGACAATATGGCAATATGTGATAGAATAGCAAAGGAGTTATTGAAATGTTAAATCAAACCTGGGGTTTTCTCCTAAGTTTCTTTTTGTTTGGCCTTCCAGCGGGCTTGTTCTGTAACCGGACGTTTGACAGGTATGCCTGCTGGCCAGATACTCCTGCTGGTGTTATGATCAACATCTCATGCCCTTTCTACCTGCCCTGGTATGACAAAGGTAACAACAAAAAACTGTCTGTGTCTGTCCGTTTGTCCTTTTTCCCTTTCAGTAGCTTTCAGTCTCTTCTTATTACTGGTCAGTCCACTGCTGTGGATAACCAATCTTACATTTAATTGTACATTTTGATCCTCACTGCTGACACTAAAATGAAAGTAAAGCACACACTTAAGAGAGAGAGCTTAACTAGAAAACAGGAGATGGTGCACGTTTTGTCAGAGCTAAGCCAACTGCAAATAGAAGTTATGCTGATCATCTACAAACCAAATGTTTGGATTCTCTGTAAATAGTAAATATTTATGAGATATTCAAAATGATTTACATATCTCATAAATCCATGTTTTCCACATAGAACACAGGAAAAAATTTAAATGTTTAAACCAAGAAAATATACTACAATCTAAAAAAAACTTGGGCTGGGCCGATATTTATTTTCATTTGCCATTCATACGATCCTCATTCTTTTAACGAGAATCCATAAGCGTCTGAGGACTGTGGAGACCAGTTACTGGGAGAAAAATAGTTTTCTAATCTCTTTAGTCCAAATGAGTTGCATCAATGAAAAATAATTTTCGATTTTTTTTTATTTCAATTCATTTGACCACAGAACGGTTTTACACTTTGCTGCTTTCCATTTAAAATGCACTTTGGCCCAGAGAACACAGCAGTGTTTCTGCATCATGTTCATATCTGGGTTCTTCTTCTTCTTCTTCTTCTTCTAATAAACTTTGGGTTTTTATATAGTAGCTTTAAGTCAGGTTTTTTTTCCCGTGTTCATCAATCATGAACATTATGCATCTTTATGTCCTTTTCTGTGAGCAGTGATTTAGCTTGCCTCTGCATGCTTGAGCCCCCAGTTTCCCTTAACTTGTACTAGACAGGTGGTGACTGAAGGACTAACTGTGTTTCATCCAGTGTCCCTGGGTGTTGTGCGTAGGCGATGTGGATATGATGGCCACTGGGAGAGAGAGGACAACGGACAGGTGTGGAGGGATATGACACAATGTGAGGAGGAAAAAGAGGTTGCGTCTCAGGAGGTATGGCAACAAAGTAGTTTTTTTTCTTTTGTTTTCCTCTGTGGGGAAACATAGTAGTTTCTTTTGTTTAGTGCTCAGCGTGTGTTAAAACTGTGGTCCTTTCTTATCACTCACAGGTCTCCATGAGTAAACAACTCAACTCATTCCTGACAATTTGCCTTGTGGAACAATAAAGTATCTATTTGTATGGCATTTAATCACAGCAACAGTCACCTCTAGGCTTGTTTTATTAATAATATTAATAATAACACAGTTGTGTACAAGAGCATAAGGGGTTACACAAGTTCTTTGTACAAACAAGAATACACCAAAGTCATAAATACCTTTACAAAATGCACATTAGCCACTGAAAAAACAGGAATATAAAAAAAAAACATTCAGTGCTGGAAAAAACTACAATGTGAAAAAACTGCATCTAAAAAAAATTATTTTTAAAACTTGGGTAAATGCAACCTATGACGACCTGCTAAACATGACACACTACAACATGTCGTTGTTTATCAAAAGCTAAGCCAAGCTTCAGCAAATTTGCCTTTTCACAGTTTTGCCAAAAACTCAGTGAATTGGACTAATTTTGTAGACGGGCTGATAAAGTCAGACAGGAAACAAATACTTGAACTTATTGCTCCTAAAGGTGGTTCTACAAGCTACTCAATCACTCTGTGTACTTCATTTTTCACACATTGCTTCATTTTGTGTTAACGTTTGTGTAATAAATAAACACACGGTGTAAAATATCAAATGTTGTTCCACTGAAGTTTTTTTTTTTAAATGATGTCATAACGATATGGCTTCAGCTGTATGATGTGTTACTGGATGTGAAACACCCGTCACTAGGGTTTAATCCCTGCCTGGACGGCAGTGGTTCCTGGTGATTGCTGGCTCTCGCTGAGTGAAACTGGCTGCAAAAAAGATACAGTAGCAAAAACCTCCTAATGACTCCCGCTAGTTTTTCACACTTGTCTACAAATACTCATTAACTACGAACCAAGCAGTAATAGAATGTGAAAAAATGCAACACAAAAGGTTAAAAGTTAAAGTTGTCACTCAGTGCTGCAGTCAACGAGTTTCAAAGGGCGAAACGTTTACTTTGAAGTCAAACGGTCTCCATTTCCATTTTGTCTTGTACTTTTGAAAGTTTCAATAAAGCTTGAAGAGTAGCTGCTTGTACACAAGTCCTTCACTCCCATTCAAACTACAACTTCAGCCACATTTCTTTCACCCTGCAAGAGTGTGAGTCACTGTGAAAGCTTCCCATGGCTCAAAAATAACCGGCAAATCATTCATTCAAAATGGCTCCATTAAGAAAATTATAAGCCTGCAGTGAAAAGAAGCCAGGACGGCTTGCTTCCAAGAGCACTGGTGTATTCAACTCGTCCTGATATGGTGAATGACAATCATCTGATAATGCCAAAAGTTATTATCTGCAAACAAAGCAGAGGCCCTTCCTGATTTGGCTTTTCTTCACTCTTCACTTTAAGTAATTTTATGACTTAATAAAAGTGAAAATTTGTCTTTACAGCTGTGGTTCAAACAGTTAATGGTGAGCTTCAGGATGCTGTACACTGTTGGCTATTCCTTGTCCCTCTTCACGCTTATAACAGCTCTCATCATTCTTCTAAACTTTAGGTAAGCTCTGTGATAGATGTGGAAATCTTGTTTTTTACTATACTGTCAAACAAAACTCCACAAAACATAAAAAGTTTGTAAAAAGTCTGCTCAATTCTGATCATCAGATCATCACATATGCTGAAACTTTTATTTCCTAACTCAGTGACCGCTGCTAAGATCCTTAATCCAAGAATCTAAAAGCACAATAGTTGTAAATTATGTTCCTTTGTGAGTCAGATCATTTTTTTAAATCCACAGCATGTTTTTAAATCCAGGCAATTTGAAATTGTATTACTCTGTGTTCCTTGGCAGGAAACTGCATTGCACCAGAAACTACATTCACGCTAACCTCTTCCTGTCCTTCATCCTGCGAGCTGTAGCGGTCATTGTTAAAGACACAATGTTGGAACGTCACTGGGGAAGAGAAATCATGAAGCCGACTGATGTGAGTGAGATGCTCAGTCATCAGGTACGTCTCGAAATTTACTGCTAATTATTTACTTAGATTATTTGGCAATAGATCAGTGTGTAGGGCGTACTGCTTTGATGCTAGTGCATTCAGATGATTACATAAAGCATGTTTAAAGACCGCTCCCATGGAAATGGGTGGCTAATTTGCAAACTATTTTATGACAAATAGCAAGTTTTAGGAATTTTACAAGTGCCATGCAAAGACCTTTGATATGCAATTTGTATTTTTTACGTTTTTTTTTTTTCAATTTCTTTTAGGCTGCTGTTGGTTGCAGAATAGCACAGGTGATCATGCAGTACTGTGTCCTGGCCAATCATTATTGGTTCTTCGGAGAAGCTATTTATCTGTACTCAGTGCTTATTGCTTCAGTCTTCATTGACAGCAACAAATACCTACTTTACATCTATCTCGGTTGGGGTGAGTTCCATCTCTTCGTAAAAAAAAAAAAGAATCATACATTCAAGGGGTTAAATCTGCTTTTTGTCAAAGAACACTTTATCTTGACAGTACTTTAAGCTGACATGTTGCAGAATAATAGAAATGTGTCACCACGACGCCTCTGCTCCTCTTTAGCGCTGCCTTTACCTGAGCACTCAAAGGACGAAGCACACTCTGCATCAGCAGGAGAGCTTTTATAATATGGATACCATGGAAACATACACACAGCATGCTATTTCATTCTTAAACTTATTCTTGAAACCTGCAGTACTGAACCTGGTGATCTCTGATGCTTTCACATTAGGAACTCCACTGTTGTTCGTTGTTCCCTGGGTGGTGGCGAAGATGTTGAAAGAAAACAAAGAGTAAGTGTGCAGACGTGTCCTCATGTGACAGAGCACTATGGAGAAGGGGTGGTGACATCTATCTACCTTTTTTTCTTTAGGTGTTGGGCTGTCAATGAGAACATGAACTACTGGTGGATTATTCGTTTCCCGGTTCTTTTAGCTTCACTTGTAAGATGATTTCTGCAAATAGTCCCAGAAGTCTGCATTTATATTGCATGGCTCATAATACTTTGCATGATATACATCTGAATAAATAACAATACATATTATGATTTTCTGATCAACAGATAAATTTTCTGATTTTCACGAAGATCCTGAAGGTCATATTTTCCAAATTGCGAGCCAGCAACCCAACTCATTACACCGATTACAAATTTCGGCAAGTTTTCTCAACATTTGTTTAGTGAGCTGGATCAGAGATAGACAGATCATAGTTCTGCAGTGGGACAAGTTACCTATCTGTTTTATTTGCATTTTTTTAGGCTCGCCAAGGCAACTCTTACCCTCATTCCTCTGTTTGGAATTCATGAGGTGATTTTCGTCTTTGCTACAGATGAGCAGACGACAGGCGTTCTGCGCTACATCAAAGTGTTCTTCACACTTTTTATCAGTTCCTTTCAGGTAGGCAAGAACTTGTGAGTGACCGCTGGTTTTGCAGGCACACTGATCAGATATGACGTTAAAACCAAGTGCGTGATACTTCCCCTCTGATGATCAGGCTTCCCTAGATGCTTGAGTGGAGTTTTTTTATGGTGTGACAGGACGCTTTGTTCACCTGAGGGAGGCACCTCCGTGTCGTGGTCCTGAGTCTTTGGCTCAGGTTTTTGAGTTTGTTTGGACTTTTGAGATGGTTATGTTTAGTTGTTATGTTTGTTGATGTTCTTTGAGTTTTAGTTATCTTCTAGTTTTGGCTACTGCTCTATATCATGTATGTTCCCTTTTTCATGTCCAATCTGTGTTTTGTCTCCCAGGTCTGTCATGTATTTCCATGTCTGTTTATCCCCTGTCCTAATGTCAAGCTCACGTCCTTGTGAGTCTTACTGTGTATGTCACTTCCTGTTTTACTTTGACTGTTCCTCGTCTCATGTGCATTATGTTCAGTTTTGCTTCCTGTTTAATTAGTTGGATTCCAGCTGTCTTTCCACCTGTTGCCCATCCTCTCGTTATTCTGTGTATTTAAGCCCTCAGTCTCCCTTGCTTCTTTGTCATGTTGACATCGTACTTCTTCTCATGTTGTGTGTGTGACTGTCAGTCAGTCAGTCAGTCAGACAGGAGCATTAGTGGTTCAGTTAGTTTCCTCCAGCTCTGCTCTGTGTTAAAGCTGAGTTTTGAGTTAAGCCTGCATTTTGAGTCCTCTCTCTGCCACACAGCATTACATGAGAAGTCAGGGAGTACACTGGTGGTGAGGGGCCAAAGCTGTGACAACGTGATCATTGTAATTCTGAACACATGTCAGAGACTTCAACGTTGTGGCTGATCAATTTATGTGTGTCACTGGAAAAAAAAAAAGAAAAGCTGCCTAGATGTGTTCTAATTGATTCATTAAGCAAAGAACATCTTGCTCAAACTAAACTGGACTATTTTTATGAACTGGTGTCTCCAGGGATTTCTGGTGGCTGTGCTCTACTGCTTTGGCAATAAAGAGGTTTGTTGTTTCATTTCTTTCCCAGAAGGTGCTAATAACTATTAGCCATAAGTGATTTTGTAAATAACAGACAAAATACTTAAACCACAGGTTTAAAAGTGTATATTTTTAATGTTGAGACGTTGTTCTTAGGGCTGATGGGACAACATCACAATTAAAAAACAGTAATTTTAATGACATCACAACAAATGGGCTTTAAGTTTACATGTAAAGTGCAGGAAGCTTTATGAAAAAGAACATTAATTCTTAAATAAGTTATCATCCTCTTTGGGTGCAGGTGCAGGCAGAGCTAAAGAGGAAGGTGGGCAGGTGGAGAATGGGGACAGAGACTATATGCTGTGGACAGTGACTAGCTGTGCTGGATCCTCGAGAAGACAATTTTTCCATTGCCACAGTGCCACAGCGCAATGGATCCTGTGTGTCAGCAAGTCGACCGGTGCCTGATTGTTCCCTGAGTCCTGGTAGTTCACGCATTTTGAGGGGTCAGCAGCCACCAACCTCTCCACAACCACATGCTTCTTTACAGCACTTTCCATCAGAGTTAGAGAAAGACAACATCCAAAGCCATGTGGATCAGGATGCGATTGGATTGGACAAGTCACAGGGAATGCAGGTGTCCTTCCTCATTCATCTTAAAGACCCTGTGGAGCTACTCCCACATGTTGTGAATACAGATTCAGACTGAATACAGCCTTGCGTTCATTGTACATTTCATTTTCGGTGAATAGTAAATGAAGTGGTACTTATACAACACTTGAACAGTAATTATTACAAGCTTCATTCACCCACTCACTGACACATTCATACAGCACATTCTAAATATCACTTGGATGGCTGCATCAGGAGCAATGTGGGGTTCGGTATTTTGCCCAAGGACACTTTGTGCACTCGAGGAGCCAGCGATTGAACCACCTACTGTTAGATAATCCACTAAACCTCCTGAGTCCCAGCTGGACACTACTTAGTGTAGTTTGAATGTTTAAAACTGTGAATATGAGAATGCACTTTGTAAAAACAGGTGACAGCGACGAGTTAAAACATGAGATATCACATGAGAAATGAGTGTTATAAGCAGGATAAGGATTGAATGGATATTTGTTTTTACTGACACTTTTAATGTGTGAATAAAAAGTTCATACATCAGCCAAGCAAATAGATTTGTTTATGGGTTGATGTGACCTTTCTTCTTCTTTTGGTTGCTTTAGTTGTCGCCACAGCAGATCATCAGCCTTCATCTCACCCTGTCCCTACCATCCTCCTCTGTCACACCAACCTTCTGCATGTCCTCCTTCACTCCATCTATAAGCCTTGTCTGTGGTCTTCATCTTCATCTCCATCTTCAGCATCCTTTGTGCATGTCCAGACCATCTCAGCCTTGCCTCTCTAATTTTGTCTCACGTCTTTTTGAAAGTACCACCATCTTCAAATCATATATCATAGCTTTCACTCAGGTCTCATTACCATCTTGCAAATCTTCCCTTTCACTCTTTACACTTGTGACACTCATCTCCACCTGCTTTCCCCTGCCTGCACTCTCTTCATCACCTCTCTACTTCACTTCTTCATGTTTGCTTTGGATGGCTGACCCCAGGTATTTATACTAAAATATGACCGATGAGTAAAATAAACTGTTGTCAAGTAAAGAATAGAACAGTTCGATCAAGTCAAGTCACAAACTAGATCGCAAATTTAAAAGAAAAAGCAGTTATACATAGAAATTCGATGTAGAGTCGTCTTTGCAAGATGTCCTGTGATATAGTTTGCTTTTTTCATTATTAATTTTCTTCTATGAACGTTATCGCCCAGGAGTACAGGGATTGAAAACCCCAGCTTTGCTTTATGGGAAGAAGGCAAATGTGCTAAATTTGTTGCAGTAATTGTTAAAAACGTAATGCGATCGATAGATATCGAAAAGACTCATAGAACATACAGTATATTTACTTTGGATATAGATTGTGCATTGCTGGACACAACTCTGTACCGAAAGGGGGATCACATGTGCATACTGCCATGTGAAACCGAGGGAAGAAGAAGAAGAAGGAAGAAACCCGCTAGTAAGCGTCATGACGTCATGGCCGTCGTGCTGTCGTTGGCAACGGCGGAGGCTGGAGCGGGAAGCAAATAACAGCTTTGATATGTATCAAATGTTGAACGAGCTGCTGTTTACACGGTACCGGGAAAACTGGAAAACCCCGCATCTTATGATGTGAACAATAAAAGCTTATGTTTTGCTTTGAGCTCCGAAGAAGGCAGAAGGAACTTTCCCGGTTATTTAGTTAACTGTCTGCTTGCTAGCTAACTTCCAGACTGGGATATCAACAGGTGGATTTTCTGTTTTCTGCATTTATCAATGGCCTACAAAGGTAAAGTGCACTTTAAAGGTTTGAATGAAATCCATATAAAATACAACAAAGAAGACCGAGAGACAGAAACCCTGATTTTAAACGAGAGTCAAACGTTGTTAATAACTAGTTAAACCTAACTCCAGCTTTTCTAATTGTGCAGATTGGCAGCATCCCTACGTTAACATATTCAAATATGTCCGAGTTGAAGAGTGGAAGAGGTCGGCAAAAGAGGGGGATGTGTCAGCATACACGGTAACTTTGTACACACTACACTTGCTTGAATTACCCTTATGAAATCAGTAGAGACTAGTTTGTCTCCTCACACAGGTTGAGAATTAGTTTCTCTAAAGATCAATAGAATTGTAATTGTTGAAATGTTTTGCCCAACATTGCGTCTCTCAGGATAAGACACTGAAGTGTCCGGTGTTCAGGATCAGGGGCCCTGTTCCTGCCAACAGCTTCATCCTGCTTCCCAAAAACAGCAGCCAGTCCCTGGGGCTGACAGGACGCTTCTTCTACCTCCTCTTCAGGCCGACCCCCGGCAAATACTTTGTGGTCCACCTGGATGTCGCTGCAGGGGTATCATCCCTTATTTGGCTGCATGATCCATTGTGCATATCATTCATTTTTGCTCAGAGAAATCAAGACTGCTTTCCCTCTTTCTCTGTGCCGTGTTTTATAGGAGGGTCAGGTTGTCCGTATCTCCTTTTCCAACACGTTCAAAGACTTCAAGTCCACAGCTACATGGCTTCAGTTTCCTTTCCTGTGTGGAGGTGCAAAGGATTCAGTTTATGAAAACACAGCTAAATCTGCAAGACGGGGTAAAAACTATGCACACTCACGCTGCCTGGTATACTTAAGCCATTTCCAGTAATTGCACAGATTGTATAAGAAGGATCTAAAAAGTGAAGCTAATGCAGAAATGCCTAAAATCAGCATTATTTCTAAGGGCTGACTTAGAGGGGTGTCAGTTTGGTTGCATAAAGAAGCCCCATCTCTGCTTTTGTATCGAAGTCTATGAGAAAATAACCCTACTGCTTACTTGAGCTATGTCCTCAGACGCTTTTTTAATGAGCTTGTGGACTCTTAGAAATCGTATAAAAGTATTCTTATTTAATACAGAGGGACTGTTACTTTGTAAAAATCACACATTTTTATTTGATATAGGTTTGGTGGGTCCAGCTCCTACATCAGTGCGCTGGACGTGTCTGATGCTGGACCTGCAGCTCACGCTTTCTGACTACCTCAGCCGCTCCTACAGTCACCTGAAGAACATCAAGTTATGTGCCAACATGACAGTGAAAAACATGTTTACCAGTGACTTACTGCTAGACCCAGGTGAGGGCAAAACTTTCAAACAATGGACGTCTTACTGTACATGTATATATTTTATATGTGCAGTTAATTGTTTAACTGCTGTTTTTCGTTTAAAATGGCCAGATCAAGTTATGAAAAAGAAAGCTGGACAGTGTTTTTCTGTGTCTCTGAACAGAAAACTGCAAAACCAGTCAATTCAACGAGCAAAGATGATGATATACAGCTGCACACAGACACACATGTTGAAGCTTTTAAAATCTTTAACCCAGTCTTTGCTTATTCATTGTTATTATCTTTTAACAGGAGTTTCCTTCAGTCAAGCTAAGTTAATGGGTCTGACCTCGTCTCAGGGAACAGGTGCCATACCCAGAGAGATGTCATTTCCTGTGCCCAAGGGAGGCTCCTGGCATGATCTGTATGATTACATCAGGTACAGCTATAGATATTCAGTTTAAAGCAAAGTCCAGAAAAAACACTTTTCTTGCTACAAAAACTGAAATTTTGGTCTCATAGCCAGGCTGAATATTTGTAATCCATATCAACAACTTCTTTGTTTGCAAAGTCATTTAGGCTCTCAATATGTGGACATGTACTTGAATACTGTCTTAAGGGTGGATTTTTCCTTTTGTGATGATTTTAGAAATATTTACAGCCTATCTGCAGCCTAAATTGTTATTGATTTAATACAGATGTTATCTGCCTTTACCACTGCTACAAAGTAATTCAACTTTTCCTAACCCAACAGGTTTCCCTCTGAAGGAACAAAGTTACCGTTTGACTCCATTCAAAAAGGCAGTCCACAGTCAGAGCGTCGTAAGTAATGAAAAGGACACTCGTCACCAAATATACTGAAGAAAGAGCTCCCCTCACCTCAAAACACAATTATGCTTAAATCAGTTCTTTCTTTCTGGTGTTAAATTAAGTCTTAACTCAAAGAAAATGAAACTACTGGTTCAATATTACATGCCTGATTCATGGGATGTGGAATCTGAGCTGCTTGTGTTCATCAAGGTAATAATACCAGTAGTAATGTATTGTAGATGACTGGTTTCCATTTTCCATTGTATTCTCCAGGGTCTACTCCCAGCCTCAGCAAACCAGTTCAAGATCGTGTGTCCCTCATCCACCAGATCACCAACCCAAAATTAGTAAGACTGATAACATTTAGCACATTTTTCCTTCCATGGTGAATAGTACGGTATAGATACTTTTACCTGGATAAATAAAGGAAATATGTATCTTTGAGATTAAGAATCCTTTTTTAAAGAGAGACCAGGCCAGGAGGGCGGCATAAATTACAATAAATATTACATTGAACAAGTGAAGAAAAGAGATACAGCTGACATTCAGTACAGGCAAACATCTGAATCATGTGCAGTAACAGGTCATTACATGAGCAACATCAAAACCAGTCACTCTGACCAAATGAACTGTTTTCTCACCCTTTAAAACAGATTTAAACTCCTGTATTGTAACCAGATGTAACCAGACCACTTTTAAAAGCCCCTTTTTCCTCATTTCTCACTTTAGACAGTCATTAGTAAAAATACTGTGAGCGCGTTTGCTGTACTGGTTGTCATTTTTACACATATAGACACACAAATTAGAAGAAATTAGTCCAAGCAGAGAGAGCTTCCAGTTTTCACTCCAAGTATATAATTAGGCGGAGGCTTATGTTTTGTTTTTTTAAGTGTACATCTTTCTATATATGTTATTTTCTTCTTAGCTATCAAGAAATAACACCCCTGTGGTGGCCAGCATACCTGAGCTGGGTGTAGTCTCCACTCACCAGAATGACCTGTTGGCATCCTCCGGTTCACACAAACTCGCGTCCAGGCCGCCTTCTGAGGCTGATGATGGTGGAGTTCATGTGTATGCGCACGCTGAGGAAGGCCTGAGCAAACACGGGGAAGAAAGTGAAGATGAGGTGATGCTTCAGTCCTCCTATTAAAATAAATGTCCAAGCTTAGGATGCCCCGTTATATAGCACATTCCATTCTTTGTACATTCTGCTGTATTTGTCCTTCAGTGCTCTTTGTACAGTTGTGTGTGAGCTTGAGAAAACCTGTCGACCTTGTTACGTTACAGTTTGTGTGCACTCCTGTTCCACGACCTGTGGGTCTGTCACTGTCCAGAGAAGCCAAACAGCAGGTAAAAGGGTGGAGATTGAAACGAAAACAGCCGCCAGGACGTGGTTTGTTTCTAAAATCTTAGCATTTGTTTTTTTTTTTCTGCTCTTTCTTTTAGAAGCTGCTCCCAGATCCGATTCTCAGGCTCAATCGAATCATCGGATTTGGAGGAGCTACTTTTAAATGTGTATGGTCCTCTGGAATTAAACCCCTAAATAAAACACATAACCATCAATCCTGGAAAAAATTTTAATAGCTGCACTTCATTGCACCGTAGGCCCTGTGGTCCAAATCTGGCGATGAAGTGGTGTATCCGTGCCATGCAATTATCGTCTCTATGAAGATATCCTCTAACCAGCAGAGATTCTTCATCGGCCACACCGATAAAGTAAAGAGATCCGGTGTGCTGCTCCAACTCAGCAATGTGAAACATCCAAAATAAGATACTTAAAATTCAATATTACACTTGGTGTCTTGGTAGGTGTCTGCGCTGGCTTTTAATGGCAACACAACCCTCCTGGCCTCAGCGCAAACTGGCAACAACAGTGTAGTTCGGGTGTGGAACTATCACAAAGCAAACTGTGTGGCCATGTTCAGGACTCATGCACATTCGTTATCCTGTCTTAGGTAATCGACTGCAATCACACAGAACAATAACGTGTATGTTTGTTAAAAACCTTGTTTTGTTAAATTCGATTTTTCTTCTATTCATCTCTTCCTATTTTGAAGCTTCTCCTACGGCGGTGGCATTCTCTGTGGAGTTGGTAAAGATAAGCACAATAAAACAGTGAGTTCCATTCATTCAAATCTTATGAAAATCCATGTATGAAAAGAATTATCTCTAGATGTAGAGTCACAGAGGTCGTTAGATCAAGATGAAACAATTCTAAGAAGCTTATGATAATATTAACCCAAACTGACCCACTTTATTTTTATCAGGCTATAAATGGCTCTTCTTGTTGGAGTCTGATTCTGCAAAGCTGTCGGGTGATTGCTTCTGTGTGTTATTTCACAGATGGTGGTGGTGTGGAACACTCTGAATGTTAGCAAAGGTGGAGAGGTGTCCATCTTGGCCAAAACGCACACAGATGTGGACATTCACACCATGAAGGTCGCCTTCTTTGACGATACAAGGTACCCTCCGTACTGCATATGTGTGTTTTACCATTTGCACTTGTGTAAATGTTAAATCACACATTCTACCATACTGTATAGCATCATGTTATTAGTCTGCAATGAATGGGTTGTCACTCTCTCAGCTGTTGGAAGCTTTGAGGACACCGTCCTCTGAAGGTTGATCAGTTTGATCTCTAGTGCTGACATCATGTGGATCTTGTGAAGCTCTTCATAAGCTGCAAACAGGTGAAGGTTTATCAGATTTAAATGCAGGCATGCAAAGAGTCACACTGCAAACAGTGTTGTGGGGATTGTGAGAAAGAGCCAAAGAAGGAAGACTTCATTGTGGAGTGAGATATTCCGCAAAGACAGTTTCAACCAAGCAGAAAGTACACCCTCTGTCAGTGCTAAGGTTTTTCATATCGACTCATCATTTATAACAATTCAACCTCAGATGAACAACAGTACACTCTGCCATTAATTATTTATTAAAACAAATAAAAATGCAGAAGCAATGTGAAAAATTAAGTGTATCGCAGTGTAGTCGAGAATGGAGACAATGGGAAAATCTGCAAGTGTGCTGCTTTTAGGATGGTGTCATGCGGTCGGGGAAATATTCGTCTGTGGCGAGTGCGGAATGGCACACTGCGTTCCTGTCCAGTCAACCTGGATGAATACCAAACACTGGATTTCACAGATGTGGCCTTTGAGGAGGGAAACTCTGATGAGCAGCATCTTGATGATCGAACACTGTGAGCGAACAAATCAGCACGCAGGTTTTCTTAACTTCAGGAGAAGTGTGAAACTAATCTGACTCCAATGAACATGTTCGCTCTGTAACTTCTTCCCCATAGATACGCCAGCACTCGGAGTGGGCATATCTTTGAAATAGACTACAGCAGCGTTGTTATTAAAAACGTGAGGAGGCTGTTACCTGCACAGACGCAACATGCTGACAGCAGAGAGAAATGGACTTTTAATACAGGTGGGTCGTTAGAATTCACAGTCGTGATTCTCTTCAGGTGACATTATCTAAACTCAACTTATGTCTTCAATTTAACATTTGATAATTTGCATGATTAACCCCCACCTGAAAAAATAAGTCAAACGACCGTAATGTGACTGTGTTCGTCCCATCCCAGGTCCAGGCATTGCTATCAACAGCATCAGTGTGTCCTCATCATTCTGCGCCACAGGTTCTGAAGATGGCTTCCTGCGGCTCTGGCCCCTTGATTTTTCTACAGTCTTCCTGGAAGCTGGTAGGCACAGTCATGAGATGGCCTAACATTCACCTGTAGCTAACAGTTACCAGAGGCAGTGATTTAATCTTTAGGTGATGAATATTTAGAGCTTTGATGGGTAAGATTTATTTATGTTTTTGTTTCTCAGGCCTTTCTGACTTAACTAATGTTATAGACACACATTAGATAACTGAATTAAAACATTCTCACTACTGTTATGACATAGTAGATGGATGGATGAGGTTAAGCTAAGCTGTAAGTGTACTCTCTGTTTCAGTGGTGTTTAAATTAAGAGTATGAGCAGTATTTGCCTGATATGAGAAATCTGTGAACTCTGTCTTCAGGAGTTTCGGTGTATGAGCGGATTTGAATTTGAAGCAGCCACCTCTACAGGCTCCCCATCAAGGAGTACAGCAGCTACGGCATTTTCTGCTGTTAGTGTGGCTAACTGTTGGTGATCCTGGGCTGTTTAAAAATAGCTGGCTGTGTACATTATTTGTATTTTTCCAGAGCACGAGGGACCTGTGAGCATGGCGCTAATCTCATTTAATAGCCTTCACGTCCTAGCTGCCACCTTTACTGGTAACCTGGGCTTCCTTGATGTGAGCAGCCGTGGTTACAACACACTGATGAGGTCACATACAGACACTGTGCTCGGCTTCAGCGTCGACGGCATTCATCGGCATCTCACAACAGCCTCTTCTGATGGCACAGTGCGAATCTGGAATATGGATTCCCTCCACCAGGTCTAACTAAAAAAGAAAACAAATATATAGAAACTGTCCCCATTACCAGTAGCACATTTATTGATCAGATCAATGTTTCTCTTGTCTTGTGTTCAGCTGTATGATTTTGTATCTGAAGACAGCCCCTGCTCAGTAGCCTTCCATCCAGGGGAGCAGATCTTCTCCTGTGGTTTCAGCTCTGGCATGGTCAGAGTCTTTGCAATCTCCAGTGCCAAGCTGCTGGCGGATCATAAGTACGTTTTAACTAGCCCGGAGTCTGCACCGGTGGCAGTGAAGAAGCTTTTTCCATTTATATGTATTTATTTTTACACAGGCAGCACAGAGGTGAAGTGGTGGGTCTTGCCTTTTCTCCAGACGGCGAGTTCATGTACAGCGCCGACTCACAGGGGTCTCTGGCACTTTATAACTCCTCTGAGGAAGAGCACAGTGTCATCAAAGTTGTGTGTATGTATACAAACAACCACTTCAAGTTATTCTTAGTACACCATATGTTACCCATAAGTAGAACTTTCCTGCAGACACAGCATCAAATGTGAATAACTCACTGTGCCATAACATGTACTGTTTAATTTTAAAAGCCTATAAGAAAACATGTAAACCAGACTTTTAGTTTGGTTATTAGTTTTAGAAAAAGTGTAGTTAAACTGGACTCTTATGTCTATCTACCCTCTGCTGCAGGCTGCTGCAGAGCCACATGTTGGATTTTTCTGCCCACAAAGCTTAAAAGCTGTTATTCTTTTCTTTTCCTTTGGATTAGTTTTTTTCTCCAACGTTTGTTTTATTGCAACAAAATTGCTGATTTTCATTCATTGCACTTCTACTAGGAACAACTGTGTTATGTAGATAATGTTTTTTATTTGCTTGAACATGGTCAATTACTTAGACTATTTTATATTACAAATATAAGTTGGCTTGACACTCTATACCTTTTCGGTTAGGTAATGTGGTGGCTCGAGGCACTGAGCGCGCTCCAGACGCGCTCACAGTAAGCAGCGACAGTCGCTGCCTGGCTTTTGTCGGTCCCTCAGAGTACACTGTCACCGTTGCTGACGCACGGACTCTTGATGAGGTCAACTCTCACACCGTACAATCTGCACTTTTCACTTTGAGCATTAGAGTCTGGGTTCTTCTGTCTTACCCTGTCCACACTGACACATAACTTCTTCCGTAGCTGCTACATGTAGATGTGAGTATTTTGGATGTAGAGAGTCCCCGTCTGGATTCTGCCCTGAAGGTCTGCTTCCCTCCGGCCTCCACCAAACACTTGTTGGTTGCCACATCTGGTAACAAGATCCTCTGGGTTTGCACCAAGACAGGCCGCCTCCTCCGAGAGGTAACTGTTCACAACAGCTTTGTTGTAAAATCCATGAATTACTTGAGTGGTTCCAAGACTGAGTATTTGCTTAAGACAGAAACATGGGAGATGCCTGGGGTTGGCTTTCTCTTTAGAGATATATGGTGCTACAAGACAAGAAGCTTAGAAGTTTGTCATAATATAGTAACTAAGATATTATTGTATAGTTTTATGAACACAGTTTGTATCTCTTTGTTTCTGAGTGTTGTTTTTCGGTTTTTCTGACAGCTGTCTAAAGTGCATAAACACTACTGCTCGTCCCTGGCTGTGAGTGACGATGGTAGTTTCCTGCTGACAGCCGGACACAACGCTGTGAAAGTGTGGGATTATAACATGCAGCTTGATATTAACTCACAGGTAGTCAACAAAAGAGTAACTTAGACTCTTTAGAACAGCGGTCCCCAACCCCCAGGCCTCGGACCGGTACCGGTCCGTGAGTCGTTTGGTACCGGGCCGCAAGAGTTGAGGCTCAGGTGTGAAATGTATGGTTTTCAGGGTTATTATCGGTTTTCAGCGTTATTTTGTTATCATTTTTATCGTTAACTGGGTTTTCCTGGGTCTTTTCACGTGTGTTATGAATAAATCTTCCTTTTTTTTGGTACCGGTACTAGTTTTATTTTGTTGTATTTATCCGCGACACCGTGAAAATAATGTCAGGCATAAACCGGTCCGTGGCGCGAAAAAGGTTGGAGACCGCTGCTTTAGAACAAATACTACCAACTAAAGTACTTGGTAAAACTTTACAATACAGCTCATGAGGGTATAATTTTAATATGATTATATATAATAATGATGAATACATCATAATACATATAATTTTTACCTAAAAAGTGCTTAAAGGTAGACACACCAGAATTAGAGGATAACAAGCCAGGTTTTTATAGAAAGCAAGAAAATAATTAGAATGTAGGCGCATTTTAAATTGTATACACACCATACTTTTGTGTGTGTCACATCAAGGAGTGGATTACTTGTGCCTTTATTTCACCAATATAAATATGATAAGGACTGTTCTCACTTAGAAATGGAAAGAAAGAAAGAAAAAAAATAGCATCAACATTTGCATCACCATGTGACCTTATAGTGATGGAGCCAAGTCTGACTTATTTATTTTCTTTCACAATCACTGTTCAAATGTAAATTTCAAAAGTAAAACACCTTGAAATTAAGAAAGTTTAAACCCCTCCATCATATGGCCCGCGCCCTGAAAAGTACACTGTTGTACTTGTAAAACTGTAAAATATATTTTGTTTTGTTTTTTCAAAATTATCAAGAAATTATGTAGTGCTTAAAGTTGCTTACAGCATAATTTGTTTGGCCTTTTTTGAGATTACTTACAGCAATTTCGTTTTTCGTGTGTGTGTGTGTGTGTGTGTGTGTGTGTGTGTGTGTGTGTGTGTGTGTGTGTGTGTGTGTGTGTGTGTGTGTGTGTGTGTAAAACCCTGACTTGTTATTCCCTTATTCTCGTGTATCTTTAAGTGTATGCTGGTAAATATAATTACTTTCAAACTAAGGTACATTGATTTACCATTTGATAAAAAGGAAATAATCCCTTAGACATGGACTGTATTACTAAGTGTTTGATAAAGTCGTGCTTGCTGCCTTATTTTACAAGTACGGGTGACATAATCATACATGTTGAAAAAGTCTAAAGAAGGCTTATTATGTCAGTGTTTTAATGGATTCTAAAAGATTTTGTTGTAATGGATCATATTATTTCATACAATTGTCTGATTGTAGTTATAGTTTTGCAAGTATTGAGTGGTTACAGGTCACATTGCACTAATTTTGATGAGGATTGTAGAAATTATGTCAGCTGTAGAGAACAGACAGTAGTAGGAGGCTGATGTTTTAGGAGTTAATGTTGTGAAGTTAAATGTGTTTATTTCTACCAGATGTTCATAGGCCACAGTCATCCTATTCGGCAGCTTAGCTTCACCCCTGACCAACTGGGAGTGATCTCAGTCGGGGACGCCATATTTCTTTGGGACTTCCTGGCAAATCCTGTAAACTCTACAGCTCACAGTTGGTAATAATCACTCTTGAGTCTTCTTAACAAATGTTTATAACCTATATTGGTTCATATTTATTTGTCTCTGTCTTCACTCACAGCTCACCTTTCAAAATAAGCTACGCTTCAGCTCCGAAACCAGGTGACATATTTAGTTTGCTCCAGTTCAGGCTTGCTTTAATGATGCAAAATGCATCTCATTCTTTTGCTTTTACGAATTTGAAATAAATAGTTGGTCTTGCAATTTTATATAACAACTTAACAGACATTGAAGTTGATGATATACAATTGTCCAGCGGTATGCCTCGAAAGACAGCGCCGCTCCCCTCCTCACCACCACCACGACTGGACATCAGCAGCATCGACCGGGTTGGACACCGAGGTAAATTTGTTTTTTGTTCGTCTGCTTCCGCTTGTAGTTCCTGTCTGTGGTGGACTGTATGATTAACTGATCAGTCTGGGACTTTGTGCACAGTCTTATACTGATGGTTTGCTCTGAGAAACTGATAATCAATCTGCTTGTAGATTTTAAGTTGTTAGAGTTATTGCCATTGATAATTTTTGTCATATAATCTGTAAATTTAATACAGTCAAGTTTGCTTTTAAAGCAACAGTTTTCTTTCTGTCTCACTCAGATTTGGGGTCCTTGTTTTCTTGTGACACCCCAGCAAAGACAATCCCAACTGCATCAGAACCAGAGACTGGTTCAGGTCTTTCCTCTGATCCCAGACCTGCTGTCTCCTTCCTCAAAGTGACAGATCTGATCAACGGTTCTCCCCTAAATAGCAGTTATATGGACACTTGTAAATGCAATGTTTTTGGGGTTTTTTGGTATTATAATGCTGTTGTTTAGCTTTCTCATTTTTTTGTTTGTTTTGTTTTTTAAATTGGTGCCATTTCACCTTTCAGCTGAGTTGAAACAAAAGAAGCCAGTACGTCCAGACTGTTACAAGCACTTTATCCCACGTTTCAAGACATCATCACTTGATCAGGTAAACAGAGACTGCAGCCACAATATGCTTCTGTAGATTTGCTGTCCTGTCTTATTGTCTTCTCTCTTCTAGTCTGTTGTAGCTCCAGAAGCACAAGAAGAAGGCATAAAGCTCAAAGCAGTGATTGGCTACAATGGCAATGGGCGTGGCAACATGGTGTGGAGCCCCGACCAAGGTTAAGATGATATTCTGAAAGAAAAACATAAAAGTAAAACTGAAAATATTGTGTGAAATCAGAGTTATGGTATGAACTTAAGCTTGATCCAACAAATAAAAGTAACCTAAAGCACACTGGCTACTACTATTGAAACTTAAGTAAAAATCCAACTTTGAAATCAAATGCACTAAACACTTTTCTACTCATACCAGCTTTTAAAACGAGCCACTGAGTATAGCATTGCTTAAACCCAGCAGTTATTTTCCGTTGCAGGTTTATTTGCATACTCTTGCGGATGTGTGGTGGTCGTGGAGGATCTTCATACAGGAAGTCAGAGACACTTGCAGGGCCACAGAGAAGAGATCTCGTGCCTTGCGGTTACAAATGATGCACAGGTAATTTTTTTTTAGTTCGAAACTCAGTACTCAAACTCTACAGGTATGTTATCTGAAATATTATCTGATATGAAATGACTGGTGGAGCATCAGGTGTGGTCTGCTATGATCAAGGTACAAAATAACCACATTTTTTAGTTGTGTGCTGAAACCAAACACTCCTGGTCATTATGAAAAGGCTTCTCTAATAAAATCAAAGAGAAACGAGAGGGAAAGTGACCACAACCAAATGGTGATTGATAATTATATTTAATTAAAAATGAATGCACATATAGGGAACTAGAGTTGTATTATATGAAAAGTTTCTAGAAGATTACACTTCTTTGCTTTGTATCCAAGAAGGCAACTGTTGTTTGGCCTGACAAAAGCAAGAGGAACCTGGGAACCCTGCAGTCATTGAGTCGACCATGAACTCCTCTATTTATCAAAGTATTCTAGGGTCAAATGTGGGGACAGCAGCTACAGCCTGGCTGAAATGATCCCAAGCACAGCAGCAAATCTACAACAGAATGACTAAAAAAGAAAGCAATCAGAGCGTCACAATAGCACAGTCAAAGTCCAGACCTCAACCTGACCTCAAGCAGGACCGTTTGGAGAGCTGTGCACAAACAAATGCCCACAAACCTCAATCAACTGAAGCAATGTTGTAAAGTAAAGTAGGTCAAAATTCCTCCACAACAATGTGAGAGTCTTTTTTTTTTTCTGAGAGTGTAATACTATCATCACAGAGAGCTATATGATGTAACTGTCAGCAATATGAATCAACTGTGTATTGGGTTGTTTGTGTCTTTATCTCTTTCTCAGACTATAGCATCAGCTGGTGGCACTAACTCCAGCAGGAGCCTTATCTCCATTTGGGACGTCCAGAGTGGAACGTGTCGTCGCAGTGTCTCCTACCACAGCGGCACCGTCCAGTGTCTTGCGTTTTCCAGGGATGATCGTTTCTTTCTCTCTGTTGGTCAGTGTCGTATCCGATTGCAGTTGAAGTTTTCTTTTCTTTGTGTTTGTACCGTATTATACTTGATAAAGTAGCTGACAGCAATCGTCTCATCTGCTGCAAATCGTATAACTGCTACTGGCTTGTGATTCTTCACCATTACACAGGAGACTTCTCTGACCCGGAAGTGGCTCTGTGGAGCAGTAGGAACTTCCAGATGCTGTCAAGTGTAAGGGTGTCAGGACCAGTCCACGATGCTGCTTTCAGCCCGTCAGCAGCCAGTCAAATGGCCTGCGTGGGCACCGATGGGGTATACTTCTGCTTTATCCACACACAGGGCCAGGATGCAGACCTCAAGGTTAACGACCACAAAAAATCCACAAACACACACAATAAGATTTTCTTACCTGATCAGGAGCTTTGGGCCACATAATGTAGCCATCGTTGAAATGTAAAAGAAATGCATTTAGTTTTGAAGTGGGTGAAGATTTTACTTTACTTACATGAAGATTGACTTTTTCTTTACCCATGTAGGTCCAGAGGGTGAAAACACCAGCAGAGGTGGGTGATGTGGAGCTGACGGCTCTCTGCTACCACATGGATGACTTCCTGTTCACCGGCACAAACCGAGGACATGTTTGCACCTGGGATGTTAGAACGCAGCGCTGCTTAATGACCTGGGAAGCCGACGAAGGAGAAATTGGTACAAATAGGCAAAATCCCCCATGTGTTCATGATAGCGTGACATTTCACCACACAGGAAAAAAACACAACAGCATGACTAGTGCAGCTTAGATAGAGATATCTTGGATATATAGCTTCTGCCACAGGAAACTGAATTGATGTGTTTTCTTGGTGTAGGTGTGCTGCTGTGTCGAGGGAACCGCCTCCTCACAGGCAGCAACACCCGCTGGCTTCGACTGTGGGAGGTAGAAGCGGTTCAGAGCTTGAAGGCTGAGGAAAAGGGCAGAGGTGTGGAAGACAGGTCTGTTGCTCAATTTTGAATGATCCCTCCTGTCTCATTATATCATCTCATTAATACAAATATACAATCCTCAGTCAGTTTACTAACGAGAATACAGGGCAAAAGGTAAATAATGTTTAACTGTTTTACTGCTTTCATCCATTGCACTGTCTGGGTGTATGTTGCAGGAGCAATAACATAATCATAGCATAGATTTACAGGCAATTCTGAATTTTGATATTTTTATATTACTGACTTGTAAATAATGGGTAGAAGAGCATAAGTCTGTGTCTGTGGTCGATTTGAGCTCTAGAAAAGAAGAGAATTGGTCATCTTTGATTCCTAAAGATCTTTCATCTCTCATCCCAGAGGTCTCTTTAATTTTCTAGAAGAGGGGGAAAGCGTTAGAAAGAAAAGATGTTTGTCAAGTGTGTGCAAAACAACCAAGTAAAAGGTAACAAGTTCACAGGTTATGGACAGATTTTGCCGGTTTTCCTCTGATTCAATATTGTAAGTCAAGAGAAGAATACTGAAGGTGTGAGCATGGTAAAATAACTCATGTGGAAATGTGCAAGAGAAACTTGTAAATTAACCATGTTTAAAATTTAGTGTTCTTCAAGTTGCCTGACATTCGAGTTGTTTTGCACATACTTGCCATTCTCTCAGCCAGCTTGTTGTCATCATCGGATAGAGTCTTGAAATATTTTCCACATTTGCAGAACATTTCATGACTACTTCTCCTTCACTGTGGGCCAACTCATTCCCCCCTTTTCACTTTAGGTCTGCTTTCTGTTTTCTGTCCTCTGTCTTCATAAAAATAAGTTATCTGGGCAGTTGTCTTAAAATGTGCTTAATAAAATGGTTGTCATTGGCTGTCTGTCTCTAACAGTGAGCAGTGTTATTTGTGTTATGAATAAGAACAATAAATGAGGAACAGTATTTATGCAGATTTCTTTTTCACTTCTTGGTTCACTTATAAGCTGATCTCTTTCTCTGCATAATGCTCTGTCGTGTTATTTGAAACATTAAGAACCAGGTAAAGAATAAAACAGAGACCTGTCTCTATTTTAATGGTGGATCAGTGCTTATGAGCACCTCTGTCTGTGCTTCAGTGGGACAGCAGTGGTGTTGGAGCAAGAGATAATGCTGGATGGGGCAACAGTGAGTGCATCGTTCGATAACACAATGGACATGGGGATTGTTGGAACCACGGCAGGAACCCTCTGGTACATCAACTTGTCAGATAACAGCAACATCCGACTGGTCAGCGGCCACAAAACTAAGGTACCAGTGTGACATTTAGGAATCATTAGCTCGTGACACAGAAATAATAATGTTCTTGTGGGCTGATTGCATGTTATACCTTAAATGTGTATTAATGAATGTGACTGTTAAAATATACAACTGCACATAGCATCATTATAAAAACTGATTTGTTATAGAGCTGATGTGTCCTGTGTTGTTTACAGAAGGCTCTCTCTAATGGCAACTTGACAATCTTTTCCTTTTTCATTTAGAAAATGTTTCTTTATATTTGTATAGCTGCAGGTATAATCAATCCAAGCTGCTGATTTTACCCCTCACAGATCCAGTCCATGTATGATAAGAATCTAAAGTGCTTCAAGCTCAGATGTTGAAGACTATTAATCATTTCCTCTTCATTTCAAATAAATTAGCCCACCATCATCTCTTTTATACTCAGCAGAAAACCTTACTGCCTCTCCTGCTAATAGATAGAGTCCATAATCCTGTTTGAACAGGGAAAAATGATAAAGAAATAACAGACCTCAACAAAATTAACACTTAAATGATTATAAAGCATTAGAGACTTGGAGATTCTGGTAGTTCTAAGACAAAAGCATAAAAATGACTCCCTGGAGTTCAGAGGAACGGAAAATATTAAATTATTATGGGTTTAATGATTAGTTAATTGGCTTCTTTATGAAATTCAAAGGCTGCCTGTCATTAAGTAAGTGCAATCTGTCCACAGCACAAAGAGTAGACTGTGAAAAGCCTGACATTATCAGATCAGTTTTTATTAAATGCTTCTTTTTTTGCTATGATTCTTTGACATTGCTTTTGGTTATTCACGTTCAGTTTACATATTGATTTGTCTGTTTATCTGCCTCACTGGTTTAATGACCTCCCACAGCTGTTCTCTTGTTTATTTTTTGGTCTTTCTATAAGCCTTTTTTCTCTCTTAAGAGAGATGCACAGCAGGCATTAATCACAATAATAATCTGCGCCTGATACAACAGAATGGGCTGTTGTGAAAAAAATATGCAGAACCTGTAGCAAGAAAATGCCAGAAATGTCTTAATAAGATCTCTGAGGATGCTCTGTTTGCTTGTTGAATGTTATCTTCAGGCTAGAGAAAACACTTGCGTCGCTGTGTGTTCTCTGCTCTCCAGGTGAATGACGTAGCGTTTAGCTTTGACGAGAGCCACTTTGCCACCTGCAGCGAGGACGGCAGCGTGAGGGTGTGGTCAACCTCGAGCTATGAGCTGGTGGTGCAGTTCCAGGTGCTCAACCAGGTGAGTGAGTACACTCAAAGGGGATTTTGCCACAAGAATTATGTTGGATACTTTCTACACCAACTGAAAGCATCAAAGCGAAACTGTAATGAACACATTGGCATCGATGCTAATCTCAGTAATATCACAGAATTATTGAAGCTGAAAATTCATAAGCAGCTCATGCATTTGTTTCATGTCTTCATCAGGCTTGTGACTGTGTGTGCTGGAGCCCTTTTTCCAGTGCAGACAGCACGTACGTGGCTGGGGGATACAGTGACGGGACTGTAAGGATCTTTCGGCTCGCCTCAACAGAGATGGAGATGAAGCTGCATCCCCATCACGTGGCTATCTCTGCCATCCAGTACTCAGCTAATGGTGAGAGAGGAGAGCTGGATGTAGTGTATTTACATTTTATCTGCTTTGCAGGAATAAGAGTGTGATAATATATTTCGGCTACGTCACTTTGTTCAGTGAAAATACTCACAGGAAGGACTTGCTCTTGAATCTCAAGGCTCATTTGTGCATTACTGTTCTGGCAGTAAAATTTAATGTTTCATCCAGTTGTAGCTTTGGAACTTTTTTTTGTCCCCCCCCGTACAGGTCATGTGATCCTTTCAGCCGGGAAGAATGGTCTGGTAGCCGTCAGCAGCCCGGTAAATGGAGCAACTATTCGAGTCATAAAGGACCACAAAGGAGCGATGATCACCACAATCCAGTGTGTGATTGAACAGGTCAGCTCTCTGAAGTCAGAACAACAGAAACAGTGGCAGATGTTGGAAACCAACCACAAGAGATTAAGAAATATATATGAAAATAATATATAAACAACCTGCAGCTGAGGTCGTTTCGATAGAACCAGTCACAGAATCAAAACAGTGTTCTGAATCATTCCTTTTTGGATATATTCATCCTTAAGTTTAAAGTTCTGCAGAGACTTAGCCTCACATGTTGCTCGTAGACCCCACAGCACACGTTCTCACACCTGCGCGGCACTGATGTAGGTACAACGTGCAGGCAGGACACATAACCCACACACTTGCTTTAATTACCTGCACTGTTGACACATGGGCCTAACTGGACATCACATAGACTGTGCTAAAGCGAAGTCTGATTCATTTGGGCATGTGCATTGTCACTCCTCTGGGTAATGTCTGCAAATCCCACTGCATGTGTGAAAATGAAGCTGAAGATGTAAATGTGAACTGGTAATAAACTCTATGGTCAGTATTAATCAGTGAGAGAAACACTAAAATTCATCAGTGAACCCTGCTTCTTATACACAGAAATATATTAGCTAGAGTTAATGATCCTGTGTGAAACTATTTAAAAGCAAGACCACTAACTTTTGTGATACTTAAAACCATTTTTCTTTCATCAGTACCTTTCTGACACTGTTTTATCTTCTCGACCCCAGTGTAAAAATTTTGGGCTGGAAGGAAATGACCTGTGGTTGGCCACGAGCGCTGACAGGCGCGTCAGTGTGTGGGCTGCCGACTGGATGAAGGACAAGTGTAATCTGCTAGACTGGCTGTCATTTCCTGCTCCCGCCCATTTCACGGTACAATCTGTATTTTAAGTAACAGTGCATAGTAATGAGTTGAAATGTCACTTCAATGGCTTTTTGTTTTGTTTGGGGGTTTTTGTTTTTTTTGGGGGGTGGATGTCAAGTTTCTGATGCAGCTAATATATGAAGTAAATTTTTGATAAGCGCATAAATAGAAACTGCTGCTACAGCTGCACTGGCATAAACAGGGTCACACAGAACTATATAGAACTCTATATTGGCTTGCAGTGTCTGCAAAAACATTCCAACAGCATAGCGAGAGCCCTTCAACCCCAATGTAGGATTGAAGGGCTGTGTTTCTTTTGCTCATCCTCATTTTATGCTTGAGCATAAATCCTACCAGCACAGGACTGAAGTACATTTAGACTTTAAATATGCACAGAGTTTTAGTGTGTAATGCACTGTAAACAAAAGATTGTGTTGCTCTGTACAGTGAAAGGGAAAAAATATTAGTTGTAACCTGTTTAAAAAAAAAAAAAAAAAAAATGCCCTCCTACTATAAATTGCCAATGATGAGCTAATAATATGCTGATGATACGATGATGTAACTATATGTTAAAACCAAGAAGCAGGATTCTTCTGCCCCTCCACCTCCTCTTAATGAGTACATTAAACAAAGGTAATGTACATTCAGAGCGCTTTCCAGAGATGACTGTAAAATATGCCTCAAGAAAACACGTTTTTTGCAGTCGTGCTTGTAATTCGGTAACCAGAGAAATGTTGGGTATGTGCTTTGCGTTACATGTGTTTCTGTCTTTAATTCTGCTCACATGGCTCTGTTTTGTTGACGAATTTAATATGCTATCAACTAGCCAACAACTGCAGATGAAAACGAGTCTGTGTGGCTACATCAGGCATATTTATATGATGAGTTCTCTTGTTAATTAATAAACATTTTCCATTTTAAAGAAACAGGGTTTTTTTTACCCGTCTCCATCTAATATTTTTTGTTCCTTCCATATGTTGTAGGGTGACAGCCTGCCCCCCAGCATGGCTTCCTTCTGCCCAGCAGACCACAGCCTGGTGGTTTACACCGGCTACGGAGTAGAGAAAGAGCTGTCTTTTTATAGCCTCACTAAAAAACAGGTATCACTGTACATTTTCTCTTTGCTTCACTGCATTAGTGCTTCGAATTATTCTTTTTTTTTTATTCTTATCTTTTATGAACGTATACTAGCAAATGTTGCACACAGACAGTGTGTGAAGTCTGTTTTTATTCCTATTTGCAGATAATCAAGAAGATTTCCTTGCCCCACTGGGCCACATGCATTAGCCTGTCTTCTAAGAGTCATCTTGTAGCTGTGGGATCACATGGTAAATGCTGAGGTTTTTTCTTGTTCATTTGTTCGCTTATATTTTAAATGTGTCACATGGTTCCAGTAAAAACATTAAAGCTGCATTGGTTGGCTTCTGTCCAGTGATGAATTATTCGCTGTGTGTCTCGTGTCTTATCAGAGCGAGTGCTGAAGCTGATCAAGTCAACAAGTGGCAGGTTTCAGGACTTCTTGCAGCACAGTGACTCACTGCAGACGTGCCAGTTCTCTCCCTCTGGGACACTTCTTTTCTCTGTGGCTTACAATGAGATCCTGCTGTGGGAAGTGCGAGGCCTCTGACCTGATCTGTGCAGGCTCATTATTTTTCACATAGGTTTTATTTTTTTATGTAACCCTACTGTTTCTTAGATCGTTCAATCAGTTGAATATTTTTGGTGGAACTGGTGTTGTTTGTGGAAGACTTGTTGAAAGATTTGTCACATAAGTTTATCGACTGAATCATTTTTTATATGTATGTTTTTGAAATATAATGTTTTTTTTATTCAAGATCTTTTGTGTGTGTCTAGTTATTTCTATATATAGAGATGTATATATCGTGAGTTTTCGTACCGAGTGTAAGAATGTGTGTTAGTGTAAATGAGTGATAAACAGCTCTTGGCATTTACTATTTTTCTATTGGTGTGAAAATAAAAGGCAAGTGTAAAATGACAACATGTTTTTACTAAGGCTGTGGACCAAAATGACAGGTGGACAGGTGCCCTCCTCAGAATATGTTGTACTCATTGTCCCCGCGTTCCTTCTATAAAAGGACACACACAAGTGATATTCTGTGACAAAGACTTGTAGTCTGGCTTCCCAGTCAATGACAGTCTCACTAATTACCAATACTAGTCACCACTTCTGTCAGGGGCTTTTCAACAGTTTTTTCAGAATAAAAAAAAAAAATCCAATCATCTTTACACCCAAATTATTCTGTTTACAAAAATAAGATTCTAATTAATGAACAGCAAACTCTCTAATTATAGTATTGGCTGACAATAAATGGGACAAATGTTAAAATATAGACCCCCGATGATGTGCTCCATGTATTTATATTTGCGAGGATGAAATGTGATTAAAAATGCTAAACTGGGAGTGATGAACACAGATTGATGTGAAACCACATATCATGTTTGATATTATTTTTTTCTTGTTTGCACTTGTTGTGTATTCCCTGTGATTTCAGTTTGTAGTTGAGCAAACAAACCCTGATCCAGTGCAGTAAATCCAAAGACAACAGTGCAGTGAGTAACGCCTGGCCTGTGCCCAGCAGGGGGCGTGGTTTCACGGTCTCCTCTGTGAACCGGAAAGATATGATTTCACCTTGGCTGCATATCGCTGTGGAGTGGCACACGTTTGTTTTAAGCTAGAAATTTGACATTCAAATGAATGGTGGATGTCACTTTAGTGCCGCGACGTGTCTGACTGTTCTCCAGAGAGAGAGGAAACATGAAGCAAGACGTCAGGATACTTTTACTGGGGGAACGTAAGTCGTTCACACTGACAGCCGAGCACAAGCTAAGCAACTAGCAGCCATTAGCTGCCGTAGCTAACTAACTTTTTGACTTCTAGTTGAATATGTTCTGGGTTACTGCTGATGCCAAGAGGCGATAAGTGTCTTTAAAAGGAAAGAAGTTACTCATATAAAAATATATGTTTTATCTTGGTACAGTATACTCCTGTCTGTCGTTTATATTTCGCTAGCTTAAAATATTTGACTGGAAAGTTACAGTTAATAATGCGCTGCTGGATTCTAGCACGGAGTAATCGCAATAACGTTATCATTTTATGTATTTTTATCTTATTGACTAAACAGTTTTAAGCCATACTGTGCAAACATAAGTATATTTTATTGGTCGTTTATTGTTATTTTGGAAAGTTTGCTTTGAGTTAGGTAAGCTAACACATCAGTACTCTCTAACGGTCGATACAGTCATCAAGGAGCCATATAAACTAACTAAAGGTAAAACAGAGTTACATTTAGCTGCCAAACAATAGTATGTATTTTATATAATCATGCTTTCTTCTAAGTGAACACGTTTCAATTAAGTGGGCTTTATGAAGCGGTCACTCCGCATAATAACTACTTTATAATTAGGTGCTATCAAAATACGAGCTAGATTAGCGCCTTTCATCCTCTCATTTTCTTCTCTGACAGCCAAAGTGGGGAAGACATCTCTCATCATGTCTCTGGTTGGAGAGGAGTTCCCTGAACAGGTAACTGTAAGCACAGCTCACCACTGCTGTGCCTTTCTAAGCATCTAAACATTTGCCTTTTCTTGCTATGTACACTCCTTCACTTTTTTAGGTGCACCTGTTGAACTGCCTACTAACACAAATATCTAAGCAGCCAATCAAATGGCAACAACTCAGTGCATTTAGGCACGTAGACATGTTCTAGATGACAAGCTGAAATTCAAACCGAGCATCGCAATTGCCAAAAGACGTGATTAAAGTGACTTTGAACGTGGCATTATGGTTGGTGCCAGACAGGCTGGTCTGAGTACTTCAGAAACCACTGATCTGATCTTCCCATGCAAACATCTCTGGGAGTTGGTCTGAAAACCAAAAAATATCCACTGAGCAGCAGTTCTCAGATTAGGCATCCTGTTCATGCAAGAGTTCAGAATAGCTAGATGGGTTCAAGCTGATAGAAAAGCAACAGTTACCTTGGTAGGAAAAAGAGGTTATTGGAGTATGCAGAAAATTAAAGCTAAAAGCACATTATGTAGAACACTAAAGTAGATACTATCCTGTCAGCTGTCAAAATGAAGTTATAGTTAGCACAGACTAACAACAACTGGATAATCGCAATTTTCTGAGGGACGACTTCTGCTGTGACATTTGGATGGCAGTCGCATTTTTGTGTAAGCAACATGAAAGTATGTAACCAGCCTGCCCTGTATCAACAGCTCAGGTTAGCAGTGGTGTAATGATGTGGGGGGTATTTTACTGACGTACTGCTTGACACAAATTGAGCATGGGTGAAACACCACAGCTTACTTATTGTTGCTGACCATATCCGTCTTTTTATGACCAGAGTCTTATTATGACTGCATCCAACAGTAGTTTGTGATTATTAATTCAGTTAATGATGTTTAATTTCTAACAGGTTCCCCCCAGAGCTGAAGAGATAACCATCCCTGCTGATGTGACTCCAGAGAAGGTTCCCACACATATAGTGGACTACTCAGGTAGCACATCATTATTACACCATTGATTTGTTCTTGTTGTACACTGTGTGCAGTTTGTCGAAGTTGCAAATTGTGCACATGTGTCTGAATGGCATGAGTTTGAGATTAATGTTTATCTTCAACTTCAACAGAAAAAGAGCAGAGTGACGAGGTCCTTAGAGATGAGATCATCAAGGTAAATGCAGCAAGCAGCAAGAGAACATAATAAATGTTATTATTTCCAGCTGGAGTGCACCTTTGCATACTTGTAAATAAAAATATGAAAGCTGGGGCCATAAAACTTCAGACTGATCCTTTTCCTTTCTCTGGCTGCAGGTACATATATGCACTCTTGCAAAATGTAATCAGTACTTAAAGTTTTTTTGTTGTTCTAGTTTTTGTTTTGTTTGTCTTTGAAACGATGAGTGTAAAGTAGCAATCATTTAAACCGTTTAAACTGAGTCTGCTCTCAGTTTTTGGGATTAAGATCCAACTTTCTTTTTACACCCCTTACAGGCTAATGTGGTGTGTGTAGTGTATGATGTCACCAATGAGGACACAATAGACAAGGTAGTAAACTACTGTTTGTCTTATATTGTGTCATACTGTACAGTGATCCCACGCACATGTGTTACATGCCGCCTTTTCTTTTTTCAGATTAAAACCAAATGGATACCTTTAGTCAACGGAGATGCAGAGAAGGGAAACAAGTAGGTATTAGAGGCTGTGTGTGTGTGTGTGTCTGCGGCTAGGTGTCCTCTAATCTGTTGAACTTTGCACTCTTTTACAGTGTTTGTTTGCATATGATGTTGGCAAACATTGTAATCTGGGAACTAGAGCTTCTTGTGACATTTTATAAAGTGGACCTTAGCGCATCAGTGAAATTCTCAACATGTGGAGCGAGTATTAGTATTTGAATCCCACAAGTGACCAGGAGCTTAGGTTGTGATGTATGTGTTTAATAAGTCCCGACGGTGTTGTGCTGAAAGTTCTTCTGTCTCCGTTTGCTACATCAGGGTTCCCATCATCCTCGTGGGAAACAAATCTGATCTGCGCTGTGGGAGTTCCATGGAAACCATTCTACCCATCATGAACCAGTTCTCTGAGATTGAGACATGTGTTGAGGTGAAACTTAACTCACACACACAGATCTAATCTCTCCTGTCTGTACACACCTGCTTATTTTACCTGGACTCGCCTGGATTCATAAAAATATTTACACATGAACACCTTATCTGCCTTTGGGATTTCTGTGACAATGATATCTGAACCATTCTTTGCACTTTGTCTCTTTTTTCCAAGTGCTCTGCAAAGAACCTAAAAAACATTTCAGAGCTGTTCTATTATGCACAGAAGGCAGTTCTACACCCCACTGCTCCTCTTTATGACCCTGAGGACAAACAGGTCAGCCATTATTTTTTATTAATTAATTTATTTATTTCTTTTCGAGCTGCATGCCAGGTGTGGTTCTTCCTGTCTGAAACACTTCACTTGTATACACGCATACATTCAAATTAATTAATTTTATATCTAATGTTTATCTCTAGCTAAAACCGTCGTGTGTCCGAGCCCTCACCCGAATATTCTACATTTCCGACCAGGACAACGACCGCATCCTCAGTGATGCTGAACTCAACAGCTTTCAGGTGCTCATTTTAAACAAATCAGATGTTTTCTCAGCTTTTACTTCAGACAAACATCTGATTTGTTTACTAAAAACACATGTCTTCATGTAGAAATCCTGTTTTGGGAATCCTCTGGCACCACAAGCCTTAGAAGATGTTAAGACTGTAGTTTGGAAGAACACCAGCGATGGAGTCCAGGACAATGGCCTGACCCTAAATGGTTAAAAAATAATTAAATACAAAGTTATGAATGTCAGCGTGTAACCTTAAACCAGGTTGTTTGAGGGCCGTATTCAACTAATGGTGTCACGTTTCTTTTTCTTCTTTTTTTTTCAGGTTTCTTGTTCCTTAATACATTATTTATTCAGAGGGGTCGACATGAAACCACGTGGACTATCCTCAGGAAGTTTGGCTACGATGACAACCTTGAGCTGACTGATGATTACCTTTATCCTGAGTATGTGTAGTGCCTGCATCCTGTCTCAGTCCAAAAACATAACATTGCTGAAGGCCACAGTAAACCAGTGGGGCATATAATTACACTGAAAACGTCATTGCTCCTGTACAGTTACAGTAATCTCAGTCATCCTGTTCATCCAGGTGGTTTTGACTTTGTTTGGTTTTCTGCATTAGTCAGAGAAATATTGAAATATCTAAATGTTCTTCTGTTGTCAGACTCAGAGTTCCTGTTGGCTGCACCACAGAGCTCAATCATCAGGGTTACCAGTTCATCCAGCAGTTGTTTGACAAGTATGATGAAGTAAGTAGCAAGTTCAGTTGTTTGAGTCATGAGCTCTATTTAGACATGGGGTCTATAATATTGACTTTAATTCAGATTCCTCGTGGTTACATAAAAAGTTTCCTTGACCTTAATGCTGGAAGGTACCTCAGTACTTGTGCAATTTTGTCTATTATGCACAAGATTTGATGTATGTAGTCAAGGGAAAGTGTCTGTACACACTTAGGTTTAGTAAATTGAATGTTTATATGCCTCTGACAACAAAAAGTGCACAAACTGGCTCTTGTTCTCTCTGCTTGTAATTTTATGTGTGCTGTTAATGTGACAGTATGGATTCAGTTCTGTGTTAAAGGAGGTACATAGATTTTTGTAATGACTGCTGTCTCAGCTTTGTTATGAAAAATAAACGGTGCCGCTAACACATAAAGCCAGATCGATTAATAGAATGCAGTGAGTGTTTGAAAGGGTCTCGTGTCATGCTGCACAGTAAAATTAGTGTAAACATGATCTCCCTGTTAAATGGTAGCTCATACCATGTTGAGTCTATCCATCCATTCATCCACAATTCACAGGATTCACTACTCCTACGGTATTGATAAGAATTTAATCAAAGTTACACACAGTGATCATCTATAGGGTCTCACAACATTTGTCATAATAAACAGTGAACTGCGATGGATTGTGAGCCAGATGAGCTGTCACGTTACTGACATTCTGGTTTTGAAGAAGTGCATTGCTTTCCCTCTTAGGATAAGGACTCCGCTTTGTCACCGAAAGAGCTTAGAAACCTGTTTTGCGTATGTCCTTACATGCCATGGGGTCCTGAAGTCTACATGACTGTCCCAACCACAAATGAGGGCTACATCTCAAATCACGGCTACCTCTGTCAGTGGACGTAAGTTTCTTTGTAAATTATTGACATTATGTGTTAAGTAAGCTCTGGGTTTACACTTTAATGCACGTCCAGGAGTTTATTGTCTGCACACGTATGACCTTCACAGGCTTTCTGCATACCTTGACATCCACCGTTGCCTGGAGCACCTAGGATATCTAGGCTACCCTATTCTCACTGAACAGGACTCACAGACTGCTGCAGTCACAGGTGTGTGTTTGTGTGTGTGTTTAACATGGATGGTGAATAAAAGGCATTATTACTGTGACACATAGGAGATATCAGTACTTCTTAAATGTAATTCTCATGTGTTAAGCTCTATAGGAAGATTAGTCTTAATGCTGTTGAATACGTTTAGCTTGTGCACGGTGATCTGATCTAATAGTTCACTTTGAAATGGAAGTTTATAGATTGCATGTGTTTCAATACATTTATGGATGCATGGGTTGAAGCACAGTGCACTCTCTGCATGGCAAAGTAACTGGGTATTAACTCAATGAGTGATGAAGTTTGTATTTTGTGATTGACAGTATATGACAGGATGTGACTTAAAGATATCTGCAGACACATTGTGGGCAGTTTGAGAACAGTTTTGTAAGGATGTGTGATGTAATGTTACACATTTGTCAGGAAAACATCAAAAATCTTTCATTTTTGCAAAGAGACTTTTTGTGCATGTGCGTGCTGGTTTCAGTTTTCTTTTAGGTAGTTTGATGTCCATTGGTGAGTCAGCTTTTTTTGTGCAAGAAAACCTGATCTTACTTTGATTTTCTTTTAGATAAATCAATTAACCTCTTTGTGTACTTTGGGTTTAGCCATGTTAGCAGAATCATTCAGGGAAAGTCTGCTTAATAACTGCCTGTCATCAGGGGTTTTTGTGTATATATACTTTTGTGTGTGTATATATATATATATATATATATATATATATATATATATATATGCCAGAACAGTTACGGATCACAAACTGCACTTTAGTGTAATGAATAGTTGTATCAAATGTGAGTTTGCTGAGTGGCCCTGATACTGTGCACAGGATAATACCTCTTCATTTTAGTGTCATTGACAACTACGTTCAGGCTAAAGATTGCACTTAAGTAACATCACTGAGTAGAAGCCAGTGTTTTGCTCTTCTTTTTATCTTTTCTGATAGATTTATTTTAAAGTTTAAAGTCTTAGCTCTATTTCTATTGGTTGCTTTGAGCACAAACTTTAAACTTTACACTTCATTTAAAACCAATGCAGTGTTTATGTGTACGGGTATTGACAACCACTAGAGGTCACTTTACTCAAGGTTTATGTTCACCAGCAACTTTCATGTCAAATGTGAAATACGGCAAAACATTTTAAGATAACTAGAGTGGCTTATTAGATGGGGGCAGTAGAAAATACATGTGTTGACCAGTTTACCTTTGAGTAATTTCTACACTGTTTTTACAGGCTGATCTTTTGGCATCTTATGTTTTGGTGTTTTATGTTTTTTTTCCAGAATTTTAACATCTGAAATGTTTAACGTTTTTCTTTTGATGAGCATCGGTGGTGCTCTTACAGCTAAGCTAGTTGAAGTCTAACCAGCTTCATAGGGAAAAAAATAGCATATCAGTGTTTTTGCCCGTTTTGTGATTTATTTGTTTGTTTGTTTAAATGTTCATATGTGAAGTGACACGAGAGAAAAAGGTGGACCTAGAAAAGCGACAGACCCAGAGATCAGTATTTCTCTGCAAAGTGATTGGACCAAGAGGGACAGGCAAGTCGGCCTTCCTCCAGGCCTTTTTGGATCGCCACATTGTGGTATGTCCCCATCACCTAGTCCGGAGCTGAATGTCATATGTTGCATTCTTAGGTAGTGATAGACAAATACTACTCTTTACTATTAACTCTGATCATGCTAAAGTGTCTTTTTTGCTTTAATAGAATAAAGGCGATTCCAGCAGTGCCTTCTGCCCTTATGTCATAAATACTGTACAAGTCAGTAACCAGGAAAAGTACCTTATCGTAAGTAGCTCCCATGGGGATTTTTTTTAATCACTGTCTCTCTCTATCTGACCCTGACTATAACCTGAGCAACCTTCTCTTCTCTGCAGCTTAATGAGGTAGACGTGGAGACAGAGTTCTTGAAGAAGTCAGACGCCTCCTGTGATGTTGCTTGTCTCATGTACGACATCAGTGACCCCCATTCCTTCAACTATTGTGCCAGCATATACAAGGTCAGTTACAGGACCATTTGAAGGACAAAGTGTCAATTTCTATTTATTTTTTCATTTTGAGATCAGTTCTACTTTTACTGTGTGTTTTGCCGCTGTTTGCCCACAGTTACCCTATCTGATAATCCAGCACAGCTCACTTGGCAGCCTCTCCCAGTCTTTACCGTTCATATATGTAATTACAGAAAGATACGTTTGGAGAGCTGAAGATTGCAGAGGTTAGATGGTCCAACATATTAAATAGACTTGAGACAGTCATCCTTCCAGCATCATTATTAGTTTTTTAATATTTGTTTGACTAAAGAAAGATTCAGTTACAATTACTCTGCAGTTACTAAGCAACACATAAACATAAACTGTGATTTAATTTGCTTGTATTTGGACCCACTGGCTGTAATTAGTTAACAACCCCAAAGTTATGTGTTATCTGAATTACATTAGGACACCCTTTTATATAAATTTATTTCTCTCTCAACTCAGCTTTTCACTGTTTGAACTTTTTAATTTTTTTTTAATTTAGCAACATTACATGGAAAGCAACATCCCATGCGTGCTGGTCGCCTCCAAGGTGGACCTTCCTGAAGTGAAGCAGTTCCACGGGATGACCCCAGCAGAGTTCTGTTATAAGCACAGACTGCCTCCACCGATGCCCTTCTCCACGCTGTCCCTTGACTCCACCAGCAAGAACATCTACACAAGACTTGCCTGGGCAGCCATGTACCCGTATGTTTCAGTTAGACAGCCTGCTGCACTCAGTCACCACCTCCTGTTTTCAGTCACCATTTAGGTTCTTTGGTACGGGGAGAACATCCCAGGTTCAGCCCATGTTAGATTCATTAATAGAGAAGTATATGTGAGGTAAATGTCTCTATATATTATATATATATCCACCTATAGGAACCCTATATTGTTTTAGGTAAACTGCGCACAGATTAAAAATATCCTAAGTGCTGTCAGACATTAGATAACACTGTTACCTGTAACTGTATAGTACCAATGACAGTTTCATAAACATCATACACACAGATTCTGACAATCACTTTGGTTTGCACGTGCAGAGGGAGATGATGGCAGGCAGGCAGCAGAAAGTCGAGGCAGGGGTTAATTGCATATTTATGGCTCTGCACATACTAAATAAAGTGTAGAGTTATATCTACCACATTTTATTATCATTAAAAAATAAATGTCATTTTGATATACAGAGTTTCTAGGGGTGTATTCAGGAGAAAGTTTCATTAAAACTGTAGAAACTATAAAGCTGAATGAATAAAAGGTGCTAGGTGAAGGTGTAAAATAAGCTAGATGTTTGTAATATTAATGCTTGTTCATGGTTTTTTTTTTATTGCTGACCCTCTGTAATTGCTCTTTTTCCCTTTCAATCTCCAGGCACCTGAATGGTTCAGACATGAGCAACACAACATTCTGGCTGAGAGTGGCTTTAGGCTCGGCCGTGGTTGCAGTTCTGGGTTTTGCTATCTACAGAGCTGTTGCCAGACTGAAATGACTGACAAGCTGGAAAGGCTTCCCCCCCCCCCCCCCCCCCCCCCCCCCCCCCAGCCTGATGCTCCATCCATCAAGACCAAACCTCTGTGACCAGATGCAGAATCGCCACAGCTTGAACTAGACAAAGTCCATGTCATCTTACTTTTTTTTTTTTTAATACCCTGAAGGCTTCCAGGACACTTTCCATATCTCTGCCATTTCCATCATCTGATCTCTTCTCCACTTTGAAGTCAGTTGATCACACCAGCAGCAAGCTGATGATCGTATTATTCCCCATGCTGCCGGGCCCAGCTCTTTCCGCCTTACATTGTTCGTCCAGGCTAAGTAGTGGGTAGCCTTTCTGTGCTTGACACTCCAAGAACTGCTACTGTTAATATCCAAAAAGGTGCTTTATCAGAGGGGAGGAAATGCAGGAAGAAAGCAGTGTCAAGCCCACTGCTTTCCCCCTCAGTGTCAATATAGTGCTAATGATGAGAGATTTTTATATACGTGCATAAAGCAAAATATGCCAAATTGAATCACGAACCAAAGGGCAGCATGTGAAGCATTTTGGCAAAGACTACTTGCTGATTGGCTGCTGCTGAAACCCACACATGAGAATCGCTGTTTCTTCTGACCGAGATACCGGAGATACAAATTAATCGTATACGATTTGCCAAATTAATCCAGTGGCAGTGAGTAGTTGTAGCATGCTACTTTCCTCTTAGGCATGCTGTTTGGACTGATGAAGTATTGGTTTTCTTTTCTTTTTTAGTAGCGAAGTGTTAATGGGAATGCTGTGGCAGGGAGAGATTTCTCTTTGTGCAGAAAGAAACTTTCCTTTCATGTGGAAGATGGTGGTTTTGCATTTGCATCTGCCGGAATGTAGGAAATATTTTCTGCTCTAAAAGGAGACCAGGCACACCTAAAAAATTTTACATTTTTAATGAAAAATGTGGTCATTTATCTTTGCTTCTGCTAGGTTTGTCAATTTCACTTTGAAGTTTAAATTAATTTTAATTGATTTTAACTGTTTGATTTGTGCTTTTTTTTTCTCCCCCCTAACACCCTTCCGATGGTTTTACTGTGTTACAGAGTCCACCATTGTATTGTTTTCCCACTATGACTCTTTGATTATTATACCTGTTTTGTTGACTGATTTAGCTCTGAACCCACTGTTTTCCCCGGACGTTTGTTTGCCTTTTAAAACAGTTTTCTTACTGATTTTAGTTGCTTAATAAAAGACCAGACCAGACTGGGTGGAGATGTCATGACTGTTGAAAGAGATGTTGTGAAACTGTAATTATTATTGATGTTTAATAGTTAGCACTTTTATCTTTAGACCAAGTTTCAGTTGTTACTGAAGTTTTTTGTTTGTAGCGCTCAAGCGAGAGCAGATGTTTTTAATATCTGGCATCCAAGTGTATATGAGTCACAGGAGGAATGGATTCTCTGTAAACTTAATCACAAAACCTTATTTATTTATTTATATGCGTAAAGAGTTAAAATACTGAAAATTAGATTACTACTCATTGATGCGGTTTCAACAGTGGCATGCTTTGGCTGGTCTGCCCGCTGCACATTGATTGCTCAGCAGGGAGCTTTTAAACATGGTTAGTGCAGCAATCTTACATCCGTATATAAAGATAACAAATAATAGCACGAGGGGAGTGATTTACATGTAATCCTGATTCCTGACTCTCATCATCAGTTGGACTCCAGTCTGCTGCCGCCTTTGTGCCGACTGCAGTGAAGAGGAGTCCGTTTGTTCCTTCAGGACGCCACAAGATGGCAGAGTTGCTCCTCAGGTAAGGAGGACGACAGCAAACGATGGGTGTGTCTGCAAAGGCACCTCCTCGGGGATCTGCAGCCCCTCTACATGATAGATTTTGAGTTTGATGTGCGAATGATTGTTGCAGGTTAACCTGTATGTCCTCTATGTAGGAGCGTTTGAATTGTGTGTTTCACTAAAAAGCGTTAACCCCCAGTTATTTAATGCCCCTGCCATTGTATACAACTGCATTTTCATTGTATTAAAGTGCTTTATTCCTGTGCACATTTCCCGCTCTGTTGTGGGCAGGCTTCGTGCTTTATGTCACTCGGATTATAAATCAAACCCATTGTCTGCACCCACGGAGAGCAGGTTGCACTTGATAAGTAACACTATTGCTTCCTAGTGTAAATTGCCACGTTATAACTTGAAGTCATCTCAAGTTTCACTGTATTTAATCAGCTCTTATGCGATTAAAATATCTCATTAAGGCTTCCGTAGGTGGGCTTTGTTAAATCCCAGCGCATAACTAATACTATAGAAAAGAGGGTTTATATGTCATCCCAAATATCCACACATCCAAAACTGAGGACACTGTGTTCTTTGTCCTTGCAGCCAAATAAATGACATATAAGCCTTTAGAGTTTTGCTGTGCACAGTATTTTATCCATCCGCTTCACGAAGCGAATTACGCACATGCGCGCAATAAGTTGAAAACACTTTTTTGTTTTTTAGAAGATGACAAAGGTTTATTGGGTCGCAGTGTAAGCAGTCTTCAAAAGTGACTGAATACAGAGTGGTGCTTGTACATCATGAGTCGTCTGAACATGGAAAAAAATATATACAGGATGGAGTCTGAATGACCACTATAGAGGCTTTAGGAAATTCTTGCTGACGCTCGCCTCCTATGGTCTGTACATTGTGAAGGCTCAACAATGCTCAACATTGAAACATTTGTATTTTCAGCATGACCTCGTGCACTAACAACAACTATTCATGACTTCCACTGTATATACAAGTTTTCCTTATCAGCAAGATCTCACTCTAGCCTATAAGTAACCGAGGATCAGACGGGAATTAACAGTATTATTATTATTAACGCAATAATTAAAAAAAACAATGCTCACAATTATTTCTACAGCTTTTTTAGGCTATAGTGCAAATGGAGAGAAAACTACTGGTAAAAACAGTATAAGTTTGCATGACACCTTACAAAAATAATACATATACGAAAACATTTCCTTAAGTATTTACAGTGATTTTGCCTCCGCTATTGTCCATTCACTTCTTTTTTGATGTCTTGGCTGCCTTTTTGGGTGTCTTTGCCTTGGGCTTGGCTGCTTTCTTTGCTGGTTTTGCTTTGGGCTTGGCTGCCTTGGGTTTCTTCGCCGGTGCCTTTTTGGCTTTTACTGGCGTAGCCTTCTTCGCGACCTTCTTCACTTTCTTCGCAGCTGCTTTCTTGGGTTTCTCCGGTGTCTTGGCCACCTTCTTGGGCTTGGCCACCTTCTTGGGTTTGGCGGGTTTAGCCGCTTTTTTTGGCTTGGCGGCCGTCACCGCTACCGCCTTGGTGGACTTTTTGGAGTCCTCCGGTTTGGTGAGCCTGAAGGATCCGGACGCGCCGATTCCCTTGGTGTGGCGCAGCGTCCCGGCCGCCACCAGTCTCTTCAAGGCCATTTTAATCTGGACATCGGCGTTGTCGCCCACCTTGTAGTTTTTCCTCACGTACTTCTGGATGGACTGACGGGACGCTCCGCTCCGGCTCGCGTCGTGAACAATAGCCGCTTTAATCATGTCCGAGTACTTGGGATGAGAAGCGGGCTTCTTGGGCTTGGATGCCTTCTTGGCTTTGGCTGGAGCCGTGGATGTCTCCGTCATGATGACTTTTTTGTTCTTCTTTGTTTTGAGTAAGTTAACCAGCAAGTCCTGGAAGGTGTAAGTGTCACCCTGCTCTGTGCACAGGAACGTCGAGAAGAGCGAAATAAACGCGCAGTCAGAAATGAAGCTTTTCCTCTAAGTCCAGGTTATCGGACAATGCGCTACTTTATTTCTGCTTATAAATAATAAAAAATCTCATCCACACAAAGTCACGCTTTAATACCCGGGATCAGTTTAAGTGTCTTATTCCACAGGCGCGTTAGTGAGCCTATGAAGCCTATCTGCGGACGTGATTGAGAACACCAACTGCCAGCAGCTGATCTAGCGGACTCCATGGAACTGGCGCCGTCCCGTTTGTGTTTCTTCATCCTCCAACTCCTGACAAATATAAAAACTCCCGATGAATACTACCGAGCGGAACATCACGGGCTGATAGCAGAGACATTGGGCTTCACGCCGGCACACTCGTTGTCCTCCATCCGCGCCGGCCAACAACTTTTATTCCAGGAAAACCCGCTGGAAGTAACGCGTGCCGTGAACAATTTTGCACAATTCGCATTAAATTGACCCAAACACGCGGAACCTGGGACAAAATCACCCAACGCACATCGAAACTGCATCTATGCTCGTGCTGATGCACGCTGTTCGTGCAATGCAGGAGTCCGTTTTTCCTTTTAATACATGGATACATTTTCCCAACTAACACAGTCCGGCCATTGACTTTGAGTGACGTGGTCGAGATTATTTACTGTTAAACCACGTATAAATTAAATGTCACGGTATCCAAGTTGCAGGTGACACTCGGGACGGTAATGTGGGTTTATTCGGATCGTGACACGCTTCGTGGGTTCCCCGTGTTTGCTCATTTTGAGGCAGAATTGGTTATAACTGTCACTATGGCAGTCTCCACTCGAGCTTCATTGTCAGGAAAGTTGCCAACACCTTCAAAGATTAGGGATTCTGATAGCGGGTCTTAAAATTGATCACACCGTTTCTGACAGGGGTCACGGATGAGTGGTCGCTGTATGACCAGGTGTGAGTCCAGCTGCACAGGGGGGACCGCAGCCGAAACCAAAGTCCTTCAGTATAGGGCGCAGTGATGGCTTTCTTTTGTTCAGGAACTGGCGCATCAGACCACAGTCAATAACAGGTTGGACGTGTGATTTTGCTCATGATAGTGAGGGTCTGGGGTGCCGATGCAAAGCAGCCAAAAATAGATCCCAGATAATGAACTTTGCAACAATTCTGCTACATTATTTCTCATTTTAATATCAGGTTTACTGTCCCTCCCTGCAACGCCATTTTGATTCCTATATGAAACTCACAGCCACAGGAGTAGTGCTCTCACCCGACTTTTGTGACGTGCTTATCCAAGTTATTGGGGACTCATTTTTGGATGGATACCAGTTTCTGTCCTCCTGCGCATCACACTAAATGGTGCACACATACACACACAAAAACCACGCCGACAACTAGGCAGCTTTTCACAGAGGAGGTCCTCCACTGTAGGCTACTGCATGATTCTGCCCATTTTGGAGTACCCACTAAAGTACCCACTATTATAAAATTACATTTAGCTGGATTGCAATAATATTTCACGTGCCTGTTTCTATATACATATATATGAATGATATATAAATGATTTCTCTCCCTTGTTTATCCACCTGTGTGTTTATAGTGAGTTTAAGGACTGAGTGGGTTTTGTTTTGGGGGGCTTCTGGCGTGTGTGTTTCTCTGTTAACCACAGTCTGGGTGAGTTAGTGGGTTAGTGAGTGAGGAGGGATTGAATGGGTGAAAACGATCAGAGAGGGGAGGGGGCGTAGAGTGAATGAGTGTGTGTGTGCGTGTGTGTTTCCCCTTTCATGTGGTACACATGGAGCTTAAGAGGGACGGAAAAGATGAAAGGATGAGTTATGAATGGATGAGTGTGTGTGTGTAGGAGGGTCCATATGAAATAGTATTTATACTCATATGTGCACGGGTGGCGTTGGTGGTGTAGGTAGGTGAAGGAGTGAATAATTGAGCTCAGGCGAGCTGGAGGGAACAAAAATATGAATGTGGTGTAAGTGAATGGAGGAGAATAATTGGGCTGTGCGTTGTGCGTGTACGCGTTTGACTGTATAAATACTCACTGCTGGTTTTATGATAATATGGACAACATCTCTATTGTTTGTGGCTCCTTTTCGGGGTCAGGAGTAACAAGAACAGCGTTCGCGTTTCGGCTTGTTTGATTGGAGTGGAGGGCTGACTCCGGGGCCGTTGTTTTTGTCACCGGTTGCTCGCAGTGACGCGTCATTGTTTTTGACCGCTTGTGCCCCGTTTAGGAAGCGGTGCTGAAAAACAGCAGCCAAACACGGAGTTGTAGTCCAGTTAGACCACTCCCTGCGTTCACCGGCAGAGGGACGTCCTTCACACCGGCTGGACCTCCCGAGCCCCGCTCAGCGCGCAGCATCGAAGTAATTATCGGGGTAATGATATGTAACTTGACGAACGTGGCACTTTTATTAGGACCGTCGCGGAGGCGTTTCCGTTTCACAGGCGACTCATAATTAACAATTATCCGCTGATTGTCTGAATCCCTGCCACAATTATAGCCTGCTGTGGCCCCTTCCCCCACCCCCTCCCCTCAAGCATTAGAATCTCAGTGGTGTGGGACAAGTGATTAAGTCGATTAATCAATTAGTTGCTCGAAAGGAAATAATTTTTGATTGATTAATATTTTATGCAAACATGGGTTGGTTCCCCTGCGCGGTATCTGCTTCTTTTTGTGTTTCACATTACAATAAACTAAACAAAAGAAGCTGTTGAGGTGGCTTTGGACTCTGTCGCTTAATTACTTCTCAGTTTTGTTCAAGCCTTTAATAAAGGAAATGATCAGCAATCGTGAAAGTAATAGTTGCAGCCTTATGTAGGCGGCGCTGAGATGGTAGAGCGGGTTGTCCACTAATCAGAAGGTTGGTGGTTTGATTCCTGGATCCTCTACATCACAGTATTATTGGCAAGATGCTTCAATGTATTTATTAGAGTGTGAGTATGTGTACATTAGGTTAAAAAAGAGAGATATGTTAGTGTTTAGAGTGTTCAAATAGAGTAAAGAAAAAAAAAAAACAGTCCATACATGCTGCCTGTGACCTTAAAAAATCCTGATGCCACTTTGGTGTTGACTGTGCATTTATAGGTCATGTGTGTGTCTGAGATTCGCCTTACATAATGTTTGACCCAGTGCTGGTGTAGTTGTCTAAAGTTGGAGAGAGTGGAGTCGGTGTTATGTTACATATGTATTTACAGAAGACAGCTACACCATCACGTCACGTGTGTTAGCGTTCCCTATCTAAATTTATCTGATGCCAGTTTGTAATTTTAGCTGAAGTAAACCATCTCAAGTCTCGTCCTGTCCGCTGGTCCAAAGCATTCTGGGTAACATCATCCACTATTTTGCTTCTGAAGGCCTCATTGTGCTGCCTATCAGAGAAGTTGATCAGATGTCTTGTGTGTTACGTGTGTGTTACGTTTAAAAGAGCACTGCTTTAAATTCAGTATTTGTAAAACTGGTTTTGTTACGGTCTCATAAATACACCACACAAACAATTTCCCTCATTGTTTGAGCAGCATTGAGCATTGTTTGAGTAATTTGTCATATTTTACCTCATGTATATCTAGTGAGATTATTCTATGTGGAAGAGTTTCCAGTCAGTTACAGTAAAAGGACTGTTTTAAACTAAAATGTGTGACGGGAAAATCTCTCTATGGATACGTTTTGAGCATAAAGTTGGAAGCGAGAGGGATGTAAAAGGCTTGCTCCAAATTTGTTTAGCTGCCAACAGTTAGTCTCAGAATCCATATCTACAACTATGATAATAAAACGGATGACTACACCACCTCTTAAACAGCAGAGGTGGGAATCGCCAGACATCCAATGATACGACATATCATAACACTCATCATATGATATGGCAGTTTTTAACATTTTGCAATAATTAGAAACGAGTATTGCAACAATTATAAAAATAATATTGCAAATTATGTCCGCAAAGTTAAACTCTGTCAGTATATGTTTTATCCAATAAAAGAAATTCAGTTATCACTTATTTATTTTAGCAAAATGAGATTGTTAAGTAAATCAACATTGTCATTAAAATTGGCCGTAAATGTTGCCATAAGACTGAGTCAGTCTATTAGTCTTTGCATGAATGCGGTCAAGTTGGAAATGACATGCAATCTGTTTCTGATAATACAGCAGTTAACTGTGATAAATGGTCAAAATCACACATCTGTTGTTGTCCACACAGACTGAAATTTACATTTAACTGTTCCATTTGTGCTCAGCGGTCTTCCTGTACCACAGGAATATAACCAGTTAGTTGTCTCTAAAAGTCTGGTTACAATTTCTTAACAAGAATGATTGGAATGAAGAGGATAGGACCTCAAGATGGTGCGCTTATGATCTTGATTTTTTACCTAATAAAGTAGATGCAAGTTATGAAAACTGGGCAGGACAAGGCTTAACAGTATACTGTATGTTTTATGATAAGGGAACTGGGTTTCGATAGACAATTCTTAGTATACAACTTCCCTTTAATTGGGATGAACTCTTGTTTGGTTGTTTATACTTGTTTTATACGTGGATAAAGTGACCAAGCTGTTATGTGGCATTTTGAGTCTGGCTCCCTATTAAAAAAATGTATATTTTTGGTAAATTCTAAATAATAATAATTTTTTTAAAAAAGGAATATAACCAGAATATGCCAGAATCAGCTGGCAGCCTGTCCCCTCTAGTTGTGCTCATTGACGGGGACTCATTCAGACTAATGCCAACATGTCGGCAATTTGTCTGCATTTATAAATTAGACAAATTATTTATTATTTGCAAACCTTTGACAGTCTTTCTCTGAGTGATTGCAGTCAGTCCAAGTCAGACTAGTGCAGAAAGCTCACCTCCCATCGGGCAGTATGAGCTGTCTTGGTTGTATTTTAATATATTTAATAAAATATTGATATTTGGTGTCCTTGTATCGATATAGTACTGACAAACAAAATTTCACAATATTATGCTTTGTGAATATTTTTCCCCATTCCTGCTAAACACTGAACAAAAACCAGAGCTGTTACCTGTCAAGATCATCTCTTTCACACAGTATGTCAATTGATGGTCTGTACCATGATCTGCATGTGAGCTAGTGTAACATTGCTTCCAGAATAACCTAAATATTAAACACAGATCCTTGTACACTGTATAATTTATCCATGCTAGAAAAGGGCAAATCAAGGCTGAATACGAAATGAAGCGTGTTAATCTTTTAACACTTGCACCTTCCAATAAATCCACTTTACTTAAAATCTGCTGTTTTGCATTGCTTTATGATAGACTTGAATGCAGGCCAGCCATTTAGTGTTTGTGCAGCAGCACATTTTTGTTCTTCTGCAGGCTTTGTGCTTCAGCTTCTTTAAAAGTTCACCAGTTAAATCTTTCAAACTGCCAAGTCTGGGCTTTAGTCTGGCTGGTTTTATTTGAAAGAACCATTTGTGCCATGTTTCAGCACATAGTGGCAATATGGCAAGTCTCCAGTAGTAATCGGACACTTGGCTGACAAATGTGCGTTTGGTTCGCTGTGTGTCATTTCTGTGTTGGTTCACGCTGCTGTGGATCACAGCTGCGGTACTGATTATCAGATCCTCTGTGGATCTATAAAATGTAAGCCCCTGGTAAGCCTTAGAAGCAAAAAAAAAAAACTGAGCGTAAATCACAAACATCCACAAAGAAATGAGAAGAGTTCATATGAAGCTGTTCTGTCAAACATGGTGGTGCTTCTTTCCTGGGTTGGGTTAATAAAGCTGACAATAGAAGTGGCCCAGTGGCATCTGCCTGTGATTTCACAGCTGATGGAAGCAACAAGATGAATTCTTAGATTAATCAAAACTCCCCCACTCACAGCCAAAGCAACCAAAGAGGTTTTTAGGATGAAATTGTGAAATATTTGGTCATTTTTGCTTAATCTGGTTGCATCAGGAAGTCTATCCGGAGCAAAAATCTGCCAAATCAAACATGCAGATCGACCTGCTGTGGAGCAGCCGAAAGTAGTTTGTTTTTGCTCACTTAAGGGAAATGGACTTATGGAGTTCTTTTCTACTCTACCTGAGCACTCAAAGCTCTTTATGCATGCACCCATTCACACACACTGTTTTCCACACCTAAGTGCTTTCTATCCAGCATTCACACTCTGATGAACACATCGGAGAGCAGATCAGGGTTCAGTATCTTGCCCAAGGATACTTTTGGCATTCAGGCCGGAGGAGCCAGGGATACACCCACAAATCTCCAATCACTATATGACCACCTCTAGCGTGTGTCAGCTTGGTGCATGCATAAAATGATTCTGTTTATGCTGTTTATGACGTGTCTCACTACTTTGGCACTGTCTGTATGACAAGTTATCTGTCCTTCAGTTTGTGCTGAGAGTCAAATCTCTCAGGTTGATTTGAACTGTGATGCAGTAGAGGGCCCGAAGAGTGACAAAAATGTGCAACTGCCCAAATTGTTACTGTCTGGACTGTATATCATAATTTTATCCCTGTTCAGGCTCAAAATGCCAGTTATGGATCTGAGGTGGACATTGTTTAGTTCAACTGTCATTTACGCTGTCACAGCTTTCTGTGAGATTAGACCTTTACCACGGTGACGCTAGGCCTTGCTGAGAAAGTGAGAACAGCTTTTTGACACTCCAGTGGTTTTAATATTGTTGTCTTCAGGCCAGCTGGGTGTGTGTGCTCTCCGTCGAAGTCTAAGTGTGTGTTCTGGTTTTGACAGCTGTGTCATCGCTTCGATGTCGGAGCAGGTGTCAACGGCCAAGTGCTGCGCTGACTGCTGCGCATCCGAATCAACAGAGGCCGTCAGTTCGCATCGCACCAAGAGGTTCTTTGTGAGCGTCTCTTCAAAAACGCCCTCTGTCATTTTGGTATGTAGAGTAGTTAACTATTTCCACAATGTCAGCTGTCAAACTACCTCTCGTATAACAGGCTGCTCACTGGACACAGTGTGTCAGAGCACCTGCGAGCTGTCAGTCACACCAGCAGAGGCTTTGGTGAGGTATTGTCAGCTGACAGTTGAAAGATTGTTTTTGGGTTTTTTTTAACTGAAGTGCTGAGCCAAAAGATGATCAAGCAGCCATCTGGAGCTCTTTCAGTAAACTAAAGTTATCGTATTAAGGTGAGATGGCACAGGCAAAATCCTGTTCCATACTACCTGAAAGAAATAGTTCCAATAATAAGTTTAAGTCTTTATCTGCAGTGAATGGGTCGTTTGGGCACTTTGCAAATTTGCAGTTGTATCAACAGTTCAGGCTGGTGGTGCTGTAATGGTGTGGGGGATATATTTGTGCCCCTTACAACAAGCTGAGCATCATTTAAACATCACAGCACCTTGTTCAAACTACACCATGAAGAATTAAAGCAGTTCTATAGGTACAATCAGGTACTAGCAAGGCGTACTTAATAAAGTGGCCCACGAGTGTACACTGACTTTGTCAAATATACAAATGCAGCATTGGCAACTTGCATTTAAAAGTCTAAATTCTGTCTGTGTTATGAATGTTTTACAGTCGGGTTTGTTTTTATGTCATCCAGAGCCTGACTAACAGAACTTTTTTCCCCCCTTAAAAATGGCAAAAATGTGCTTTTTCTGGCTTTTCCCGTTTGTGGAAATCTGAAACAAGAATTTTGAGCAGTTGCTAATTTGCAACAAACATTCAAAGAACTTACAATATAACAGGAAATGATTCTTAACTGGGGAAGAGCCAAAGTGATAACTGTTATTAAAAATGTAATTCACCTGCAGTGTCTCTCTCTCTCTTTCTCAGTAGCAATAAAACTAAACCAGAGCAGCATTTAGTTTGTAATCAAACACTTATAGTGATATTTTGGTTATATGCTGTCACATCTGATTGACACTGGCACTCGTAAAGAATGCTGAATTTAGCTCTAATCCTGACTTTAGCCTTTGCCCCTTTAATACACTGGGACTTACAGTAGGTAGAGAACATGAGCAAAACAAGCTGCTGCAGCAGTCAGACACTAACTCTGAGCTGTGTAATGTGTGTCAACTTCATTTTAATTAAACTTTTCTTTGGTTCGTCTGGGGTTATTTTTGTTTTTGCGTTTTGGTCTTTCTCCCATTAGTTTCATGGTTTTATTTCAACATCTCCTATAAAAACTAAAATTTGATTGATTGTTTTTCGCTTTTCCTGTGCTACCAGAATATTTTGCAAACTGTTTTTCAAAAAAATCTGGGAGAAGAGTTTTGCACAGAGTGCAGTTCTGGTGTCTTGAGGTGCTGATTTTCTACCAACAGAGGGCAGCAGCATTTTAAACACACCTAGAAATTGTGTCATTTGGCATCTATCAACATAATCACTGACTTGAGGGGAATTCAAATTACAAAAGCTGTGTCATAAATGTATGCTTGTGTCAGATGATGATGAAAGTAAATGGTTGAAAAAGAAAAAATAAATGCAGGCAGTAGAGACACTTGGGTTGTTTTGTTCATTTGCAGTTCTGCCCAGATGTTTTGTTTTATACCACCAATAATAATCAGTATTTAGTCTGATCACTGGTGGTTACGGTTACGGAGGATACGGCTTTGTGGGGCATCTTTATGACCCCCTCTTCTTCTTGTTCGCTGAAGACGGCTCTTTATGACTCTGATGGTCAGAGCAGTGCAGCACATTGAATAGAAATATTTACATCTGTAGGGCCTAAAACTTTAATCGCTGTACTTCATGTGTAAAACACATGAAAGCACGTGGAGGACAAGGTTGGATTCAGATGATGCAACTGCAGCCTTAAACAGCAGAGGTCTCTCCATGACTCCCAATCCTATCAATGAGAAGATCCTCGGAAAATCAGATTTTTACACCACATTTGTAGCACTGAAAACAAAATTTGGGTCTAATCTGCACTTCATGTTTTCGTGTGTGTGTGTGTGTGTGCGAGAGAGAGAGAGAGAGAAAGAGAGTATTGTGGAGCTTACTAGTAATTAGTGCCCTCCTATAAAATGAATCAGAGTTGGCGGAGATTATAGAATATATAATACAGTCCTCTTTTTAGTAATTTTCCCCTCTGCTCCCCCCCCCCTCCTCATTTCCCTCCAATTTCTGCCTCCTTCCTCTGACTCTCTCCTTCCTCTTCCCCTCCTCTTCTGTTTTATGTCCCCAAGAAATCTTCTAAGTAGAGCAGTTTGGATTAAAACTGTGTCATTCATTGACCTGATTCATTTTTCTGCCATTTTTCTTTATTTTTTTTATCATGTGGGTGATTCCCTCTATTGCACAATACCTGCTGCTTGACATTCAGTGGCTTGAGTGTGAAGCCCCTCATCTATTTTAATCCTTGTGATTAGCGGAGGCTAACGGGTTATTAGAAAACCCCCTCCTGGAACAAGCCGTGTCCTTAATTTACAGAAGATTAGATTAGAAAACAATAGAGCAACACTTAAATGCTGAGATCAAGCACATCGGCAGCATGCTGAGCGTTCATTATATTGTGCAGACTGGATTATATTTTCACTCCAAAACAACTTTCAGACCAGCCACTCTCCCTGAGTTTATTGTCTCTTTTCTCTCAGTGAATTCACAAACTTTCTCTTCCCCCTGGTTGTTTTCTAGGAATGTTTCCCAGCGCGCACCGGACAGCGCTCCAGCTGAGCGTCCACACAGAAACATCCTCAGGTGTCGATGTGTCTCCTTCCCACTACTCCCCTTTCAACAAACCAGACAAATAAGATTTCACGAGGTAATTTCTTGTTATTGCTTTGTGCAGCGCGGTTTATACTCTTCATAGACGGGGCCAGGAATCGATGAGTCTGGCTGAGATGTTTTACTTTACTGAATATGAGGTACAGCGAGGTAAACAAAGGCTCAAGAGGTATAGTGTATCATCTTGAAGCAGTATGCAATATCGGGGCATTCACGAGTGACTGTGGAAGCTTTTGATTGACTGGAGTGTTTAAGCGTTTTGTGTGAAATGGTATACTAGGCATGACACATGACACATCATAACAAACATCTCCACAAAGGGAACAAAACAAAAGGCAAAACGGATTTTTCTGCCTCTTTTGTTTAACGGACGTCTTTCAAACACTGAGATGGCAAATTGTTTGTTTTGGGGGGTTTTAAGCGTTATTTTGTGAAATAGTGGCTCCTTACTTAGAGTAATGAAACAAATACAAAAACCTCATGACTGCGTGTACTCCAGCTTTTAACACAGTGTGTTTATAGGGTGAAGTGTAACTTTCAAACTGGTTGTAGATTCCTTACATATGAAGTTCAATTTAAACCTAAGGATCTGATCTCCAATAACTTCGTCTTCAGTTATGAAAACTCTAGATTTAGCCAATCAAACCTTGCTCGGTTGTGTTGTAAAATAATTTACTCCACAGCAGACATGTGACAGCTGCCTCTTCCCAGATGCTGTGTTATTAAAGCCAAGTGCTTTAAAAAAATAAAATCAAATCTGTGTAGAACCTCACATTGCTGCAACAATCCAAACTGCATTGTTAACAGAGCCTTATTTTCAGTCCAGACTGAGCAGCAGGTCTGAATATCAATTAGATTTAATAAAGATTTGAACGAGATTTAACAAAAGTCTTTTAAAGATTGTTTAAGATAAACAATGATTTTTTTCCCCACCCTGTTTAAAATGAATCCATAGTTTGGAGTCTCTGCTTTGTAAACAGACGTATCCACCTCTCGTGCTATTAATGCTAGTGCAGGCTGTGTACAATTAAGCACACTGAATTCAGACCTTTTAAGGCATTCATTTATAGCTTCATCTTCCCGCACTTTCAGTGAAGGACAGCTATTCTCACAAACACCTGCCTTATGGAGCTGCAGGTCGTTAAGCTGGTGAGGAAGAGTGTAGACTGGTGGTCTAATTAATGTGCATTTCTGCCTTCCCTGAATGGCCTTGTTATTCTCTCCCCATTCTCACGCAGAGGCTACACCAGTGTTTTGTCTGCAGCTCTCAGGGCTTGTTAAAGAGGAGCAGGTCTGCCTGGGCTCATCCTGCCGTCTGCATCCATCCACCAGAGGTGAAGGGTTTAGTCGGGCTCGTTCAGTTGGCGATGCTTCAGGCAGTCGAAGACTGGACTTTCTTTGGGTCGACTAATGTCACTTGGTTTCGGTTTAATGGCAACAATGATGCTTGTTTGACCTTTGGTGGGGCCGTGAGCCTTGTTGGCATGTTATTTACACCGCTGAAAATGCTGTTTACTTGCATCAAGTGCCATTTTGTTCCATAGAGGGCATTTGACTTGACGTAGTGTGGCTCAATAGTGCGGTATGTGTTTAATTTTGGATTTCTATGCTAAGAAATCTCATGAAGACTACATTAAATTCACCTTTTGTTTTCAGTTTTCCAAAGTCTGGGCGTTTCTCTTAGGAGGGTTCTCTGCTGTTTTTCTTACCGCACCGGATATGTATTTTTTTACTTGTCTATCATTGTTTGATGGAAGTCCTTTGAGGTTACCAAGGCAACAGTTGAATCCAGGTTCATTTTGGCAGCTTTTTCAATCTGTCTCGCTCATTGCAGTTTGCAGATCCTCCAGCAGTGACCTCGTAATTAGCTCGGTCGTATTCAGGCTCACAACTACCGAGTATTGGAGACAAATTAATTCTTAACATTGATTAGTAGTCGAACAAAGAACCTCATGGCGTGACTTCAGTCAGGGAGGGAAAAATGGAATCCTGTCATCTCCAAAGACTTGGAGGGTAATTATTAAGGTTTTGTTCAAACAGGAGTGTCAGACTGGCATAATGGGAGGTGACAAAGGGAAGGTCTGGGAGCTATGCCATATTCACTGTGGCCCAGGCCAAAACCATTAGAATAAATACGGCAGTTACTTATGGCTTTGTATAGCTCGCAGGCTCCATCTGACCCAATAAAGCACAAGACAATACTGTCCTTGTAATGAGGTATATATACATTTTATTTATTCCTTTCTCACATTGAAGAGAACTTATAAACCACTTTGCATCTATATGAAGAGAAAGGTCCAAACATGTGGTGCAATCACTGCAATCGTTTCAGCAAGCAGAGGTACTGTGAGTTACACAGAAGACATTAAACATCGCCGCTTCACCCATTATCTGTTAGCTGAAGCGGTCCCTGAGTCACAGCCTTGTCACTGTGCTCCACTGGAGATGGGTTTAAAAAAATAAAATAAAACTGAGATTTACATTACACTGCCATTATCACCATTGTCCTGAGGAGGAGGGGTCTCTGTGGATTTGTGCAGGAAGAAAACACCTTCTAAACGATCTCAAGAAAGGACTGACGCCCACCTGAGCGCTAACAACTTCAGCTATTTTTATGTTCTCCTCCCCGCAACCAGTCTCTTTATTACCTGTCAGGTGTTGTAGATTGAACCGTTGTTCTGATATTACTTAATGAACTGTTGAGGGTTCTGGGTCGGTGTTATTGTTGTTGTGGTATTCGTCTGAGCTCAGTGGACGATCAGTGAGCCAGCCAAGCTGTCTGATTCAATTTCATGTTTGTGTGCGTTGGAGGTGGGAGTCCGTTTGATCATTAGAGCAGTCCTTACAACGAGCTAATGTGCCAGAGATTATAATTAGAACAAAGACGTAAAGGGCTGCAGAACAGCTAAGTTTTGATCAGTGGTATCAGTAGATCTTTTTCCTTGTGATCCTTTATGCAACACATCTTGTGTGTGACTGAAATTGACAGACACAACATGGATAGTATTTTACCATATGTCTGTGTATTAGTAGCTTTTGTCTTGTTTACACTGTGTGGGTTTGTGTATCTATGAATGTAACAGACCAGACATGTGTCTGTGTGTGCGTGTGTGTGCATGTGTGTGGGTGGGGGTGTCTGTAGCAGTAGTAAGCGCAAAGCCGCAGTGGAACCCATCCTCTCCTCCTTCCCCAAGACGCCTTACTTGTAGTGAGGAGAGGAGCCGCAGCCCCTGGCCACTCCTTCCCCTTCTGCAATTGGAAGCGAGAGGCCGCCTCCCTCCTCTGCCTCATTGGTATGCAGGCGGTGCAGTGTGTGTGAGTGTGTGTGTGTGTGTGTGTGAGAGAGAGAGAGAGAGGAGAGGGGTGAGAGAGAGAGGGAGAGCAGGAGAGAGAGGTAGCAGTCAGTGCAATGGGATAGAGGAGAGCAAGAAGGAGGAGGAGAGTGAATGAGAGCTGCTGGATCTGCCTTGCGTGCCTGCCTGTCGTGTGCTGAAGCTGGGTTTACCACCGCGCCACGCTGTACTGACACGGAGCAGAGTCACAGTCCATTTGCACCACCCGACGAGCACTCAGCACCCCCGTTTATCACCCCGGCGACGCCACTAGCAAGAAAACCCAGGGACCATTAACAGGAAAAGGGGGGGGGGAAGCACGGCAGTAACGAAACGGCCTGACGCTACTATTTAGGCACCAGCGGCTACCTAACCGTATCTCCCCCCTCCACCTTCTCCCATCTTTTCCAACCAGACCACCACTCCTCTCTCTCGCTCCTCCCTATGCCCTTGTCCTCGGCGGCTCCTCTCACCTCCCTGGCCAGTATATGGATAGAAGCTCCCTGTTTCAGCTCATACAAGAGCAGGTAAGCAAGGAAGCAGCGGCAGAGGTTTCTATGGTTACAGGATCCCGGCCACCTCGCCGTCTACCCAGGGACTGAGACATGGAGGCTGTGCTGAGAACTGATGTTGGGATTGATAGCAGGGACTGTGCGTGCACGGGCACAAATGAAAGCGTCTCGGAGCGATGTTGGCCACAAGAATGTGAGGTCAGATCTTGAGCCACAGCAGGAGGCAGACCATCGTGTCACGGTCTATAGAAGGAATTCTGAAGGAGATGTGTGTGCTGATGGATGGATACTGAATATACTGAATGCATGGATGCTTGGATAGACAGATCGCTGTGTTCTCTAAATGAAGGATGGTTTTTAGTCTTTTGGTCAACTGTAAATGCTGCAGCAATCCTTCTGCATGTCTATGGTTGTGTTTGTTTTTCCTGCAGTTTAGGTTGAGTTGCTGCACTTGCCACACACCCAATATTAACACCCGAGGGTTTTGAGTTTGCAGGATTATTTAACATTTTATTTCTGAGACAGTGAGACAGTTTCCCTGAAGCCCTGGTTTTATATAAATATATATGTCATTTTTTCCCCTTTAAGGCCAAATAACAGTGTCTGTTTTTAAACTTTTCCACCTTTCTTTTTTTTGTCCCCAGCCATGTTGGAGGTTCTTGCCAAGTTGAAACACAGGGTTTGTGACTATATTTAGGCCAGTGAAAAATGTGCCTCTTGACATCTGTCCTCAAGCCAAGCTGCCATATTTACTCTTCAGTCATATTTATCTTTGGTCTGCCATCTCCAAATTTACCAAAACCAAAATGGTTTCAACCAAAAAATCGTGTGCACGCTTGGGTTGGGCTGCTTGAAGGCAGACGTTCAACTGGATTTTGATGTCTGTTTTTTAACTAGCATGTCTTCTGTTTTTAATGAGAACCCGGCCCACTGGGGGCGTTCACTGATTGTCAGGGTGTATGGACAGTCATTATGTCCAAGAAGGAAGAAATTGATTGTGTGCTGCAGAGTCTAGGCGGGTCACGAGTGGCTCATCTGCAACATATTGACTCAAGGGACTGCAAACATGTTAACATTAAAGTGCTTACACAGTAAACTGCCTCGCAGACACACACATCTAGACTTTGTACTTAGGATGCGTGTGTGTTTGTGATTGCGTTTTTTATGAATGCGTGTGATTTTTAAAGTAATTGGAAAAAGCCTGTGTGGGTTATTTGAAAAGATGCAGTGTGGTGGCACCGGTGAGTCATGCACTGTATACGCGATTTAAGATTAAATACATTAGTGATTTAGCCACAGTTCATATTCCTTCACAGATACTTTGCAGTGTGAGGCTGACTAATCTCTGTCAATATCCATTTTCAGTGTAACAGGTCTTTAGCCGGAGGACAAAGCCAATATTTCCACACTGTAAATTACTAGTTGTTTTATTGATTGGGGGGTTTATGTTTTTTGTTTTTGCTTGGGCCAGTATTTGCATACAGCCAGTTTGCAAGGCCACTGAGCATTTCTGTTAAGCTCAAGTCTAGACCAAAATCATTCACACTGGCTGACGACAGGCTTTCTCCACCTTTGGGACTCCATGCGGCGGCCTTTGATTTGGAAAAGGTCTCTCTAATTAAACTAAAATGAGGTGAAATCTGCCAACAGCATTTGGACGGAGAGCAGGAAAGCTTGGGGTTTTTTTGTTTTTTGTTTTTTACAAAGCCTTCTGCCTGCCTAAACATGGAGCACTTTCCTCCCTCATCTTTATCCAGGAAAATGTTTTGCTGAACATGCCTCATGTTGATGCAGCTCTGCCCTCCAGATTTCTCTTGTCACATTCACTGGAGGCTTTCCACAACAACAGCAATATCCTGCCAGCTTCTAAGCAAATCTACAAGTACACCTGGAGATCAAGTGCTTCTCTCAAGGGTATTTTAACTGTAGTCGGATGTAAAGGGAGATGATCATGCAGTCACTGTCGCCTCTTAGTTTTTCCGCTGTCTAGCATGCCGAATCTGCCGTCTTTTACTTTTAAAGAAAAATAGATTTGGATATAATTTGAATGCTATTTCCCTTTGTTTTAGAGTGATGCATTTATCAGACAATCAAGTCAACGGGCAAATAAAAGGTATATGTTGGAGGGATAGGTCCAAACCAGGAATGTTGCAATTATGCATCATTCATTTCACTGCCGCTGGAAAACTGAGGCAAACTTGGCCTGATAGATCCTCAGATCGAGCATCTTTTAGTTGCTGTAGAGTTTAAGCATTTGGGAGTTTCAGTGAAGTCTTCCGAAACCACTATAGGTGGAGACTTGACGTCTTATGCATATGTGAGGACTGCAGGTCTGAAGAGAGGGGTTGTTGCGGGTCTGTCAGACTGAACCACGTGAAAATGCTGCAGGGGGAGAAGGCGGCGAGCGAAACCGTAGAAACATGAGTTTATTAGTCTTTGTCTGCAGGAGGTTGTAGTGCTGAGCGTGGGCTATTTCTGGCCTATGCAGCCTCACACATAAACGCGTGCTTACGGTGGCCTTTCTATTCTAGTGTCCCTGATAAGGTAACTTGATGGTTGGCAGCGTTCAGCCACGAAAGCATTCAGGTCTAATCGTATTTAGATCTCACCCATAAGGCCTTGGAGTTCTGAATGCTTTTCTGACACATTTCTGTCCACCACTCTTTTTTCTTCTTCTTTGTATTCAGCTGTATTTGAAATTGAAATTCCCTGTGTTTGCATTGTCTTAACATGAGAAAGTGGAGTCCGATGACCGTTTGCACCGTTTGGGCGCGATTTAGATCTTAGGCCGTCGCAGCACTAGAGCGGTAAAGTTTAAAAACACTCTGATATTAATAGCACAGCAGAACAAGCATTGTGATAATTATGGAGTCAGTGGCCCAGTTGTTGGTGAACACCAGTGCATCCCGAGGGCAGCAGAGACAATTCAGAGGGTTTTGTTGTTTTTTTTAATCTGATGTGATGCAAATACGCTTTGCCCTGTAAATGCCACAGCAGCGTTCAAGCTTGGTGCTCTTGTTCACAGACACCAAAGTGGACTGTCTTTTTTTTGGCTCCGTGCCACAGGGTTAGCATTGTGTCACTGAGTGTGTACCAGGGAGCCACACCAGCAGTGCTGCTACGTTCCTGTTAGTTAGGCGTTACTGAAACCACTATCCTTCCAATGACTAAATGCTATTTATCAAGCAACCATTCATTTAGTACTTGTAGCTACTGTGCATAGCCTGTATATAAAAGATGGACACGTACATAAAGACACTGGTTACTTAAGTCACATTATGAAACTACAAAAATGACTAGTGTGGGGCTAATAGGGATGGGTATTGTTTAGGTTTTATCCGATACCTGTACCAAACCGGTACTTTTGAAACAGTGCCGGTGCTTAAACGGTGCTCAAACCGGTGCGTAAAGAATCAAGAACACAAACTTTGTCCTAAAACCTCTCATGTTTAGCTGTTTTTTTGTAAAAAGATAACAATGTTAGCCTTTTCTGCAGCTATAGGGCATATATGGTATCACTCTTAGTTGGAAGCAGTGCTTAAACAATGGGAAAAAAAACACAAACTTTGTCCAAAAACCTCTCATGTTTAGCTGTTTCCCTCTTTTTCTTTGGTCATTTTAGCCTTTTTGGCCAGGGTGAAGGGAGTATCTGCCATCAAACAAGAAGACAGCCGCATGTAGCTATGATGATGTTTGCTAGTTCACCTTACATGCATTAATGTAATAACGTGGTTAGCCTACTCAACGTAAATTACACACGAACAACATTAAGCTACTCACGCAGAGAAGAATGGCTGCTGCTGCCATCATCATCCGTCATCATTTCTGCTACACTGGCAGGGCTAGGGGCCAGGACTCTCCTCTTCAGGTTCTTAGGGGATGTTGCTAACTCCGGGCCGATAACAGGCACCACACCCGCAGTAGATGTGCTCGGTGTGAGGTCTCGCAGCAAGCGATCAAATACGGTGCATTTCTCGGCTTTTAAAAAAACGCTATGCGTCGCCAGGTGTTTCATCAGATTCGAGGAGTTACCTCCTTTGCACAGTATCAGCTTAAAGCACTTCTTGCAGGCTGCTGAGTTTGCATCTTTTGCTGTGAAGTACAGCCAGACTTTTGACCGCTTCGCTTTGGGCATTTTTAATCTGTAGCTCTGCTCTAAAAGAACGTACGTACCTGGGCCCGCCTACTACGCTTGCAAAGGTAAAATGATTGGCTAGAATCCAAAGTGTATGACATCTCAGGAAAAAAAAGCACCGAAATGAAGCACCGAAATGTGCGCTGCTTTTCTAAACTACCGTTTATGTCAGAACAGATACCGGATACCCGTACCCATCCCTAGGGGCTAATTAGACTTAGAAACTAATTTGTTCAAATCTGCTCGATAGAGACTTGTAAATCCACTCTTGAAAGTGTTTTTCTTTATCCTGCTTTTTGACAATAATTTATAAAATGAAGATCATGCAGTATTTTGTAAAACTTGAGACAACAAACTCATCAGGAAAGTGTCTTCTTAGGTCACAGACCAGGGGAGCAAGGGGTTGTTTTCTCTTAAAGTTTATACTACTGAACACATTTTGAAAACTAAAAGCGGTATTCATCAGAAAATAGAATCCTTGTTGTGCTTTTTATTGTCAGATCCACAGTCCAAAATTAAGAGCTTTTGTGTACTTTAATCAATCAGTCATCAGTATTGTTGTTGAATAATTTTCTTTAGATCAAAGAGCCCAAAAAGAAGTAAAGATTAAAGTGGATGGATACAAGCTGTAGACAGTTTAATCATCTCTGCTTTCTGCCCTTGATAATGTCACTGCAGTGTTAGCTACAGCTCCATTAGTGCTACAGAGCAACTGTCAGTGTCATGTGTTCTGCATGTAAGATTATACACCAGTTTTACACAGCATTTAAACCGACTGCCCTATTGTATTCGTCCCTCTTGTAACCCCTAAACAGCTCTGGATGCAGACCCTCTCGAGGGTGTCCTTCAGTGTCTGACACACGTTAATAGTAGATCCTTTGCGTCCTCTGGGTTGTGAAGATGAGCATCCATGAAGCAGGCTCTGAACGTGACAAAGTAACGTCCACGTGAATGCCAGGTCTCGAGGTTTTCACAACAAAATGATCAATGTTAATTCACGTTATCTGTCAGTGGTTTTAATGTTATGGCTGAACCATGTTTCAGCACTGCCGTCTGTATCCGTGTCACAGCTGGGGGTTTGTGGTTTGTCCCTGTTCTCGAGGGTTTGCCCTCGAGTTCCTGTGGAACAGACAGATAAATCAGTCTTTGGCTGGGGTCAGTCAGAGTCGCTGTGCTGAAGGTAATGGAGGTCCCAGGGGTTAACACTGAGATCATTTCCCTGCAGTCAGCACTCTTCTCCTCTCCACCCTCCTCATGTATACATTTTCATCCTGTGTCTTGTCCACCTCCTCACACTTGCTCTTGAGACAGCCCGATTCAGTTGATCCGTCTGCCTCGACACCATCATAATTTCCCGCTCCGCCTCCCTTTACATCTACACCCAGAGTTCATCGTAGCACCGCCTCATTCTTATCTCGTTGGTCTCTTTCTTATCCATCTTCATTTTTATTTTCCTTCCTGCCGTCTTTCCCCTTTTTACAGCCTTTTTCTCTCTCGCCCCCCTCCCTGTTGTGTCTTTCCTTTGCCTCTCGAATGCCAATATGTTTGTAGGGGTAAATGCAAGAAAGGGATGACACGCAGGCAAACCATGTAACCATGGCAACGCATGCAGCTTGTCAAAGTGTCGCCCTCACCAGTGTCGCCCTCACCAGTGTTGGATCGCTTCAATAACTGCTTCCCTCTCAGTGCTTTTCCCTCCTTCTTCCAAACCCTTTCTTCCCTCTGTTTCTCTGCCCCGCTCCCTTGTTCATGCACGTCAACAGCCTGTCCAAGGGAGGGGGGAAAAAAGAAAAAAAATCAGGCCCTCCCTCTTGCCAACACTCATTTATCTCACTGTGCCTCATCTTGGTAATTGATAACCCTAATTGGCTACAAGAACCAGTCCTCCACCTTCGTGTATCCTCTGCAGACAGTCTCCCCTATGTGACGTTCTTCCTGAATAAGGTCATACCATGGAGGGAGAAGTACCTGTGCAGTATGACAGTTCAGTGTCAACACTTGTGGTTTGTGTAAATGTGCACAGCCATATACAGCGTGCCTGTGCGCTTCTGCTGTATGTGTAGGGTAGTGATGTGCTGACATATGGAGGCTGACAGTAATCAGACGTCCCCAGTGTGGCTCTCTGTTCCCCCTGTCAGCCCGGGCTGAGCCGGGAGCACATTAGAATCTGATCTATCTCTCCTCTGTGGCAAAAGGATGCAGAGCACTGGAGTGTGTCACAGCCTTCTTATAGGAAAGAGAAGTAGAGGACTCACTGCCAGACCGCTGGGTTAGCCAGACGTGCACAGACGGCAGTGAGGCATTTTTACTTTCAGTCCCGTCTCCTTTCTGGCGCTCTCCCCCCTCTTGTTTCATACCTTCTCGTCCTTCAATTTTAATCTCGCCATTTTCCATTTTCTTTCATTTCATCAACCCGCCAACCACCCACCTACCTCTTCCATTTTTCACCTCTTGCCTCCTTGCTGTCACCCCCTCCCCCCTCTATATCCCCCCACATATGATCTCGGTACACTACACATCAACACTGAAGAGAACTGTGCTGCTGCACTCGGTTCTTCTGTTTTAACAAACATCCGTGGAACGCAGAGTTAAGGAGATTACCTAAAAATAAACAGGGGGGCTGTGTTGTTCCTATTTTGGTTCATTTGTGTCCACAAATTTGGTAATATGTTCATTACAGTCTGCCATGGGAGTGCTGGCTATCACATTCACAGTCAATATGTGATGTGTAAACAGTCATCAGTCAAACATAAATATAAATTTAGTAAGTTTATGTGAGTACAAACACTTTGTTGAGGGTATAACATTTATTTTTTCCTGGTGATGAGTTATTTAGTGGTTGTAGAGTATTAACAATATCCCTTCACTACATCACGTAGCAGTAGAAAACACTCATCCTAGTTAAATCATTAAAACTTACTATGAACTTCCTGCTTTCACTAACGCTCTCCCAGATGACTAAAAAGTGTCCAGGGAGTGAAAATCTGAAATGCACACTCTCACACCAATGCATTCCCTGATTCATGTTCTTTGCTCCTTCGTTGAGCAGTAAAGCCTTTAGCTTTGAGCTTCCTGCAGTAGAGACCGACACAGTGTAGGTGCAGATCACGTCCAGACTAAGGCAGCTTTTAGATCAGATCCTTCTCATGGACTTGTGATACGACCAACAATGATCCAGCATGACTGACTACATCCTGATGCAACATCTGAAAAGCTCACCTCACCCCCCCTCCCTTCCTGGGGTGACAAAAGGCCATCGGTATGCTCTCCAGAACCTAATGAGGCACTGTTAGCATTCAGGAAACAGTCAAAAGAGAAGCAGCAAGGACTCTTCCCATGCGGTCTCTTTGTGCTGCTTCGGTTTGTCCTCGGGCACAGTCTCACAAACACAGATGCACTAAGGAGAGCGGGCATGAGAAATTAACGCTCCATCACTCCAAAGAGAAGAAAATGAAGTAGTGCTGTATGTTATGCTGGAGGAAAAAAAAGGGGGGGACCCCACATTACATAAACCAAGCATAGACACACACCCTATACTTTACAAGCCATTTTTAACCTGGTGCTATTTCAAACAAAAACACTCAGATGATTTTATGAGATTCTCCTGCTTAAATCAATTACAAGGAGCAGCTCTGGCATACAGACATCAGTAGTAATAACCCACGGGGCTGTGGGTCTTTGTGAGTGGCGATTATAAAAAACCGACACTGACTGTGAGTCGCAAATGTGGCCAAAAACAGACTCGTGTGGAGGCACCCACACAGGAATAAAGACTGAAAAGTCAGTCAGGATTTTTTTGGTTTTGATTTGTTTTTCGTGTTTTTAGGAAACCTAGAATGACAAACTCGCCCTTCTCTTGTTGCTGCTTTCAACAGCCTAACATGTTGGGTTTCAATGGATTTGCTCCTTTTATGAGGTTTAAAGTGTCTTTTAAAGACATCATATAAGCATCAGCTTAATGAAATCTGGTGTCAAGCCCCAAATAGACTCTGTTGTGTCTGTAAATACTGGTACACCCCAGCTGTCTATTACTTGATGTGTTCTCCCAGAGGGCAGACTGACACCTGCTTATTAAAAAATAAAGATGCATAATAGTGCATTGTAGCGGCTGCCTTGCGGTTTTTACTCCAAGGGTTTTGTTTTTGTGTTTTTATTTATTTTCAGCTGGACCCAGAGAACACCGGTTTCATTGCAGTGGAGAACTTTACCAGTTTGGTGGAGCACCATGAGCTGCAGCTGGACCCATCCAAGCTGGACATGCTGTTAGCCCTCGTCCAGAGCAATGAAGACGGGCAGGTGTGCTACCAGGAGCTCATCGAGTTGGTGAGTGGAAACCGCGAGCGCACGTGCACGGGCGCAAATAGCGATGCGGAGGGGGGAGTTGCTTTGTATCCCGCTGCGCACAACAACACGCACACAAACATCCCACCTTTTTTTTTCTCTTTTTGTTGGATTTCAGAAAGGTTACAGAATTGATTCAGACAGAGCCGGCAAGCTCTGCAGTGGCGAAAATTGACTCGACCATTTAGGTCGTTGTCCTCCAAAAGAAGGATCAATCTTTCCAGTTAATGTGTCGGTAAATCCAGACACTTAACCTCACAAGCCGGCAACAGCAAGCGCGGGAAACACCCACACCGAGCTGGCAGAGCACCGTGTCGAAGCAATAGATTCTGTTTATTATAACACATATATACTGAAACACACTAATACTGTAAGGAGTAACATATTAGACGCAATATGGCTGAATAGTGTTGTTTTTCCAATATTCCAGATACATCTCATGGTTTAATTTGAACCGTTTTCTAATGTTTGACTCCCTGATGAGTGATTATGTGCCAGAAAGTGTTCTATAAGCTGATGTGAGGACAGTCTGTGTGCTGTCATCTCTTAACCACAGCCACAGATGACTTAATGTGAAGCATGCCTTCCTTTTAATTCATTCCCTGCTCTTCTTGTTGCAGTTACAAATTCATGTAGAGCTTTATATCTGAAAGCCTGAGTCTCTCCAAGCCCACAGATGAGCACCTGCTTTTGGCTCCTGGTGCTGTAGGGTGTAAGCATAGTGATTAATTCAAGGCAGTGCAATTCCTGGGATGTTTTCTCTTCCTTAAGCTCATTTTCCCCCGCTCCTGCTTTCTTTTTCTGTTTATCTCTTTTTCTGTGTGTGTGTGTCTCTATGCATGCTTCTGTGCTTGCATGTTGTGCTCCCTATGATTTGTAGCAAAGGCCACACGAGGCCATTCAATTTGGAGCTGGTCCCAATTCTGAGGTCTGTGCCACTACAGACTGTAGAGGTGCTGCTCCCACAGAACAGCCTCTCCTAGAATTGTACATCTCTCTTTCGCAACCATTGTTGAAGTGTGGGTTGTTTTTTTTCCGTATCCTTCTCATCTCGTTGCATCTCATCTGAATCCTCCCCTTCTGAGTCCATGCAATATCGCCTCCCCTTCATTATGAACCTGTCTCCTTGAGCCCTCGGATCTCATTTCCTTCTCTTTCAATCCCGTCTTCTCTTTTTCTTGTGAACATATGTTCTGCGGAGGAAAGAGGTAAAAAAAAAAAACAACCCAGCCTCGCCTCCAACATCATCAGGGAGACACTTTTAAAATTGCCCATCAGCCAAATGCAAATTGCATTCGATTAGTAGCCGGCATTGGTAGTAGTCGGCAGCAATCTGAGGTAATTTGAGAGCGCCCATGTCTCACACAGATATCGACCACCAGGTCTGTTTTTTAAAGATTCGTCTGATTCGCACATGTGAACGCGAACAATACCCATGCTGTTGTGCACATGCGTGCGATTTGCATATATGCAAACATTGTCAAGAAGTTTATTATTAATTGGTGCAGCCTCCCACTTCCTTGCTGTCTGTCTCACCGCCTCCCCTCTCCCTGATGTGTACAGACACACACAGACACACTGCAGACAGGCTCTCATTCATACACATGAGCCCCGTGTGTGCAGATTTGCTGAGTAATTTAGAGGATATTTGAATGTTGATGCGAATCTGGCCTCTCATCGTGCGGCACGTGACGCGTGAGCTCTGCAGACAGAGTGCAGAACGTAATATGACATTTTCATCCGGATGATGGGCGAATACGTTGGGCCTTCTTTCCCCTCCTCGCTCTGCGTGGCTCTCACCTCATTGGCTTCTTCGCTCTCTGAAGATTGGATTTAGTCCAGTTCTCCCTTAGCTTATTTATTTATTTTGCTTGCTTCTTTTCACATAACTGTATCTGAAGCAGATTTGTAAGTGATACTCCACAGTGTATAACAGATGATAGTCGTGTTGTCATTTGGAAGGTTCAGTGCTGCTACAGTGTCATAGCCGCTGCCTGAAGTCTGGTGTCTGCATTGATTTTGTGGTCTGGCCTCTGTGGAAAATGTAACACCCCTGCACATTATTAAAATGGACATAGCAAGATGCATTGTGTGTCTGTGTCTGTGTGTCTCTCTGTGTGTGTGTATTCTCAATCTGTGCCTTTTCAGCTCACAAGCTGGTGAGATTTCTCTCTGTTGTGTCTCTTAGCGGCTGTGTTCAACATTTTTCTTTTTTTTCCTGATTTGTTGTTCTACATTCGCTCCGTGAGTTTTGCAGCCGTGAATTCACACTGCCTCGCTCGACCTCAGTGGGTGTAAATGTGTTTTGAATCACACCGTTAGGCAACAGCTTCTCTGGTGTCTGCGCGAGACCGCGCGCGCTCGCACTAGTACAAGACTGCCTCGCGCGTCGTTCACGTTCGAGTCATCTTTCATGCAGGGCGATCCGAGCCAGAGAACTCCATCAGTTCAGCCAGAGGGGTGAATAAGTAACGCTCTGCTAAAGCCTCTCTTGGGGAACTGTGCATACACTCACGCACGCCTGCACACACACTCGTACATATACGAAAGACTAGTGGTCTGTGTCTGACTGCTAATCAGTGCAGACTTCTGCACAAGGAAACCAATAGACATTTTCAAGCAGCTCCACAGTAAAATGCAGACATTTGATCAACTCAGAAGGCTAAAAGACACCTGAGGTTTCAAAGGTCATACATTAGGGGTTTGGAGGGGATGAAAGTGTGAAAGATGAGCATGGGTCAGGGAAAAAGGATTTCACCGGGGAAGTCTGATGTATTCCTATCCTATGTTTAATTTCACCTATTGAACCCTCTGATGCTATCATGTTCCAGCTATGTAGCTGAAGAAGTGTGTCACCGCTCTCCTTCGGGTGGTAATTTGGCTAATGTTCGAAAGAGATACAAAATGGCAGCCATGGTTAATTACATGGGTGAAGTGTGTGTTTCAGAGATTATAGCAGGGGTTTCTCTGTGTTCAGGTTGAAGGATTTTTAGGACTTCGCCTTTTCCTGTTTTCATTTTTATCCTTTTGCCCAGATGTTGCGCTAATATTCTCCGGTCCCTCAGGAGGTGATGTTAGGGAAACACTTTTGAATTTGAATAAATATTAAATGTCTTAAACTGAGCGTTTGAGAATCAAAAGTCTAGTTAAAGTTTCATTCTGGAAGTAGGCGATTACAGCATTTTTAAAGTTTCCAAGGTCTCCCAAGTCACAGTGCTCACGGGGCATCTCTCTCCTGGGACACAGATGCTACCTATTAGCATCCCACTGCACGCTGAACTCCAGTTGAAGCTTTGTGTTGGAGATGGGTTCCCAACTAAAAGTAATGCACTTTGCCTAAGTGTCCTGGAGTAAAGGCTTTTTTTCTTTTTGGAGTTTTAGCGCTGCAACTATTAAGCCATGAAGGAGGGTTGTGGCCGCAAACTGCTGAGAGGGAAAGGGGAAAAAAAGAAAAAAGGTGGACTCTGATTTTTAAAAAGGATTTGAGTAAGAAAGAACCTGAGTATCTGGGTCAGGGTAGAATCAGCGAGGCTGAGATCCGCAGTGATTTAGAGGCTGCTGCGAGAGAGCACGATAGAGTGAGAGAGAGTAAAGGAGAAGGGTGCTTTTGGCCCTTTGGATGACTCGCAAATTAGATGGTAAATGCAAACAGTGACACTGTTAGCCTGGTGATGGTGAATCTGTAGCACTGTTAACTGGCACAGCCTTCAATTCTTTTGGCATCGATAACTGATTTATTGCAGGAGGAAGGAAAGTGGGCATAATCAGAATCATTTATGGATTGTTTTGCAGCTGCAATGCAGACATCTGGATGGCCTTTAAGACACTTTTTTCCCCCAAATTGTTATTGCTAATTAGTATTGAGCTGCATGGTATTGACCATGTGGTGTGGCTAATTAATCCATCAAGAACGATTGACTCGAGCTGAGAGCAGCACGTACAACCTGCAGCCACCATGAGGCACACACTGCTGTCAGTCTGCTCCAATCAGCCATCCCTAAAGGGGAATACTGCCTTTATATGTGTTTGTGCTCTTTGCCTCACCATCACTTATTTCCCAGCAGACTGTGCCCCATCAGGGAACTGATGCACACCTCAGAGATTTTCCCTTACAGCGCTATACTGATGTCATGTGAATTTATTGTTTTCTCCCTGTGCACTTTGCTTTGTCACTCCTCAAGTTTTGACTTTTGACGTTTATGTGTGTGTGTGTGTTATTGTCTGGTTGCCGTCTCTCTCCTGTCGTCACATCAAAAGGCTGCTAATGCTCACTTTAGTGTCGGCAGTCCTGCATGTCAGAGAAGGTGAGGCAGAGTGACAGGCGCGCTTAACCGTGCCTTCGGGGAACAACTTTTCACTCAGGCAATATGAATGGGAGAGAATACAGTAGCAATGCAGAAAGAGGCGGTAGGTGCTGTCACTGAGCCAGATTAAATAAGCTGTGATCTTATTTGGAAAAGAAGCCAGTCCCATTTTCTTTGTTTAAACTGTACATTCAGTTATATTAAGACATCTCACCTTTCGCTGTCCACTGGTGGCCTCAGAAAAATCTGTTAATCAAACTCACACAGACAGGCATCTGATCTCCCCGTCTTATGTTTCCCATCTCTGCCTTCTAATGTCCCCATGCTCCTTTTGCTCCGCTTCCACTTCCTGCCTCAAGTATTGTATAATTGCATTTTCCAGGCCTGATTTCCATACTAAATATGCAACCCTCCGTCTGTGGGAGAGCCAGCAGCCCAGCTCGACATCGTTCTGGTTATCGCTTTGCAACAGGCCCTTACACCCTCGCTGTACAACCACCAGTATCATAATTACCCACAGTTAGGATAGTTACCACATCCTGCTCTATTAGCTTCCAAAAGGGATTAGCACTTTTTTTACCCCCCGATTTTTGCCTGAGCAATTTCTTGAAGAGGAGGGAAGAAACAGTCGCCGCTATTCGCATTTCTTCATTATTTGTTCATCTACATTTACAGATTTTGTCTTCTAGCATGTTTAGCTCATTAGCTTTTATAGATATTGACCCACAATTTCTTCCACTGTGGCTCCTGCTGTGTCTATGTATAATGAGTGTACAAGCAGCAGGGCCTGGCTAATGAATTACTGATGGTGTACCTTTAATGGTGGGTTGTACTTCCAGCAGGTCCCCTGAAGAGGTTCTGTTACACTTCACATGAAGCTGCCATGTTTGTCTAAAGTTACTGTTACGTGAAACCCATACGTACAGTAAGGTTTTCTGTTGTAGCTGCTGCCTTCTTACTCTTTCTAGAATCTCGTTTCGTCATACATTATGAGGCGAGTCTGCCAGCTCGCCTCATATGTTTTAGCTACACCAGAGATTTCCACCATCATCATAGCTGTGACTTATGTGTGCTCATTTTCTATTAGGAAATACAGATATTGAATCTAAAGTGCCCCTGCTGTGGGTAGCCGGTCAGGCAGTATTTTCAGTGGTAATTCTGGTGGAAAAGAACTCCGTGTTGTTATCCTGGCAGTTCTCTGGCTCGGCTGTCAAAATCGTGGCATTAGGATAGTTTTCATCCTAAGCCTCTATTAAAGAACTTATCAAGAGCTGGTGCTGTCAGCCTGCAAGCTTCTGCACAGGCCCTGCTCACTAAGCAAACCTGGAGTCCATGCTTAAAATGAAGACATACAAACACACATGTGCAAACGCCTTCTTTCTTTCCATGCAATAGTTCCTTTCAACTAAGATTTGCTTTTCAAGGGCGGACACACTTCAACAACATATTATTACAATGCCTGAGGAGTAATTGATCTAGCCAGCAGTCAGGCTTACATTTGTCTAAATTAAAAAAAAAAAAAAGACCCTACTCATTGAATAACCTTCTTATCTCTTTTTTAAAAATCTGTTGTTTGCTAAAAACCAATCACATGTTTTTAAACATGTAACATAGCTTTTGTAGGAGGAAAAATAAAAATTCACATGCTCTCACAGATTCATTAAGCACTAAATACCTCTCAACTTCTGCTTTAGTTAGAATAAGATCTAAAGCTCGTCATGAACATAAACTGTGTAGTTTCTGAAAGAAGCGTTGTAGTTAAATTAAGTGCTGGCAGAGAGATTTGCCATCATTAAACTGTTATTTTACAGTGTACCTAATGTAATCTGCAACATTCTGCATTGTAAAAATATTACTGCCTTGTGCTGTATGGAATAAAAGCTTCACAATAGAATATTGCTGGTTGCCATTACACTGACATTATACTCAGTCATGCTGGCCTTACGAACAAAACTGTAACAATGTTCTTGGGCGCACGAACAATAAAGGTTGAAACACAAAATAAAAAGGAAAACGATAAGCAAGATATTTGTATTCAATCAGTAAATGTATACAGTAATTCACTATCAAAGGAACAGTAAGTAAGCATCTGAATAAAATATCCTCCTCATTTCGTCTTCCTCACAAGCTTCATCTCCCTAACTGAAGTCAGTGCTCTAAAACAGAAAAACATGTCTACACATGCTCATATTTAGGCATGATATTGTCGCAATTGCTTATTGTCAGCAGATTTCCAGACAACTGATAAGAAGTGGGCTAAACAATAAGAGCAGCTGGTGACGGGCTAACATTATGCCAGCTAATATTATGCTAGTGTCCTAAAAATCGCACCTTCCCTCTGATAAATGGTTTGATTGCATTCTCACATTGTGTTAGAGCTTTGGGGGTTTTGTTTGCCAATTTCCAAGTCCAACAGTGTTAGATCCACTTCAAAGAACATTTTAGTAGCATCAACTAACAGCAGCTAACATGGGTTAACAGCAACTAACATGGGCTAACGGCAGCTAATATGGGCTAACAGAAGCGCTCACTAATAGAAAAGTTCATAATATCATCAGCAACACACCTCAGTATTGCTGTCATTGGACAGAATTGACAATATTCACAAATAATAATGCATTCCTTTAAAAATATCCAGTCTTTTTAAACTGCTGTGTATTTGTTTTACCAAATCCCTTCTGTACCAGCGTTTGTCTATCATTCCCGACATACAGACTGGCTGTCAAAGTGACAAACTAATAAACTCAATATTTATAACTTTACTTTGTCCTGAGTAAGCCATTCCACTTAGTCTAAGTTTGCAAAAACATTAATTAAGCATATAGAAATCATCCATAAATGAAGAATAATGTAATAACAGGCAAGAAGTTAAGAAAACTACAGTGTCCCTAGTCTTGCCTTTGTGAAAGCAGAAGTTTATGACTGTTAGTTTGTTCTGATCCAGGGTGATTAGTCACACTGATGAGCTTCTCTCAGATTATGTGAGAACAAACCCTCCTTTGTTTTTGTTTGATCCACTTAGTGTGAGGAAAGTTATGGATTTAATTGCTGAAATGAGACCAGCAGGCGAGATGAGATCTGTTTATTCTGGCAAGGTGTTTTCCAGCTGTTGACAGTAATGCTTCTAAGGTTCTCTTGTTTGCAAAAAGAACCCCCATGATATCATCATATAGCTAAAAAAAAATAAATCAAAAGCAGCAAATGAATAAAGGATGCAAGGTGCTGATTCCTTAAAGTCTTTCACCCTTTCTGAACACAATAATTAGGCGGAATTTTGGATAAAAAGCTTTTGTGTTCTCTTGTTGAAAGGCTGATACCGCTCTCATGCCAGTCTTGCAGCTCATTTAGCTTACTTAGCATAATGACTGAAAAAAATAGCCTAGCTACATCCAAAAATAACAAACTCCCAACATGTTATGACTCATCCTGTTGGAACCGTACTAAAACTTAGCTTTAAAAAAGACAACTTGGCCTTTTCTGCTGTCCTGTGTTTAAACTTTACTAATACTGCTTGGTGGAGAAAAGACACTGGCTGCCTGACAACCACATGTTTATGTCAAGATTTCAGGAAGTTGCGTGAGATGTGGAGTGTTGTATAGTAAGCTCTAAAGGTGCTGGTACACAAACATGCTCCCTTTGGACAAACCCAGGCTTAGTCTTTCCTCCATTTTCCTGTGGATATCTTTTATATTTAACCATAGACTGTATATGAAAGATGGATATAGCCTGAAAAGTGAAGCATGTTCTCTTATTCTGTCGAACTGCCAGCAGTTGGTTGAATTTTCCACTTGCACAAAGAAATCGGTCTATAGAAGTATAATGAAAACCTGCTGAATTGGATATGTCCCCTATGTAAATACTATCCTGAGTTTAAAGTCTTATTCAATACAACATAATGCTTATTGAAAGTTACAGCACAATTTTGAGTCACAATGTGGGATAAAGCAGAGTTTGCTATGAGCATGCAGTCCAGTCTGGTTTCAAAACAGCAGGAGGACAGCAATGGGCACATTCAGTTCAACAGCACTTTACTAATCAGCTGTGGCTATGTCCATCATTTATGTACAGTCTTTGTATTTCAGATACAGGCGAGAGAATGTTATTGAGCTTCTTATCTGGTGTTTTTCCCCTGAAATCAAACAAAATAAACTGAAGAAAAACCTTCACATGATCATTAAAACTTCACAATAAACAGTAAACAGATGTTTTTAGATGCCATTACCCTAAATTAACATTCAAACATTTACCAACAAGATGTTGCACACACTGAGTTTATGCATGTTTTTTGTTTTCTTTTTATTCTTTTCCTCAGATGAGCAGCAAACGCTCCAGCAGTTTCCGACGAGCCATCGCCAATGGCCGCCGCACACTGCAACGGGAGATCCTTCTGGACGAGACGGGGTTGGGTCTTTATAAACGTTTCGTCCGTTATGTGGCCTACGAGATCCTGCCCTGCGAAACTGACCGGCGCTGGTATTTCCACCAAAACCGCCTGTGTCCCCCGCCCGTCTTCATCGCCATCGTCACCATCGTCCAGGTTAGTGGGAGACATTATCAGCTGGTTTTCGAGAGTTATAACGTGATGGAGGTTATTCTTCTGATTTATCCACAGTGATCTGGGCATTCCTAGAGCTTTTGGCCCCCAGCATTTTATTTAAGATCCACAAAGTCAGCATCCAATCCCCTAAATATGACTTCACACTGTTCTGTTAGCTCAGTTGTTCGCCTTAGACGGCCTGAAAAGATTTTCTGCCTTTGATCACACACTTTTACTGTGAGCTTGATATGAGCTGGTAACCCATTTGGGAGTCGGAGGCTTAGTGGGTGCATTTAATGTCATTCCTCCAAGCAGAATCCTTGAGCCAGCCTGCATGTAGGATTTTTTTCTTTTTTTCTTTCAAACACTGGTCTTGGAACTTGGAAACCAGGTCAGTAAGCACCCTGGCCACCACCACAGTGGCTTTAATTGACCTATTATGTTAATTTTGAAAAAAGAAAAGCACTAGCACAAACGCCCTCCGAGACTACAGCTGAATGGTTGCAGATTAAGCGGCGGAAATAACCTACAGCTTCTTAACAAAACTTCATCATTTTCCCTGAAATCATCTTAATTCTTTGGGAAAGAAAGCTAAGTGCTCTTATAATGCCTCCAAATGGCACTGAATGGTCTGTAATGACAATGAGAATGTGATAATAACAGTTTGCATTCATTTTAATTCACAGAAACAATGAGTCATTATTTTATGAAAAGAAATTAATGGAATTGAACCAGATGTGCCTTTTTTTTTCTTCTGTGGGCAGTAATTGTCTGCAAGACTCTAATGAGCACCAGCTGAAGAATACAAAGAAGAAGAGAACCTCATGCGCCGTTCATAAAGCACAATGGGTTTTGTTTTGCGGGGCACTTTTCACCTTCTGTACAAGCAGTCTGCAGAGAGTGCGTGTACTCGGCACAGATTGACAGTTTGGTGTCATCTTTGTGTCTTTGTCGCAGATTATTGTCTTCATGTGCTACGGCATCATGCTAAACAAGTGGGTCCTGCAGACCTATCAGCCTGACTTCATGAAGAGCCCCCTGGTCTACCACCCCGGCCACCGTGCACAAGTGTGGCGTTTCTTCAGCTACATGTTCATGCATGTCGGGTAAGCTTTTGACTCCTGCGGTACTGGTTTAGAGAAAATTCAGGTTAGCTGCAGCTGATGGCACACGAAGGCCAGTGCTGGCAGTTTTAATCTTACTTTCATTGTGTGCTCTGTCCTCAGTTTGGAGCAGCTGGGATTCAACGCTTTATTACAGCTGATGATCGGCGTTCCCTTAGAGATGGTCCATGGCATCCTACGAATAAGTCTGCTTTACATGGCAGGAGTGCTGGCCGGTGAGTTTTTCATTAAGTGTTTTATTGTAAGTAAAGCAAGGAGCATTATTCAGGTTTCTTACATGGTGTCATACACAAATTGCTTGAGAAGCCATATTGGATGAACTATTCACTATTGAAGGTCTACGTTCTTGCCTTTCACTCAGTTCTCATAATTTATATCATTTATTCTTAATGTTTAGGAGGTTTATCACTTGCTCACATCCCGATGATTAAACATGCCTTGATTATTGTAATTCATTATTCCTCTGCCTCAGCAAATCTTCCCTGGATCACTAATGGTCCAGAATGTGGTTCAGAAGGTCACTGGGTCCTCTAAAACGTCCCAGGTGACACAGATTCTGTCTTTCTTTCACTGGCTTCATATAAATTTCACGGTACAATCACTTGCAGAGCCCTTCGTGGTCAATATGCCTCCATTTATCAGTGAGCTACTACAATCACGTGAAACATCTGAATCTTTGAGCTGATCAACGCTTGTTGTCTGTACCTAAATCCAAGTTAAACTCGCTTCCACTGCACCTCAGATCTGTGGATTTGAGACCCACCTGTGCAGGTTTGCCTTTATTTTGTTTTATCTCTTTATAACATTTCAATTGTTGTATCTTATTCTATATTGTAAAGCATTTTGTTCTTGAAAGTCACCACGTAAAAATAAACTTTTTGATTAGATTTTTGTTACGTACATTTTTGACATCCACAGAAAAACATTTTTGCTTTATAACTGAAAGCATTAAAAATAAAACAAAAAAAATAACAAGACTACTGCTAAATGTGGTGACATAATGGCTTTTTTTTAAATTAATGATGAAATGGCACATCTAATTTTTCATGTTTAATGTTTATCTCCAAATGGTCATAAATGCGTTCTTATGTTTAGAGACAAATCAAATTGTGTGTTTAGGCTGGTTTATACACTCCGTGTGTGAGAGTATGTGTGAGTGTGTGTGGTTTAGGATTTCCAAGCAAATGGCGAGACGAGTGGAGATGATTTGGAGAGCGATACGGACCATGCTTCCCTTAAAACAATAACATAAACAGAAGAAGGCTGTTTCTTCTCCGCTCTGCTCTTTATTCATGTGCTTGTGTTTCTGCCGGTCTGCAGCACATCGCTGTGACCTACTTTGTTTATTCTTTTATTACTGTTTGTACAGTCGACGCCTCAGAAAAGCTTTGGGTTTTTTGTTTTTTTGTGTGGTTTCGTTGGTGGTTTATCATTTATCAAGTTAAATATGTTATATTTCTCTTCATGTTTGCTGTATAAAAAACCCACAACTATCCGCTCCCATCTACTCCCAGCGAGTCAGACTGAATTTTTTTAGCTTCTTGACATGTGCGGCTGCCCGATTTGATACTTCTGATAAATTTGACCCGGCCTGGCCCTTCTGGGGAAGAAAAAAAAGTGCAGAATGTAAATACAAAATATGCCAAAGTGAACGCAGCAGAGTGACTCACATCGCCCAGAGGTCGAGCTGCAGCGCTCAAGTCTTTGTTGACGGGGAACCTCATTAACTTTCATCGAGCCGGTTCGGAGATTGGAAATTTTAAATGCACACTGATTGTGAAAAGTGGATTCTCTTTCTGAGTAAAGCATTTGCATTAACAGCATTGCATTTGCGAGACCTCATATCAACACTGCTGCATTAAATTCCTGTTTCGCTCAGCTTCATTTCAACAGTTTTTACCATTGGTTTCATAAGACTTGCTAACAATTATTTAATTACTGTTGAGAGGAGAAGTCCAATTCATACTGAGCTAATCATCTATTATTTTCAGTAACCTGTTTTTTCTTTTCTTAGGCTCCTCTTTCTGCGTGACTACAAATTCAAACTCTCCATTTCTTGCCTTTCCTGGCAGCTCTCTGCTCACAGTAAGATGGAGTTAAAGCTTCTCAAGAAAATCCCGGTACTCTGCAGAAAAAAGTAAAAAAAAAAACAACCCCATTCCTCCACGCGCTTGCATGCATGCACACTCTTAACACTCATGAATTATTGTAGCTTTGATTTATTTTAGCAATGATGACAGAGAGAGAGAGCAAGCAAGCGTGGGACTTAGAGGAGGAAATATGGGAGAGTAATGCAGGGTCTCTCTCTGGAGAATTAGCCTAAGTGCAGTTTGAAATGCTGTTTGGAGATTTAAGCTGCAGCCTGAATCCAAAGGGAGGATAAAGTAGCAGGCGAAGTGACATCCGTACCTCCAGAGCACAGAGTCAGAAATGCTTTGAATTTGTGTATAACATATTGAAATCAGAGATGTGCCTCTGTTGAATTAACTCTAAAGGTCAACCGTTTACGATCAGGAATCTATAAATATGTTTGTATCTTTATATCTGCAGAGGGAGTGGCTCCTTTTGCACCATGAAGAAGAGTTCGCTATGTCCAAAACAGACTAGCCTAACATTGCTCTATACCACTGATTCACCTACCTGTTTGTAAGGACAGGAGAAGGTGAGGTCATCTGTAGATGCCAGCAAATCTTACACATATTTATCTTAAATTTTATTGCATTTACCCAAAGACATGTAATCATGATCATCGTCAGTGCTGCTCAGGTGACAGAGCGAGATGTCACACTATGTCAGCTACCCGGCCAGTTTTGTGTGTGAGGGTGTGTCTGTGGGTGAACTGTCAAATCATTTTGACTGTTTCTATAAGGAGAGGATTTGCCATTAATCTTTTAGCTAATGGGTTAATTTGGGATCAGCGTTTTGGACTAAAGAGTAATAGCAAAGTTAGAAATTGGGAGCTGCACAACCCCAATTCCATAAAAGTTGGGTCCATCCACAGATAGCTGCTACTTAGTTCTAAGTAACAGAGGTAACACAGCAATAAAGCAGAACTTTACTCAGTAAAACTAGAGCACAAACATCTTGGATCTGGTTTGTATCACTCAGCAGGTCATATCATAACTCAGATTTTTTTTTTTAAACTAAACGTGGTGAGGATCCACACACATGTTCATGTTCATTTCACAGATATGCAAAATATGCATGGGCCTTGATGTGTGCAAACTTTAGTTTAAATGCTGTCTCCCTCCCACAGTTCTTTATTACCTGAACTTGTTAGAAGTTACCCTGTGCTAGATTGCGCTGTGAAACTCTTGATTTTTTCTTTCTTCCTTTGCATATTTCTTGCCCATGGCTATCTCATGTTTATATTCATGCAGTCGTATTCTAGCTTATGAGTTCAATCGTGTTGCTTGTTGTTTTTTGTAAGGCAGCAGAAATTTGAGTTTATAGTTACACTGAATGGATGCATTTATGGAGCAAAGTGCTGCAGGTATTGTGCCGTTATGTTCGCCTTAATACACTACATGAATTTCTGCACTGCAGGGCTCGCTCTCAAAGCCAAAAAGAAATGTCTGCTTCCTGTTGGGATTTTTTCTTGGATGCCTTTAAATGTTGGGAAAAAATACCCATGCTTCTTCTCTCCAGTTATCTTAAAAATTAGGTCACAAAGATTTTGGTTTGGGCTGCTGATGCATATATGCAGTTAGTATATAAATCTTTGATGTGGGCCCGTTCGCGACTATGTTGTGTTGGTACTAAATTACAGTAAAAAATGAGACATTGTCGTTAGATATGTGCTTACAAAAGTATCGGTTCTCTAATGATGTTTCCACAGTGCTGTTCAGACCGTGGTACCCGTCCTTGCTCATTTTGCATCCTCGCAGTAATCCTTTATGGTTCTGCTGCACAAAGACTGGATGAAGAGCTCCACTTGGGTTTCATGTGGAGAAATTTGAATAATGTCAGTCAGAATTTCAGACTATGTTGGCGAGATGAATGTAGAATCTCATGCCGTGTTCCAACTTTTCAGTCTGTCTCCACATTAAAGAGAAGCAGCAGGGAGTCCTTTTTTTTCCCATGTACTTTCTTTTTTTTCTCCACGCTCTCTTTTGCTTCTCCTTCCCTCGGGCTGATAGCTCACTTGTGGTGATCAGGACATCAACAGGTGCCAGAACACCATGTTTTTCCTCGTAGCGCAGTGTGAGCCTCAGGGTGTCTGCCGCCTGTAACACCTACCGTTCGAGACGGTCCAAATCTTCCAGCAGCCTCTCATACGAGCGAGACGGGCTGCTGGAGGTTTGTCCCGCTCAACCTACATATCAGTGTGATGATGAGGGTTTTAGTGTTGACATTCTGTGCTGTTTTTTTACCTCCTTGCCTTTTGCTGGAGTTTATTCTGCAAATAGCTGGGGTAAAAGATTTACTTTGGAAAGTAAAGAGAATTTGTTGTAATAGCAATACAGACTCGAAACTTCACATTATGTCATAAAGAAAAGGTTATGAGTTATTCAGAGAAAGCCAAGGCGTTAGTGCGCATCATGTAAAATGCATTCTCTTTTCTGTTTGCTGTTGCAAGAAATAAGTTTTGCTTGTTTTTTAAGAAAGATGTTTCACTCAGCTTTGTTCCAGTTTTATTTTCGTGTGCGCAGAAGTATTGAGCAAAAAAAAAAATACCACGTATAATTGGTTTGCTATGTTTATTCTCAGATGGGTTTTGATAACGAATGCTGTATAAACACAATAAAACTGAAAGAAAATTGATCTGGAAATAAAACAAAGGCAATACAACGATAATTAAAGTGACTTGCAGAAGGTGCAATTTTATACACAAAGACTTCAGTGATATGCTGATCTGTGCACACATGAATAACACACACACACACAGGCAGCTGAGGCTCAGGTGTTGTGGATTAATATCAGGGTTGGCAGTTCGATCTGTTCCCCCCACATGCCAGAGACCCCTTTGTAAAGATACTGATCCCAAAGCAGGAGGTGAGCGCCTTGTATGGCATCACCACTGGTGTGTTGAAATACGCCTATGGGTACTGCCAAGTTGGAACAGCACTGCGTAGGAGCAGACCATTGACCTTATTGCATAATGGACCCCAAGAAATCTGGGATCAAGCATTTTCTGAAGTTCTACAGAAGCCTTGTTGTATGATAAGTGAGTCTGACACATCTGAGCTAGCATCACAAGGACCTGCTGTAATCCTACTACCAAAGTAATTGTTAGAATCAACATATTGATAGTTAGCATTAGACGATAGTTAGCATGGTATCAGACGCCACCTCTCTAGGGACATCTCAGGCCCTCCAAGGTATGGAGGCCTATCTCCCCCCACCACTTCCCCTGCCGGTGGCAGACGCCCTCAGACATCGGTGTGTTGGTGGTTCTTTGTGTCCAGGGATGGGCGTCCAGGTACACACCGGCTCACTCCTTGGTGGCTGCTTATCGGGGCCTGGAGCCTGGGGCTCGCTTGGGCCACTTCGGGGATGGGTGCCCTCGGCCTGGGGCTCGGTCACTCAGGCACAGCTGGCTGCCGGCGGAGCTCACGGGCACATCACTGCAACCCCCCCTGGCTTCTGCTCCGCGGCTGCTGAGTGACCCCTCATCTGGGGCTCTCCTCAGCTCTTTCTGGGATAGTGGCGTGGCTGCCCCTCTGTTGGTCTTCCTTGGTCTCTTGTGTTCTGAGGGCCTCTGGATGTCTGGAGTCTTGATCTCCTCCATACCTGCTTCATGCCCTGGAGGACGGGGCTGTGGCTCCCCACACCCTCTAGCAGATCATTACATGAAGGAACCTTTTAAAAACCTTTTTGGCTCCTACCTCAAAGCACACTGTGCGCAGTCGATATTACGTGCTGCACAATAATGTTTAATATTTAGTATTTACTGTTATATTCCCATATATCATCGTGATGTTGTTTATTGTATTGCTCTAGTCTTCTTCTGCTTGTTTTCTTTTTTCTTTCTCAACAGGTGATCCAGGTGGTTGATATGTTTTTTTTTTTTGTCTCCGCTGTTTTTTCCCCCTCTTCCTTTCTCCCTTTTCTTTTCCTGATTCAAGTCTGTCCCATATCTAGCAAGTGAAAATAAAAAACAAATAAAATAAACAATAAAAGGTGAATCAAATAGACCATTACGGCAAGGCTGGGATGGTCAATTTGGTAAAGTAAATCCGTTGGGCATCTTTCTTCGCCTTTAGACAATAATTCTGATGGCAAAAGAACCAAACGGGACAGGCAAAAAAAAAAAAAAAAAAAAAAAAAAGAATCAACATATTGATAGTTAGCATTATACCATCTGATTGGAGGCAGCAGTCCAGTGAGGCTACATCCATGAGACGGCAATTAATTTTTGGTTTTATTGAATGTAATGTAATTCAAAAAGCTTCAGATAGGAGGTTGCTGCTAAGTTGCTTCCACTGGGGGAGAAGATGATACATATATAATCTGCTTAAAGTGGAATTTGCCCGGTCTGACAGCCGACTCATGACTCACCGAATATTTATAACACAATTTATAAACAAATGAATTAAACGGTAAAGGTGACAGGCCGCACGCCATTATTTACTACGACAAAATCAGAAGACGCACACATCCATCATACACAAAACTGATGCAATTTGTCTTTCCAAACGAGGTCTGACAAACGGGTGCTCGACTGTCCTTCCTCATTCTTCCTCATTATTATCTTATGCAGAGCACTGACTGGACTTCGGAGGGTTGCTCCTGAGCTACCAGACAGAGCTGCTGTTTTGGTCATACTTTACTTTGCAAATCCCAAGAAGACGTCTTCACACTACTTTAGACACTAAACACTACTTTTTTATTATATTTTGGCCAACTAAAAGTCCCACACTTAAACCTATTCAGTTAGATGGTAAAGACAATGAGAGATTGTTATTTTCACAGTACATTTCTGTCGAACATTTAGACATATAGGTCATCTTTTGACTTAAAGGTACTAGTAAGTAATTTCTTTAGGTTATGTAATAGGAAAAAAAATGTTGCACTCATAAATATACAGTGATGTCTTCTCATAAACTTAGAATTAACCCATTAAAAATACATAGGAGTGGGCGCCATGTTGCCCCGTGAGTACACTGGTCGAGATGGACATTGCAATTCCATAATTGCCTCTTGAGATTGACCATGTGGTCTGTCTTTATAAGCTACTTTTCATTTAAAGATCACAATTAGATCATTCAGACTGAATATGACCATTTAACATTTGTACATCTATATTTTTGTCATGTCTTTCTGATTATGTTTTTGTCCTTCCCCACCACTGCTCTCTTTCCTGCACATGCTTATTCCCAATTATGTAACAGGTAGTTATTGTCAGCAGATTAGACATTACCCCCACCCCCCAATGTTAGCTCCACTTTAAAGACCATTTGATTAACGTCGCCTAACAGCAGCTAACAGAGTCTAACAGCAACACTTACAGAAAGGTTCAGCATAACTCACCTCGGTATCGCTGCCGTTGACCATAAGTGAGCTTCACTGACTCAAAAGCTCCTTTATCAAAGTTACAGCCACCCTAGTTGGCATTATGCACTTGAATTCGGAGGGATATGATTTTAGAAAGTTTAAGTAAATATTTGAATGTAAAATGCTTGAGTGTTTGCAAAATAGTAGCTCCATATTTAGCAGCAGTATATGAGAGAGAACAGGAACCTTTGAATTTGCTGGCCAGACCATGAGAAAAAGGTCCATGCTCACCCCACTTATTGAGAGACATGTGGCCTGATGGGAAATGGTAATGGAAATGTGATAAATGGCTGCATGTTAGTATAACCTCATTGTTGCAAGCTAGTTAATGTTGTCATTACTTAAAAAGCATCACACCAGGTTACATGTAATGTTTAATCCTTCAGCAGTTGATTAATGTAGCTCTGAAATTGGGCAGGACTGCAGGAGTGTCAGATTTCTTCCGCAGCCATGAGACGCGCTCTATTGTCGGCCCTAATTTAGTCTAATGATTGTTTCTGCGTTCGCTCAAGGTAATAAAAGCCCGTTCCGTCTCCAAATGACTGAAGGTCTTCTGACTTTTTTTTCCACCTGTTATAGTACTGTGTTCACATTCACAATCTGATTGATGCTTTATGAAAGCATGCTGCACATATTAAGGCAGGGTGAATTGATTATATCTGCTGCCAGTGAATACAGGGCCTTGGTGCATGGCCAAGAGTGGCTTTGTCTATCATCCACTTTGCTGATGTTTGATGTTTAGCTCAGGCACACAAGCTAAGAGTTATGGATGCCTCCCAAGGCCTAATATTGTATTTCGGGGTTAAAATGAAATAAGGATATTTAATTTTGTCATCGAAAATATTCTTACAGTCAAAACTAGAGCTTTATTACTTCAACATTTCCAGTGTATTTGTTTCAGCTCGTTCTTCATCTCTGATAAATATGCGGTACTACGCCACAAGCAATTTGACTGTATTTTACTTTACTATTGAAAAATAATATGATTGGAGAGTGTAAGTACAATTTAAGCTTATTTGCTAGCGTTTCCTGAGCGTTTAGTTGATCTTTTTTCAGATGGCTTTTAGTTAAACTGCAAATGAAACTCACTGTTTGTATATTCCAGTGCAGATGTCCAAGAAGCAATGACATGAAATGTTATTTTAAACAGATTATGGATCCTACTTCCTTTGGGGTTTGACATGCAGGGTTACACATCGAATGCAGCACTCAAATGTATGTAAAAGATGGATTCACTCAGTCGATGGACTTCAGTACAGACAAATCGACTGTGGGATTCAGGGTTAAAATAGTAAATAGCTGCCACGCCGACGTCACACTGCATCAGCAGCATCTGCAGCCGAGCACGTTTAATGAGCAGGGGGAGCAGATAAAAAGACAAGATGGGCCGGGACAGTAGAGAGGAAGCATTACAGAGCAAAGGGCCGAATTAATCACCCTTATTGCCGGAGGGATGTGACTCGTTGTCTGACTCTGGCTTTGGCTCTGACTCACTGGTGTAGAGATATTTAACAGCATCACTGATTTGCCTCTCTGAGAAGTTGTGTTACTGTGACAATGCATTGTTGCAGTGTGTGTAGTTTGCAAGGTGAGATTTCTGTCTTTATAGTCAACCTTGGCAGAGCTGCAGTGTGTGTGTGTGTACAGTGGTGCGAATGAAGAGCCTGGTCCTACGTTTCTGATATACTCCCCCCACTGCTGCTGAGACTGAGGAAGCAGGGTGACCTTGGAGCTGTGCAGAGACCGCCAGTGTGATTATGGTAATTCCCAGTCCCTGAATTCCACCCCATAGTGAACTCTTCCTAGGTGACACCAAGCTCACTTCCTCCAGCAGCATTGATAAAAACGTGAAGGGTGGTGAATATTTTTACTGTAACGCAGCCTCAATTAGTTTAGCCCATTTGTATGGAGCGAGCTGCCTGTGTTCATAGCTGTCCGTGTGCATCTCCTGTGTGAAAGCAGCATTTGTCAGGCACTGTAATGGAGGCACAGAGGAAGCCGTTTCTCCGCTCGCTCTGTATTCCCTTTACTTCAGTGGTTAGTTTCAAGGTTTTTCCGATGAAGCAGCACATCACGCTCCCTGTAGCCATCACTGTGGTGTAATATCCTTGAGCACTGGAAGTGATTTTATGCTTTTTTTTCTCTTTTCTGTTTTTTTTTTGTTTTTTGTTTTTTTTTCTCTGGGATGTTGGAAGAATTTAAGTAATTTCCCACCAAGGTCAGCTATTGTGATCTTTATTTGAAAAGTAGATTTTTTTTTTTCAGCTATTCTTGTAGTATGAGCATTCGTTTGTTCACTCTGTTCATTTCTGAACATTGTGTCTCTGTTTCTTCCATTTCAGGCATTCTCATATGCCCACACACTCTCCCAGATCAGATTTAATTGTACTTTACCCTGACTGTTGGTGCACTGCTGTGCTGAGCCGTTTCCTCTCAGCAGCTCTGAGGACGTTTCGAGTGGATGCTATTGATTTTTCTCGATGCCTCCTGGTCTCATATATTATCGTGTATATTTTTTTCCCCATGTGTAAATTTTGGACAGGGTAGAGAAATGCAAATTCTCTGAGGAAACCGTGGCTCAGAGTGCTTTCACACTGACCCTGTTATCTCACGGTGAGGCTGATGAATCGTTTCTGTTCCTGCAGGCCTGAGCGTGGCGTCAGCAGCGCTGGATTCTGGCTTTTGTACATGTTGACAGGAGCCATCCCGATTTATGTTCTGTTTTAACTTTGGATCTGTGTTTCTGTTACTGAAGTTGTTCCTCTAAAGATCTGCTTTGACTGCCGTGCAGGAGCGCAGGTGTGTAGTGTTTTGTCACTTTGAGGAAACTGACAGCGTGGCTGCTCCGCCACAGCTTGACACTGCAGATAAGTAAAAAAAAAAAAAAAAAAAAACTTTGCAGACTCTGTCTCTACGTGCACATCATCTTAGGGTTTTCATCCTTTCACGCCCACGTTTCACCAGGGCACGCAAAGATGGATGAAGATGTTAGATTGGATGAGGACTGATTGCAAGCCACGCTGCTCGACTTCAAGGAGCGTATCGGCGGCATAGGTGATATTTCCCTTATCTCTTTTTTTGTGTGGATGACACAGAAGTGTCCATCTCCTTCCCCGGGTGGAAATATCTTTAATGGAGCTCCACCAGCCTGACAGCACTATTATAGTTGAAATGAGGCTCAGAAATGGTCGCAACTATGGCAGATGGCATTTGAAGCTATGAGCTTTTCAGACTGTAAAGTAGACAAAAGGCCGTGTGACATACAGCCTGCCTCTAGCTTAGTCACCTAGACATTTACTTATTTTTAGTCCAGCCACTATCAAACTCTGTGCTCATGTATCAGACCTATAGAAAGACGTCTTACAATCAAATTGAATCAGATATTATGTCCTGTGCATTATGGATAAAGCTAATGCATAGTTAATCAGTTGAGCTGTTACTACAGATCCATTTCACAGCTATTTATATAATTTATACTTTGTTGTAATCTCTGTTAAAGTCTTTTCATTAATGAGGATGTTTGCTTTTGTTTTTTATGCTGAAAGCATCTTTACTTATTAAATGCCTTTACAGAGTTCATGATTAATTAGTATTTTTATATATTTTTAAAGTGCATATTGGGCTGTTGGCTATAGAATTGAGCATTGATGTATATGCTGATGTATTGGTCAATATTTTCTCACCAGTAATAGATGAAGTGATCAGTTCATTCTAAAATGATTACAAAGTAATTTCTTTTTTGGCCTTTACACAGATCAGTATGACTATGAAGTTACAACCTCTCTCAGGTTTTACAGTTTTTATATATCAGCACATTACATATCATCTGTTCCTTACTTGTTTTTAAAGGCAGGTAAATACAACCTCAGATAAGCAACAACTCCTGATGTAATAAATTTTATTTTAAAAAAGAACCCTAGGTATAGAGTGATGTGAAAAAGTGTTTGCCTACTTCCTGATTTCTTATTTTCTTTTTATGTTTTCAGACTTAAATGTTTTAGATTATCAAGTAAATGTAAAAATTAGACAAAGATATCACTAGTGAAAACAAAAACAGTTTCTAAATGAAAGTGTTTATTATTAAGGGGAGAAAAATCGCGCCCTAGGTGAAAAAGTGATTGCCCCCTAAACCTAATAACTGGCTGGGCCACCCTTAGCAGCAACAACTTCACTCAAGCGTTTGCGATAATGTGTGCGGCAAGGAGTCTTTTACAGCGCTGTGGAGGAATTTTGGTCCATTCATCTTTGCAGAAATGTTGTAATTCGACTACATTGGAGGGTTTTCAAGCATGAACTGCCTTTTTAAGGTCATGCCACAGCATCTCAATCAGATTCAGGTCACGACATTGACTAGGCCACTCCAAAGTCTTTATTTTATTTTTCTTAGGGCATTCAGACGTGGACGTGCTGGTGTGTTTTGGATCATTGTCCTGCTGCAGAACCCAAGTGACCTTCAGCTGGAGGTCACAAACAGATAGGCTGATATTCTCCTTCAGGATGGTTTGATTGACAGAATTCATGGTTGCGTTCACCACAGCACGTCTTCCAGGTCCTGAGGCAGCAAACAGCCCCAGGCCATCACAGTACATGACATTCCTGTGTTAGTTTTACGTCAGATGTAACGGGACTCAAACCTTAAAAAAGGTTTAACTTGTTGTCTCATCAGTCCACAGAATATTTTCCCAGATGTCTTGGGGATCATCAAGATGTTTTTTGGCATATGTGAGAAGAGCCTTTGTGTTCCTTTTGGGCAGCATAGGTTTTGTCCTTGATCTCTCTATGGATGCCATTTTTGCTCAGTCTCTTTCTTATTGTTGAGTTGTGAACTCTGACCTTAACTGATGTAAAGGAGGCCTGCAATTCTTTAGATGTTGTTCTCTGGTCTTTTGTGACCTCCTGGATGAGTTGTCAAAGTACTCTTGGAGTAATTTTGGGCTTTGTCAGACAGCTTATATTTAAGTGATTTCAACAGGTCTGCCAGTAATCAGACCTGGGTGTGTTTAGTGATTGCAGTAATTGTGGTTAAGCGCAGTTCATGATTTAACAAAAGGGGCAATTAATTTTTCACAGGACCAGGTAGGTTTGGATAACTTTTCTCCCTTAATCAATGAAATCATCATTTAAAAAACTGCATTTTGTATTTACTCAGGTTATCTTTGTCTAATATTAACATCTGTTTGATGATCTGAAACATATAAGTGTGACAAATATCCAAAACAGTAGGGAAACAGCAAGGGGACAAACACTTTTTGACACCACTGTATCATGATTCAGTAGCCTGTAGAAGCACCTTTAGGAGCACTAACTTGAGCACTATTTATTTTCTGCATGATTTTTTTATCAGTCTCTTGCATCATTTTGAAGGCATTTTGGCCCGCTGTTCTTTGCATCATTGCTTCAGTTCATTGATGTTTGCAGGCATTTGTTTATGCACAGCTCTCTTAAAGTCCTGCCAGAGAATTTTGACGGCGCCATTTTCATTTGGCCATTGATTCATTGATCATTGAGCCCAGTTTTAGCCTCACATTTGACACTAGAATACTTTGGTATACAGAGAAGTTCATGATTGACTCAATGAATATAAGGTGCCTATGGCTGAAAAGAAGCCCAAATCATAACTCCTCTACCACCGTGCCTGACATTTGGAATGAGGCGTTTGGGCCAATATGCTGTTTCTCACCAACTGTGGATCTGTGCATTTTGACCAAATAGCTCCACTTTGGTCTCGTCTGCCCAAAGGAAACAGCTCTGGAATTTGTTTAGATGCAGCTTTGCAAACCTGAGCAATGCTGCCATGTTCTTTTTAGAGAAGAGCTGAACATTGCACCGTCTGACCTTTGAATGAATTTGCTAGGATTTCCACTCCAGGGAAGACTGGCAACTGTCTTGAATGGTTTCCACTTGTACATAATCTGTCTCACTCTAGAATGATGGGCTTCAAATTGTTCGCCAGTAGCCTTGTAACCCTTCCAAGACTACTGGGCAGCAACAGTTACTTCTCTGAAATCACTGTCTTTCATCCTTGGCATTGTGTTAACACAAACCTGAATGCTCCGAAGCAACAAACTGCTAAACATGCTGCTTTTATAGAAGTGCTCACACTTGCTGATTATCAGTTAAGCAACTCAATTTGCTCTTAAGATGTAGTTTTTCACACACTGCTTCTGCATTTTGGCTTAACTGTTGTTTAATAAATAATGATGGTATGATATGTCACGTGTTGTTGGTCATGTGATGTTATATTAAACCCATTTTAAGACATGCAAAGATTAGAATTTATGTACTTTCTTTTTACTATACCAGATTTTGAACATTATTATTTGAGGCCCGTGCATATTAATTACAGACATGACATTTTTGGCTGTTTTATTCTTTCACATGAGTTCATTCAGTATGGTGTGAAATAATGTCATCCTAAAAGATCTAACACCATCACCATATGTGCAGCTTTGCCTATGTATGTTGGTGTTTTTTGTTCAGAATTGCATTCATATTTACACGATAAATTTTTTTAACCCAAAGAAACAAAATAATCCACGCAAATTTCACAGTGCACTCCTATGTATTTGTTACTTAATCTGATTCCTATTAAAACAGCAGGTACAAGCAGCAGCATCGTGATTAGCTTGTTTAACAGGAACTCTTCTAAATGGACAGCAGAAAATTTAAATGGCAGCACACTGAGGTAGAACCTGCAGATCTGATTGCATGATTGCAGCCTGACTGTGTCACCATTCCTCATGCACTCATTCTTTCCATCAATCTACCCCTCTTCTTATTTGTGCTTAGTAAATAAATCTGATCTGGCATTTCTTCAGTTTATTAGCCAACACAGGCAGCCCTGTGATGCAGAGATGCTGACTACAGCACATCTCTGTGCAGAGCCACAAGATTTAATGCATACAGGATGTCTGAGGTGACTGTGTACACATAGAGCAAACCTAAAAGCTAACAGTCTAACAGTATCAGTGAGGAGGTGTTTTCCTGCCTTTAAGTGGAAGCTTCTTTCCATTTTAAGTAATTGAACCTTTTTATCAAGTTAACCGTTTCTCTCAAATTCTTTAATGTCTCACAGTGAAATGTATTGAAAATATATTTCAGGTCGTCTTTCTTTTGAACTTAAACCGGCAGACTGGAACAGCGAATAGAAACAGATTTCTCTGTGCTCTTTACTGACTCAACCACCTGAATAAATAAATACTCATTATCCTTTAATTGTCCTCTCCTGAGTAATTTATTGGCTGACCAACTTAGAAATGCATCTCAATCCATATTAATGTTTTCAGCCGTACTTTACATTCCTGAAAGGAAATCATCTTTAATGCGGCATCTGTTTTTCTTTTTTTTTCTTTTTGTTTTGTTTTATTTTTTTAATCTGTAGTAGTCAATATTTTTGTATTACCAATGACTCAGATGACCAACCTTAAAGTGACAGTTGTGACACATACTGAAACACCCACAGATAAATCGCCAAACTCTGCGCTTCTCCTCGGTGCTTTAGAGTCTTTTAGCTCATTATTTTGGTCCCATGGCCTGAAGCTTTGCTGGTCTGGTCCACTCTCATCGATACAGTTTCCAGTGGAAAAATTGCTAAAGCCTGGCTGTAAAATACCTGACCCAACAGCTATAACACCCAGAGTGATTATCCGGTAAACATGGAGCTTAAAGCAGTTGAAAAACCAGATATTTCCCTCAAGAGTTGATGAAATCCAAACAAAGATGAAAAGAAAATACAATACTGGACATTTGTTGAGTTTTTGGAATATCGAGTCTTTAGTATTTGCTGGATGAATAGTTACAGTTATGTGAAAAAGAGAGTGCACCTCATAATTCAGGAGTTTGTAGAACCACCTTTAGCAACAACTTGAGGAAACTGTTTTCTGCATCACTTTGTCAGTCTCTCACATTGTTGTGGAGGAATTTTGACCCACTCTTCTTTACAATGTGCTGATGTGCTGTGTTTGCTTTTCACTAGTTGTGTTGAAACTAAACACAACATATCAGTTATTTTGAGTTCATCGAAGTCCCACCACATCATTTCAGTCAGGTTAAGATCTAGACTTTGACTGGATCATTGCAACCCTCTGATTTCTTTCTTTTTCAGTCATTCTGTTGTAGTTTTGCTGCTATGCTTGAGATCATTGTCCTGTTGCATCTCCAATCTCAGGATCGCATTTGACTCTGGAATACTTTGGCATACAGAGGAGTTCATGCTCAAGTCAATGAATCCAAGGAAAAACGAACCCAAATCATCACCCCTCCACCACCGTGCTTGTCAGATTATATGCTGTGTTTGTGCTGATATGCTATGATGGATGTTCTTCCGGGAGTCTTGTGGTTTGTTCAGATGCAACTTTGCAAAACCCTTTCTAAACACGCCTGACTTCTTTTTCGAATTGTACTTTTATAAACTTTAACATTTCACATGCTAAATAACACATGTAGAGTCTCGAAAGATTTTTGCAGTTTTTCTGAGCATTGCACTGAGTTTACTGGGACGTCCACACCTGGCAAAGCTGCAGACCAGCAAACTGCCAAAGCGTTTGCTTTTATAGAGGTGCTCACACTTACTGATGATCAGTTATTCAAATGTATATGATTAGGATTACCTCAGTACAACTCTCTGAATTACCCTCTTAATTTCTGTTGAAACAGTAAGGGTGCATTTGGGTATTAACAGGAGTGTATAAAGTCCGTTCTTTTTCACAGGACTGTAAAATGCTTCCACTATCAGCTGCCCAGGCGAGCATAGGTTGTATATGCTAATCATCTTGTTCCACTTCATAGGCGATGAAAAAAAATCAGTTAAAGCAGACTACCTGAAAAAAAAACAGTCAAAAACTCATTTTTTTTCAGAAAGCGTTTGCTAAATTTATCGTGCTCTTCCCTCTTGAACCCTCACTATCTTAGTTTTAACCCAAACTATCTACAACCATTAACCTGCCTTTTAAACACCCATTTAATAAAATGTTCTCCTTAAGTGCTTTAGCTATGAAATAAATAGTTGAAGTAGCCACGGTTGATAGTTGGCCACATAGCTGCAGACACTGAAGAGCCTCGTGTCATGTTTCTCCGTATTTTTCAAGGTTAGAACATTTACTGTACTCGGGCACAGCCTGTATTTTACTGGCTACACAGCAGCGCAGCCTTGGGCACTGTCAAACTCTGGCCTGCGATCACCTTACCACCACTTATCCCATAGAGACTGGAAATCCCAATTTGACCCATTGCTTAAGGGCAGCCTGGAGTATCCATGTGTGGTTTGACAGAGAGGCTCAGTTCTGTGAGCAGCATTGACTTTACTGCAGCAGACAGAGTATAGCCCTGAGTGTGTAGTTGACCTATACACTCTATAAAATGCATCATTTTTACTGTCTACATTGCAGTTGACTTGAGGATGTTGCAAGCTCACAAAAAGATTTGAGGATGTTGATGATGATGACGGCGCCAATAAATATCATGTGCTTGAGATGGAAAGTGTCGGCTCACTGCTGAAATAATCGCACTCCTCACGTCTCAGCCCCTGCTGAGTGCGAGAATCCTAAATCTTAAATCCCCTGAGGCAGAAGAGCCCACATGATGCGCTTGTTCAGTATTCATACTGTATTCAGAAGCCTCTCACCAAAGTCGGGTGAGCAGGAGGAGATAGCAGTTCGTATCCTCCCTGTGGGGCTCTGCTCTTCCTCCGAGCCGGAGGTCCCAGGTTGTTTCCTCTTCCTCACCTGCAGATGGTGTTGTCACATCCCTGAGTGTCTCCTCAAATGAGGTGATCTGTACTGGAGTCAGCAAGTCAGCAAACCTCTCTGCTCATAAAGCTGTTCCCAGCTGTATTTTGACATTCATTTTGGATCCTTTGAGGTCACATATATTAGGCTTTGCTGATAGTAATGACCCACTGAGAATACCCTCTCTGCAGTCCCTACAACTATGAGGAGATGTAACTTATTACTTTTAACTTTTGGGTTTTACTGCATGCAAATCATAAAAGCGCTGACGCTAACCGGCCTGATATCAGCCTAGCAGTAAACTGCAACCAGTCATATTTGGCTAAAGTAACTAAGCACTTAGATGTTAAAGGGCCAATAATTCCCTTTAAGAGAGAGTGAACATTGTACTTTACATCTGTTAGGTGACAAAAATATGACCCAAATTCATATTTTCTGTTGGATATGTAAACAATATTTTCTATAAGGTAAAGTGATTTCTCAAAAGCAATGCAACTTAAAGTTGAGCAACCACTTTAAGACATTAGAAAATACATTATATGACACTGTCACAGATTTAACACTGTCTGTGAAGCTGGATTTAAGAAAAGAGTGTTTAGACTTCAACTTTTTGGAGCATATGTAGTGCCATCTTGTGCAAGTACATGATGTGATCACTGGTTTGTTTGGTTGCCCAATAGTCATACGTTAGTTCGATTTAGCTATTGAACAGTAACAGTATATCAGTAGTTGGAAAATAGCCAAACTAAAACTAAAGAACAGTCTAAAGGGCATGTGCACTATCCACGTAATCTCCCTCTTAAGTAGCAAGTGGTTCTTCATGGCTAACTAGCTGCACTGAAAGGAAGATTCCACTAGCTAGCTGCAATGCTAAGGTTTATAGCAAGCAGTTTATAAATGACAACTATGTGGAGGAAAAGGTCTTTGAGTAAGGTGCACTGATAGTTCGCAGGACCAACAAACTGAATACTAATTCTGGCCCCTGCATATTTGATTTTTCCTGTATTAAAGTCGGTTGAACAGAGCGTGTCAACCAGATTGCTAGCAAAGAATTAGCTGAGGATGAGCAGTAAGCTTGAGAGGTGCACAAGATCTGACCAGCACTATTTTATTTTTGTTTAATTTTTAAGTTTTCTTTTTAATTCAGTTTAGTCTGAGTTGGTTTTCTGACTGTTCCTCTGTGTTAGTTTTAGTTAACTATTTTAACCCATTAGTTTGAATTAAGGATGTGGCTGCAAACAAGCTACAGCTTCTAAAATGTGGATCCTTCATACACATATCCAACCTAGCAGCACACATCACTACAGACAAGTTGACTTTTCAGATGTAAACTTTTCCTCATTATCTAATAAACATTTGTGTCGATATTTGAACGAATGTATGAATTCTTGAGGTATTTTGTGAGGTCACAGTGACCTTGACTGTTAGACTTTATAATCTAACCAACTCATCCCTGACTCTATAGTCAACATTGGGTACAAATGTGTTTTTAAAAAACAAACAAAAAAAACCCTTTTCCTCAGAATTACTTAAAAAATGGGATGGATAACGGAGCAACTGGAAAATATAATGCTTCCAGCTATAATTGCAGGCAGGCATGGAAATGGATTAGAAACTGTTAACTAAACTGAAATTCAAAGGCCAATAAAAGACTATATTTAGCAACAATTGCATTAGCATAACTAAAATCCCAGATGATATCTCTCATATCAATATATCACCCAGCTCTAATGCATGGAAGTAATAAATTAACTGCAGGAAAGTCCCAGAAGAAGCGGAAAAGGGGAACTCAGAAGTTGATGCTGCTGAAGTTGCTCCAAATCAATTTTTTTCCTTTACTTTGAAGAGATCAGAGACCACATACTGTATGCTACACTGTGTAATTGCAATTTGGTGGAGCTACAAAAAATGGGCCACTGTGAATCTTCTCAAATCTTTTTCTGAAGCACCAACCTTCATATGCACCATAAATCCACATGAAATAGCCCATAGGTGTCAGAGCGAAGAGAGATGAATGGCTCAGGAACACATTCTGATTACCATCTGTCTTTCCACGATCATCACCAGCACCGCGGGCTGACAAGTCGTTCTTTAAGACCGTGTTTACTCTGTGCGGTCCCAGTGTGCGTGCATACACACACATACAGAATGTGAATCTTCCAACATGCATTATAGATCTGAGATCACAACTCCAGCAAATCCCAGCTGTGATTAAAAAGAAGCTGTGTTGTTTTATCAGCCCTCTCCGCTTCCCTTATCAGCTCATTTGCATAATTAACAGGGGCTAACGTCGTCCTCGCGAGCAAACCGCCACAGTGATTTCTCCAGCCTGGAATTCTGTCCTACTTCATAGCGTCACAGCGATCCTTTTTTCTCACAACAATTATATGGTTATACCTTTTAAACACCGTAACACTGTAAATGTGATTTTGTGTTGTGTTTTGGCTGCTTTTGTTCTTACTTTTTTTTGTGAACAAACATTTATTCGCCTTGGCATTCAACTCGTATAGCAAAATGTTGCGCTGTCAAGTTCGCTGTCACATTGTTTGAAGGCACGGCTCTCAAAACGCATCCTTAGGGACAGTGTGAACATGCGACGCAGCCCACAAGCATTTGAGCTCGTATAGCGATGCAGAATGAGCTCAACTTTTTCTGGTGTCGAGAAATGTGTCTCACTTGTCAGAGCAACAGTCAGCAAGGCATTTTATGTTCTAAGGGGAAGCTCCTACAATATTAGAAGCAGATGAAAAGCAATGAAAAGATGGTCCCCTTTGATCAGACACTTGGCGATGTTTGGGTAGGAAGAATCCCGTTTTCAGACCTTTGTTAGAGCCAGGCTCCGTGAGGGGCAGCCATTTTCCAACACCGGCTGGTGAGGGGAAAGAGATGACAGAAGAGAGGAAGAAAGAGACAGATGACAAAGGAACAGGACTAAACACAAACCGTGGGATTTATTTCATCGTATTTCCTGTCACTTGATTTTCTGGGTTTTGCTTTTTGTAAGGCTAATTTTAGGAGCTGTGTTTACATGACTAATGCCTTGCCAGTATTTACAGGTTATTGTTTGTTTCTTTGTTTTTTAAATGCCAGCTGCCAGTGCTACATTTAATAGAATAACTGTTCACTTACACTAACTGGACCTTTTGTTAGGTACAACTCGCTAGCATGACATTGGACCCCCTTTTTGCCTTCAAAACTGCCATAATTCTTCCTTGCACAGATTCAACAAGGTGCTGGAAACATTGCTCAGATTTTGTTCCATGTTGACATTAAAGCATCACACAATTGCTTCAGATTGGTAAGAAATTGCTTCCCAAACACCATTACAATGCAAAGCAAGGCGGGGTGTTTCAGACCATGTTGTTTGCTCCAAATTCTGACCCCAGAAAACAAGATCTTTCAGCAAAAGTCCAGAATCATCTGACCGAGCAATGATGTTTCCAGTCTTCTAGCATCTGAATGGTAGCCACAGTTTCCTGTTCTTAGCTGACAGGAATAGCAAGCCTTTGTGGTCTCCTGCTGCTGTAGCTCATCTGCTTCAAGTTTCAAAGATGCTCGGCTGCATAACTTGGTTATAGCAAGGTATCAACTAGATATTCACACAGAGTAAAGCTGCTCGATGGATATTTTCTCTTTTTCAACCCATTCTCTGAAAACTATGGAGATGGTTGTCTGGGAAAGTTCCAGTAGATCAGGAGTTTTCCGAAATACTCAGACCATCCTGCGCCACGTTCAGTATAATTTCTACATGCCTTAATACATGCCTAAACAAGCTGCTACTAAGTGATTGGTTGATTGTATATATCTGTGTGTTAATGCGCAGTTAAACAGGTGTTTCTAATAAGTTAGCCTGTGATTGTACCTCATAAACACTCAAAGTTTCTCATGTACTTGAAAAGTAACAATAATATCAGCTGCAAGGTTCCCTAGTTGTGGTGCGAGCCAGAGCAACCTCTATTAGTGCAGAATATGTCTGCTAATTCGCTACAGACTATATCTTCAACTTTCATGTACAGAAACGTTGACTGATCTCAGAATTGCTTGATTGACTGACACGCACTTGATGTAAATGTTTGTAATTTCAGTGACCCTTTGGTCTCGTTATAAATAGATCTTTACATTTTTTTTAACTGTTGCATGTTGCGCAACAAAATAAAGCCTCAGTAGGTGCAAATCCTTATTTCATAGGGCAAGTGAGAGGCCAAGAGCATTATGTAATTTAATTTAACATGTCGTGTTTTATGTAAGTGCCGCTTTTTTTCCATTTAATTAATAGTCGACCGTAGAGTGATTGTAGAAAAATGCTCTCACTTAAACAGATCATGAGGCAGAGTGAAGGTTAAAGCTGCCACACAGCTCTAGCTCACCCACACGTGTGCTTTGACTGCTGTTGCCTGATCACACCTCTTCTAAACATGGATCCAGGGTGGGCATGAGTGACAGCTCCTTGAAATGCACCTGTAAGGATGGGACAGGTTACGTCACCGTAATTGTTATAAGGCCGTACACTCAGACGACATCACATCATTTTAAACGCTACTCTGCTAAACCTGACCCGAGGTTCACAGTAATTGAAGACACCTGTGCACACAGTGGCTTTAAGCGCGCCACTCCAAAGGAGTAAATCACAAGGCATCAAATAACTGCTGCTGGATCCCGGCTTGTTGGTAAATGAGCCTCTTCATAGCAGGCGTTTTGACGTGTCATAGTAGGAAAAGTGCAGGTGTAAATAATCCCGTTTTTGTCCCACTAAGCCACAGCAGCGTGACCGTGAGCCAGCGAATGGCATTCAGCCATTGTTAATTTTATCATTTACACCTGCTGTTACAAGTCAAAACATATTCTGTGACCGTTACGTAAGAGTGCAGTCACTCGGTGTTGGGCCATTATGCTCTTCCCTCTGTCACTGCCACTCTTTTTTTATGTTTAAACTATCATTTTAGACCCATTTGGCTTCTTTCCATATCTGCACGTCCCAGATTAGACGTCGCTCATGAATTTAACACAAAGCACTTAGAGCACACAAATTGGACATTATCCTCCTCGGCAAGGTTTCGCTATGTTCTTCAGGCCCTGCTTTGATCAGACATCAGCCTCCGAAGGAAAGTCCAATTAGGAAACATTACTTTTCAGCCCTCTACGTCTTTATGTAATCAGTTTTAGCAGACTGCACGCAAACCTGCCTGAGAGTGTGTGTGTGTGTGTGTACATATTTAGGAGTGGGCCATGGATTTAATATAAAAGGGCACGTGAAGGTCGGCTGATGTAGCACAGCCCCTGTGAGCGTTGTGATTTTAACACTGAGACTGTTGGAAAAATGCTGTGAGGAAGGTGACTTGTGCTGCTGCGTGATGAGCAAACTGACGCTGCCTTTGTTTTTTTTTTTCCCCCTCTGCTCTAAAATGCTGTCTGTTTCTCTTTCACTAAAACACACAAAACGCACTCTCTGTCTGCATCGTGTGCGCTCTCTCACACCTACACTCCTAATATACTTCTGTCTTTCTGTCTGTGCAGGCTCGCTGACAGTGTCCATCACCGACATGCGTGCTCCAGTGGTGGGGGGCTCCGGGGGGGTCTACGCTCTGTGCTCAGCGCATCTGGCCAATGTCGTCATGGTAACTGCAATCATCATCATCATCATCGTGGCTTCCATTGTTATGTCTGAAAACGGTTTTTGGTAGGGAAAAAATGTCACAACAGACCTACAGCGTGGACTTCACTGTTTTGTTTGTTTGTTTTTACTTTTAGGAAATGCTAGCCTGTGAACGAGGGTATAATTCTCCTCTAATTAAATGGAATTTCTACGTATTTTACTTGAAATTACATTCTAATTATATTTATCTTGACTTACTTAAAGGTAGGTACACTAGAATAAGGAGGTAACAAGTCTGTTTTTTACAGGAAACAAAGGAATAATTATACTGTAAAGTTAAGTCGCGTGTAAGGAATTTTAAGTAGTGCGTAATTAAGGAATGGAGACACAAATTGTTCTGTAAGTGATTTGCAGTACTGGATGATTTCCTGGTAATTTACTGGAAAGACAAACAATATTTCCCAAACTTACGTTGTACTTTTCAGGGCTCTCTAATATAGTGGCTCAACCTTGCCTAACTTCCAGATATTTTTCAGGAAAGGAGACACAATGTGCTTAAAATTATTTACAGTATAATTTGTGTTTGCATTCCTGTAAAATACCTGTAAGTGGAAACGTTAAGAAATGCTTAAAATCACAAACTTATGCAGCTTTTAAAATTATTTACAGTATTATTTCTCTTCTTTCCTGTAAAATACCCAAAAGTCAGACACTACTTCAAATTACCTTTATACTACTTATTACTAATTATTTCCTTGTTTTCACTAAAAACACAACTTGTTACTCACTTATTCTAGTGTACCTCTAAGTATTTGTTGGTAAATATAGTTTTATTTATTTTAAGATGTGTGTAAAGAATTTAGCAAACCACATGAATAATTGTAATAATTTTAGACTGGAAAGAAGAGAGAAATAAATGATATTGTAAGTAACTATACTGTAAAATTCCTTGAAAGTTAGGCAAAGTTAAGCCACTCTATATTATGTCCTGTGCCTCGAAATGTACAGTGTTACAACTTAAGATGAGGAAATATCCTTTGCTTTTCCACTAAATTATCCAATACCTAAAATTACTCATGGACTATGTAAAATTAATTAGACACTAGTTAAATTTATTTACAGTATAATTACTTTGTTGTTTCCTGTAAAACCTGACCTGTTACCTCCTCATGCTAGTGTACCTACCTTTAAGTATTTGTAAGTAAACATATCTACATTTTAATTTAAAAAAAGATGAAATCCCGTGTATTTACAAGGAAATTACGACATTAATCAGGAAAAACTACTGGTTATAAAGTGTACCCAGTAGTTTTTCTGCTGCAGCAGGATCACGTGTACACATGAGCACACAATATTCGTTATCTGTTATCATCTTATTAACAAAATAAGGTTCATTCTTTAGGTTGTATAAGGCTGGTGTACTTCAGACACTAGACCCTTCCTTTTTTCTTTTTTGTCATCTGTATTATTAACTCTCAAGTGAGCAAGTATTTTACTGTTTTTATTTGTGTCCACTGAAGAAACAGGAAGTGAATTCCCACAATGCTGCTTTGAGAGCCTTCTTTCTTTTTCCCAGCATTCAATTATGTGTATTTGGCACAAGGCGGCTTCTTCATGCTCCTCTAAACTCAAGGCGGTGTTACATCTGACGACTGGCTTTAACTAATCGCTGTTGACTGTGGGCAGCGAGGACGCCAGCAGAAATGGAAATTAAAACGTGCTGACGGGCCCAAAGCAAAGCCTCTGTAACTGTAACTGTGTGCTCACAGCAGCTTACAGTTTGTTTGGTCTGTTACGCTTGATGCCGGTTTGTTGTTGGGAAATCCTTTAAGGCGCCTCTTAGTTCTGCACTGATGAATTTTTGTCTAGTTTGGTAGGGAGGGGTTAAGAAATTCTGAAACCTTTTCCGATCTTGACTTCTTAAATTTCAAGAAACCAAGACATTTTCAGGTAGAGTAAGGTTTCAGGCTCTGTACCTCACTGCCTAGAAGACGTACAGCTCTGGATAAAATCTTTACAATCCGTCTTGGAGCCACATTAAACTTTCTTCTTATAGTTAGTGAGCAACTCATTAAGTTGCAAGTTTTGTCTCTCTCCATTTCAGCCCCCTGAATATTATAACACGACCTGTAACAGACAAAATGCAGTGGCCGTGCTCCGGCTACAGATTGCTCTTCACCTCCTACAAGAGTGGAAGCATCAAAGCAAACTGTGTCCCATCAGACAGAATCAACATCACATCACTCCCAGCTCATACCTCCTCTCCCGCTCTGCTGTGCTGACCTCTCCCCTCCTCAACATTAATCATTTATATTTTTAAAAAAAAAAAACTACTTTAACTTTACCTGCATTCGTGCTCTTGGCTTGTTTTAAACCTACGGTCACAGCAGGTTTTATTTATACACCCCTCCTGAATTTTACATGGTATTCTCCATTTCTTTTTGTGCCGTGAGAGAAAAAGAGAAGCGCTGGGTCATATTCCCAACAGCTGGGGACCTGAGAAAGGATGGGACTGGTACAATTATTCATCCTGGAAAGTAAATGTGTTATTCTAAGACAGGATGCCATTGTTCTTTCTCCCCGCAGGGATTTACAAAGGCTACTTATTGGTCCATTCTGCCATTCCCTTAAATTATCTTCGTCCTAATTAATAGAGTGCTACTGGATTGGAACCAGTAAGTGGAGAGCAGCCAGGTGCATAATCGCGCCTCTGTCTCGTGTAAGCGCCGCCGCCTCTCTCTGTCGTGGATGTGGATTGTCTTTCTTCATAGGCTAAATATGGCCTGAGGAGAGAAAGTGAGGTGTTCCCTGACGGGCTGTTATAACATGGTCAGATATTCCGTGGTTGTTTGTGCTGACAGGACACTTCTGTGTTGCAGAACTGGGCTGGGATGCGCTGTCCATACAAGCTGCTCCGCATGATCCTGGCGCTAGTTTGCAGTAAGTTTTCTAGATTTTACTCTCGTTTCTATTTCTGCCCTTTTTCAGCATATGTTTAACGTAAGCAGACATGCTGACACTTCAGTATAGCTCATACATGTTCTGAGTGGGGTTAAAAACATGTAAGGCCGATCAACAGATGTGCCGCTTAAGCTATCATCCGTAATGGCTCAGAGCGAGAGGCTCCCTGGTTGAACATGCTGCTTTGTTTTCGTAGCATTTGAGTCATACTACTTGTCCCTTTTCTCCACACGAGGGCCGATACACTCTGACTTTCATTAGTGAGCAATATGTTCCCTCCATCTGTCCAAAGCCTGCCGCCCCCGAACCGAGAGAGCGGCGAGTCTCTGCTGGAATTTCATATTTCTCCTCAGTGTTTTCCAAACAGGGGACGGATATTTCAAAATAAAACGCGACAAGTTATTTGTGTGTGCAGCTGTGAAAACCAAATTATAATTTGCTCTGTATTTATAGGATCAGTGCTGAGTGTTTGTTCAGCTAAAGAGACTTTGGAATAGCCCCAACGACCACAGGCGAATAATATTTTGAAAGCAATTTTTTCGAATAAAGTTCCATTTAAATCCTCCCGAGACCTTTGTCTGCAGAAGCAGACTTTGATAAAACACTTTAGCACAATCCCCCACACAGATCATCTCTAAGCAGTCACATTAACCCAGCTCAGACCTAGCATCTGATCTTTATATGATGCAAAGTGAGTGATGCACGTGGCGTCTTGTGCTTAAGGACAATAAAAAGTTCTTCTTTCAGAATCTGTGTGTGGAAATCTGAATAGACTTAAAGTTATAGATCACTGAAAGATTTGTCATTAAAACACTCAAACATAATGAATAATTTTCAGAGTTTCATATATTTACCAACCACTTTGTGAACACTACCTGCCACAGTTCAAACTGAGCATCAGAATGAGGATAAAAAGGTGATTTAAGCGACTTTGACTGTGGTATGGTTGTTGGTGCCAGACGGGCTGGTCCGAGTATTTCAGAAACTGCTGATCTGCAGGGATTTTCCCACACAGCCATCTCTAGTGTTTACAAGAAAGGTCTGAAAAAGAGAAACTAGACATTTCTCTCACTGCTCTGGGTCACAATGCTTTGTTGATGCCAGAGGTGAGACAACATTAGTTGGACAACTTCAAACTGATAGGAAGATAACAGTAACTCAAATAACAGCCTCCAACGTCTAATGAGTTCAGGTAGAAATTGTATGATTTGAAAAAAACATTGTGGTGTGACAAGTCTTGATTTCTACTGCACCATTTGGATGGTAGGGTAAGAATTTAGCATCGGCTACATGAGAGCATGGCTCCATCCTGCCCTGTATCTATGTTTCAGGCTGCTGGTGTAACAGTGTGGAGGTACATTTCTTGGTACACTTTGACCCCCTTAGTACCGGCTGAGTATTGTTTTAACGCCACAGCCAACTTCAGCAGGAGATTGGTATCATGGATGTGCAGCTGACAAATGTGCAGTGACTCCGTGATGCTGTCGCATCAATGTGGACCAAAATTTCTGAGGAATGTTTGCAACCTCTTGTTGAATCTATGCCATGAAGTGTTGTAGCAGATCTGAAAGTACAACCCAGTCCTAGCAGACTAGTAGAATGCCCGGTCATATAAATGCTATCATGTCAAACTCAGGATGTTACTGGTCGCACCTAAGAAATGCTCATTAAATGACTTCCTTTTTTGACTTTGAATTGTTGTTGTTTTTTAAACATTTTTTATGAATTGAATAAATTAGATATAATGTGTTATTCAGTGTTGCTGATAGCTGGAGTTTGTGACCTTTGAAAAGAGCCAGGCCAGCTGTTTCCCTCATGTTTCCCGTCTTTTTGCTTAGATAAGCTCATCAGCTGCTGCCTGCACCTTGCATATTTATCAACAGATCAATCAGAGACTGGTATCAGTCTTCCCATCTAACTCGCTCTCCTTCACAAGTATGTCTCCCAAAATGTGGACTTAGGAGATGATTTCCTCACAGCTGCAGTAATGAGCAGACACCGATATGACAAATATGTCTTCTCCCCTCTTCCCTCTGCAGTGAGTTCAGAGGTGGGTCGTGCAGTCTGGCTCCGTTTCTCGCCGCCGTTGCCCTCCTCCGGACCGCAGCCCAGCTTTATGGCACACCTGTCGGGGGCTGTGGTCGGCATCAGCATGGGCCTGCTGATCCTGCGCAGCTACGAGGAGAGTCTGCAGAAACAGTGCTCCTGGTGGGTCATCGTCTTCTCCTTCATCACCTTCCTTCTCTTCGCCATCTTTTGGAACATCTTTGCGTATGAGCTCCTGGGGGTACAGATACCACCTCCCCCCTGATGATGGGCCCCACCCTCCCCCCTGCGGTCATATACACGGTGACTTCAGAGGTTCCGCTTCGACCATAGTTAACTTTACATTTCCTCTCAAGTTCGACCCAAATGAAATCATCTAAACTAAAAATCGACCAAGAATCCTTTTTACAAATACTTTGCAAATCAAAGAAATATGTCTCTTTTATTAAAGAGGGATTACAGTAGCAAGACATACAGGTGAAAGGTCCTCAGATCCATTTTGAGGAGCCTAATATCGTTTTTATATATATATATATATATATATAAATATATATACGAAAAAAGCTCATCCACATTACCAGCACTAACCTTTCAATGAGCATTTAACCATTGTGCTCTTTTACTATCAGAAGCTTTTTTTTTGAAAAGCAGTTTTTGTCACTTATTTCTTTGAGTGCATCTCTCATTCATGTAAAAACCAAATTAGAAGAATCTGAGCTCATGACATGTGCCTGGGGCGGAAAGGAAGATGAATTAAAAAAGGATGAGAGGTGAGAGATCGGGATCAGCCGCAGCAGTGACGCTTTAAGCTAATAAGGTGTCGGTGTTTTTCGCTTAGAAACGCCTCAATCTGTGCCACAAATCAGACTCGCCTGAGAGGATTTTAGGAGAAATTTCAGGAAATGCTTGTTTTGTTTTTTAAAGGCAGCAATAAAAGCCCACAAAAGCAGTTAAATCTAAGCGTCAAGATAATGTTTTTGTTTCATTTTCAGCTGAGAAATGTTACAACTAGCAGAGCTTTTCCCTCAAACTGAGCTGCCATGTAGGACAAAAAGAAACCAGCTAAAAGTGATGAAAGAAATTTGTTACAGGAAGAAAGAAAGAAGGAAGGAGGAGGTTTTAGATTCATGATTTCTTACCTAACGTCTGTCATATTCAAGGTTAGAAAAATTTCTGTCATTTTTCGCTTCACGGAATCCTAAAAACAAAGACGGACGTCACTATTTCTGTATTATTTCCTTGCTAATATACCTACACTGTGGATACAAAAACACACAATGACATCAACACGTGGAGGTGGGAGATTAAAGTGACCGAGTGACAGGAAGGGAAAGAAAAAGATGAGAAAACGAGAGCTGAAGTTTCCTGGATGGTCATCACTTCGGCGAGCGAACTCGGACTTCAGCCACCAACTTGCTAAACGCACCATGTAAAATATGCCATGTCATGCTCTGTGGCACTCAGCGAGACAAAGACACACACACAAACACACAATCTTCTCCTCTTTGTCTTTGAGAGTAGCCGCGGCCTGATTCTGCAGGTCATTGTGGGCAAACTGAGGAGAAAAACAACACAAACACACACACTGGCCTGTTCTCGCTGACAAACTGAACTGGGGAGGGCACGGATGTGTCATCACCTGACCTCTGACCTTTGTTTCCCAGAGGGCATTGGGGTCTCTACGTCAGGCCCGGTCGATACCTCAGTTTCTCATTCTTAGGGACTGTATACATTTGTAAAGGAATGTACCTATAAAGAAAAAAAAGTGTTATAAGTTGTCCCCGTTTTTCATTTGATCGTGGATGTGTATATTGTATGTTCATAACCAAGAGTATATTTATTTGTATTTTCCCCCCTCTTTAAAGGGGAAAAGAGAAAAATGGTGCAAACAAAACTAATGCTATGATTGTTGTCCTTCTGATGACTCCTGTATGGCTTTGATCCTCTGAAACACAGAGAGGCAGAATCCCCTGGGTTTGTTAGGCGACCACCAACAAGTCGAGCTCACCTGGTTTTATAAATCTTCAGTGCTTTACAAAATAAGCCATAGAAAGAACTAAAAGGAGACGGCAGAAGCAGAGGAAGGAAAAAAAACGAGAGAAAAAAAACACATTTGTTGGTTTGAAATGCGCTGACTGTTTAGACTTCATGGTTGCGTGTGTGTGTGTGTGTGTATGTGTGAGTGTGTGTGTGAGGGAGAGTGATGAAAAATGATTTCCTCTTTGTGAATATTCAGCAGGTGAAATGAAAAGAAGACACTCCTGTGATACCTTGGACTGTTTGAGATATTTTCATGTAGCTAGACTCAAATTTCTTTTTCCTTTTTATTTATGACTTGTTCGCCAATTCGTTTGCAGCCAATGCAGCTTAATTCTGCAAGTGCCCACATCTCCCAGACTCTCTTCCCCCTGCGGCGTGCGGGCGCTTCTCCGCAGTTCCTCTTCTGCAAATAACAAATTATGGACAGGGCTCCTGTCATATATTTTATCTCCTGAGTGATTCAGGCTTTTTGGAAAGTCGAGGCGAGGATGGCAATTATATTTACTCAATGCTACGTTCCATTTTTCAGTCTTTCAATCAATAATTCATTTGGATGTCCACTGGCTGCCTGAGGGAGGAAAAAATGTTTTTAGCATTTGCCAGTCTTGCCGTCCTCAGCGTTTGCTTCCACATGAAACTGTCAGTAGTGACAGAGAACTCCATGTTAAATGAGGGAATGAGTGTGAAATAGCCATAATAAGCCATTTTCAGATACATTTAAACAAGACAAGGTCAGCCAGTAGTTGATAGCGATGTATCCCTGATGGAAACTCTTGTGTTGACTAGGAAATATTACTGCTTGGGATAGCAAAGATGTGTTGATGAATAATGCATACATACCCTGTTAGCCTATAATGAAGATAAAGCGGATGCCTGAGAGGAGGTTAATGTGCCTCTTTAACTTAAGATTCATAGGAACCCGAAAGGGTTGTAAAAAGGGCTAGTCAATGGCTATGTTTTTGTAGAACACGTCAACTGTGAATATAACCACTCCCAGAACTAGATGCAGGAATAAAGTGAAAGGCTGTACAAAGTGAAACGGCTAGTGTTTGAATTTATTTATTTTAAGAGCAAAGCGTTCGATAGCATTGGCAGGAAAAGAAAAAACCAAGTAGGAGAGAAGTTTTTAGGATTAATTTACCAGTTTCCTGTAAGCCAACTCTCCTGGCCCCTGAGCCTGAGCCAACCGCAGCAACAACACACCTGGATTCGCCTCCTTAGATGCCCCTGCTTTACATCCTCCAGCTCATCTTAAAGGAGAGGACACTCTAGCTCTGACAGCATGTGACAGTTTGTGAGAGACACCTGAAGCTTCCCCCATCCTGGCCCCCCTCCCTGTGCAGAGTAGGGCTGATACATGGTTGCTACGACGACGAGAGCCCGAAGCCAGACCCTAAACAGGATGTCTTCCTTTAATAAGTGGATCTGACAAGGCGGCATGATGTTAATTTAATTGCTGTCGTTAGGTGACGTAGTTGTTTTTGACAGTCGACAGGAAGTCTCTGTGAGGGATGGCGCGAGCAGCCTATAATCCATCACTACAGATGATCCACGTCCTCCCCCGAATTGTCTCAAAATGGTCACGATGACTGTGTTATGAGATCAGGCTAAAAGTTTCTACTCGCCTCATTCAAAATGCAACTTTATAGCTTCATACTCGACACTGGCTGTTTCTGACTTCTTGGTTTTTGTCACACGTGTTTTGTTTCTTGTTTTTGCACTTCTTATAATGTACTTAACTGACACGTTGCTGTGTGCCATAGTCTCATTTGACATAATCATTCTTCTGAAGCTTTTTTCCTTTAACCTTCTTATGCCAATCCATCGTGCTGTACGCCCAATGCCTTGTTACATATGTGAGCTCAAAGCAAAGCACCAGGCAGAAAGGCTGCTTCGCTGTCAGCCATCTACACGACGATGCAGAGAATCCATAAGAGACGGAAACCACAGTGCAAATATCCGTGTGTCCAGTAGCTCCTCTGAACTGCTGTGTGCCACAACAGCCCGGCCAGGTCGCCTTTTCTGTGTGTTTAGTTCTGCTTAGATATAGCACTGTAGCTGATCTACAAACAAGAGTGAGTGGACATTTACATTTAAACCCTTAGGAGACTTAGTAAAGGTTCTTAAAGGGCCCCAGAAGATATTTAGTTTGATTTCTCACATTAATCTCAATATTGATACAAAAGAAAATGATAGTCAGGGCCCACCTAGCTGCTAAAATTTAAGATACACTTGCAAACCACACAGTCATTAGTGAAGTCTGTCTTAGAGTACAGATGGAACAAAAGATGGAGAGGAGGGAACACTGCTGAAACCTCATTTTCTAGCTTTAGTATGATCGCAAATGCTGAGCCACACGATATCATGCAAACATGTCATTTCATAAAGCAAGAGTTGAACCCCTCCAACAGTTTAGGATGACAAAAGTCGTACCTGCGCTGCTCTGGTAGTTTCTCATGAGCTGCTTACTCATATCTATAAAATGGTGCCAAGCTTACGAGGTTCAGCCTCTCAGACCCAGACAAGAGGTTGTACCAACACAGCGTTTACAAAAAGAACAAGCAAGCAAGAAGCTATTTTTTTTTCCTCTCTGTCAAGAGGAAATTGAAGGACAGCTAAATTTACCTATGGATAATTTATATCAAAGTCCTCATTAATGATTTCACAATCTATTGTACTTTTTAAATGTTCTGAACGGAACCATTTTATATTGTGTATATATATGAATATATTTTGTTTTATTTTGTACTGTTCATTGTACTTTGCTTTAATTTAGAAACAATATAAATAAAGAACAATACTGTGGCAACATCTTACTGCTTTTGACGTTATTTAACCGAGACACGTGATGGATTAGTTGATCCGCAACACTTTACCACAAAAAGGTTTTATTATCATTTTGGAAAAAGGAAAAAAACTACAAATTTTAAATCGGCATTCATGTAAAATGTTCGGTTTTATGCAGATTTGAGTTTCTTTGTTGGTCTCTGGTCAGCTTCACTGTCGGAGCACTTCTTCCCCACTGCGCTCCCCCTCACATCGATGTCCTTTAGAAGTTGGAGCTGCAGCTGTGTGGCTATGCTCATCGCCCACAAACACAGCTCCAGCCTGTGGGGCGTCCAGTCCTGCAGCGGATCCACTGAGGGGCGAGAGGCAATACAAAAGCTTTTTGGTAAAGCACTTTTACACAACACAACCATTCAAATATATAATAAAGGCATTAAAACGGCACATTAAACACAGGCCGATGTGGTATTTTAATGAGTAGTGTCTATACTGCAGATGACGACGTAACCAGCTTGGTGTCATTACCTCTGTTTAGTTTTTCGGTCCTCTCAGTCATCTTTTCCAGGTACACTGTGTAGTGCTTGGCGGTGTACTGGATGGGCTTCAGTCCCGGTACGCTCTCCATGGCTTCATCAGACATGAACGCAGCCTGTTCTGGAGCTCCCGCTGCTAACACAGCTGGAACAAGATGGACAGTCAGCCTCAAGCTACACTGAACGCACCCATCGAGTGCATATATTTTTCTACACAGAGTACAGAGTTACAGCCTACTCAATCTAAGCACTGTTCTGTAAACTTGGAGAAGATCACAGATAAATTTTCATACGTTTGTCTTCATATCCCAGAAAAGATGGTGTGCCGACCTGAAGCAGTGGCTGGACCGACTCCTTTCAGGGAGCTGAGCTCTGCGATGGCGGCCTGCACGTCAGGCAGAAGGGTGAAGGCCTTTCTGGAACATTTCTCCACCTTGTCCTCGCTGTTGGAAGCCACCAGCTGCTGCAGCCTCGGCCTGAACTTCCCTCTCTGCAGACAAGCCCACAGGGCCACTCAAGGACACATCTGATGAAGGGAGTGCTTTAACACTCTTCATGCTATTTCAAAGCTATACTACGTGTTTGGAGGAGTAATTACTGGTGCATGTGGTTGAAATGTGTGAAACAGATGCACTTGTAAAGGAAGCAAGTGCTGAGGAAACATACAGAAGTACTCAGACTTTTACACACACTCACTATGGGCATAAATGTCATGGTGATTTTGGATTTTTAATGATTACTTTGAACTGTTGTTTTCCCAAGATGTAATGATTGTACAGCATACATCTTTAATGATTTAAAAAAAACAAAAAACAAGATCTGCCTCAAAGTCAGCACTTTCAAACTCAACTGAAATTTGTAGCAACCCACATGGACCAGCCAAATGCCTTTTAAAGAAAAGTTTTACGGTCAGTCAAGGCAAAGATTGAGCTATTTGATGACAATGACAAGAGCACAAGAGGTATCTAAAGGTGAGGTTATCTTATGCTGGAGATTTCCTCCTGTTAAAAGGAAGTTTTTCTTTCCCACTGTTGCCAAAATGCAACAGTGGGAGATGCAACAGAGAGAGCCCCAACCATCATATGACGGTTGGGGCTCTCTCTGTTTTCTTTGTATTATTGTAGAGTCTTTACTTTACAATATAAAGTGCATTAAGGCGAATGTTGTTGTGATTTGGTGCTATATAAATAAAACTGAATTAAAAAGCAGGGACTGTGCCAGGAAGCCAACTAATTTAAATGAACTCTACCAATTCTGCCACGAAGAGTGATTAAATATTCAGCCAGAATTATGCCAGAAGCATCTGGTTGAGGTTGACATTTAACCAAATATTAGTGGGGGTGTGTGTATAACCCTGACCCCGTGTGGGCAAGTGAAAATCCAAAATAATTTCAAACTTGTACACAATGTTCTTTTTGTTTTAAGTCAATAAACGATGATGTACTATGTGCAATCATTCCACCCTGGAAAAAAGAACAGTCCAAAGAAACCATTAAAAGCCCCAAATCACCATGACATTCAAGCCCACGATAAAGGGATGTAAACCTCTAATCACACCTGAATGTCAAGTTTTCATTTTTGATTTAGAGTCCAGAAATAATAACTCACAGTGAGCTTCCACTCCATCAGTTTCTTTAGCTCTGATAGAGAGACATGTTTGTCAGGCCGACTTGAAATCAGTGAGGGCAGCTCCTGTTGGTACCTGATCACACAAACACTGATTAGGCTCTGTGTACCTTTCATCCTACAGTCAAAGCAAAGCCAACTCATCCAAGTTCAATTCAATTAAAAAGCACATTCAATTTTAAATTAACAGTCATCAAGAGGAAATTGTGGTAAAACCAGGTCAGAAGGTATCCACTATACAACCCCAACTTCAGGTCCGCTCGTAGCTTTCTGGAGACCTTTAAATCGCAATTGACATGGATAAAAAGGTGGAATAGGGGATTACCACCGCTCAAGGTCCAGCAGCTTCCCAGGTTTCTTGACTTTGGCCTTGGCCTCCACTACATCCCAGTATTTCTCATACACTTTCCTCCATGCGGCTGGCTCCTCACATGCAAACAGAGCGCTCATGACAGCAGAAAGCTCACACCATCACCTGCAAACACGGAGGCATTTATTTCACACAGCCAAATGAATAAATAACATTAAGCTTAACAAGTGTTGCTTTCGCCCTAATGTATTGCGGTGATTCAGAAAATGTCACCTTTATTTTGAAGTACACACGACATAAAAACAAACCCACCCAGATCGTTTCTAACGTCTGCTCGGTAATAAGTTTTTGCCGCGTGATGGTCGCTTCTGTTATTTCAGACGGAAATCCCGCGAGATGATAACAAAATACTACTTCCGGTGCTGCAAGAAGGCGAGCTTCACAGCACAAGGTTTGTCCTTAGAAGTTGTTTGTGTTTTACTTTATGCGCGTGAATTTTCTTAATCTGATAGATTTTTAAATTATCTGTCAGACTGTTTAAATACTTGTAGCGTTTGCGCTTTGTCTTTACAAACCTGCTCGGCGACTGGTGCTAGCCAGCTAGCACTAGCATGTCATTCCAGTCATGTTTATGGTCAAAGTACAGAGAGTTCTGCAGCTTGTGGCCAACTGAGCAGGAGACGCGTAAACTACAAGCCGATTACTAGTCACAAATAGATGTGTAAAGACAAGTTTAGAAGTAACTATAAACACCAACAACACGTGGCATTAAGAAGGTGAACGGTTAAAGTGTTAGTATGCATAAACACTAGCCACATTGCCAGCTAGTGTGTGTTTATATTACTTGGTGAAGTAAATCACGTGAGCACCAAGCGGCTACAAGTCGTAAGAGGATGAGTAGATCAAACAAACCCACAGGGTGAGCTTGTACTAAAAGCAGGATACGTAGGAGTATTTAGAAACTGCATGCACTTAAAGCAGTGTCGGGTAGTGTAACTACACTGCAACATTTCAGAATGTCATTGCATTCTATAAACATTCACCGGCCACTTTATTAGGTGCACCTTGCTATTATCGGGTTGGAACCCGTTTCTACTTCAGAGGTGCTTTAATTAAAAGTGGCATAGAGTCAGAAGGTGCTGAAAACATTTCTCAGAGATGTTGGTCCATATTGACATGATAGCATCACAGAGTCACTGCGGATTGAACAGGTGCTCTAGTACACTGAGATTTGGTGACAAAGTGTGCCAAAAAAATCCCCCAGCCCGATTAGACCTCCATCACCAGGCTAAAGCTTTGATACAAGGCAGGGTGTATCCATGCCAAATTCTGACCCTACCATCTAAATGTAAAAGCAGAAATTGAGACTGATTTTTTGAGACTGGTTGAATTTGAATTGTATCCTCAGTTTCCTGTTCTTTTATGACAGCAGTGGTACTCACGGTTAGTGGTCTTCTGCTGCTTCAAGGTTCGATGTGTTGTACATTCAGAGATACTCTTCCGCATGGTCTAGTTGTGTTGGGCTGTTATTTCACATACTGTTTCCTTCCTATGAGCTCAGACCACTCTGATTATTATCCTCTGACATCAACAAGTAATTTTCACCCAGAGAGTCGCTCACTTGGTAGTTTTTCTTTTTCAGACCATTCTCTTTAAACCCTAGAAAATCCCAGCAGGTCAGCAGTTTCAGAAATGCTCAGACCAGCCTGTCTGGCACCACCAACAATGCCACATTTAAAGTCATTTAAATCCACTTTCTGTCCCATTCTCATGCAGTTGGTCATCTCCAAGAAAACAACATGCCTCAGTTCACTGAGTTGCTGCCATTGGCTGATTAGATATTTGCATTAATAAGCTGTTACACATGTTTAACTAACAGATGACATACATATGACACAGGTTATTATTGATTTGTGACATGCTGCCACCCAGTCTACAAAATGCTGTATAGCTCTAACTTATTATTTTGCTTGAGTGCCACCTGCTGGTGGAGTCTAACAGCCTTATTGTAAGTTTGTATTTGTAGCTCTGTACCTAATGCCTCATGTCACATTAACTGGGTTTGACCTGATAGCGGGGACAAAGTATATTGTCTTTACTCTTATTATTTTTTGCAACAGAAACATGGAAAAAATGTCAAGGGTCACCACAGCTCTTGGCAGCAATGCGATCAGTGGCAGAACCATGTTCTGTCACTTGGACGCGCCAGCTAACGCCATCAGCGTGTGCCGTGATGCCACGCAGGTGGTTGTAGCAGGACGGAACATTTTTAAGATCTACGCACTCGAGGAGGAGCAGTTCGTGGAAAAACTGAATCTCCGCGTCGGCCGTAAACCGTCGCTGAACTTCAGCTGCGCCGATGTCATGTGGCATCAGATGGAGGAGAACCTGCTGGCCACGGCGGCCACCAACGGGGCGGTGGTGACGTGGAATCTGGGAAAACCCTCTCGCAACAAGCAGGACCAGCTGTTTACTGAGCACAAGCGCACCGTCAACAAAGTGTGCTTCCACCCAACAGAGGTTTACATGCTGCTAAGTGGTTCACAGGACGGCTTCATGAAGTGCTTCGACCTGCGCAAGAAGGAGTCTGTGAGCACTTTCTCAGGTAATTTAGTTTGCAACAACTCTTTCATGTGTAATGTAACGTAAGTCTTTGCATGAAACAGTAGCGCTGTTTCTTCTTAATATGTTGAGAATACAGGGAGTGCAGAATTATTAGGCAAATGAGTATTTTGTCCACATCATCCTCTTCATGCATGTTGTCTTACTCCAAGCTGTATAGGCTCGAAAGCCTACTACCAATTAAGCATATTAGGTGATGTGCATCTCTGTAATGAGAAGGGGTGTGGTCTAATGACATCAACACCCTATATCAGGTGTGCATAATTATTAGGCAACGTCCTTTCCTTTGGCAAAATGGGTCAAAAGAAGGACTTGACAGGCTCAGAAAAGTCAAAAATAGTGAGATATCTTGCAGAGGGATGCAGCAGTCTCAAAATTGCAAAGCTTCTGAAGTGTGATCATCGAACAATCAAGCGTTTCATTCAAAATAGTCAACAGGGTCACAAGAAGCGTGTGGAAAAACCAAGGCGCAAAATAACTGCCCATGAACTGAGAAAAGTCAAGCGTGCAGCTGCCAAGATGCCACTTGCCACCAGTTTGGCCATATTTCAGAGCTGCAACATCACTGGAGTGCCCAAAAGCACAAGGTGTGCAATACTCAGAGACATGGCCAAGGTAAGAAAGGCTGAAAGACGACCACCACTGAACAAGACACACAAGCTGAAACGTCAAGACTGGGCCAAGAAATATCTCAAGACTGATTTTTCTAAGGTTTTATGGACTGATGAAATGAGAGTGAGTCTTGATGGGCCAGATGGATGGGCCCGTGGCTGGATTGGTAAAGGGCAGAGAGCTCCAGTCCGACTCAGACGCCAGCAAGGTGGAGGTGGAGGTGGTTTGGGCTGGTATCATCAAAGATGAGCTTGTGGGGCCTTTTCGGGTTGAGGATGGAGTCAAGCTCAACTCCCAGTCCTACTGCCAGTTTCTGGAAGACACCTTCTTCAAGCAGTGGTACAGGAAGAAGTCTGCATCCTTCAAGAAAAACATGATTTTCATGCAGGACAATGCTCCATCACACGCGTCCAAGTACTCCACAGCGTGGCTGGCAAGAAAGGGTATAAAAGAAGAAAAACTAATGACATGGCCTCCTTGTTCACCTGATCTGGACCCCATTGAGAACCTGTGGTCCATCAGCAAATGTGAGATTTACAAGGAGGGAAAACAGTACACCTCTCTGAACAGTGTCTGGGAGGCTGTGGTTGCTGCTGCACGCAATGTTGATGGTGAACAGATCAAAACACTGACAGAATCCATGGATGGCAGGCTTTTGAGTGTCCTTGCAAAGAAAGGTGGCTATATTGGTCGCTGATTTGTTTTTGTTTTGTTTTTGAATGTCAGAAATGTATATTTGTGAATGTGGAGATGTTATATTGGTTTCACTGGTAAAACTAAATCATTGAAATGGGTATATATTTGTTTTTTGTTAAGTTGCCTAATAATTATGCACAGTAATAGTCACCTGCACACACAGATATCCCCCTAAAATAGCTAAAACTAAAAACAAACTAAAAACTACTTCCAAAAACATTCAGCTTTGATATTAATGAGTTTTTTGGGTTCATTGAGAACATGGTTGTTGTTCAATAATAAAATTATTCCTCAAAAATACAACTTGCCTAATAATTCTGCACTCCCTGTATGTGAAGTGAGAACTTTACAATGCGTACACTACAGAACTCCCTCTATACTGACACCTTTGATGTCTGTGGTTCAGAGCTGTAAAGGGTTGGATTGCTGTAGTTGTGGTAGAGAGATACAAAATGTAGAATTTCTCACTAAACAGTAAAAAATAAAATCATGTAATTAAAGAAAGACCTTTTTTTTCTTTACAGGAAAAGAGTGATTTAATGAAGAAGGAGTTAACTCCAGTTTTAGACTAATGACACTGAACTAATAACACTTTTATGGTTCACCTAATGTAATGAAGTCTTTCTCACTTGTCAGAAGTAATGCTGTCATCCCTTAACTTCCCCTGTTTCTTCTAGGTCAGTCAGAGAGTGTAAGGGACGTCCAGTTCAGCATGAAGGATTATTTCACATTCGCCGCATCCTTTGAAAATGGCAACGTGCAGCTGTGGGACATTAGACGACCGGACCGCTATGAGAGAATGTTCACTGCTCACACCGGTCCGGTGTTTTGCTGTGACTGGCATCCTGATGACAGGTAAGAAAAGAAATATGAGACACGAAATAAGAAACTTCAGCCTTTCCTTGCTAACATGTTTTTTGTAACCTTGTAGAGCAAGGTTACCTTTTTGAAGCCTGAATTAACACACTTGTCGGCGTTCACCTCATTTCATTTTAGGGGTTGGCTGGCAACAGGGGGCAGGGACAAGATGGTGAAGGTTTGGGACATGACCACTAACAGAGCCAAGGAGATCTACTGCGTCCAGACGATTGCTTCAGTGGCACGAGTTAAATGGCGACCTGAGAGAAAGTTTCATTTGGCCACCTGTTCCATGATGGTGGACCATAACATCTATGTGTGGGACATCCGCAGACCTTTTATTCCCTTTGCTACCTTTGAGGAACACAAGGATGTGACTACTGGAATTGTGTGGCGACACCAGCATGACCCTCATTTTCTGCTCTCTGGCTCTAAAGACAGTACGCTCTACCAGCATATGTTCAAGGATGCCACACGTCCTGTGGACAAGGCTAACCCAGAGGGCCTGTGCTTTGGACTTCTGGGTGACTTGGCTTTTGCAGCCAAGGAGAGTCTAATCACCAGTGATGCCAACAGAAAGCCGTACCCTGGAGGCGACCGCCGCTACCCCATGTTTTTCTTCAAGAAACCCGACCCAACAGAACAGTTTGCACATGTGTCCAGTGCTCTCAGCGTCTTTGAGACGGACTTGGACAGTCACCGCATGGACTGGTTTGTCAAGACGGCACAACTCTACCTCCTGAGCGGGAAGCCGTTTGCTGAGTTATGTGATCACAACGCCAAGGTGGCCCAGGAGCTTAAAAGACCTCAGGTCAGACCGATCGGCACAGGAACAAATCTGTTATGTACTGCTGTTTGTTAGTGATATGAGACGTGTAATGCAGAGATTTATATATTAAGCTATTGAATATTTTCTGTTCAGTAACAACATCAGTGTTGAAAAAACAGATTTTTTTTTCTTCGGCTTGTATTGGACGACATTGTGAAAAAGAGTTTGGTTCTTTTAAATAATATTTTAGATCATAGTAAATTGGGCGATAGAGTAGCTGGCTGTGTGGAGTTTGCATATTCTCCCCTTTCAGACTGTAAACATGCAAGTGAGGTTACATCAAGGTTCCCAGTTGGCCATAGGTGTGCATGTGTTAACCCCACCTCTCACTCCAGTCCCACTATGACTCTGGAAGAGAGCGGATTATGCTAAATTTTGAACAATTGGATTAGCAGTCTCCTGTTAAAAATATTCACAATATCATAGAATATTCAGAAAACGTTTGTATTTTTACATCTAAAAAACTGGAACCAAAGGTTGTTAATCACTGAGACTTTTAAAGATTAATCCTTTGAGCTCAGATCAGACTGTCTGTTCCAGTCACTCACTGCATCATTAAATACAGAGTAGATTATAATTTAAGAAAGGGGGTTAGAGCAGGAGTGTCAAACATAAGGCTCAGAGGCCAGAATCGACCTGCCAAAGATTCCAATCCGGTACACTGGACAGCTTTGGAAAATAAGGAGGAAGGCATAAATTTTGGACTTTTAATTGTCTTTTAATAGGCTTTTCAGCTCAGCTATACCAAAGTAATTAAGTAATAGGTGATTTTTTGTTTTTTTTTATCATCTACTGCAAAATTTCTGCAGTTAAAAAAAACAAAACAAAACAAAACAAAAAAACTGGATATTTTCTGTAATTTTACACATTTATATCTTCCAATTTTAAATCATCCTAACATTTCCTTCATTTACCACAGCAGAATTTTTTTGTCATGGAAAAATATTGTACAAATTGCTCCTCTTTTCTTATATTCAGCTATCTCAGAGGTTAACTGTGTAGTTAAACTTCTTCATGCTGACAGAAAGGGGAGTTTCACTGGCCTTGTAAATGAGTTTGCCATCCCTGGCTTAGAGTAATTGAGTCGTGTTTCATTCATTCTTTTATGAGCATATTGTCTGCATTATTTAAAGTTAGGCCATATTAGCACACTGTAAGTAACACAAATGAACCTGTTGGATCTGTAACATAACACTGAAATTGTGGCTGTGTTCCCCTTTAGGAAATACTACTGCAGTAACTCTCATTTGTAGTATATTTGCCATGAATAATCACTTTTTTTTGTATTTGAACCAAAGGTTTCCACTACATGGACAATGCTGAGAATAATGTTCTCTGACCCTGCAAACCTCGCTACACCCGGTCCCAACCACAACCTCGTTAAACTCGGCACCTTGCCTTTAATGAACAGGTAAACAGAGTTGTTGGGGTTTTTTGTGCTCCATTCATGCGTACGACTATAGACTGAAAGGTTTGTGTCTGTTGCTTTTTTGTTTTTTTAGTTTCAGTTTGAAGGACCTGGGTTCAGGGATGGGTGCGGAGAGCAGACTGGAGCGCAGTAAAGGTGAGAGCAGGCAGGACAACATCCACCTGGAGCCTGGGAACTCATACATCAGCAATAATGAAGGTGAGCTTTAAGAACGCTTGAGAGGCCGATCTGCGTGGGTTTAATTGGCACCGAAGTTATGTTCGCATGTGTCTGTGTCAACCGGACTTGTCACTAAACAGCCGTCTGTGGCGATGGCACGCAAAAGAAATCACTGTAGCGATGATGGTGCAATATTTACAGAATATTAAAAAATAAGGTTACTAGTGAGGATTAATCTGTATTGTTTGACTTTGACCATCATTATATGATCTGTCAAAGCATTCTTGTCACGTCTGAAGTACGGTCCAAACCCAAAGGATGTAGGCAAGTGGTTTCTTAGTTGTTCTTATAAAAACCAACACTCATCACATTCAATTCGATTTTCTTCCAGAAAACGAGGAGACGGAAGGCAGCGAGGGCCATCCTGAGTATATGTTCGGCGATGCCGAGTTGGATGACGATGACCTCTATTCCATGGAGCACGACAACCAAACAGGTCAGTCACAGCGTCGCCTGCTCAGTAAGGGGTTGCCGACGTCAGCGCCTGCTATTTATAACCGTCTTCCTGCTCGGCGTCCTTTTGTCTCTTATCTGCACCTCTATCGTTTCAACAGAGGAGCAGGAGTACACGCTGCCCCAGGAGGCCTTCCAGCTGCGCCATGAGATCGTGGATAACCCATCCGCTCCGGAGCACCTTCAGCAGGACAAGGCCGACTCCCCACACGTCAGCGGCAACGAGGCCGAAGTCACCTGTTTGACACCCATCGAATCTTTCTCTCTCATCTCCATCTCCCAGCCGCTCTTCAGTCCACATCTGCCCGCCAGCTTCTTCTGCCCCATTGTGCGGGAGATGCTGAGTTACTACGCTGAGCAGGGCGATGTGCAGATGGCCGTGTCGGTGCTTATTGTTCTGGGGGATCGGATTCGCAAAGAGATCGATGACCTCACCCAGGTCAGTTAGTGAAACAAAAAAAACAACTCTGTTTTGTTAAATGTTAGAAACAAGTGAAATTTAGGCCTTTTATATGTCTTTAAATTGTATTTGTAGCTTCAAAAACATCCAAGGTTAGCGATACAGTGACAGCACGGATTGCAGTCTGAGCAGTTACTTTTATTTTTCCGTTTCAGGAGCACTGGTACATGTCCTACATAGACCTGCTGCAGCGATTCGAGTTGTGGAACGTGTCCAATGAGGTCATCAAACTGAGCACGTGCAGCGCCATCACTTGCCTGAACCAGACATCAACTACACTGCACATCAACTGCAGCAACTGCAAGCGACCAATGAGCAACAAGGGCTGGATTTGTGACAGGTATGAACACTGTGGCACCGTTTCATTAAGGTGTATGTGCTGAAGGATTAATTAATTGGACCTGTTCCCAGTGAGCACTGGACTCTGGCTGGTTACCGATTCAGTTCATCAATAGAATTTTTAGTTGCTGTCCACTTTGGTGCCTCCATCTCTGCTTTTTGCAGATGATGTGGTTCTTCTGGTTTTGTCAGACGATGACCTCCAGCTCTCTTTGCAGAAAAATGCGAAACAGTGTGAATAAGAATTAGCGCTTCAAAGTCTAAGGCCTCGGTTTAAATACCTCAGTGTCTTGTTCATGAGTGAGGGGAGAGTGGTGCAGCGACTTCCAAGTGTAGTGCCGCATCTGCTGCATCAGTTGTGGTGAAGAGAGAACGGAGTAAAAAGTGAAGCTTTAGATCTCTGTTCCTACTTTAACCTGTGGCTACAAGCTCAGCGTGGTGACTGAAAGAATGACATTGGGGACAGAAGCGATGTAAATCAGTTTTCTCCAAAGGGTGGCTGAGCTTGATCCTTAAAGCTGGGGTCAGAAGGGGATGTTGAGCTGATACTCCTCCACACTGAAAGGAGTGACTTAAAGTTCGAGCACCTAATAAGGATGCTTCCTGGACGCTTCCAGTTAAGTGTTCGGGGGGTGTCCAACCTGGAGAACTCTTAAAGTGACCATAATTCCCTTACCGTTTCTTAAAATGAAAATGGTTTTAGAAAGAAGATATTTACAGGGTATTCGGTGCATCGTGGTAACATAAAACATTCACCATGTATCACTGTCTGAACACAAACAGAAAAATCCACCTAGATTTTGCCCTGTGTGTAGAGCAAATTGTGAGGAAAATTTGAATGGTTCGTGAAAGATGAATTATTTCGTAATTTTACAGATTACAAAATAAGTCCAGGCAGCCTGTATGATATTTGGGGGATCAAATGGTTAAGGTGGAAATGGGAGTAAATATCAAGCCTTTGTCTACAAGCTCCTCTGAATTTGGAAGTTATTATTTATATTAAAAACAAGAACACCATTTTCATTATTTTTAATTGTAATTTTCTTATGCTTGTCTGGAACAGGGCTTTCTTTTAAATGAGACATTGAGTTTCAGTGATATTATCTGTATAAATAAAGGTTTTACAAACTTGTCTTAAAGCAACAAAACTGCTTCTTTTTTCTCCTTTGGTTAGGAAGAATACCTGCTTGGCCTAAGTCTGTTTATTATCATCATCATTCTGATTTAATAAAGACCACTAAAAAACCCCAAACACCTATAAGTGATAGGGCAGTATGGACCAGTGAATATACTGGGTGGGTTCCAGAGTTGCAGCTTGTATGTGCTGCGTGAGTGTTGGTTTCTCACGGACTGACAGGAATGAGCTCTGACAGCTGCCGTGTGTCTCTCCTTCAGGTGCCACCAGTGTGCCAGTGTATGCGCCGTGTGTCACCATGTGGTGAAGGGACTGTTCGTGTGGTGTCAGGGCTGCAGCCACGGTGGACATCTGGAGCACATGATGAACTGGCTCAAAAGCAGCGCTCACTGCCCTGCCGGCTGCGGTCACCTGTGCGAGTACACCTGAGCTGCTCACAACTACTGTTAACGCAGCTGGTCCTCTGTGGGAGTGCGGGAAAACACACACACACAAACAGCCAGACAAGATGTCTTTATCCTTCTACGTGGACCTGGAGTGTTTGCTCACCAGGAAAAAGGGGGACAGCTTTGAAGTGAGCTTAGACCAGAAAGAATCAGAGGTTTACATGTGTCTCCTGGATGGCTACGAAAGAACAAATACAATCACGTTTTCGCAAATGACGTTTGATTCTGTTTGTATGAGCAGAAGTTTATATACATGTATGCTGCTTTTTACAGTTTTTAACCCCAAATACTGTACAGGAAGAATTGTTTGCTCTTCTTCCTCTTTGTACATAATGTTTATTTTGAAGTACTGTCGATATTGGTGCATTAATTTATACTGGAGAGGAAACCTCTCTGTTCTAGCAGTATGTTAAAGCAATAAATACTAAATTGACACTTTGATTCTGAAGTGCTCATTATATAGAACATCCAGTCTCCTCGAGTCGGCATGAATAAACTCACATTCGAGGTAACCTGACCACACACTCCCATGGGGCCAGAAATCCCAACTGGCTGCCTGCCAGCATGTCTAGTCTCTAGTCCAGCAGCTAAACACACAGTGCACTGGAGTGCATGACGTAGTTTGTGCCTCACATTTGGTGAGATTGAAAACAGATCAGAGTTGGAGCCAGCAGAGACTGCTTCTGCACTGATGAACCTCAACAAAATTGCTTTTTCTTGGGTCAGTTTTAAAAGTGTAGCCCGAAGGCAGCTGTTTGCTCATGTACATCTCAGAGATTTTTATCAGCCCAGTCCTAAGTAACTGTACATCATTTTGGACACCCCTGTGACTTCAAGTGTTATAGATGATAGTCCTCCGCTCACTGATCTTGTCTACTATACATTTAATAAACAAACTAGTGATGTAGGGAGCCTCACACATTACTTAGTGTTTAAACAGGGAATACTACATAATTTCAGATCATAGACATACCTGAACGTCATCTTTTTCTACACTTAAAGTATAGTTTTACCTCAGCTAAGATGCACATTTTAATAGTGACGTAGATACTCGACTGGCAGTTCTGCCAAAAAAAATTAAGACTGGGACTTTAGCCAGGTGTTTAAAGTTTGCTTATGTCACATTTTTCCATCTGAAGTAACAGGATCTGTCCTGCTGTGAGAGGAGAGCAGTGATGTGTGAAGGCTGTGCTTATTGAAAAACCTGCAGGCTAAAAATCGGCCAACATCCACTATTCCTGAACTAGCGCCAAGGCCTCAGGCACAGTAGTGGATTTTCAGATGAGACATTTGACAATCAGACGGGTATTCCCTGACCCCGAGGCGCAGCCTGTGCAGAAGCGCCCTGTAGTGTTGACAGATTAAATATTGACCACACAAATAGACTCGTTTTAACCACCACCTAAATGTCATTTTAGCACCAAATCTTATACTTATAAATCATCTCAAGGCACTTTATAGTGTAAGAAAGCCTGGAGTGTGTGAGTCATACATCAAATACAGAAGTGACAAGAGCGATTCAGGGTTTAAGAGGAAGACTCTGAAGACATTTGTAAATGTTGCATACATCCCAGAACAAACTCCCAACGAGCACCGCAAATCCCAATAAGAGTGTTAGAATGAAATAAAAATTAAATTTGGGCACCTTTACTCCAAATTTACTTTTTTTTTGCCAAATAATTTATCACATAATTAAAACTGCTGTGGACAAAGTCCTCCAAGTTTGGTTTATGATTACATCCTAAAATATCTGTACAGGTAGGCAGGTTTTAACTGATATTCAAATACAGAAATTCTTTTTAGTTTTGGGGATTTATTAGTCTCCGTAGCTCAGTGTCTACATATGCAATATAATGCATCGCTGTAACACTGAAGGACCTATAATGCTTTTCCTTGTGTGTGCTATCATACTATTACCACAGTGGGTGCTCACATCTTTCAGTCTTGGGTCTTTCTGTTGATACAAAGACCTGCGTGTGAGTACAGCAGCCTCACGCCTCATGTTTAAACCTTGGATGGTGTCCTCAAAAGTATAGGCTAAAGCAGTCCAGTATATACAAAAATTGTTCCAACTCCTGCATAACCAAAATATGCAGTTTGAAATGTGCATAATAGACCCACTTTAATATCTTCTCTAATGTTCTTTAAAAGGCATTCAGCAGGACATTATTTTCAAAAACATAACATAAGAAATGACAAGATTTCATTCAAATAAACTGCAGAGCTCATTTTAAGTTTGACTACTAACCTGCTTTTATAATCTAACTCTCCATCTGGTGGTATAAACATCACTTCAACCACATTTCATACTTTTGAGTACAGTTGCGTAGAAATATCACAGTATTACAACCCCTGATCCACGATTTCCTCCATCACCTCTGTCCCCTCTATCACCGCATTTTCACAGCCCATCTACAGCAGTCCACAAACACCAGCACAGGCAAGTCAGGGTCATGTACCCTTGTGCCTGCTTGTCGTTTTCCTGCAGCAGCTGCGCCGCCCTTGTTAGCCCCGTCCACATCTGGCGAGCTCTGGCCCATCAGCCAATCCCAGATGATCAGCAGAGAGGCTTCGCTCCCCCGAGCCGCTCTGGCCCTGGCGTGGCTGGCCTCGTATTTGGCCTTCTCCCATTTCAGTGACATTGTTCAGGGTGGCGAATCACCCTCCGTCAAGTGCTCCAAAAAGGTCCTTTAAAAATATGACAATAGCAAATCATGTTCAGCTATTTCAGATGCTAAAAAGCTCCTCAAATCTTCTGTGCAAGTGAGCTTGTGTCACCTGAAAAGCTTAGGGTCGTTCCCAGCTATCTGAGACTTTTTCTGGGGCACTCAGTCGCCTCAGATTCTGAAGCAGCGTTTGCAGACTTCCAGCTGTAATGATGTAACACGCGGGCAACGCATTTATACTTGAGTCACCGCACTAAACCACTTAAAATCACCGAGTATTAAACCTTCTTACCCAGTTCTTCTTCATACAAATCCATCTTCTTCATCAGCTCTTGAATACTGGAACGCGTCGCTCCCTCCCCAGCTACAAAAAATAAATTAAAAAGTCACCGTTTGTAAACCCAGAAATTAGCACAGTCCACCTCAACTCACCTTTAACACCTGTTCCTTCCACAGCAGTGGCAGAGCTGCTGATCCCATCTGTGGTCAAACAGGAGATCAGTTCACCGCGGCATGCCCTTTCCTTCCCCAGCATGGCACTCATGTTTTGAGCCAGCCGGTGGTTCTCCACCAACTCAGCATGGACCTTCTTCCATGCCATTTTGTCCTCCATTAGACATCCCTCCATTACTGTGCGCAGCTCCTTCTCCTGAGACACCTGGCTCTGCAGGCTCTCAACCTCCTCACAGCGCTGCGAAGGTGAGAAAAACATATGCAAAAGGTTTTCAGCAAGGTGAGAAAAACCCAAGTCACAAATCTCACACTTGCAGCGCTTCATGTTTACCTTGTGTAGCTGAATGGCCATCTCTTGCATCTCAGCCTCGAGCTGGTCGGCGTAAGCCTGTTCCAGAGCATCGCTGGGTGGTCGAGCGTTGCTGTGCCACCTCGCAATGGCTGAAGTCATTTTGCGTTTGGGTCCAAACAGACTGAAGGACAGAACAGAGTTTCAAAACATGAGACCACAAACATGGATCATCTGAAATGATGAGGGAAGGTTTACAAGATGGTACTGAGACGTGTTATGATGTATGGTTTGGAGACAGTGACAATAAGACAAGAGGCCGAGCTGAAGATGCTAAGATTATGATTGGGAGTGAGGGTCAGGGTTAGAGAGGAGTACATCAAAGGAAAAGGTCAGGGTGAGAGTTTTGGACACAAAGGCTGATATGGTTTGGACATGAGCAGAGGAGCCTGAGTGGATATACTGACAAAGGATGCAAACGACGAAGCTGCCAGGCAGGAGGAAAAAATAAACAGAAGGCAGAAGATGATGCTAGGGATAGGGTGAGACAGAGGCAGATGGTCCGCTATGGTAACCCCTATAGGGAAAAAGCCCAAAGAGGAAGAAGCAGCATCTTACGTAATCCCTATTTCTTTGAGATCATTTTCTGTCAGGGTGAGAAAGATCCGCAGGTCTATGTCTTGCTCTTCAAGTAACGGAAGATACTTTGAGAAGCCGATTTGCTCCAAGAACTCTGCCAGATCCTACATGAAGATGAGATTTTAGTCCTTGCGAGGAACTCAAGGAAATCTGAATAAACGTTCTCAAACAAACACAAACATGCCTTTGGGCCAGTGTAGGAAGGCGGAAGACCAGCGCCACAGTTTGATGTCCCGCTGGAGTGAGCTCCATCGCTGTTCCCGTGGCGAGTCTTGCCTTTTGAGTGATGACCCTTATTTACTCTGCGAATGCTGCTCTTTTTACACTGGTCAGAGTCCTGATGGAGAAAGATGCAACTATTTATCACGAGACACCGACGAACACAGTTTGCGTCCAAACTGCAGGCTCTTGTGTTCACCTCGTTACTCTCCACAGAGCCTTCCCAGTTGAGGCCGATCACATGATGCAGGCCTTCGCTGCTGCTGCTGCTGCTCCTCATGGTGGGCATGTCATGGTCAAAGAATGGACTGTCATCTTCAGTCATATTGAGAAAAACACAATCAACAAAGTTTGCACTCAAGTTTTGTATTTTTTGGGAGAAAACTGGTAAGTTTTCTCCAACAAACAGAAGTTCTGTCAGACCTCCCCCCTCCTGCAGACCTCCCCCCTCCTGCAGACCTCCCCCCTCCTGCTGCATCTGAAACAGCTGTCTGACGCGCCAATTATATTCCTTATTCATACAGATGTATCAAACCACACAGTTTTTGTTGTGATCTGTATTTTTTCAGGTGACAGCTGAAAAAAAAAAATAAGACCTAAAACACAAGTTCACATTTCTGTTAGAATTCCTGTATTATTTGAGAATAAGTTGGGTACATAATGACTGTGTGGATGCTGCTGAAATTACTTCTTCTGTTTTGTTTTGGGTTTTGTTTTTTTAAAGAGACTTTGCTTTGACACACATTCATATTTCACAGTCAACTAGACGCTCTTCTCCGTATTTACCAGTTGCCATGGTGACTCAGACCCCACACACATGCACCCAGAGTTGATTTAACTAACTCCCATCAGGTTTGTAAAAAATCAGAGTTCAGGGTTGGTCTCAGAGGTTATTTTTGGGGTTTTTCTTAAATCACCCACACAGACACACCTCTGCTGCTGTTGCTCTGGCCATCCAGTTCATTGATAGGCGAAGTCACATCACGGTAGCAGAGACCCTCGCTCTGTTCCCCAATGCCACGAAACATCATGTACCCTGGCAGGGCGGCAGGAGGATCTGTGAGGGCAAATGTGACATTAACAACACACAGCTATTATTATAAATAGAAGCATGAATAATGTGCTCTACTTTACAGGGGAAAAATGCTTTCCACCCTCACATTTATAATTTTAATTTTTAACCTTTTTGGTTTCAGCTCCACAAGGATTTTGCTGAGTACAGTAATGCAGGAACACATGATCACTTAAAGCTTGCCCTTAGTACTTTGGAAGGATGTCACACCTGCTGTCACTGTTAACCCTTTTTTTGTTTACCAATGTAATAAACATAATAAGAGTCAGATGAAATATAATGACCTAAAAGACCAATTTTGAAAAGTTGAATATAAAACAGGGGTAGGCAACTCCAGGCCTCGAGTGCCGGTATCCTGCAGGTTTTAGATCTCACCCTGGGTCAACACACCTGAATCAAATGATAAGTTCGTTACCAGGCCTCTGGAGAACTTCAAGACATGTTGAGGAGGTAATTTAGCCATTTAAATCAGCTGTGTTGGATCAAGGACATCTAAAACCTGCAGGACACCATCCCTCGAGGCCTGGAGTTCGAGACCCCTGATCTACATTGTATCTGCTGTAAGTGCAAGTGACCCCTAGTGGTGAATTCATGTAGCTACAATTTTAAATGTGTATGCGTAAATACCTGTGATAATAAAGAGACTGTAACTCAAAACAAATCACATTAAAGCACAGTAATTTTTAAAAACGTAATAAAAATGAATCTAAGTTTTTCTACCAATCTTAAAAATAACCACCTAGAGCAGATTTACCTGAAATGTAAGGCACTTTAAGACCTTTATTTCTTATACTTTAATTTTAGACTTTCTAAGGACCTGTGGGAACCCTTAGAAACAACTTTTTTTTTTTTAAATGCAATTTAACTTCATAACCACAACAAACGTGGTGTTTAAAGTGTGGCTCAGCACAGATATGGGTTGAAGACCGGATGTTTTACATGACACTGTACCACACAGTTTGCTGGTGCCTCCTACTCGGAACTTGGCGATGGCCTGAGGCCCATCGTGGATGCTGATGCCTTTAGCTCGGTTTCGGCTGGGCCGTATCCTCGGTGGTGCGCTGTCCGAGTCCTCGGAGGAGCTCAGATCTTCAAAGTGTCCTGACAAATCAGAACACACGTACCAAAAACCCCCCCACCCAAAAAAAAAATCCCCAAAAAACATTAGAAATTAAAAGACAATGAAAGACGTAGTAAAGACAGGAATTTTAGATGCTGAGCTGTTTAAACAAGTACCTGGTTTCATTCTTGGAGAACGTGAGTCAATGAGGCTGACAATTTTGGTATAGCCGTACATCATAGCCAAAGCACGCGCTGTCTCACCTTTGGCGTTGCGTTCATCCACTTTAACTTTCTGAAAATTCAAAGGATTACCAAATTGTGAGAAAGTAACGTGGTGTGCGAGTCATGTCAGTTACATTTTCCAGTGATGTGGCTCCATCTTTTTAGATGTTGAAGAGGGACGGGAGATGGAGAATGACATGGTCTGGCTCATAACCACTTGCACTCACGCACAAGTGTGTTCCAGCACAGTAACCTACTCACATGATCAAGTAAGCACTGAACAATGATTTCATGCCCAGAAGCAGCAGCCTCCATCAGTGGCGTGAAGCCAGAACCTGGCTCCCTGTGTATGAGGGAAGAGTCATGAAAATCTCAAAAGTGTGAACAGATCGTTATTTTTTTGATGGTCTTTTTAGAGCAAATAAAGACACTCACTTGACATTGGCGTCAGCATTGTTATCCAGCAGGAACTTGACCATCTGTTGGTGGCCTGTGCTTGTGCAGTGGAACAGAGCGGTCCAGCCTAGAGAGTCCTTCAACTCCAAATCAGCCCCTTGCTTTTTGGGTTTTAAAATGGAAAAAAAAAAAAGAAGAAGAAAAGAAAAAAAATGCTGAATGTTCACAATAAAATTTAAAGCTCAAAAAGAGTGCTGAATCTAAACCCAAGGCCAGATTTACTAAACAGGGCAAAATTACACACGAGCAGTAGTGATGATAGGTGTGGTTAGTTTTAGAGGCGATTTTTAAAACACGTCTTCCAAACACAGGCAGTTATTTTCAATATCATGCAGAAAAAACATTGACATTGCTACCCCTCAGCCTCCTCCTTCAAGTGACATCCTTGAGTTATTGCATTCACAAGAAAATTCGACTTCTAACCCTTGACCTTGAGGTTGAGGTCACTGAGATTCAAACTCATCCAAGACAACGCCCTGTCATCCTTTTATGGCTGAGGGGTAAAAATAAAGAGCTTTTACATGCTTGAAGTGTAAAATTAGTCCTTTAAAAATATTTTTCATCTTTTCGTAATGCAGTCGTTCACACCGACTGTGTAGTTTCACTGGGCAAATTTGCAAATTAACACATCTGACCAATCAGACCACCTCACTTGGCAACATTCGGAATTTGAATTCTTAATTTCATGTCGTTTTTTTGCAATGTGCTTGATTTGTAGAGGTCTTAAGCCTTTTCCCCCCACCTCCTGAAATAAATATCAGCACAATTAGGAGTAAATTGCATGTCACAAATGTTATCAGATCAGTTTGCACACCTGATTTTATATTTTCCCCTTTACAAAGGAACTTCCAGAAATACATATGGAACAGGATCAATCACAAAAATCTTATCCCTGTGCTCTCTTTGTAAATTAAAAGACTGATTTACACCAAGTAAATCTGGCCCTATATATAAATTACAATAGCCTGTTTTGGGGGCACCGAGCTTTAAAAATCAGAGGTCCTTTGATATTACAAAATGCAGGCACTTTAACAAGAACCAAGAAAGGTAGACTAAGATGCTCAGTCAGTCCCCATATATATAATATAATATAATATAATATATAAAGATCCAAACTCTCGGAAATCCACAGTGGCAAAAAGAAGCTGCTGTATGTTCGTTTCACCTCTAAGACAAAGGTTACACGTGGGTAGGCTGTGAGAACACATACCCATGTGGCCTGACATACCCTTCAGAGAAGTGATGCTCACAGACTAAAAGACCACATGAAAGTGTGCCTTGTGTATTATTTGCTGTTTTAACTTGTCATTATAACTGCTGGGGTTTATTTTGCATCTTTTTTGGATGGATCTACCCTGAAGTTACTGTCCATCTGCTTCTCATCTAATTCTTGGAGCTTATTTTAACTTGTTTGCTTTCTGTCTCTTTTCAAACTCTTTTTGTCATTCTGATGTTTCATCATCACAAATCTCTGTGCCATTGTTTTGTGTCCTTACCCCCCCCCATCCCCATCCCCCTTCCCCTTCAGGGTGATTCTGTACCTGAAGCAGAAAGTATGCGATACTTTCGTTCCCACAGCTTGCGGCCAACATGAGGGGTGTGAGTCCTTTGGCGGTGGTGGAATTTACATTCACACGGGCCTCCAGCAGCAGATTTGCAATGTTGTCATGACCAATGTAGGACGCATACATAAGTGGGGTCCATCCTCCAATGTTCTTGCCATCCAGGTCCACTTCACGCCTGAAAGCACACACAGTTATGTGAATAAGCTGTGGAAGATATTAGCCCGTGTGGAAATATTGGTATTAAGAGGCCCTCACTTTTTAATGCACTCAGCCACCACGTCGTACTGGCCGATGGAGCAGGCGGTGTGAAGGTCCAGAGGGACATCCAGCTCCTCAGCTCGCAGCAGGGAGTCACCCAGCCACAGGGAGAGGCTGGCACCCAGCTGTTCTGACTCACTGGCGTCATCGCTTAACTCGGACATCTTCACTCTTTTCTCCTGGGAAACAGAGACACCATAAACTGCTCTAAACAAACTGCAACGCCCTGGTTTCACACTTTAAAACCAGGGGCTTACGAGCCTGCAAGAAGCCTTAAATGCTGTAGCTTCAGTTGATGGAAAACATAAACAATGCTGACTTATACGGGCTCACGAATAGCGGCTACTTTAAAGCTAACGGTAATTTCACAGGGCTCACTCCTCTGGCTAATTTAGCTTAGCGAGGTGAGCGTCTAAACTTTTGATCTCTGGAATAAAACCAACACAGTGAGCTAAACTAATTAAATGCACAGAAGACAACAGAAGCAAACGAGTATTTCAGAGTGCAGAAAAACATAACGAGTTCAAACTTACAGTCAGCAGGTAGTTTGTTCTCTCAGCAGCCGAAACTTTTCTAGTTGTGTGTCACACTCTAATGTGTCCGTGCTGAGCCTTGCACCACCCTATCCTGTCTGAGAGACACTTTAAAGGGAAAATATGAGGAATCACGCTTCCTTACACGGGAAATAAACACAGGAATGTATGTTCTTTACACAAACTCTTGATTCATGTTTGCTCTCAGGGTCAACTTCTCTGTTATACACACACAGGCTGAATTTAAAAGTCTATGAACCATTTACAACACATCCAGTGTTATTGTCTGTTTTATTTGTGTGTGCATTTTCATTCATCGTAATTTTTTTTTTTTTTTTTTTTTTAATTGTATTGTATTTTAGAGACAGTTCAACTGTGTTTGTGAGTGTAGCTTTGTAAAAACGTCACAAAAAGGGACAATTTAAGAATCAACCTTAACTCAGTCATTAACAATGACATTTTAATATTTGTATAAAGTGAAGATTGAACATAAAGTGAGATTAGTGACTAAACTTTGAAAATATATATGATTAAATCAGAGCTAACTCAACTAGTTTCCATTTTAATAAAAAGCGGTACATACAGTCACATGAAAAGGAAGATTTTCAGTTTGCTGTAGCAATAATGCTATAATCTTCCCCAGGAGAGGACATTAATCCCAGGAAACAATTAGTGCTCAAGGTGTTGCTCCTAAAAGTGGTTCTACAAGTTACTGAATCATGAGGTGCATTTTGTTTTTCACATGAATGTATAAAGCCTTTGTGGAATATATGTTAGCCTTAGTGAAGAAAAAAAAATCTATTTATTGATTTGGATTATTAACTGTAAACTGTACAATTTTACTTAGAAATTTTATTTCATTTTATCATTGCATTTAATGAAGCCACTACAAGCAAAAATACCAAAGTTTTTTTATTTTTTTTTTATTTAGCAATATAGCAATATAATACAAAAAACCTCAAATGCTTTGAACCATTTTTTTCTGAATTAACATGATTATTATCTTAGAAGTCCAACAAAAACATATTTGTCTGTTTTTCTAAATATACAAGATATTTTGGCACCTCAGGTGTAATCGACAGCAATCCAGTATTTATGGTAACATGGTTCGAGTCGCCATGCTGTCAGCCTGAATGGACTTGAATATGTTTCTCTTGAGATTTGAGCAATCACATTAATTCAGTGAATGCATCACGCTTTGTAAAAATGTATTAGTTAAATGTTTTGTCTGTAAACACAGAGATTTTGACGTCTTCTCTCCTCATATCTTCAGCGTTCACCAGAAGGTTGTCCACAGATCTCTGATGGTGCTGTTCTGCCAGCCTACGTAGCACTTTATCTCCAGCATGCTGCATTGTGAAGGATTTGGCATCAGGACAGACCAGTCAGAGAAAATTGAAGTGAAACTCCTCCTTCGATGGGATAAGAACAAAAACCGGCGTCGCCTCTCGAGTCTGAGGCGTCAGCTCTGCACAGTGAGCTTCAGTGCGCTGCAGCTTCTCCTCAGCGAGTGATGTCTGAGTTTTGTCTTCAGCTCTCCGGTGGAAAACAGACTTCTTTGGGGACTCTGACACAAGTTTGACCTGGGCTGATGCGATTTCTGTCGGGGCACGGAGAAAATCATTAGCCGGTGGCAGTTTTAACCATTTTAATGAATCCGCTGGTACAAAATTCACTCACCGCTCTGAATGAGTTTGAATTGCTTGGTCTTCTCCTCTTCCATCTTCTTTCTGTAATCTCCAGTTACAGCTCTCATCACCTGCCTCTTCTTGGGCAGAGGAGCTTTGGAGCTGCGCAGAGTCTTCAGGGCACGCGAGGCCTCATCCTCTGAAGGGAGAACATATTCAATAGGTGACACCATGCTTAGAAGTTTACTTTTTTGTATGACCTTGTTTAGATCATAGATTAAACATTAAAAAATCCTGAATATTAGTTTAATCTAGGCTACGTTCACACTTGGATTCACTGTATGTCCCTTCCAACCACATCATAGTACTACTGAGGTACAAATCTCACTAACTCTGCTTCGGTGTGCCCTTCTGGCACTTCAGGCCCAGCTCCAGCTGCTCGATGCACCAGTCCAGCTCCCTTTTCAGCTGCTCTTCTTGACTCTAAAACACATTCAGACATAAAATCAACTAATCAAACTGCTCACCTCAAACCCACTTTACTTTAAAGCTTACTTTAAAGCACTGCACACTGACCAGCTCCTCTGCAGCACCTTCACTCTCCTCAGCTGGCTTCTGCAGTGGCTCAATACTCGAGGAGTTTTTCTTCCCTGACTTCTTTTTCTTCTTCTTTGTTTTCGATTGCTCAGATTGTTCAGGTGGAGACTCAACCTCCTGCGAAAGGGGAGGCTTCTCCTCTGGGACGCACTGTCGGTCACCTTGAGAAGTATTTGGAGTGTCTGTTGTGTCCATGTCTTCTGCAGGAGGGATTTGAAAGTTGAAGGCAAAAGCAGAGCCCTGTTCAGTGAAGGAAATCTGGCTTGTTGGCTCAGTCCTGTCCGATGCAGGTGCTTTCTCTGAAGCTGCTGGAGAACTGTCAGGGAAGAAGTTAAACCTGAAGACGTTATTGCTGCGAGTCCAGAGGGGCTTCTCGGCTGCAGCAGGTGTGGAGCTGTTCGATTCAGCTTTGATATCTGTTGAATGAAAACAAAGGACACACAAACATTAGTTTATCTCACTTTTGAGAGCAACACTTTAACTGTGAGAAATGATAACACCGACATAAAACCCTCATGTGCGTTTCAGTTGCTTTTAAGAGTTCACTTAAAAGATTTAAAACCCACGTTCTGTCCAGTAATAACAGGTCGAAAACATGCATGTGTGTTATTTCGTTATAATATACCGATGTACAACAGCCTCTGGTCGGCCATGCTGAGTCTTCAGAGCTGTAGTTTTTAGGTCGAAACGCGATTTTCCGTTTTTTTTTAACTCGATGCAAACATATTCAGTGAACCCCGCATACGTTTGTAAACATTTTTTTTAATTTCTTTAGCTCTTCGGTCTCTTTAAAAACACGTCCAGTCCCCAAACCAGACACTTACCACCGGTGTTACTCGAGAAGAGGTCCGTGTACTTACACTTCCTCAACGCCCGCTTCGTTCCACGCCTGCATGTTCTGTGCTCTCGCGCTTATTTGTCTATTTATTTTATTTTATTTTATTTTATTTTACATTTTCATTGAAAAATCCTTAAAATAAGAGCACTGTCTGTTTATGTACGCTTTTAAAACAACTTTTACCTGAGATAACAAAAAGGCTTATTTTATATATATATAATTAAATAAGTAAATAAATAGTGTACAATCATATCACTGTGCTGATAGGGCTTTATGCGAGTGCATCATTATTAGATTATTTCAAATACAAATAACCGAGCCTTTTTCGTTTATGATGGTGATGAGGATAACTTGGTCCGCTCCCGCTTCTCTCCGTGTTTTTTTCACAGCACGCACAAAGAGTTGGAGGAAATGTGTCCTAGGTCTGTTGGACGAGTTTCTGTCAGCTCCAGAATTATGTATCACACTAAAGCTTCCCATTTATATATGAAGAGGTTTATGTATGGAGCGTGTATGTCGATTTGTGAGGTGCACATATGCTTTTTCAGCATGTCTTCTGTGTACTTCATTTACCTTTTCACATAGTACAGGCTATAACAAAAGTATGGCAGCATTGTTCCCGCTTGTCTTAATTAGTTAAAAGACGGGGGCGGTCAGTGACCACCATATTTCCAGAAAGGAATTCCCAGGTTCTATGATTACACAGACAAAATTATATGTATAACTGTGTGGAGTAAGAGAGAAAAGCTGTGGGTGAATAATTAAAATCAACCTAACAACATGCTTCTTTTTAAAAAAGGTACATCTAACGATCTGCTCTAACTTCACACGCAGAGGCAGAGAGCCTCCTTTTTCCTGAACTAATCATATTCCGTTAGGGATTTCCGTTTGGACCAATTGGATACGTTCAGGGGCGGGCTTTGAGCGCTGCTCCGCTTAATCTATAAATACCACCTCCTCAGCCCTCGGGGCAACATAGAGAAGTGACTAACAAGGAGGAGGCATTGAATTTCCCCGAACAACGAAAGTAATCCGAGGTATGGCTGTTATGTTTGTTTATTGGTTTTATTTAAAATCATCAGTATGTGAATTGCATATGTTATCTATTTGAATTTTGGTGTTGATGAGAAGCTTTGAAAAGCGGTGGGATTATCGTTAATCGAAAAACTGACAACAAAACGGCGCGCTTTGTAGCTAAGAGCTAGCTGATGGCTTAAATTTAACCGATTTGACTGCTCTTAAGGTATGACTACATAATTATAAACTAATGTTAATGTTCACTTATACGACTGAGTGCCAAGTTGTTTTTGGTGACATTAATTGGTTAATTTTATTGTAAATGTTCGCGGTAACTAGCTGGCGCCATTTTGCAACCGTCCATGCTAGCTTTAAAAAATGCTCGACAGGCAAGCAAAGAAACGTGTGTGTCTCCTGTAGCTTAATGGTGGCGGTGCTTAGAGGTTTGTGTACGATATTTGAATAAAACCATAAAAGTGGTAACTGTAACTTGTCGTCATTGATAATGGTATCCCCACCGATGAATGAGGAGTTGGCACCCTTTATGGTAGTGTTTTCTTTTCACTGTAAACAGAAGTAAAAGGTAGGACGGTTGTTTCGCCACCTTTTTTTTTCTTTTTTTTTTTAAACGACGTGAGTCATGTGTCATAGGTAGAGCCGCATAAAGGGAACAGACTCTCGTTCGGTGATTTATAACGTAAATAACGAGTTTTTGTGAAGTTTTTTTAATTCACTTTGTTTAAATATCCACGTTTATTTGTTTTTCAGACTTGCAGGTGAGAAATGGCTCGTACAAAGCAGACCGCTCGTAAATCCACAGGAGGAAAGGCTCCTAGGAAGCAGCTGGCCACCAAAGCAGCCAGGAAAAGCGCGCCATCTACTGGTGGAGTGAAGAAACCCCACAGATACAGGTACAACAATCAGTTGTTGTACTCTCTGTATTGCTGTTATAGGCATAAGTGGTTACACTGGCTGTGGAAACTAACTTTACTTTTGTTTTCTAAAACTATGTAGTTGCTACAATGTTTTTGTTTCTGGGCACTAATTCAGAATATGGCTTGTTTCATAGGCCCGGTACTGTTGCTCTGCGTGAGATCCGTCGGTACCAGAAGTCCACTGAGCTGCTCATCAGGAAGCTGCCTTTCCAGCGTCTGGTCAGGGAAATCGCTCAAGACTTCAAGACGGATCTTCGTTTCCAGAGTGCAGCCATTGGTGCTCTCCAGGTCAGAAAATGCGTCTATTTTAAAATATGAACAAGTTCTTGCTAATTTGTTCTAGTATTTGATGTTTTCTTTTCTCTTTCTTATAGGAAGCCAGCGAGGCCTACTTGGTCGGCCTGTTTGAGGACACCAACCTGTGCGCCATTCATGCAAAGAGGGTCACCATCATGCCCAAGGACATTCAGCTGGCCAGGCGAATTAGAGGGGAGAGAGCATAAATGCTTTTGGATTTTTATCTTTTTATTGGGTTGGGTGGGGTGGGGGACTGACTGGGGTTTGTTTTGTAAATCTTGAACTATTTACCAGCATGTGTGCCACCTTAAGTGATTTGTAGTTTGAGGCATGTTTTTGTATTTCCATTTCACACACTCTTCCTTCAGCTGTCCTGTTCGCTGTAGAGTAGTGCTTGATATCTGTAAATCCTAAAGCAGAATATCTCACTTCCTTCCTCAGGTCTGAAAATGTATTTTAGGGTCTGTATCTTTTTAATCCTGTGTGTGCATGTCATAGGATTTCTCATTGTGCTGTAAATAAACTTTCCGCTACCTCACCCTGACTCGAGTTTATTGCAGACAACCTCGGGTACAAGTACAAATTCAGGAGACCCATTGGCTCAATGCCAGGGCTTCTTTGCACTGTAACTTTGATCTAACAAGTTGGATGTTTATCAAGTGATAATGTGCACTCTGAAGCAGTGATTAAGAACAGACTGGCAAATGCCTGTTGTTCAAGTTTATTGACATTGTAAGCCATGACTGGCTAAAAGGAGTATTTCCCAATTAATGTTAGCTCTTAAACTAAGACATACAGCATCGTGTAATAACCTGCATCACAAGTAAACAAAGCCCAATGTGAACAGTATTTTGAAACTGGATACAGTCTGCAAATGTGAAATAGAAAAGCCTGCAACAGCTGTAGAGTAAACCAGACCCTGACGAAAACCGGGAGTTAAACTAGACTCCAGGATGAATGAGTTGAACTGAGGCCTCTTAGTCCAGGTTTGAACTAATAACCTGTAGTTATTGGAATCTTTGTGACATTCATGTATCAATGGACGGCCTTATTTCCACACAAAACATTGACTTTGTGTTCCAGGTCCACACAGTACAATTCACAATAAATAGAACCCGATACAACATATGTCCGCATATTCCAATAAGCGCCTTTATTTTTTAGCTGTATCCTCTTCATTTGAAAGCACGCTGGGTACATGCTCATGCAGCTGCTTCTCCAGAGCTGCGTCAATGTCCGTCTCATCCCTGAAAGCGCACCACAACAGGAAGGCGGTGGCAAGCAGGCTGATGGGCGCAACTTTCCACATAGGACGCTCGTACTGGCTCCCCATTGAGCGGTTGACTCTCCAGGTTCTGTGGCTGGCTTTGCTGGTTGAGAACTTCATGGGCTCACTCTTCACCTCCTCATCATCATCATCAGCAGATTGTTTGGACTTGCACGAAAGCTGAGAGCTCAGAGCTAGAGACCGCACACTGTGGAGTCTTCCAGCAAGAAAAACAGAGAAGATAAGAAATTAGTTTAGGTTGAAAGACTTAGTGGTTTGAAAGTACACTTGGTGCACTTAAACGCTACTTCACCTTAGATAGTATACTACAATATTTACTTGGATATTAATACTTGTGGACTTTTGCTTAAGATTAGACGTGAAATATATTTATGAAACTGAAAACACTTTTTTAAAACTGCTGTTTTGTTTTTAAGAAGCTGAAACATCCACAGCTGGAGATTATAGTCCTTAATGGGCACTAAAAATATTAATCCGATCATCATTTTCATTTATACACTGGATTTATGATACATTTCCAGAGGTCAAATATCCATAGACGCACATAATATGCAATAGATGTTTTATAGAAACTGATGTTCAAGATCAACCATACAGATGATCATAAGTTCAGGAGGTAGATAGCTCCTTACATAATAAATAAATAAAGCAGTAGAAAATAACATTTCTGAATTATTCCAATGCAAAAAATGAGTTTATGTATAAAACATTTTACCTTTGAATTAGCCTTTAAAAAACTTGAGGAGTGTGTCCATCTGTAAATTGTTGCTCAAAACACAGTGATGATGCCACCTAGAGACAATTCCTGAAGCTGCTCTATTGAAAATGATAAATCTAACCTCTGACACAACGGCAACACACGGACGGTGACTGTACTTTAGTTAGTCATACGTCCTCATGAAAGGAAAACTCCTGCTATCCATCCAAAGCCTAGTAACTAGATTAACGTCAAAGGACCAAGGTGTGTCTTCTAGGAAAAATTAAGAAAAGCTGACCAACAATTAAAGATACTACACTGTCATTGAACCACCATTACACATTGAATACATGCTTTCCATGAGCCGGGGAAACACATACTGACACTCACCTCACGGTCGCTGCACCGCTATGAATAAATGTTCCTCGACTCAAAGCCACTCGTGTCAGACGGGCAAAGACTGCTGCTATAGACATGATGGACAACCGGTCATCTTACTCAACACTACGAAACTGAAGGTTTGCCCAGCAAAACCTTTTCAGTCAGGTCATGTAACACACCATTGTGCAACCTTCAATTCTCTCCGGCCAGAAACAGCGACAGACGCTGGTTATGACCGGCTGTCTCTAACCCATAGAATAATTTATTATTCTATTATTATTAGTAGTAGTAGTATGACTATACCTAAAGATAATGGTACATTTAGGCTTGAAAGTATAATTACTTCGATTTTACACCGTACCACCAGTCTGCATTTTATTTTATTTTTGAGCATTTTAAGTACTTTTGAGCTACAGCGTATTGTCTTATTTATAATATTCTTTCTTTTTTATTAGTGAATTTTTTTTGTTTGTTTTATTATGGTTTGTGTTTATGTATTTATTTATTATTTATTGATTTTAAATAGTCTCCAGGTTCCCACTTTATTTAATATTTTGAGATTTCTTTCAGTAGTTTGTTCTTCGAGTTTTTAAACGTGTTACACCCACCGACCAATCACAAAACACGGGTAGCCAATCGTCCAATCAGGCTTCACTTGAGCGGCACCGCTTCCTGGTTGACTTTCCACGCGCCTGTGTGCTTTCCAGAGTTTGGCACGCAACGCAGCTCAGGTTGGTTTAAGGTTTTTAGTAAAAACAACGTGGTCAAAGTAGTGTTTAGCCCATATACCTGCTGCTTGTTGTTATGTCATAAAGTGGATAATGTGTTTCTTTTGACCTTAAACCTTGTCTGTCCGTGTACTTCATTCAGTAAACGTGTGTGCTGGTCTTCAGTAATATACACGCTTGTGTTGGTTTGCAGGAGTAATTTATCTCATGGCCAAGGACAAATCGTTGAAATCAAAACCTCTTAAGAGGAAGGATCTGGGTCCATCTGATGACCGTACAGAAATAATGGACACTGAAGTAAATACGAAGAGGAAAAAGATGGATGCAGATGTGAGTAGCACAGAGAATGGTATTTTACAGCACTACCTGAAATCAGTCACAGTATCATTAACACTTTGTTTTTAAACCAGGAGGCTCCTGCTCACATGTCTCAGCTAACAAACACAACAGATGATAAAAAACGGAAAAAGAACAAGAAGAGCAAAAAGGAACAAGTGAACCAAACCGTAGAGCAAGCGGAGGTGAGAATGTTCACTGCTGAAAATGTGACATAAAGACTTTATTTGGCTCTTTGTAGGTAGTCAGCTAATTTACAGTGTTTTACCGTGAAAAAATCTTTTTTGTGACATAACCATGGTAAAGCATAGAGCAGCGTGGCAAACATGTAATAACACAGCTAATGAACTGACAGTTAATAAATTTAAATTTTTGGCACCGAGACATGCTGTCATTCAGTTCAGAGAGACTTTTATGCTTGCATGATTCATTTAAATAACACTGATGTGTCTCAATTTTACATTAAAAACAGTCAGGTCTGTACAAAAGTTAGGATCCTTGCTTTGATATTTAGCACTGAATGGCGCTTTTACCCCACAGCACAGATGATTTTCATGTGTTTTGGTGAAAACATGTATATACAGTTTATTCAAGGAGGGTACTCAGTTGGCAGGGGGATGCCACAGTTTGGATGTGATGAGTTGCTCATACTGTCGTCCTTTGCTGCTGGTTCGTTGATGGGTTTTCTCGAGGGGGTCCTGTTCAGCTTGGACCATCGGCTTTTATCCTGGAAAAAAAGCCTCAGTTTTTCCCTAAAGGCCTCCCCGAGGAAGCCGTAGATGAGAGGATTCAGGCAGCTGTTGGAGAAAGCCGCCAGCCTGACGGCGTGACCTGTCAAGGGGTAATCCTGCCACAGCGTGCCCCCGTTCGTGTCGCCCCTCACGAGGTGCACACTTATAAACATGTTCTCTGGCAGCCAGCAGAGGAAGAAGACGACCACAGCGGCTGAGATGAGTCGCAGGGCTTTCTGCCTGCGAGGCCTCTGCAGGGGGCTGTTTAGTTCCCAGAGGCTGCACTTGAGCACCCGTGCTATTCTCCAGTAGCACACCCCCAGGATGCAGAAGGGCAGCAAGAATCCCAGCATCACCTCCAGCCACTGAATCTGAGTCACGTTGGCGAAGCAGAAATGAAGCTCTCCGGCGTGTTGCACTTGAGCTACAGCGAAAGGCAGCAAGGTGAGCAGGGACGAAGACGTCCAGATGAGGCAGCAGCTGAGCCGTGCGTGTGGTATGCTGCGACCCATGGAGTTGGTCAGCGCGACGAAGCGGTCGAGGCTCATCCAGGTCAGAAAGAAGACGCTGCTGTACATGTTAGCCTGTTGGAAGAGGTTCATGAAAGTACAGAGGCCGGCCTTGTCGTAGTAGCCCTTCTTAAGATTGAACACCTCAATCAGAGAGTCAGCTACCAGAAAGAGGTCAGCCATGGCCAAATTCACGAAGTAGCGATCTGGAGATGTCATGCGGCCCCTGTGGTTAAGGTTGACCACTATAATAAGGATATTCCCAACAAGACCGACAGGAAACAGGAATATGGTGTAGAGGCTGGAGAGGATGAGGCTGATAAAATAATAATTATCCGAAGCTGCCTCCGGACAATCGGAGGCGACTGCCTGTGTGTCATTTGGATGTGCACTGAAGTTATTGTCAGCAATGACTTTGTAGTCCACATGCATGGTCATGTTCATGTTCCCCTTTTGTCTTTGGCTGTTGTTAGCAGCATCCAAACACTAGGTTGCCATAGTTCCTAGATTTTTGAAGACTAAGTAGTTGCTGAGGAGCCTGCGGTACCATCAGTTCCCTCTTTGTGTGAGCGGTAGCTTTTGGATAGAGCGAGGTGCTGATGCCACTGTTTCCCCTAGACAGAAAGAAGAAGCGAAATGAAGTCAACAGCCTGTTTCACTTTCTTAAAACATCAATTAATTTCAATTCACATCAATACAGTTGCATTTATATAGCACAAAATCAAAGAACAGTCAGCTCAAGGGGCTTTATATTGTAAGGTACAGACTCTACAATATTAGAGAGCAAACCCCAACAATCAGAGGACCCGTGTGAGCAAGCCCTTGGGAACAGGGAGAAGGAAAAACTTCCTTTTAATAGGAAGAAGCCTCAAGACTAAAGGAGGGGCAGCCATCTGCCACAACCGGTTGGGGACTGGATGCCGAAAAGTAGACGTCTAGGAGGTAATAATTCTGTACACAACATCAATAAATACATTAATTCCCCGTTTTTTCCAATGCAGTTTTTTCTCTCCACTGTTGCCAAGGGCTTGCTCAAAAGGAAGTTACATGCACTGAGAGGATTGCTGTATTGAACTGAACCAAATAAAACTGAGTGAAATGTGACTGGCTGTCACTGGCTTGCTTCTAAGAGGTGACACAGATTGTTGCTCGCTGTGGCGGGCAGGTCGTGCTGTCTAGATAGCAGCCGCCTGAATCATCATTATAATATGACAAATTACAAAACTATGTGATAGTTCACTGTGTTTTACTTCAGCTCTAGTTATTGCCCAAACGTTGGGAGCATCACAGAATTTTCTCGCCTTTAACAAATGACAAAGAATGATTAATTAAACCATTAATCACTGATTAGTTTTTAATGGAAACAGAAGCAGAGGTACTGCAGTGACACATTATGTTGCCTCATGTAAGATGAGCAAAGCTAACTTGTCATGTTAGCAGAGCTGAAACGAGCAGTCATACTGTCTAGTTGACCGTACCCTTGAAGAGATATCCCATAAAAATTCATTAGTGATGCGACTTTTAAGTGGATGTGTATCTGTTTGAAGTGCAGCTGCTTTGAATATAGTCATACAGTCAAAAAGAATACTTTCCGAGATCCTTCATCGAACTTATCAGATCTTAAAGATGCTTACGAGCGTTTCGAAATTTAAACTCCCAACCAGAAGCACCTCCAGGCTGTAGGATTTGTTGTATGTTAGTTCAAAGCGTTTAATATCAAACAGGTAAGCCATAACATGCTGAGGAGATACTTGGAAACTATAAGAAAAGGTAAACTGGTGATAAACAAATTAAGGCGTCATATAAAAGAGCTTGGACTCACCTGTGATTTCTCGGTCTGCGCGTATTGTCCTCCCTCTCCGTTAACGCTGGCAGTAAAAAGTGGTTTCAGTATGAATTCGGAGAAATGTTTACAGCCACCCACCACTTGCAACAAGAAACACAAACACACAATGCAGGTGCGTCTTCATATCGCAGCTTTTGAGCCAAATATGTAAGAGTGTTTTTAAAATTAAACCTTTACTACTTTTTATTGGCAGTACTGTCACTTGGCAGTTTGATCATCCCCTATTTATATCAGTGTGTGGGTATAATTTTATTGCTTGTATGATTATATCAATTTAAGACATGAGGTCGTCTTGTCAACACTGGCATGAAAGCACGCAAACACGGTCATGATTGTGTAATGTTAAAATATGTAAACATGGGAGTCGATCTGTCTCTGGACAGCACATTTACACTAAACAAGGTGGACATGCAGACATGCATAATTTCACTTAGTCTCTCCTGGTTTCACATTACTTGAAAACCCCAGAAAGACAGTTTGTGCAGGAACACAAACTGTGCGCTTTGTTCTGGTTTGTAGGGTGGTGTCTGAATCGTTTATCACTTTATATGTGATGATTTTAAAACTGTAAGTAGCATTCATAAGAGCCCCGATTTCAGCAATCACTACTGTGACAGTTAAGTTAAGACCAGCTTCTTATGCAGCTCTGCTCCTGCATTCACTTTCCTGGTTCCTGGGTTTGTGTCGCTCCGTGTTGCCACCGATGCAAAACGTTATCCACGCAGATCACTTATTCCTAGAACTGGTGCCCATGAATTTCTTGAAAAGTGTTCATCTGATTCAGTAACTTTTTTTTATTTTTTTTATTCAAGCATAATTACATGAGGGCTCGTTGACACTGTTGGCATAAATATAGACTCTGACTTTGGTTTTCCTAGACTTAATTTTTCCTATGTGGCATTCAGGGAGCTGCAGAGGTTTTTCCAAGCATTTGTCTTAATGGACTTTTGTGTAAATCAGGCTTATGCAAACAGAGTTTCCAAGAAAAGACATTTTCCTGGGAACAGGTTAAAAATTCATACAGAATCTCATGTAATAATAGCTCCTTTTTAATTCCCTGATTAAAGAAATAAATCCTTTGAATTGACATAACATGGCAAGATGATGCACAGTAACAAGATATAAAGCATTTTTCTCCTCTTTTTGTACATTTTGTAAATGAAATGTTAAAAAAAATACATTTGATGAGAGTTCTGCAAGCTTTCAAGACTGGATAGATAGTGAGGTGGTCCATAACAGGTAAGACATTAAATATGATGCATGGGAAGAGCTCTGTCCTAGCAAACAGACACATTTCTTAAGACTCGATGTCCTCCAGAGTGTCTGTGATCTCAATGTGCGGAGCTATGATGTTCCTGTTGGGCTGTGGCCCTGGACGTCGGCAGCAGTCCCGCAGCCGCCTGATCACGCCATAGAGGCTTTCCCGACACGGCCTGTGCATGAACAGGACGAGCAGCAGGCTCACGCTGCTCCCTGAGAACAGCACAAACTCAGACACACTCAAAAATGCTTCCTGGTGGAACGTCAGCTGTCTTTCACTATTAATCAGAGCCCCTCTAAGCAGCGCTACGCTGTAGAAGAGCTGGCAGATGAGCGTAAAACCGGTGACCGCCAGGAACACAGGGCCTTCCTCAGAGCCGGAGAGGAAGCGTCCATTCGACTCCCTCTGGCGGATACAGCCACCTATCAGAAGTCCCAGTTGGAGGATGTAGGGAATCAGGAAGACCAAACACAGCCTAGCAACTGCGTATGAAACACCATCTGTGGTGGGATCCATCAAACAGTTGCCCTCTTTCTGCAAATCTCCTCTGGGTCCACGAATGCCAGCCAGCACCAGAGAAATGAGTACAGAAGTGATGCCCACTAGTGCCGCACAGACGCGAGACTTTCTCAGCAGGTGATTGGATGGAGGATCAAAGGTGACGACGGATGCCATGAGCACTAAGACCAGCAGGCCACACAGAGAGGCTATGTTGATGGTAAAGGAGAGTGCGGCACAGCCTAAAGCTGTGGTGTTTAGGTAGGCAGGTCTGTGGGCCACAGTGTGCAAAGAGAGGAGCAGGAGCAGCAGCTGGAAGCCACAAAACACCCAGAGGAGGCAGCCGAGCCAAGCCAGCCTCTTGTGGGCGCGATAAGTCTGAATGAAACTGTAAAGCAGGAAGCAGCCTGCTAAGAGACCGAAGGTAGCAAGAAAACTGTAGACGTAGTTTGCATTGCTGATTAAGTCATTGGCTGCAATCTTGACTAAAACAGAGTTGTCCGTGGTCTTGACGCTGCTCTCTGTGATGTTGACGCTGCTCTGTGTGATGGCAGAAGAGATGGAAAATTGAGATGTGGGGCTCGTCGGCGTGGTGCTGTAATCAGACTGAAAATCAAAGCAAAAGACAGCCACTGATGAGAATCAGAAGATTTCCTCAAAAACAGAAGTCCAGTGATTTGAAAACACTTGAATATACGTGCATGAATCACTATGAAGACTTTCCACAGGAACACAGAAATTACAACACACAGTTCCTTCCTAAATGAACTCAAAGTTGAGCTAAAATCTTAACTGTATGCAAAGAACTTTAAAAATACACCGTATATGAAGACGTATCAAGTAAAAAGTTGTAGTTTTGTTTTCTGTGAGTATTTTCTCTGAGTCTTTGTTTGCTTCCCTTTGAGGACCTGCCTGTTCAGTAGAAACACATGTTTCCACTTACCATTTTTGCTTCCGTCACCCGCTCGTCTGTTTTGTATCCACCAGCCCGACGCTGCTACCGCCTGAGTCAAAGCTCCAAAAACGATGCTGTTCGCATGGACACAAGTGTTCACCATACAAAAAGGTTTTCTATTTCTGTGGGCAATGCCCAGGCAGCATACTTTCAGAATGACTTTTTGGCCATGTGACCAAAATCTCTTCTTCCCCTCCCTTTTTTTTCTTCTTTTCATCACCACTAGAGGTCGGCTAAATCAGAGAGCATAGTGTGTCCCTTGTTCAACTTCCTCTGGCATAAAAGTCTTTAAGTTGTGCTGTGTTTACATCCTATAACAAGGAAATGTTTTTCAAATTATTATTATTTAAAAACTTCTTCAGCAGTTCTGTGAAGCTGAATTGTTTCATTGTCTTTTTTTTTTGTTGGCTATTTATAAACCATCCAAGTGCATGTACAGGGGTGTGTGCTCTGCGAACGCACTGCTGAAACTGTCTGGGTACTGCACAAAAAAAGCGTGCTATGGTGAACTCGTAATACTGTATGCACAGGAAACGTTGCCCAGAGCTGCAGAGCAAGAGGAAGTGATCTAAACCTGAAAACTGCTTTTGACTTTTGACTCATCTGTCTGCAAAAGCACAGTAAAATGTCACATTTAGTTTGCATTTAGCGGAGTTAAAATTGGCATGTGCATAAGGAGCAGTTTGTGATCAAATGGTTTCCTTTTCGCTGCAATTTATTTGTGTGTTTGCTTTGCTTTGTTGTGACAGGTTCTTGATCCACCCAGCTGTCCTGAGGGGACAGCTGAGGCAGAGGGGCTCGAGGACTTGAGTCCCGAGGAGAAGAGGGTCCTGGAGAGGAAGCTGAAGAAGATTCGGAAAAAGGAGGAGAAGAAAAGGCTCAAAGCGGAGGGAGTGACTTTGGAGCAAACAAAACCATCTGGACCCAGTGCACAACTGCAGGCCTTAGACTACCTCACGTGGTAAGAATAGGGTCCAGAGGATTAACGGGATGCAATCAAAATACATTATGAGATGTGTAGCAGCTGATTTATGAATTAAAACCCAGGATATTGTATAATTATTCTTTTTTTTAATGTTGTAAAAGCTCACCACTAGATCACTGGATCCTCTTTTTTACTCAATTATGAATACAGTTAACAAAAAAGAGGGGCGATTGATACCAACAAAACCTTTCCTTGCAAACCATACAGAAGTTAGCTGCAACACAACTGAGCTTCACGTTCCCATTAACACAGTAAAACATACAGAATGGTAGGTCGTCTGACCTCTATGGAATAAGCAAATGTGATAGTCAGCAGGAAGATCCTTAAATTGAAGGTCAGAGAAGTTTTTATTCTGGCTGGAGCAGTGGATCTTTTCAAGACTGAGACACGACAGCAAGCCACTGAACATGGGTGGGCGGGGCAGCAGCCTTCCACCTCGTCAAAATGGTACGTCTAGCCAGGAGGGAACCAAAGGACAGCACCCGATGTTTTGCCCCGGTGATATACTTATCATCCTTACCCACTGTACCAAAGAGAGCAAGTAGGGGGTTGAGAGCCAGTTTCAGGCCGGCAGCCTTGTTCACGGTGCAGAAAACTCATCTGGATTTAGATAAGTGGGCCCTATAAACTACTTTGAATTGTAATAGGGAGGGGCGTGCACAGAGTGATGTGAAATTTACCAGAGGACTGAATCCCAAACGTCATCTGACATAGATATACCTAACTCCTTCTCCCATGTGTGTTTGAGGCCTTCAAAGGGAGCTGAAGTTACACTGCATAGTTTGTTATAGATGCAAGAGATTACACCTTTGCCTGAGAGTTGCAAACTAAGGAGCTCGTCCAGTAAGTTAGCAGCTGGAGCTTCTGGAAAATTTGAGAGGTGGGATTGCAAAAAATGTCTGAGTTGTAAATATCTAAAAAAGTGAGTTTTGGGAAGAGTGTATTTTGCTGACAGCTATTGTGTATAAAGAGATCTTTAAAGTAAATAACACCTGTTCGAAACCAGACCTGAAACAATAGGTGATTTGATAAGATGGGGCTTTGAAGTGAAACATTTTTAAGATTTAAATGTCTCCTGAACTGAGCCCACACCCTGAGGGAGTGCTGAATTATCGGATTATATGTGAAGTCCATTGGCCATTGAAGTTGTCAATGGATAAAGGGAGAGAAGAACCGTGAAAGGAGGCAAGAGAAATACCCTGAGGTGATTCTAACTCCATTGCCAGCCAAGTGGTAGGGCCCGCTTGGCTGGCCATGATTTTAACTAGTAGGTCAGGGAGCAAATATTGGCAGTCCAATAGTAAAAGCGAAAGTTGGGGAGTGCCAGACCCCCTTCAAGGTTAGGTTTCTGTAAATGCACCTTAGCTACTCGAGGTCGTTTACCCTTCCAAAGGTTGGAGGAAATTATAGAATTGAGGTTTGTAAAGAAGGACTTAGGGAAAAAATTGAAATAAATATAAAAACTTAGGAGGAATATTCATTTTATAATCGAATTATAAAATGAATTAATATAATTCGACCGACTAGAGTTGTGTTCAGGGGTGACCACTGTTGAAGGCTTTGTTTGACATTCTTCAATAGCGTAAAAAAGTTGGCTTTGAGAAGTTGTTTATACTTTCTTGTAATTGTAATACCCAAATAGGTAAACTGCTCTTTGACCACTGTAAAAGGGAAACCAGACAAATCTATTTGAAACACTTCTTCATTTAACAGACAAAGTTCACTATTGGACATATTTAATTTATAACCAGAGACATGACAATAGCTAGATCGAATACCAACGGGCTAAGGGTGCAACCCTGTCGTGTGCCTCGTTTAAGTTGGAATGGTTTCGATTTCTGGCTATTAGTACAAACTGAAGCAACAGGAGTCAAATATAGGTACTTGATCCATGAGATGAAATTTGAACCGAACCCAAATCTTTCCAGCACAGCAGATAAATAGTTCGATCAGTGGATTCTCTTAACATAACATACACGGGAAGACTTTCTCAGAAATGATTCATAATTCTACCATTTGATAAGGTGTTGTTGTAGTGAATCATGGGGGTGGAAGTATGTACTTTCTGCAATAGTTACCCTGCAGCCCACAGCGGTTTTTGTCTTTGCAGCTGGGCTGAAAACCGTTCACAGTGGAAGTTCCAGAAGACGAGGCAGACGTGGTTACTGCAGCACCTCTTTGATTCTGAAAAGGTAAAATTACCCAACATTCTTCCTGAATGATGGGGGTGACAGGGGGTTTTCTCAGCTTTGCTTTAGACTGGTCAACCGCTACGCTCTTTCTTCCTCTTTCTGTTATTAAATAACACTTAATCTCTATTCTCAATCCAAAACTATTTGTCATTTTTAAGCAGAAGAGAATAAGTAAAAATGGTAAAGCTATAAGAAGTTGAAATGTTTACATGTAATTCATGTTATCCTTGCACCACCCTCATTTTTGAATCTGTCTGAAGAGAACACTGACAGGAGACACTGACTGCTCCGCATTAGTGTCACTAGTGTCGTAATGATTTGTCACCCTGTAGCCAAGAGTCTCTATAATATGTATACAGAGAATCAACAAGATTAAAGTAGGTTCTTCTCAGATTCCAGACGACACGTTTTCGGTGCTGCTTCAGTACCTGGAGGGGCTTCGTGGAAGTGGGAAGGACACAACCGTGCAGAAGGCCTTATCCCTGGTGGAGGAATCTGGAAAAGCACCAGAAGACACAGTCGTCCAGCAGAGGGCACACAGAGCCAGAGAAGTTATCCAGCTATTATCCTGAGCCACAAATATTACAGAGAGACTCGCAAAAAGACTAAACTCTGTTCACAGGACTGAAGGATCGGCCTGATCTAAGGCTTGGGCTAAAGAGGTTGTAAATGTAACGGTCCCTGTTTGTGTTGCCAGTATTATTCACCTGTTTTAATAATAAAAGTGTTACTTTATCACCTCTGTTTCTTTACATTACTTGTGTGTTATGTTGGTTGGTAGTTATCAGTCAGGAAAGCCATGTCATACAATATGAAGGCAGATTAATGTTTTATTCAAATGTACAGAAGCTGTTTGTAAATCCTTTTTTCAACTCCAGCAAGTAACTCAGAGGTTACTGTTCAACTTTGCCAGTATGGGCAGATCACTTCGGAGAGATGTGAATCCCTCAAAGTCAAACAGATAGCTGGAAGACCTTTTGAGTAACATCTCAGGAATGTTTGTAGCTAAGACATGTTTGTGCACGTCAAGGCCCATAATCAGTGAAGCCACTGAACTGAATAACTTTTCTTTTGCACTCTCCTTGTAATCACAGTAGCAAACACATACCAGACCACTGGGTTATGTTCTCTACATACATTTTATATTTGCTTATCATCTGGTTTTTGTGACTAACTCAGTAAGTGTGCGGGTGATTCATTTTACCCGCATCTTTCACAGACTATTAATATAGCTGTGTCGTGCGTATCTCAATCGGGCAAAAGTGAAGTCGGAAATGACCGGCTGTTAGTTCTTTGAGTGCAGTATGACAGGAACATGTGTTTGAGTCTTAATATAGGACACAAACACAGAGGAAGGAAACAAAGTCAATATCTAGCCTAGCTGTGATGACTTCATTTCCTATACAAATGCACCCAAATACAGCACAAAGACAAATGCTTTTCAGCCACTTTGTATATATGGACGATGTTTTTCGGTTACTTGCGTATGTATGAACAAAAAAATTGACTCCTCATTTTATTATATCTTGTCAGGATATTGAAATATGCAAACATGGAAATGCAGAGTAAAAGGCAAAAACAGAGTCTGAGCTTGAAAATCAATATTTTGTGTGACTACCTTTACTCTTCAACTCAGTCTGAACTCTTTAAGTCTGCTTTCTTGTCATTTCTTCAAGTAGTGTTCAGGAATAGTTCTCCAGACTGGCTTTTTGAAGAGTAGCTGTCTGACAGCCACCCTTCTACCTTTGTCCATTTCTGTTGAGGCTTCAGTGAACAGTAGGTGCTTCTCAGATTCTATGTCAGGTTGGCTGGATATTTTCCCCTCATGTCTTACGGACATGACGTTCTGCTGTCGATTTATTGTTTTAGGCTTAACAGACAAACAAAACTGGACTGAAAATAAGTTAATAATAAGACATCCACTTGTCAATACTTGAAAATGTAGAGAAAAGAGAAATGTGGTGCAAGTCTACACCAAGTCGTTCTGCAACAACAACAAAAAACAAACTAAATGAATTGAAACTTAAGATGAGACAGCTGTAAACATTTTCAAAGCTCATTTTATTTCTCATGCACGATGGTGTCTTTTCATAGTCTTGGAGAGCTCAGTGATGAATCCTCGACAAAAAAATAAATTTAAAAAAAATTACCCACTCTCAGCTACGCTTGCAAAATTTTATTCTGCAGTACCAACAGCCTGAGCACTACCAGTGTTGTCCGGTTACTTTATGTGTCTCTCTGATGCTGATCAACAAACTCCGCTCAGGTGCTTTGGCTTGTTTTTGCTCCAGGTAATGTTCACTGAACATCAATGAGTCCGTTGTCTCCTCTTAAGTGTTGATCCTTAACCGTCACGCTCACTGTACCTTTTGCGTCATCTGTCACATATAGGGGGAAAAAAATCATTCATATAAACTGTACGAGACTTAAATGAGTGAAGACTGACTTCACTTACTTGTCTCAGAAGTAAAAGGAATGTTATGTTGAGTAAGAAGAGCTCGCAATCTCTCAGTCTCTTCTCTCAGTTTTTGGTAATCCTGTAAAAAAATATACAAAAAAACAAAAAAACACTATTGAGCTTGTATTGTGATTTTGTTGTAATGTTAGAAGAGATACTACTTTGAAAGGTTACACACCGCTTTACATTTCTCTAAAGAGTTTTGCCTTTCTGAATCAGCTGCTGCCTCTTGAACCTTGACTTTTACTTTCTGACTCTTCAGCAGTCCGGCGTCCTCAAAAATATCCTTTAAGAGATTGTTGTATCCCTGGAGCACATGTACAAAATGTAAACATAACCATTCCACGAATAATTAAAATGTACATAACAAAGGACACCTTGAAATGTGTGTACCATAACAGAGCTCAATCAGAGGTGTCTGATTTTCAGTTACAATAACTGTACATAAAAGATGGACACAAAGCTGTAAACAGACCGTTTTCGGTGTTGTCATATTTTTGACGTTTTGAAAACTCATGTGATGAATGAGGAAACTGAAGGACGCTGCATGATAATATGGGTGCACTTGTGAATCACAAGTATGCTGTTTAATGCTCATTTTTCACTCTAATAGACATGCTAACACATACTGTACTCAACAAAATTTGAGTACAGTATGTGTTAAGGAGCTGAGAAGATGAACTAATCTGGAAGGTGTTTACTGATAATGTAAATGAAGTGAGCAGTAGACTTATTTTCTCCTAGACGTCTGTACAACTGGACGTCTTTTTGCAAACAGGTGACTTGCCCCCTGGTGGCCATTAAAAAGAATGCAGCTTTAAAGCGCTTGAATTTTAGCTTCACTAAGTCTATCGTTTATATCCACTATATTTTCTTCATCTACATTTCATCATCTCACAGGTGGCATAAACTGACATAGATGAAAAGCATAGAGGAAGCAAGTCATACTGCAGTATTTGTTTACCTACCAAACTGGCCCTCACCTGTTCAGTTATAAGTCCTTCATAGCGAGCCTGCTCCGCTTCATCCCATTCCTTCTGTAGCTCCTCTTTCAGAGTTGGATACACTTTAAAAGAGCACAGAATTTATAAGTAACCCTATCCCCATTGGCATGAAAGTAAGTCCTGCTTAACTTACCTAAAAGAGAATGTGGATGGCAAACAAGGGGGGTCTCAAAGGTTAGCGAGTACACACAGGTACTGGGCTCTGAGACTTGAGCGAGCTTGCTTCTTGTGCTGCAGACCAGAATCACCTGCAGATCCACGACAAGAAAGAAAGAAAACACAATTTCTTATTCATGTTGCTGAGTAAGAAAGTAATTCCCAGTTCCACATATTTATTCTTAGACTCTAGTCGAGATCTCCACTGACTGAAACAGCTCCCTTCCCCCACTCACTCTAAGCCACTTTTGTTCCAATTGATTGACCCCCATAAAAGGCAGGTCTGAACATCAAGTGAGTATATGGCAGAAAACAAGGAAAAGCATAACTTTATGATGGGATGATTTGCCAGTTGTCTTTGACTCGGTTTGGCACTAGTTGTTATGTTTACATGCACAATACATTCAAGCAATAATTAGCATTGCAAAGTGTTGGCCTCATATTCAAGACGGGGCACAAAATCTTGTCAGTGGATTACCAGGAGGATTTTAAAGGTTTAGATACCTTTGTTTCTCTGTTTCTGTTTCCACAAGTGTCGCCGTCTCTCATCCACATGCCGGTGAAAGTGTTGTTTGCCATTTCCCACTCTTGCCAGATCCTGCAGGGACCAAACACAAACCTGACTCCCACAAGAAGCCAACAGCTTGCTTCACACATTTACATCTGGTTTGTGTTTTGTTTCTGGAGCTTCTTACCCCAAGATCCCACTGTAGGCATTCCACCTAAATGTTTGCTCATGCTGAGTGACGTTGTGAAATGGACAGAATTCATATTTGTACCTGCAAAGTGAGGACAACATACTATTGTTTGTTTTGTATTTTCCAGACGCTCAGATCCAACATGTAATAATCTAATGGTCTGCACTGTGGAGAGATGGTGGAATATACTACTGTATGATAGGTTAAATACATACGTCGATTCCGTGAGACTGAAGCACTTTCCAGCAAGCTGATGAAGGTGCACTGGGCCTTAAGGAGGAAATCATTGCTCATATGATGAGACAGAAAATCTAAAGGACCCTTTAGTCAACATTTAGAACATTTTACATATAATTTAATGAATTGAGGCTTTAAATCAGGGATTAAGTGGGCTGAAACAGTGAAACTCCCCCTTTTGTCAGTGTAAAGAAATCTAACAAAACATTTAATCCCTAAAATGTCACAATATAAGAAAAAAGAAGTGCAAAGATAAAGAAATGCTGCTGTAGCAAACAAAAGAAATCTGTCAGCGTGACTCTTTGGGCTTAAATTGTGAGAAATAAATGTCAGAAATGCCAGAAAAAAGTTCTGGTAGTTCATCGCCTTGAGTGTACTACAACTATAAGACAAAGGTTTTGCTATGGTATGAATGGAGGAAAACTCATGAAATACACTTATAAGTCAGAAATCGACGCCTCCTTTCCTCTTTATGTCTGACACCCCCGGTTTAAATATTTAAATGATGAGTTTGTTTTACCAGATACTGGAGCTGGGGTCACTTTAGGTTGCAGTCTGCTGCCCTGAGCCACAAAAGGGTTGTTCAGCCTGGACACAAAGTAGATCCATTAGCAGCAGGTCAAAGTCAACAAAACTGCACAATGTGAACTTATTTTGCTTCACGTACCCAAATGTGTTTGGCTCTTCGACTATCTTCATTTTACCGGCGGATCCATAGTTAACTGCATTAAAAACAAGCCGAGATCAGACACACGAGCTCTGTTTAGATTAAAATCTCTGAATGAAGCTGCGCAGTAAAGCTGTACTTACTGAACAGATACACGCAGACAAAACACAAACTTATTAAATGAGCTACTCGGTAACTGAAACAACGCATTATTATTTACGTTATGAAGGCGTTAAAGTGTTACTTTTCTGTCTACATTTCCTCTTTTGCTCGTTCCGGTCAGGTGACACGCCACGTGATCAAAATAAGCCGTGAGCATGCGTGTTTTTCATATGCGACTGCGACGTGCTTACCACGATACGAAGCCAATCAAGCTAGGTTATACTTCATATGAAAGTGGTGCCGGATGAAAGGAGACTACTACTAGTTTGTGATAAAGTCTTGAAAGTTGCTTATGTCTAATTCCTATTGCAAATAAGAAGTTTTTGCTTCTCTTTTTTGGGCAGTTCTCTTTGTAAGACGAAACTGTTGTCAGCAGGATAGCCAGATAGCTTAAGTCATACTTCTTGGTCAGTTCATTGCAGTGACAGTCTGACAGTGACAGTTAACTAGCAGCATGGGACGAAAAAAGCAGGGAAAGTTTGTCCGTCCTGACAACAAGGGCAAAGACAAACGTCACAAAATGAAAGGGAAATCTTTAGAGGCCTTTACGGAAGAAATGCACACTGCTTTGGAAGGTAGTGTATTGATTATCTCTAATGCAAAATTGTTTAACATGTTGGCTGTAAGGCATGCTATTTACAATAGCGTCAGCATCATGAAATGCTGTTTACACTAGGAAAAAGTGCCCATTGCTCAGGAGTGATATGGTGTAAACACTTGAGAAATCTGAGATTGTGAACTTTCTCTCCTCAGCAAGTCTTCACAGGGAGGAGGGAGCAGAGGCCCCTCAGGTGAAGCTTCCTTGCCCACTTGCCATGTGGGAGTTGGGTCACTGCGATCCCAAACGTTGTACTGGCAGAAAGTTGGTGAGGAAGGGCTTTGTACGCAACCTGAGACTCAATCAGAGATTCAACGGGCTCATACTGAGTCCAATGGGCACGAAGTATGTGACGCCAGCAGACAGGTTTGTTCAGCTGTTTCCTCTGTACTTCAGCCAATGAAATCAAAGAATCTGTAGCCATAGACCACCTCATATAACTATTTATATACACATTTTGATGCACACCTGTTTAGTTACTCATTAACACATGTTCTCAGGGTGAAAATGTTTTTTTTTTATGCCAGTGTTCAGAGTAACAACATTAGGTGAAATAAACACGCGTTAGGACCATGAAATACAGAAGAACATCTATTAAAGTACAATGTGGACTCTTGAAGTAAATTAGATACGGCAGCAGAAGACCACACTGGGTCAGCTAAGAACAGGAAACTGAGGCAACAATTCACACAGGTTCATCAAAACTGAACAAAAGTTTTTGGAAAAATGTTGCCTGCTCTGATGAGTCTCGATTTCTGCTGACACATTTGGATGGTAAACAACACAAAAGCATGGATCCATCCTGCCTTGTATCAGCAAGTCCAGCTGCTGCTGGTGGTGTAAATGTGTGGAAATATTTTGTCGGCACACTTTGGACCCTAGAGTACCAACCGAGTAGTGTTTTAGCACCACAGACTACTTGAGTTTTGTTTCTGATGATGTCCATCCCTTTATGACCACAGTGTACCCATCTCATGGTAGCTGCTTCCATCATCTCAGCCTGGTTTCTTGACTGTAGTAAAATGACAGCTTCAATTGCCAGATCTCAATCCAGAAGTTTTGAATCATGGATGTATATCTACAACAACTGTTATATTCTGTCATGTCGATATGGACCAAAATCTCTGAGGAACAAGGTTTCAAACTCCTTGTTGAATCTATTCCATGAAGAATTAAGCTAGTTAGGAAGGCAAAAGGGGTACAACCCAGGACTAGCAAAGTGTACTTAATAAAGTGTCCCCTGAGTGTAAAGGCCCTCCTTTTAGATTTATTACTTGATTATTTACCCCATGTAGAGCTTGATCTTAAAGATCAGTCATATTAAAAACTTGAGACATTCCAATGCATTGTTATATTAAAACAAATGTTACTATATCAAAGTGTTTTGTTGGTTGTGAAAATTAAATAAATTATATAATTTGTGTCACTGTTGTGATCCAATCCAAAGCGATTTTTTTTTCTCCATGTTTTGTCTGCACAGAGAGATTGTGGCCAACAATGGGCTCGCAGTGATTGATTGCTCCTGGGCCAAACTGGAGGAGACACCCTTCAATAAGATGGTTGGAAGTCATCCCAGGTTACTGCCGTACCTCGTAGCTGCGAACCCTGTAAATTATGGCAAGCCTTGCAAGTTGTCCTGCGTTGAAGCTTTTGCTGCCACGTTCTGCATCGTAGGTAAGGGTTTAGGTTTAGTTATTCAGGAATACCACAGCAACTGCTTTTTGTGTCTTGTTTTGGTTATGGCAGTTAAACTGTGACATATTGTTTCTGATATTGCAGGTTTTGAGGAACTGGCATTGCTCTTATTGAAAAAATTTAAATGGGGGACAACGTTTCTGGAGCTCAATAAAGTCCTGCTTGGCCGCTACGCTGCTTGTCAGTCGGAAGAAGAGCTCCTTGGTGTAGAGAAAGAGTTTCTCACTTCTAAACCAGAGGAAGAGGAGGAGTTTGGTAAATAACCTGGGGTTCTACGCAGTGTCTGGGTTTGTGTAGCAGTGGAGGTAGAGGGTCACTGTGTTTTGGTTCAACCTCTTTCTTATTTTAGCTGTAGTTTGGCTTCATGTACAAGTAGTGGCTCTTAAATAAATCACATTTATTGGACTTTAAGAGCTTTCAGATGACAGTTTCCAGTTTTAGTAACTGTTAAGTTTTAGTCGCATTTTTGTATCTTTGTAACTGTTGCAAGAACAAGAAAAAAAAAACGTATAGCATATGAAACATACAATAACAAGGCAAACACTGGGTGTTGCGATAGCAACAATATAACAATAAATAACAATATAACAATTTGGAAAAAATATGTAAACAATTTAGTGCAAAATGAGTGCTGTAGTGCAGTTAAAAGTGGGCATGGATCATCAGTGTTTGCATTAGCTCCTACTACAAAGTAGGGATTTTTTTCTGGCAAAGAAACTTTGATTGTCTTTTGGGGTTACTGGTAAAACATTAGCCGTGTTAACCCTAAAACACTAAAACGGAACGCAGAAATCACACAGCAGCAAAGCAGAAAAGAAAGAAAACAAAGAGGCTGAAACAAGAAAATAAGACTAAAGCAGGAAGTTCTGTTGAAGTGGCTAGCTGTTGCATCACTTTAGATTTCCTAATAACAAATACAAACTAGAAAAAAAGGACTTAGAAGGTAATTAGTTCTTGAAGGACCTCCTGAGTGCAAAAATCTTGAGCCACTCCTAAGTGTTTCATATTTTGCGTAGAAAATTCAAAGTAGGTGCAGTGATATATTCAGACACATGCAAACAAATATAGAAATATAGCGTATAAGGCTAATACTATTCTAATGAGGTTGAAAGTGAATATTTGATGTGACCACATTTATTCATCAACACAGCCTGAACTATTTCTGACTAGATTTCTGGTCCTTTTCTTTAAGTAGTCTTCATAAATGGTTCTCCAGGGTTCTTGAAGGTCATTCATTCTTGGATGTTGGCTGCCTTTGGTTCTGTTCTCTGTCAAGAAGATCCCACACTGCTTCAGTAATGTTGAGGCCCAGGCTCTGGGGAGGCCAATCCATGACTGATAGTGTTCAACTGTCTGTTTTTCTATCCAGTTATGCTATTACTGCATTGGCAGTGTGTTTGCTGAAAAATTGAAGGCGTTGCCAGTTAGATGCTTTCCACATGGTGGTATCACCAGATAGTGGATGAAAATTTGAATGTACATTCTTAAGTGTGTAAATTTTGGCAAGATATATTTTCCCAGCACTTCTCTCCTGAACTTCTCTGTATATATTGATGATGATTTGAATCAAAAATGTAAAAGATTTTAATACTCCATTTTTTTCAGTCCAGTACTTCTTGTTTCCCTTCTTTAAGAATGGATTTTTGACATGGATTCCATTCATCTGACAGCATTGCTGATGAGGCAGTAGATGGATCTTTCTTTAAAACATGACTTCCAGTTGTTTCTGTTTACTGTAGGTAGTATTTTTAGGCCTGCCACTTTCTCTTGTCTTCCATTTGTCTAGTTTCTTCAAATTCTTTAAGGACATATGCAGACCATTTCGAGATGTGCCAAGGTTTTAGCTAAAAGCTCTTTTGGAATCACCTTGTTGGTGTAAAAATTCTATTTCATGCTTGTTAAGCTGTTATCTTTGGAATTTTCATAAATTCACCAAAATAAATGAGAACAAATGATGTGTTTTTGTAACAAGAAAGTGCCTAAAGATACAAATTAAAGTTGGTTCTTGGCTTAATTTTCTGCAGTGTAGAAACATCTCTTGAGTTGGGTCCCTTTTTGTGTTTGATTAATTCACGAGTCTGTGTTAAGTGGCTTGGTGGTCAGGTATTGGACTGGATTGAAAATGAGTGAAAAAGCAGCCACTATCCAAAGACAAACTTTGAAAGAGGTTCAGAGAGCCTGGAGAACTATTGCTTGAAACCACTTTGGAAGCAAATATTAAGAAATGAGGGATTTTTGCACAGTATTGTTGGTCATAATCAACTGTTTGATTCAAATGTATTTTTATTTTGGAAAGGTTCACTTTGGAAATGGCTGAATCTGAGTAATTGCTAATGAATAATTAGAATAATTTTTATAGTTTCTTGTTGTGACTCACATTTGCTAAATTGTCACCGGGAAACCAGTGTTCTCATATTTGTTTATAAGATATAAAACTCGTATTATTCTTAAGACTTTAAAGACACTTAGTAATGAATATTCCAAGGGGAAATAAATGTCATTATAAACTGTTTATCTGATTGATTATTCTGTGGACATTGATATAACTGTTCCTTGCATTGTTTCCTTGCCTTGTAATCAGGCTGCCTTGTTGTTTCTTTTTCCTTTCCTTATTGGATTTTGACTCATTTGATTTTGCTTGCATCTCTGAACACATCTGGCTGTGATTAGGAAGTCAGTATCCAGGCTGATTGTCTGGAAATGTCTAGAATCTGGATGTGTATTTTTGTTGCTGAGTGACCTGTAGTGCTGAATTAACTGTCCTCGTAATGAAAGCTACACATCTGTTTTGTTCACAGATCCATTTGATGTTAACTCTGGAGTAGAATGCATGAATCTCAACAGACGTCAGTGGTAAGTATTGATCTAGCATTCACGTATCTATTACAATAATTGAATAAATGTACCAAGAAATCTTTGGTTATATTTGACTTTATATAAGTTAGTTCTCTTAGTGGTGATGTTTATATGGCATAAAAATCACCAGCATAATTTTAAAAATGGCAAGAATTCTCTTAAAATAGGCTTTAACGATTTGTTTCCTATGTTTACTGAGTTCATTTTTGTGTTTAGTGCACCTGTAGAAGATGACTCCAGTGAGGACACAGACCCCACAGAGAAAGATGACGAAGATGAGGCAGAAGATGAAGAAACGGAAAGCAATGATGAGACAAGAACGAGCTCACATGACCATGATGAAGAGGAGGATTGAATCAAAGACTTTACACTAAATCATATTTCAACCTTGGGTTCTTTTTAATACACGACTGTTTTAAAATGCTCAAAAAATATTTTGGCACATATGAGTAGTTATGTTGTTTTTTTTGCTTATATGTCTATGTAAATTAATGAACTTTGATGCATGTCAACTAAATTGAAATAAAATAAGGGTGTTTATTATTATTATTATTATTATTATTATTACTGACATTTACACATTATATTCTTGGTTTATTGACAAAATATTTATTAGATTAAACTTGTGTTTGTTGGAATATACTTGGTTGCCACAGTTTCAGTTTCACACAAAGCGTTTTATGGATATTGCTCATTTTTGTCAGTTTGGGTATTTAGGAGTGCTTCTTCACTTAAGTTTAGTTACACTTGAATAAAAAAAGACCTGTAGATCCTTCTTACTGCCATATATTCAAAGTTGGTCTAAAACGGGAGTTTGTAGGCCACGTCTACTGCGGTATTTGAATATCCACAACTGCTACCGTCTGACTCCGGCCCTATCAGTAAGATGAAGTTCAGTAGGTTGTTAATGTGGCGAGGGGGCGGACACAGCGGGACTCTCCTCTGCTGTCCTGCGGTAACATTGTTGTGGAACGACGTCACAGCTCGAAAATGAAGGCGCAGAGGCAGCCATTACTGGAGCTTCTCTAATTATTTTATTCCAAATAAATACTCGCTGAAAACTCTCATGGCAAGAGCTACAAGTCAGGTGGTAAGTGTTACAACTTTGCCGTGAATACCAGCTCGAAGCCGGTGCTCAAAATGGTCAGTGTAGAGGCTTTGTGGGGATAAATAGTTACGTCGGGCCTTCATTTGAAGAGCAGTGCTAGCTGCAGGAGATCGCTTAGCCTTACGACTCACTACCAGCTTGCTAGTTTGCTAATGTTGGCTATCGCAACACCCAGTGTTTGCCTTGTTAATTTGGATCGTCAAATCTCACACAGTATTCATGAGTCACACTTTCTCGACTTATTTGGGCCTTTTGAAACGTTTACCAGTACACGATAATAGTTACAGGGGACACATGAGCGTTTTCCTCTACCAGTAACTATTGGCTATTGATAGCTTAACAGGTTCGCGCTTTCGATATCCCCGTTTGCTAGCAGGCTAGCATTAGCTTTATTGCGTTCTTCCATTGGTTAGCATATATTTTGAAGGAAAGCGTTGTGCTATTCGAGTGTCAACTTTCAAATCTTCATATAAACGGCAGGAAACTAACTTTGAACACGATTAAGTGACGTTTCTTGAAAATGCCACACGGTTTTGAAGTTGCTTGTGTTGCCTGATTTGCTAACGTTAGCTAATTGACTGTTGGCGTTAAGTTTGTAACTCACTGTCAGCGATGGCCGGCATTATTTGACAAGCCAGCAGGAGCTAACATTAGCTTGTTAGCAAGGTAAGTTCGCACAGGGCGGTTGTTTCACGACTTCTCAGAGTTAGGAAAACGTTATTCGGCGTTTTCCTCCAACCATTACATGCCTGACCAATAGCAGTGACTCAGTAGGTAGTTATATGGCTAGCTGAAATAGGCCGGAATAGGCAGCTAAAATAATGGCCACACCTTGGTTTTGAATGAGAAAAAGCTAGGCCAACTGAACTAATTAAACGTAAACTGAACTGCCAGATAAACTACACACTTATTGTTCGGGTAATTCAATGTGTTTATATATAAATGACACCGGTACCGGGAATTTTTAGGAAGCACTATCTTTAAGTTTTAAACAGGCAGTTGGTGTGCCTCAGCTGCCATGTCAGTTTGATTATGTACACATAGATGGTGTGAGTTCAGCGCAGTTTATGTCTCAAGTATCACTGTCACATGAAAAATTAACTTTGACATAGTTTTTACAGCCTGAACACAGGTGGGTGGGACCACCGGGCTCAGAAGTGGCTCCTTAAGCAGTTCCTTCTTATCACTGTTAGACTTTGGTCTACAAGTGGTCTCACTTGTAGTAGTATGTTTAGGTTATTGTAATTTACAGAACTATAAGCAACAATAATTTTAAGCCAGCAGCCTGTAAAGTGCTTCGTGTAATATGTGAGTACATTTCTTTCTCTTCATGTGTCATATGTATACTTTGTGAAAGAGATTTAAGAGTCAGGATTAATTATTATCATAACACAACGCAAGGTTGCACAACAAAATTCTACATGGAGTTCCTTCATGCTAATAAAGAACTGCATAGCAATGTAGATATAGCTATCATTAAAAAATAATTAATTAATTTAGTTAATTTTCATGATGGAGTGCAATGAGAAAGTTCAGAGATTTCAAAGCATATGAAAGAAAATTCTTCAAAGTGTTGTTTACACCAGTGGGAAGTTTCAGGTGTCAGTAGAGTGAGCTGACTGTGGTTGTGGTGGGTAACTTCTTTTAGTCTCATCTATGTAAACATCTCAACTCACCTTTGTCACTGGCGCCGGTGATGTTCTAGGAAGCTCATGTTTTTCAGTAATTAAGTTTAGCTGCTTTTATCGTGTGCTCTTTGGGTCATCTAATCTGTATTTTGACAACTAATAACCGCATCAATTACTAAATCCATCACGGACTGATGGAAAAACCTGAAATTTCTCATTTAAGTGATAGTTTAAAGTGCTGAATAACAAAACACATTTTCTTTATGCATTCATTTTTACGTTATTGAAATGTTAAATTGTTACTATTTTATCCTGATATTTTTGTCGTCACTGTTATGTTCAATCCAGTAGTAGTTCAGATGGATATACAGTCCCTCAGCTTTCTCAAGTAAAGAGCCTTTCCACATGTGAATTGTTATTTGCCTGTGTCACCCTGCTTAATAACACATTCTTTATGGTTTCTCTTTTTCTTACAGTATGATGTTGTGCCCATTCAGCCCAGCGTTGTCATCTGTTCCTGCTCGCATCCATCAATGGTAAGAAACCACCCTGACTCCTGCTCGCCACTTGCAATCCCAGGCGCAAGCAGCAGCCACTGCCCCAGCATGGAGGGCGCAGCCTCACAGGCTTGTGCTGTAGGAGCATCTGCTAGCAGCCAGGCCCCACAGCTCTGCACACAGCCAGCCGTCCAGGCTTCTCAGCCACGCAAAAAGAGGCCAGAGGACTTTAAATTTGGCAAGATACTGGGAGAGGGCTCCTTCTCAACGGTATGTAACTTACATTCCACTTAGCTTTTGAAATGTGCCGAGGAAGATGTTGCTACATGCTAGCGTTATTTTGATTCATGTACTTGGATGAGTCATGCTGAGTTCATTTTAGGTGAAGTGACAAGTAAGCCCAAGGAAATATTATTATTATTTTCCCTCAACATCTGACTGGTTGGTTACATGCCATATCATCTCACTGTTGTTTCTTATTCTAAGGTTGTCCTGGCAAGAGAGCAGGCAACAGGGAAAGAATATGCAAGTAAGTAATAACGTATAATGAGTTGAGTTAGACTAAAATGAAAAAGTTGCTGGGTTTACGTTTACTAATATTCTCTTTTCTCTCCTTTAGTTAAGATTTTAGAGAAACGCCATATTGTGAAGGAGAACAAAACCCAGTATGTGAAACGAGAGAGGGATTTGATGTCAAGTCTTGATCACCCGTTCTTTGTCAAACTCTACTTCACATTTCAAGATGATGAGAAGCTGTGTATCCTTTTAACAAATTCAGTCTATCAAGGCCTATTTCCTAACACGTGTTTTACTGTTTTGTTTAAGAAGTTTTCCTTAACCAGTCTGTCTTAGATTTTGGTCTTAGTTATGCTAAGAATGGCGAGCTCCTGAAATACATTCGCAAAATTGGTTCATTTGATGAGACCTGCACTAGATTCTACTCAGCTGAAATAGTTTGTGCTCTAGAATACCTACACAATAAGGGGATAATACACAGGTAAGACAACACCCTTTGTTATGTCCTTTTTGCAGGTTTTGCTATAAAAATTTCACTTGCTGCTAAGCGTTTGTTTTTGCTCACAATTTTTATTGTTTTAATTTCAGAGATCTGAAACCAGAAAATATTCTTCTGAGTGAAGAGATGCACATTCAGATAACAGATTTTGGAACAGCAAAACAGTTACCATCAGACAGTAAACAAGGTATAATCACAGTGCTGATTTTTTTTATGCTCCTTGTGGTAAAGTATGACCAGCATAAATATAGTCTTAACTGACCTCAAGGGACTGAGCATAAGTTTCAGAAATCTGCTGTTATTATTATCACTAAGTGAATCCAATATATTGACAAAGTTCACTTGTTCATGCTACTAACGGACTTGTAACTAACTTGGGTAACTGCCCCTGCTTTTGCTTTGACTGTAGAAAGCAGTTGACGGTTACACATCAGCTTTGTTCTGTGGTTTGATTATGGCTGAAAGCAATGCAATCTTTGTAGCTGGTGAAGTAACTTGCAAGCTTGTCACCTATGTTAGATTACAATCTTTTTGCACAGTAGAAAAGCATTTAATACATGCTGCATAGAACATGTTTAAGAAAGGAGAACTTGTCTTTTTACCCTTTTGTTTTGTTTGTTTGTTTGTTTTTTGGCAGCGAGAGCAAACTCGTTTGTTGGAACAGCGCAGTATGTGTCTCCAGAGCTACTAACAGAGAAATCAGCCTGCAAGAGGTAATGAGATTTTTATTAGGTTTTTCAGCTCAGGGTGGGCATCATTCCTGCAATTTTATAACTGTTTACTTTTTAATTTTTAGCTCTGACCTGTGGGCCTTGGGATGTATTATCTATCAGCTGGTGGCTGGTTTACCACCATTCAGAGCTGGGTAAGAACTACTGTGTTTACAAAACTCAATTTTTCTTAATTGTTTTTCAAGTGCAAAAAATCCGAACCAAACACACCAATGTTCACTTGTTACACTTTTTCTTTTCTCTTTAATTGCTGTAGAAATGAGTACCTGATATTCCAGAAAATAATAAAGCTGGAGTATGAATTCCCAGAGAAATTCTTCCCCAAAGCTAAGGATCTTGTTGAACGGCTTTTGGTATGTCATTGCATATCACAATAACACATTTCAACCTCCTTTGGTAATAATTTGGAAATAAGTTAATCAGTTACCTGTTTAGAAGTTGGCTATTTACGTTTTATTTAAATTTCAGTCATTGGACCCAACCAAGCGGCTTGGCTGTGAAGAGATGGGAGGGTACGAACCACTGAAGCAGCACCCCTTCTTTGACACCATCTCCTGGAGTGACCTTCACCTACAGACACCTCCCAAGCTCACACCCTACCTGCCAGCAATGTCTGAAGATGATGAGGACTGCTATGGAAATGTAAGATATTTTACTTTACTATGGTAACAGTCTTGGTATGTTGTTTTTTTTTTTGTTTGTTTTGGTCTGTTGTTTGCTCATTCAAAGAGAGCATCAGGTTTGAGACCTTGTTGAAGCTTAGAGATTCATCCAAACCGTAAACAAGTCATAAATTATCAGCATAACATCAATGCACCTTTCATAACGAGACACTGTCTCTTTATGACTCTCAGTACGATGACCTCCTGAGCCAGTTCAGCAACATGCAGGTGGCCCCGTCCAGCTCATCACACTCCCTGTCGCCACATGAGTCAACGCCGCCGCAGAGGTCCAGCAGCAACATTGAGCAGTATATCCACGACCTGGACAACAACTCCTTTGAGCTGGACCTGCAGTTCACTGAAGAAGAGAAGCAGTTATTGCTGGATAAACAGACCACTGGAAACCCCTGGTAAACCCCTTCCATTTCTCCATCCCTGTTAAAATGTCTGTGCCATGTGCTGTTCTTTGTTGGATGTATATCAAAACCAATTTTGAATCAATGTCTTTCTTGTATCCTGGAAATATTTTTCACTGCACTGGAAACCGTAAGAGATTTTTGGTGAATGATTTAGAAATGTGGATTAACAATTAGTAAAAAATTGTGTAGTTACCATTTGCGTTTTTGTGTATCAACACAGGCACCAGTTTGTGGAGAATAACCTAATCCTGAAAATGGGCCCAGTGGATAAACGAAAGGTGTGTGAATTCTACAGCATATATTTGAATCCTTAATATTACTTTATTGCATTGTTTCAGTATTTAAAAAAAGACACCTTTTAGTACTTTACACTATTCTGCCAGCTAGACTCTGTGGAGTTTTCCAGTTTGAGTTGGCTACTGATCAGTGAAGTCACTTCCCTTTGCTTTTCACTGCTGTCAAATGGGAAGTAAAGGGGAATTCCCTGTTGTACTGTGCAAAGTGTCACTGGCCTCGTAGCCCCCTCTGTTGGTGAAGCAATGAGATGTTTGCATTCCTTTGCAGGGTCTGTTCGCCCGACGGAGACAGCTGCTTCTCACTGAAGGACCACACCTGTACTACGTGGATCCTGTCAACAGGGTCCTGAAGGGGGAGATTCCTTGGTCCTTAGAGTTACGCCCCGAGGCCAAGAACTTCAAAACCTTCTTTGTTCACACGGTACACAATTATTGATTTGTGATGCCTTTTTGACAGATCTTAATATTTTCCTTCAGTTTTATATAAAATAATAAAAAAAATATGTAAATGTTTTTCCTATGATGTTTGCAGCCTAACCGGACATACTATTTGATGGACCCCAGCGGGAATGCAGACAGATGGTGTAAGAAGATCCAGGAAGTGTGGAGAAAGATCTATCAAAGGCACCAAAACCCTGGCCTATAGGAGCACAGGTTCACCCTGTGCCCACTCCTCTTTAGCTCTGAGGCCAATCACTGAGCAGAGTAACACCCTCTTTAGTGCCCTTCATCACCGCAATGTAAACAAACTCTTAGAGACGCTGGCATCTAGACCTTGTTTGTTTTCCTGAGTAGAACCATGGGAAAAATACAACTTTGGATTTAGGGTTGCTTTGCTTGTTCTTTGTGCTCTCTGTGAGGCTTCTATTGCATTTTTCCATGTATGGATGATAAGACTTCCACCATGCACATCTGCTTTTTGTACATTCTGCGGGGGTGGGCAAGGGGGGGAGGAGGACAAGCTTTGTCTTGTAGAGTGACAAGCTTGGGTACCGCTGCGACTATCTCAAACGCAAGGACTGGTTTCCTGCTTCGATGATGACACAAAATCTTGCTTTTGTGAACCAGCGCCTCTCATATCTTTATTAAACCATATCCTAATCCTACATTGTATGTGCAAGCTGTAGTCAAGCCCCACTTTTAGTGCATATACTCTATAGATACTGTAAAATGGTTCAGTCTCACACGTTTACCAAACTCAGATCCTCTCTATTTTTGTCAGAACCCAAATATTTCCCTCGGTATTTGAGTTGTTTTTTTAGTCTCTCGGTACTTTGCTTATTGCAGTTAAGGTCTCTATATAATAATGCAGAGTGCCGGTCTGCAGTGAGACGTGGGTCTGAACCAGTCTCTGTATAAGTATGAGCCTTCCATAGCCGAGGATGTTTTGCTAACAGGGGGGTGGGTAAACATGCCACTAGCTTGTACTTCCTAATCATAACTTGCTTATCTTTCCTGCATGGCCAGTTTTTGTAGCTCAGCCTTGTCCGCTTCTCTCCTAGGGCACTGGAGATAAAGTTTATTCGAGTAAAGGTGGGTATTTTTGACTGCATTGGAAACCATAGAGACTATTGTTGAATGATTTGGTTGTTCTGTACCATTCACTGGCTATTTCTTTTGTGGTGTGAGTTCTTAATTTTTTATTTTTCTTTGGTTTTTTTATTTGGTGGAATAGTTCACTCATCTTCAGTATGCCCTATTCAAAACAAAATCTTATGTGCTGACCACCCCATGCTGAACAGAAAACCACCATCATCAACAGAGATGCATACACATACTATCATTTTCAGAAGCAATCACAGTAAAGCTGTTGTCCCTGGACAATATGGCAAAACTGCCTCATTGGGCTCATTGGCCTATTTTTAATTTTTTTTTTTTTTTTTAAATTTTTTTCATTCTGATGTTTGGCCCAATAGAAATTAAAGCGATTGATTTAACTTGTGCTCTTGTTTTAGAAATATGTATTATCATAATGCTTTTAATTTTTTTGTCATAGTACCTTACGGTCTTTCCAAAGGTCCTCTTCCTTCAGCTGAGTCTGTATGTGCAGTGTGTGACTGGGGACCCTCTGGCCCAGGGCCAGATGTGGTTGGATGTCAGTCAAAGAATATCTATCTCATCCAAATAACCGATGAAATTGCTGTATCTGTCTATAAAGTTGAGGAAGCACGAGAAGTGTTTTCCCCTCTAGTTAGAAAAATTGTTTGAATCAAGTCGATGGCAGTCGGTTACATTGTATGTAGAAGCTCTACCTGGCTTGTAACTGACTAGAACTGTGATGTACAGATGATGTATTATTAAAATCTGAAGCAAGTAATGCAATGATATTAGGATACAGTTTTTGTATTTTTATTCTTGTATAAGGTTATTTGATGGCTATTGTTTAGCCTATAGTTCATTCTGTGTTATTTAAATTCTAATATATGAATCATATTTGGATTGAAGTCATGTTCAGGGGCCATGTTGTGTATGTATTGAGATGTAAAGCCTTTGAATGTGAATAATTATTGTAAACTATAATATTTTACAGCTTTTTTCTTACTATATCATACATTTTCTATTTGCTCAGTGATTTAATCATATTCTGATAATTTAATGAATCTGTTCATTCTCTCTGATTATTTGTGCGCTAGGTCAGTAGATGTTGAATGATGAATTTTCCACTTAATGCTTGGTAGTCCAGTAATTAAAGCATGTAGGGATTTAGGCATACCAATAAAGCCATGTGTCCTGTCTTCTGTCAACAGCCTGGGTCATGACAGTCATCATTCAGTGGCAATGGCATCTCACATTTTGCAGCATGTAAATAAAGTACCGGCTCATTATCACTGTTTTTGTGTCCTGAAAATTACTTTAACGTGCTTTAATGCTAACTTGACAAGCTTGTGTAAATACTTATTCAGTGTTAACCATAGGAGTACACGAAATCTAAGATTTATTTTTTCCACCTCAGTTCCAAAGATGTGCATTTTCACTCACTGATATTTACAGGCTCTCCGTATCAAGAGATTTTGTTCTCCATGCTGACGCGTCAGAGATCAAGCCGGGGAGGGCCTCTTTTCTCTGGAATAATTTATGCAAGTGTCTGTTAGTGCTGGTGGAGTGGGTTAGTAGGAGTGGCTGAACTGAGGAGCTGGCAGTTTGCTTTGCATGAATCGCGGACTCGAAGTTGGTGGCTGCACCTCCGATATTTCCTGTGAGCCGCACAGACAGAGCCGTGCCGAGGCGAGGGCGGAGGAGGCGAGGAGAGGAATGGCAGAGAACAGCTCCGAGACAAGCGGCTCCGTTCACCGGAGATGTTTGGGCCATTCTTCGGCGGAGCGAAACGTTTCAGCTGGGGTCGGGGCTTCAAAATGGATTCGACTAAATGTCGGGGGAACCTATTTTTTAACTACGAGACAGACGCTGTGTCGAGACCCAAAATCATTTCTGTACAGACTGAGCCAAGCTGACCCCGAGCTCGACTCTGACAAGGTAAATGCTAAGCTAGCCGAGCTAGCACTCTAGTTAAGAGCAGTTTCCAAACTTTAAGTTATTTTCTACTGAATATGCTTATATTTACTAGCGTCATTAGGATGATTAATTACAGCATATATCATCTTGTTTATTCGGATCTGCGACATTGTGAAAATCAGTGTTTATCTAGGTACTTGGTGTTAACTCAATTTTTTGTGGCTCGCTAGCATTAGCCAGCTAAGCTAGCTAGATTCCGACAGTCAACCTATGACATACGATCTTGCTGCTAGCTTGCGTGTATCTCTTTGTTGTGTCATTTAGCACAATAAGTTATCAGATAAAGCGGTTACACCGCTATGCTGTTGAAGGTGTGGGACAGTGCAGTGGGTTTTTTCTTTTTTAAATATATAGGCTTCGCAGTGAATCTAATAAGTCGCCACAGTAGTTGGAAACTTTTCCCCATATGAGGCCGTTGCATTGCGCTGCACTCAGCGAGGTGTCAGATGTCAAACAGTAACAGTTTACAGCAAGCTTTTTTTTTCTTTTTAAACCTAGTCAGTTTTCAGTACTGACAACAAATGCTTTTATTGTGGTTGTATATAAATTAGTGTAACTACAGGAGTAAGTTTTAAGTTTGATTGGCTGTAGTCTAATGTTCATATAATATTCGAAATTTATTTTAATGATATATTGACGTGTTTTGAATGTCCCATTTCTGTCTGTGTCCCATTTCTAGCCTTTCAGTGATTGTAAAACTACTGTTGTAATTTTTCTTTTCCTTTTCCTCTCCGTCTCTTGAGGTTTATCTGCTTCACAGCTTTGTTTGCTCTGCAGTAGTCTGCTTCTGTACACTTGGTGAAGCTCCCCTAATTAGCACATAAGTCATTGTCAGGTGGGGTGCGGTGCTGCTGACAACTGGGATGAAGTCACTTATCTCTCTGAATGACCCCAGTGCTCCAGAAGGCGGCTGTTGGTCCATCTGCCCACTTATAACAGTAGTGCATGTGTGTTTAAAGGCTCCCCAGCACTGTCAACCACAATGTATTACTGTCCACATACATAGTGTATTGTGCTCTATTTTACAGCTCCATTGTTCACTGTTTTCATCCACTGGAACATTTTTAGCTTTGCCCCTGCCCCCCTTTATGCTAAGCTGAGACAATGGCTCATCTCGTATTTTCATGCAAATATCTCTGAATAATCAGCTTGCTTTTTTGGTCTCTATCCTTCATGAGCAACAAATCAGTCTGTCTCAAGCCCTCGTCTTAAGTGTGTATTGCACTCTTGAGCCATCTCTGGACCTCACTCCTTGCAGACTATGTAGTTTAAGGTAACTCCCACTGCAGGGCAGATTATGCCTAGGTATTACTTCACTTCCCACTGCCAACTTATTTACAAGTGACCCAGAAAAGATATGTGTGTGTGTGTATGTATATATATATATATATATATATATATATATATATATATATATATATATATATATATATATAAAATTTTTTATTTTATTATTATTTTTTTTTAGTTTTTTTAGTTTTTCGTTTCTCACACAGGCCTGCATGTGAATAGGAAGCTCGGCAAAGCGACAGAGCAGTGAAGAGCTCTGTTTTTGGACGAATGCAGTGTTGTTTCTCCCAGCCAAGGAAATGAGTGGTTCAGTTCTCAGTCACGCAGGCTGACGTGCTTCAGCAGGACTCTTGAGGAGAACTGCATTATTCATGTTGTTGACTGTAGCTTGTTTTGCACAGCGGGGTGGACCAGGGAGAAAGTGAAGGAAGTACTGTCATGTGTACAGCCACAACAGCTGACAATCACGCATTTCTAAATCTTGTTTTATGTAATTTTAGTCCTAGCTGTCATGCTGGAGTGATGTAGATATTAGGTTGTTTGATTTGCTGCTCAGTCATGAGCGGGCATGTAAAAATTGTCCAGTCAACAAGCTGAGTGATGCACTTTAGTGGGCAACTGTCTCACTGGCAAACTTCTTTTAATCTACTCTGAACCTCTTGAGTAAGGGCCCAGCTTTGAGTACCACATCAATTTTTCAAGCCACCCATCACAAAGGATTCTTGTTCTTTCAGCGTCTTATTCTTTTCATATTCATATCCATTTGCAGCCTTAAGAAATTCTCCCTGCAGCATGTGAGAGAGAAAAATATGGCTGCATTTAATGCTGGATTCAGGTTGTGTGTCATGCCTGAGCACACTGTGGGAGACGATGTAAATATTTAACGGCGAGATATCGTCTGCTCCCGCACTGTCTTCTTGCAGTAAGTGCTCAGCAGGAAGCTGCAGAGTGCTATTGACAATTTCAGGTGTGACTCCAGTCGGATTTCATCGCCTTCACTGAAGTAATGCACGTAATCCAGGAACTCGCCATTACTTTTTGCATTGTACTGCAGAGGGTTTAAAGATTCTGTAACAAAATCAGTCAGCATGGTCAGTTTTTCACTTCTTCTTCAGTTATGATGCACCTTTCACGGTCTGTCTATTCGGGAGGGGAAAAAAAGTCCACGTCGCAGTGATTTCCTAGTTTTCCTAGCGTGCCCTGGACCAGCAAAGCTTTTAGTGGCCTAAAAGGAGCTTTTCATTTAATGCCAGAAGCACTCCTCAGTCATAAGTTGGTTCTGCCTTTCAGATTTGAAGATGGTAAAAAGGTGTGAAATTTCTCCTATGCTTAGCAAAGGGTTATTACTCATGTTCAGATTATCAGCATCAAATAATGTGAAATATGAGATGGTTTCGCATAATATAGCCGTGATGCGAAGCGTGTATTATTTAAAAGACGAAGGCCTATTTGACTATGCCATTACTGCTTGTACTCCAGAGGGATTCCTGACTCCTACTTTACAAGGATCAGACTTCCATGGCTAAGTAGCTATGGTCATGTGACTTGGGTATCTGCTGCAACATATTTGAGCTCTGTTTCTGCCAGGCGTTTGTACTCTAATTCAGGCAGAGATGTCTTTACATTCCCTCAGAATTGCCTGACCACCTGCGCTGCTTCTACCTGTCCAACATGTATTCTTGGAATCTGTGACAGCCCATAGAACAGTATAGCAAAATTTATCCACTCATTATTTGGAAAAAAAAAATTAAATCACACAGAGCTGAAGCAACCTATGGTGATTTATATGGAGGGGGGGGGGAGTCTTGCTTTTTTACCCCAAGCTCCAGGGTCTATTCAAAAAAACAAAACACAAAAACAGCCTAAATGTTATTTTTAATCTTTTAAATCCATCAGAGCAAATTAACACTGGTGGCAAAATAAGGCTGCATCATAGTAATGACCCTGTCTAACAAAATCAGACTTGGTCCTTTTATTCATGACTTTTTTGTTTTTAACTTTGCAACAGTTCCTTAGGAAAAATTGTCGTTTGGCCAGTGGGGGCGCTGCAATAAACATGAACACATTTTTACTATGAGTGCTTACATTTGTGCTTTTTAAGGTGATCAGATCAATGGATGTGGCGCCTGCACACTGTTTGCAGCTCTATTTATTTATTTTTATGTTTGCAATATAAAGTGGCTCAGGTGAAGGTGGAAATTGCTTTCACCCCCCCCCTCCTTGTATGTGTTTGATCGTTCCTGGTCACTAGTGTAAGTCTGTATGAAATTTACCGCTATGTATAATATGCGCTGATGTTCCTGAAGTGATGATGCAGTGTTTTCACGCACACCTAATTTTTTTCTCAGAAGCAAATGTGCAGCAACTTGTAATTTTTATTTATTTATTTTTTTCAGTTGAATGAAGGATTTATTTTCAGTGTTAATGTGTCTGCAGAAAGCCTTATTTGGCATCATGTGTACAAAGGGTTGGGTCACTGTGGTATTTCCTGTTGAAGGATATGTACTGTGTGTAGAAAGAATGATAAGGTTCATACAATACACTTCCCTCTTCTGTGAAGCCTGCCCTTCTAATTGACTTTTGTTTACCTAAATGTTTACTTGTCTGAGGTCATTGTCAGACCAAAAATAATAATGGAAAAAAAAAAAGTATGCGGTTTCAATATTTCTTAAATGTGGTTTAATTGGTTCCTTATTGGTCTTGCATTTTCATTTAATTGAAGAAACATCAAGAATGTATAATTGAGGTTTGACTTTTTCATTCTGCAATTTCAGCGTCTTTTTCAACTTTCTTCTTGATTTCTCATTTCTGCCCGTCTGCTGTGCATCCTAGCAGCAGCCGTCCTCTGTTTCACTCACTGTCCACACCCTTTTGTTTGTTGCCCATTGCTCCCCAGCCTGGGCCCCCGGAGACAGTCTTTTGTTTTTAATTAAAAACACGCTCCTCTTTGTGCACACAAGCTCATATCAGAACCCCCTTAACCATACGAAGCGGGTCACTGTGACCACCCCCAATCTCCCCATAAATGTATGCATACCCACAGGGCCAACCCCACTGAGCATGCAGCGTCATAGTGGAGCTTACAAATATGCAGCAAGTTTACAGAAGTGTATGCGCGTGCCCTCGTGTTTCAGGAGTTTGCAATTTTTCAGTTAAAGCTGCTGATAACTTTTGGTATGTGTGTCAACACCAGGCTTATTTGTATAGTGCATACAACATAATGTTGACTTTCATAGTAGGTGAGCACAGGTGTTACTAATAACACAAACAATAGCCATGTTTTTCAAGTCACTGAATGAGCCAATTTACACAATACCAGGAACCCTAAAACCAAATCAGCTAAATGGAACCAAGCCCTCTTTTTGTTTATTGGGTAATGTGATGATGATCTGAGGAACGGGGGGTGGGGTGGGGGATGCTGCACACATGTAGTTTCATAATGCTTTTCAGCTCTCTTCAGTTCAGTTGTACCATACACGTGAACGTTCACAAAAACAACCTGCTGTGGGTGGTGGTATGACACACACAGTAACTTTTGGACTATTTTTTTGTTTTGTTTTTTTATATAACCCTTTTTTGCAAGTGTCCTGGCTGTGGTAGGCAGCAGTGAATCTCCCTCTTCACCCATTTTCTACACAGTTCTCCAAAATTCTTGTTGAGATGTGTCGTCGTAGAGTCACTGCAGTCAAAGTGAAACTAATGTTGAATATACCTCATCTGAGTGCCGACATGTTGACCAGTCAAACACGGGTGTAATCACTGAAATGGCAGTTGACCGTAAGTGTTGCAGTTGTCTTCTTTCAGCTCCTCTCTTTAGGGGTTGTCACAGCGGATCATCTACCTCCATCTAACCCTTCTCTGTCACACCAACCATCATTTAAAGTCCCCACTGTGTTCTGTGCGCTCCTACCTTCACTCTTAATCCCTCCAAACATGCATTCCCCTCTCTCCTCCTCTGTCTTCAGCAAGCGGTAGCACACTTTCTGCTGGTACGCAGCTGGTCAACAGCACCGGTCACTGTGTTAAACCAGTAGTTTTTCCAACTACAAAAAGTCAAAGTAGTTACTGTGACATAATGACCCCACAGGTGTGGTTCAAAAAGCAAGAATAGTTGTTTTGTTGCTTGCAAAGATCTGACATGAAAAATTGCATGATTGTGGATGGGAAAGAAAAAGGAAAATTGTGATAATCAGGCAAACAGCTCTGTAAAATCATAAATGTTGAAACACTTTTGTGGCTCTAACAAAGGTGCGTCCACACAGGAAACAGTTCACTCATCGTTCACTGCTTGAAAGCTAACGATGAGTCGCTAACGGACATTCCAGTCTTCTTTAGGACCTGCCAGCTTCATGTCACCAATAATTTTTTATTTTTAGTCACTGCTGTAGCCACTTGAAGTCGCAAAATATCTTTGATGTTCTTTGGTCTCTGGTCACCGCATTTCTGTAAAACACTTCCTGTATAGATGCAGCTTATACTTTATTTATGGTATTGCGAATGTGTCACATTCGAATGCAGGTGATATAGCCTCAATATTATGTCACAATAGAGGGGGGGAAAAAACTGAAGACATTTGCAGACGGCAACATTTAGAAGTGTAAGTGAATGTAGGGTATTTTCCGTCCTTCATCTCCAGTCAGCTGCTGTCATTGATGACAGCTTCCTAATTTAAATTAAGGTGGCAGCAGCATTATCATGTAACATTGTTGGACACATTATATCCAGTGGCAGCATACATCAAATATAAGCACAAAATGAGGCTCTAAATTTTAACTACAAGCATAAAATAATTGCCTAAAATTTCGTTTAGTGGTAACTAAAGTATTTTAACTCTTCGGGAGCTGCACAATAAAACTGAACAATGTTTTCTACCTGGGATTTTGTATCATGGGTTTGTGCATCACCACCTGCTAGCACCTCCTCTATCATAGCCTGATTTATACTAAACGGTGTGTCTTTTGCCTCAAGTTTGTTTTTTCTGCCTTCAGCGTGAACAGTTTTCATGCCCGTTTTGCAGAGTGTTCTGCTTTGTAGGATGATATACTAAATCATGCTTGAAGGCTGACATGGCAGCTCTTGCGGGTCTCTGACATACCCAGGCTTTTCTTGTTGTTGCGTGCACTGGTGAGCATAAATACATGGCATTGCTATAACAATGACATAGTGATGTTTTTATATCCCCTAAAACTTTATACCAGTATTATTGGGAACAATGTGATATGAAACTGGGCTAATTTTCCTATGAAGAGCCTACAGAGAGAGGTTTTCAACCAATGAAAACATGCTCCTTTGCATTCCTGCAAAATCTGAACGTTGGTCAACGTGGGTTATACTGTGCTTTCATCCATCCATCTTCTTCCGCTTTATCCGGGGCCGGGTCGCGGGGGCAGCAGCCTAAGCAGAGAAGCCCAGACCTCCCTCTCCCCAGCCATCTCCTCCAGCTTATCCGGGGGAATACCAAGGCGTTCCCAGGCCAGCCGAGAGATATAATCTCTCCAGCGTGTCCTGGGCCTGCCCCGGGGCCTCCTCACCGTGGGACATGCCCGGAACACCTCGCCCAAGAGGCATCCTTGTCAGATGCCCGAACCACCTCAGCTGGCTCCTTTCAATGTGGAGGAGCAGCGGCTCTACTCTGAGCCCCTCCCGGATGGCTGAACTTCTCACCCTATCTCTAAGGGAGAGGCCAGCAACCTTTCGGAGGAAGCTCATTTCCGCCGCTTGTATCCGCGATCTCGTTCTTTCAGTCACTACCCACAGCTCGTGGCAATATGTGAGGGTAGGGACGTAGATCGACCCGTAAATTGAGAGCTTCGCTTTTACACTCAGCTCCCTCTTCACCACGACGGACCGGTGCAGCGTCTGCATCACTGCGGCCGCAGCACCAATCCGTCTGTCAATCTCCGGCTCCCTTCTCCCATCACTCGCGAACAAGACCCCGAGATACTGTGCTTTCATTGAGTGCTAATTGGTGAGTGGGTCACAACAGGGAAGGAGTTCACCAGAAATGAAAGAAGTGAGAAGAAAACGGCGGGGAAATCAAAAGATAATTTTAATGAAAAGATAAAAAAAAATTTAAGTATGAAAGTTACAAAGAGTGGCTGCTGGGTTTTGTTGTTGTTGTTGTTGTTGTTGTTTTTTTGTTGTTGTTTTTTTTAACACTTGGCTTCACTGCAGCTTTGTGTATATCTATAACTTTGCTCTTCTCCACGGTTTGGCTCACAAACCGGTTGTACTACATATTTTTGTCACTGTCCCCATCTGACAACAAACTCGCTGCCTCTGGTAGACGGTCGTCTGTAGCTACCCACAGACTACCCACGCACCCACACGCTGAACCATAGTTTCCCCTTTTAAATTTAACAGTGAACCATTGTAGTAAAAAGTTTTCTTGGCAAATTGGGGGTGTTTGCATGTAGTTTAGACAAAAGACTTACATTATCTATACTTTCCTGTCATTTCTGACTGATCATAAACTGCATTTCAAGCTTGAGTGATGCACAACTTAAAAGAACAGGTTGAAGGTGTTTCTATCACCTTTTTTCCTTTTGCAGAATAGCAATGATAATCTGAAGGAGAGAGTGGAAAAACATACGTTTTTTTTGTTGTCGTTGTTATTTCTATGAAACTCCAATGAAGATCTGCAGTGGGACATTTGTGCGACTGAATAGATAGATGGAGCTTAAGCTTAAGCTTCCCTATGAAAGCCAAACCATCGCGTACAGAGTTATGTGGATGGATATGATGAGTTGTGGAGTTGCGTCCTCTATAAAGGCGTACCTCTATACGTGCTTAATCAGTGACTGTGGACTTGTAAGAATCTGACACGGAGCACTGAGACCAGAATAGAGCTCCACTGGGCTCCGGTGGAGTATTTTTTGCCATGGAAAAGGGGTCATCCAGCCAAGAGGGCTTAAAGATTCATTACAAAAGAAACTGCACTGGGACATTTTCTCATTATTGAAAATATTAATGGGTTACAAAATGAATTCCTCTCTGCACGATGAACTATCTCTGATTCATGTAGTGTCCTGAAATTTATGACTTATTGGCGGTGTGTTCTTGGGCAAATAATGTCAGAAGCAGCATAAACCAGTAATGCTGCAAATTTGCTAGGATTGTCCCCTGAAGACACATGAGCAACTGTGTCTCAGAAGCGTTTGAAGACGAGCTCAAAATATGCTCAAGGCCTTTCCTCTGTGCTGAGTATTTCATTGAATGTTACAGCACATTTTACTCACTAAATGTGGCATTGTATTAAACAGCTTGTAGATTCAGTCTGGCTATTGGACAGCTGTACAGACTGTCTTTTATATTATGTGTGAGGCCAACTGTGTAACGGCCCAGACTAGGCTAATTTCTGGTTTTAAGCCAAGGTGCTTTCTCCTGGTCCCCGTGGTGGGTTAGCCCTGCTGTTCCAAATCTTTTTCTGTTCTGCTCTAATTGTTTTAGCCGCTTCTTCCCTCATGAGACGAAGACAGTCTAATCACAGAAATAGGGGAATACCCAGTGGTTGTGAAGGAATCGGGATCAAACCCAAGGCCTGTGGGAATAGCACAGTGATATCCCAGAGTGCTTGTATGTGTGGCTCTGTGTGTGCATGTCTTCTCAACCAATGTGGCGATTGTAAACGCTCCTGCGTTTACAATCTCATCCCATGAGTTTTGTTCACTGATGTGCAGTGAGTGTTGTTTGTGCTCAGATTATGTTTCACTTGAAAGTACACACTGACTCATGAAAAAAATAAAATCCTTTTAATGAACAAATGTCATTTAATGAAGTTGTGTCATATCTATGGGAGAGTTTTAAATATATTAAAACAATCCTAAATTTACCTAAAATGCTTGTTTGGATTTTTAAAAAAAAATACAAAACAATGATTGCAGTTTGTTTTTTCTAATAACTGTACCTTTTTGTCTCTTTGATTTTTTTCAGGATGAAACTGGTGCCTATCTCATAGACCGAGACCCCACGTACTTCGGGCCAGTGCTTAACTACTTAAGGCATGGCAAACTGGTGCTCAACAGGGACTTGGCAGAGGAAGGTAATGTCTCTGTGGAACATGAAGGAATGCTTCAATTTAATCAAACTCGTGCTAAATATTTTAAACAATAGTGATGATCATTACGCAAAGCACCCCAGGGGAACTACTATATGTAAGGCTAATTTTGGGATAATAATTCCCTTAGAAAGTGATTACAGTGGTGCACTTTTTCCCCTCCTGTAAAAACCCAAACTCACTCAATGTTCAGCACATCAAGATGACCCAAAGAGAGCATTTGGATAACAAGATTTATAAGGTTTCAATTAGTAAACCTGCAAAAGCTTCATTAGTCGTTGCCTGTTTGTCTCCCAGGGTATTGTCTCCCAAATATTTGTTTTTGCATTGCAGCACTCACTAGGTGTAGCTGATTGCAAATAAATATATTGTGCTATGCTGAAAACCTTGTGATTGCTTTAGATAATGGCACACTGCCTCGACTGCTCCTAGTTTGGAAGATGCTGACTTGTCTGCAAACACTGGCAAACTTGTCGCCAAGCAGTTGTGAAGCTTGGAAAAAGTAAAGTGGAAACTGAATATTTGCTGTCAAAGTAAAAGTTGCACTTTTTGAGATGTGCTGGTTGCAGAGCTAAGGCACAAACATTTTCCTTTGCTGGTTTGCTTCAAAGGATGCTTTGGAGTCCAGTAGAATGTCTCTCTGAGATCCTTTGCCTTATTTCTTGTTTTAGGAGTTTTAGAAGAAGCCGAATTCTACAACATCACATCATTAATAAAGCTCATCAAGGACAAGATCAGGGAACGCGATTGCAAAACATCACAGGTACATGGATTTATGTGACGTTTCAATGGATTTCTCAATAATTGTAATGCCCGCCTTTTTAAAAAAATGAATACATTATGTGCTCATCCTTGCTCTCAGGTTCCAGTAAAGCATGTTTACCGGGTGCTGCAGTGCCAGGAGGAGGAGCTCACTCAAATGGTGTCCACCATGTCTGACGGCTGGAAGTTTGAACAGGTAAATCTCCCCCAGCGTCCCAGCGACAATCGTCCTTCCATGTGCTTCACCCACCCCGCTATGCTCACGTTGACCCAGAAAGTGCAATTGTCCACATTGGAAATGGTTTAAAAATATATAAATAAATAAATGATTAAAAAAAAAAAAAAGCCAAACAGCAAATCACATCTTTCTCAATGTCCGCATACATGATCCGGGCATCCCTTCTGTGCTCTGATTGGTTGTTGCAGCTTGTCAGTATAGGTTACGGGCGGGCCCACCAGTCAGAGTTTCTGCTGATTGTGTCAAGGGAGGTGAAGGGAGAGGAGTCTGCTTTGCCAAACAACAGCGGAGAGGTGTGTCCCACGAATCTCTGTCCACGGGCTGGTCACTGCATGATCCCCATGTTGTCCGTACACACCCCGTTGGCCATTGTTTGTCCCAAGTAGACACGTAGCCATCGGTTAATTTTTCAGTTGATAATTTTCTGTTTTCATGTATACTGCTTGCTCACCAGTGAGGCTAAGAGACCCTGACACCTTTTTGTTTTTTGTCTTTTTTTGTCTTGTTTTGGTTTAGTTTTACTTTACTTTAGTTTTTGTCGTTCTGTATTCAGTATGTCAGCATCTTTATCTGTTTTGCTTTGATGTAGTCACTTTTGGAGGAGCTGAGGGAGGGTGGGCGCTGGAATCTAGTACTGGTTGTTTAGAAGTGCAGTGTTGCTTTTATCTGCTGTTTAGGTAATCTTCTTTGTAACTGATTTTGTCGAGCATTACAAGGGAATCCAGATGGAATATTGAAATTATGACAAAGGTTAATTTTTTTTTTTTTTCTTCAAAGAGACACCGCATGTTTGGCTGTTTGGAGTGCGTGTAATGTATGACTGAATCTCTCTGCAATGTGGGATCATTGGCTCTCCCATCAGAGCTGAAAACCCACTAATTTCCTTATACCCGTCAGATGGGGAAACTCCAAAAAAACGAAACAAAAAAACAAACACTCCCAATGCAAAGCTTAAAGCTCCACCGTCAGACGAGGAGAGTCTTCTAGGACACGCTCCGATTATATAAATCTAATTTGTTGTTTAACTGATGGTTCGCTGAGCTGTGTGTCAAGTGGAATCCAAGATAACTAGTTGAGATTATTTGAGGGGTGTTTTGTTTTTTTGCCGTGTTAATGTTGGAGAGCTCGCTAACAACAACAAGTCTGTGGCAGCAGGGCTAATGAGGCGATGCATGTCTGAACATGCACACCTGGGTACAGACGGTGTACATGCAGCCTGCAGTACACACACTTAATGTTCAACAGCAAAAGCGGATGAACACGAAATCAAATCCAGAAGTAGCCGTTTCTTCTTCTTGTTATTTATTTTATTTTTTTATGTTTTTTAAATCTCACTTGGTCATTCCTTTATTTGTCCCCTTGTGTCCTTTTGGTTTTTGTTTAGACTGATGTGACTGGGAAAGAGCAGAAATTATTGCCATGTTTTTTAAGACGGATGTAGAAAGGTTTATTTGTAGGCTCTTTTGCTTACCAGAAATAAACCAAAGTGCTGTGGTTTCATTGAAGTTTTCATTTGGTTCAAATTGTACTGGCCTACTTCCACTATCAAGTGTTGAGTAAGCCCTTGAGACAAAACAAGACCAAAAAACAAACCATTAAAGCGGGCCCATTATGTTTACTTATGCCCTCCCTTTAAGCCAGCTTTCTTCCGATTGGCTGCCTCTCACAAACTGAAGGTTTGGATGGGGCTTGGTTAAGCCTGATATGACCCTTTTAACAATGTTGCCTTTGCTTGAGCCTTTTTAGTTGAAGCTTGATATGTTTATTAAGATGGAAGTAAAAGAAAAGCATAATAGGTCTGCTTTAATGAGAGTACAGCCCAACAACAGCAACAGTGTGACGATTGTAGCATTGGTGAAAACTCCAATATTTGCCATTCGCATTATAGAAACGCTAAGGGTCAAATCTTGTGTCAAAGAGCGTTTAAAATGGATCTGAATTGTTGGATGGAAGTGAGTCTGCGGTTTTCTCTTTGTAGGAGATGCTAAGCCTGGTCCTGTCAATTCCCCAGTGATTTTTATTTTAAATTTATTTATTCATTTTTTCCCCTTAATCAGCATGTTGCTTCCTGTGATCCGTCCCTTGCACTCGTATTCTGTCAGTAACTATCTGCTGTTCATCCTTTTCTTTCTTTTTTTAAATTTCTACAGCCTTAATTTGTGAACCACAGATTATATTTTCTTTAGTTTCCTTTGAGCTTTCCCATGTTTTATGTTGAAATCAGTGCTGGCATGTCTGCAGGTCCTGAGATCATGAATTCTTTTTAAATGTTTTTTTATAACAACTCTCAAATTTTCAGTGTAGCCTTTTTCAAAATGGCTAGCTTTAACATTTGAAATGGCACACCCTGATGCCCTCAGTGCATCATATAATTGTGCAGCTTTGCCATATTGAGATTAAATCTGACCGCGGATCTGTTGTGTCACTCCCAAACCTGTCCTACATTGCTGTCTACCTAGTAAAGGTGCTAAATGTGATGTAACTAACTCCGGGTTAGGGTTAGGCTTTAAGGTTTTACTAAGAACTGAGGCAGCTTAAATTTAAGGACTCTCTGTGCTCCCTGTTTGGTTTTCCGCCTGTTTTACATTAGTATAAGGTATCCCTCCTTGTGTTTTCCCACCACGAGTAACCCAGATTTTTGCCTTTATCAGTCTAATTCTAATTCTTCCTCTTTGCTCTGCTCTCATCTCTCTAGCTCGTCAGCATCGGCTCATCCTACAACTACGGAAACGAAGACCAAGCTGAGTTCCTGTGTGTAGTCTCCAAGGAGTTGCACAATCAATCATACGGGACAAACAGTGAGCCCAGTGAGAAGGCTAAGGTAAGTGCGTGAAAGGACTTGTTATAAGTCCATAGCAAACATCGGTGAAAGATGGCCTGTGCTGGATGCATGTACATTCCTCCAGGGAGCTGAGAGCACATCTACTACTTTCTTGATGAAAACTCCCTGTAAAGGAATGCGTTGTGCTGCTTTTTTTATTTTGTTGACTAACCAGAAAATTGACATACAGAAAAACCACAAGCAACCATAGAAAAAGAACTTATAATGGAAAAATATTACAGAGAGTAATTATTTCAGTTGAGGCATAAGCAGAACTTTGTCTTCACATCACGTAGACAAACTAAATTTAACCTGCTGTTGAAATTTCTGTTAAATTTGACCTGAAGTCTAAACTGTGTAATCCAGCTCTGGGCATTAAGATGGCACAGGTTTGTGTTGCTACTGGCAAAGTGTCTTTTACATTTTTTTTTTTTTTATTATTATTATTTTTTAAATTGGGGTAATAGTGGCCCACTCCTTAGAGGAAGCAGCACATGAAGACTAATATTGTTATGCCTGTATTTGTGGTTTTATTTTCCTGATTATTAAAGAGATTAGAGGCTGTCAGAGCATGTTTGAAGCAAATGTAGACTGTAGAGATTTTACTGTGCTCTATTCATTTAGTCTCTCCAGGGGCATCCTATCCAAATCAAGATCTTATTACTGGTTTTATATTCTGTTCATTATTTCTCAGTCCATTTTGTTATGTAGCTATTTATTTGTTTGGGACCTAATATCTAGATTTAACATCCAAAACAAGGGAACTGACCTTGGTTGGGAAGGTGTCCTTGGATTATGTTTTTGTGTCACTCTGACGCACTTCACATTGTTGATTTAATGATAATCCCCTTTGATCCATTGTTAGTTTTACTTTTCACCTTGTTCTCCTTTTTCACCTTCATTCATTTTCATTTCTTTTACAACATGCCTTTCTTGTCTTCTTCTGTGCTGTCTGCATGCTGCATGTTGCTCAGAGCGAGGACGAAGAGACGGATTATGAAATGAATGACTCTGATTAGGGTTGAGCACTTATGACTCACTGGTGAGCGCTCAACTGCTCGTAGTCCTTCCCAGCACACCTCCTTAGTTTTTCCTTCCTTCCTTTTTCCAAGATGCCTTTTTAATGCTCCTCAAAATGTTTCACATTTGTTTTCAAAGACAGCGAGAGCTGAGCTCTTATAAGATGGTTATAAAAGTCCAATGATAGAATCAAGGTTGCAAATCAGCTTTGGACATTGGAGTCTGCAGGCCAAAGCTGGATCAAAAGCCTCACTGCTCCTGCTGAGGCAGGAGACTTTATTGCAGGCGAAGCTCTCTTTGAAACAAATGGAGCTCTTCCCATCTGGTTTCAGACCCCTGTAATTATTGACATGCTCACAGCATTGGTTAATGGAAGGCATGCTGAATCATCAGCTGCTGCATTTTGACTCATTCTCCCTGAGAATGACATTGAAAGAGATGGGTGGGCTGGTGTGCACCCTCTGCCCTTTCTTTGTCATAAATAGCTGTAGGTTACAATGCTTTTGTTGTTTATTTGTTTTTAAGTCAGACCACTCGTGTGTCTGTGCTATGCTGGTTTTTAATGATTAAAGGCGGGAATTTCGATATTACTGGCACATTTTTATGCATCAAAAGAAAATAAAAAATTACATTTCACAAGGAAATAATTCCAGTAAAGATTTGTCCTTGCCAAATATATTTTCTTCCCAAAATACTTAAGAAATGAAACCAGTTAAACAGCAGGTATTTTCTTCTTAATGTGCCTCACATTGAATTACATAAATTTTAACTCAGGAGAAAGCCAAATGACTCAAAGGTTTGATCTGTCCTCTGAAATTAGGAGGGAAAAAGTTCCCACCTGCCTGTCAAAATCAGCACTTTTCTTTGAACTTTAATATATTTTAAAAAGGGATGTACATTTTTTTAACCTTCTTTTTTAAAATTTTGTAAAATGTTAAAAAAATAAAGCTCAAAATATGTAAAAGAAGGTTGACGTTTTACACTTTTTAATTTCCTGTATTTTCACAGTATTTTTGAGCCCTCGTAACCTTTCTAATACAGCTCAGTCGATGGCCGCGTGAAATCAGAGCTGAAACACATTTAAGCTCTTAAAAAAACTTGAAAAATCAACTTCACACCCACTCATGGTGTCACGGTTTCAAGCCAAAATCTCATTTTTGCTCAGCATTAGTTTTTCTCTGACCAACTTTGGGCATCGATATCACAGGATATTACTGCATCAACAGTAAATGAGGTACCCTCGATGTTTAGTCCATTTTCTCAAAATTCACTGAAGGAAATGTCAGAAATTCTTCATTTTGGGTAAACTTTTAAGTGTTGTGTCTCTGTGTGACGTAGGTGTTTGAAATGATGTAAAAACACTGGTGTTTACATGTGTTCTTTAGGTCTTGAAGAAATCCTTAAAATCCTCAAAGTATGAGCATGTGTCACAGATCACAAATCTCTTAGGGTCTCTGAAAAGTCTCACAGTATGAAAGGAAAACTGTGGCTTCATTCGATACAGTGACATTATTCTGCAGAAGCCCAAAGTCTTTCTGAGGCCGACCCTATCATTTACAATTAACATTTTGAGCAACTGCTGCTTTTCTAGTGTTGTGGGGTTGTTACATTAACAGAAAAGGGGGTGGAAGTGGTTAATGTCAAAATTTTTTAGAACCAGAATGAGTGAGAAGACTTGAAAGTAGAAGATAAAGACTCTTTACTACTTTTACTCGTGCAAGTGTTTCCTTTTTCTTTGCCCCCTAATCAGTGTGTTTGTTTCAACCGCCTTGTGCTTTAAGTGTGACAGACACTGTGACATTAATGAAGAGGTGGATCGGTGCTGGGGGACACTAAAAGTGACTGAACTGCTGCAGATTGTGTAGTGTTGAGCATTTTTGCTGATTATCTAATGTTTCTGTCTTTGCAGATTCTTCAGGAAAGGGGTTCCCGGATGTGAAAAGGACTCAGTATTATGAGCTCCAGGTGTTATGATGCAAACATATCATCTATGTGGAAGAACGTGTGGCACAATGGAGATTTAAAGTGGGGTGTGCATTTATTTTGTTTTCCCTCCACTTTCTTTTTTTTGTTTTAAGTTTTTTTTTAAGTTTTTTGATGTAAATAAGTCTGTTTACTGACAATTTGTGCCTGTACATTTAAACTGGACCTTTTTATTAAATTAGCGGCAAGTTTTTTTGTTTCTAACTGAAAGTAAAGAATTGTAATCTACAAATGTTTTATGCTATAACAAATGGCCGCCATCGTATAAGGCCAATGATTCACTCAGGGTCATCTGTTGAGTTAATTCTTATATCCTCCAACTCAAGGGTCTCGTAAGGGATCAGTATGGTCTTTATAACTCCGAGTATCAAACACAAAAATCATTGTTTCAGAGATTTTAAAGAAGGGAATTGTTGTATTTGCTCAACACCTGTGAGTCAGGCTATTAAACATAAAATTGAGCCCAAAAGCAAACTGGTTAAAAATGGTTACCCAAAGACTTCAGTTTTACTGAGATTTGTGATCATGAGGACCTCAAATGCACTTTTTTTTTTTTTTTTTGCTTTTAAATTTCAGATGTATTTTAGGAATTTTGATTATAACTATTTTTTTTTCCAGTAGTAATTAAAAGTTTTAAAAAACAAAGAATGATCACCTTAGAGTACAAGAAATCTTGACTGTAGATAAAGGGGCATTAGGTAATCAGAGGTAGGAAATGACCTATAATAAACAGAAATATCTGCCCAATATGGCAATGTTGCAAAGCAATATACTTTTTAAAAATATATACTTCAGGTAAAAGTATACTACTAGTGTACAGTAGCTTCCATCTTTAGTAACCCAGTTAAATTGAGGTGTTTTTGGTTTTTTGGGGGGGGTTTTTTTGTGCTGTTAGGTCAAATTGACTCTTTGCTTGAAAGTCAACTATTCATATTTGAACTCTGACCCTCTACTGCTATTAGTTTATATAGTTTGCTTTTCTAGGGAGTTTAAAATAATCCATAAAATATTCCCATGAATTTAATAGAACTATATGTAGCGTGAGTCTGACAGATATATCTGCATTTATGACAACTAATACCTGAAAATTAAAGAAGAGACCAGAGAAGCACCCTTCAGCCATGTTAGCAGTTTTGATGTTGCATACTTTGTCCACCAGAGGGCACTGCAACTTCGCTGGAGGCAACATAGCTGCAACCAGCTGATTTGAGCGTAAGAGTGATTGCATAAGTTTCATGGATCTGAAAGGGGAAACAAATTGTCTGATTAATTGAAATGTTGATATATTTTTTGGGTTTAGTTTTTTTAACTATTGGTCGGGCTCTAGATGCTACTCGCCTTCTGGTTCTCACAGTGCTCAAAAACTTTTTTTTTTTTTTTATTATTAATCATTGCTCCAAAAAAATCCACTGAAATTGTGAGCAGGTTTATGTAGGAACTATTTTCTTTCCAAACAACACCCTTCAGCCAAAGAAAGCATGTGGCTAGCTGACATTATGGGTGAGCAGAGGCAAACATAGTTGTTTACGTCCTGTCACGAGCCTTACATGATGGATAGGCACACACTTCCTCCAGCTGGCGGATGTAGTTCAGTCAAAGAAAATAGTTCCTGCAGAAAACATGGTTTGTCCAATTTTTAAAAATATGTTTTAAATTTTTTAATACCGGAGTCGCATTAACGCTGACTTCTATTTCTGAGTACCACGTCATGAGTTCCATTTAGTTATAATTATATTCAAGACATTGCAGACTTGATGTATCTAAGACTGTGGAACAGTTTTGGATGTGTATCATTTGATTTTTAAGCTGAACTGTCCCCCTTTTTTTTTTTTTTTTTTTTTTTAATTTAAGTTATTATTCAGGAAGTCCTCTTGCCTGTTTAAAGATTAAGAGTGATTACAGTTGCTCTGTTTTTTCTGTTAATGTGGACCTGTAGTAATATAAAGACTTTGAAAGGCTCTTAAGCGTAACTTTGCATTAATTAGAATTTTCTTAGAAATGTCTGAAGTTTTAAACTTTTTGAGACCTCATGTTCATAAATCTAAAGTTAACTGGTAAAGTCCTCAGGACAATGGTGACTCCCCCCCCTTCCCCGCTGTCGTCTGAGTTATCCTTAGCTCGTTTATTTCATATGTTTGAGGGAACATCATTTGAGATCCTTTTGTTTTTTTAAGGTTTTTTTGGGGGGGGTTTTGGGTTTTGTTTGTTTTTTTTTTTTTTTTTTGTTTTGGGGTTTTTTGAGGGGAAGTATTTGCGGCGTTTGGGGACTGGAACTGTTCGAAGGCAGCGGTGAAGGACTTTGTTCATATCAAGATATTGTTTTCATGTAAATAATCCAAATTCAATATTAATATTTAACTCTTAGGAAAACTGCACGTTTTGTACACTGTATAGAAAACACAGCTTCAGGTGGAAGTTGTTTATACTGGATCTTTAAAAAACAAAACAAAAAAAACGAGAAAACCTTGGCTTCTGTTTTTTGCATCGTTTGTACAGGACTAGAGATTTCGGAGTTGGGGTTTAAAAAAACTAAACAAGGAAAAAAAGATACTCTAAGGCGTCTTTCACTGACAACATGCCTGGAACATGTTTTGATAACCAATAACAAAGCTATACTTGGCTGGCTATGAAGTTGACTGTTACGTTTCAGAAAAACAAAAACAAAAATGTATTTTTTTTTTTCTTGCAGTGTGATAAGATTTCTTAGCTTTTTTTAAATTTTATTTTTAATTGTGTAGATTTTCATACACAGCATTACAAGCACTACAGTGGGGAAACACTGTGCACACTGCTTACAGCCTGTAATGCTGGTAATGTAAATACTGCCTTTTAGAACACTTTTTTTTTTAATAGAAAGTTGTTTTCAGGTTTTGATGTGTGGTTTTGATAGGTTGGATATTTCATTCACACGTTATCATTTAGTGTTGCCTTTTTTTTTTTTTTCTCTTCTCCCAGTGACCAAAATCCAATGTCTTATGTGTATTGAACACATCGATCTTAGTGTCAGGGATGAGTAACTTTTCTTAATGCTGGCACACTTTGTACATATAGACTTGTTAACGACACACAAACCTCCATTTACTCACACGTATACACTTGACTTAAGACCGTTTTTTATATTGTCGGGAGGAAACGAGTATGGATGCATGTTTTTAAATATAGAAATACACACACACACACACACACACACACACACACACACACACACACACACACACACACACATATATTTAAATACACACAAGGGCTTTTAAAGTGCAAAATTTGAGATCTGCAAAGAGGTTCAATCAGAGTAGACTGGATTTCCTGCCAGAGCTAGGCTATGTTTACATTTGCTATAGTATTCTGAAGCCTTCCGATTATTTACCGTCTTGCACTCCCTCACACACCTGACTTGTGTGACCGCACCAATGGCAACTAGCACTCCCCATAAGCTAATATTCACTCTGACATGCTGACAAATGTTGAGATACTCCATCCATTTTTAACAGCCAGTGCTTGAGCGTTGCAGACAATCTTGCTTTCGCCCCCTTTCTTCTTAAATTTGATGAAATGTATCTGCGTAGGCTAAGAGCTAAGGTTTATACAAGTCTCTTTTGAGACCTTTTTTTTAAGTGTTTTTGTGTTTGATTTGCTTGGTTTGGTTGTAATCTCATTTAAAATGCTCTGTTCAGAAGTGTTCAACGCCCCCTCTACTTGAGCAGCTACATTACATTGAATGCCCTTCACAGACAGGTTGTCTGGTTTAGAATCTGGGATAATCTTTTATGTGATGGACAAACTTATCAAATGTGTAGCCTGATCCTTTTAAGTGCCCAGTTTGTTTTGCATTCAAGTCATAAACCACAGATCACTGTAATGCATGACTGATGATGATGATCACACTTGTAATCAGAGGGGATGAATGTGTCATTTTTCCTCAATCTTAACAGTTACATTAATAAGGTTCTCATATCACTACATAGATCACTTCTATATGATCTTATGCAATGTTAAAAATATACAAACTGAGTATGAGGGTTAAGGGGATAGATCTATATGGTCTTGCTTAGGGTATACCCAATAAAATGTTGTCATTCATATCTGTCTTTTTTTATTATTTATCTCCTGGCTCTTCGAAGTTACTATAATTTAAATTAAAAAAAAAAAAAAAAAAGCACAGTGCTCTTAAACTTCTGCAAACTATAGCAATAAATGGAAAAGGTGGCGACAACAAATCGTAATATGTGATAATGGCGACCTCTTCAGTCGACTCACGAAAGGAATAGTTGTCGTTGAGTAGTCGAAAAATATGCCTGTATAAATATAGACGACGGGAGAAAAAAGTTTTCGTTTATACCTAAAATTAAATTATCCGAAATTGGTCTTTTAGACGTATCGCTTATCTTAACTCTTTGGTAACTGCGCACAAAATATTTTAATCTTGTTGACAGTCGTAGGTTTAATGGGCTTTAGTCTAAGGCACCCAAAGATTATATATTACAGAAGAGAGAAATCCGTCTGGGCTTAAGACCACGCGGCTTACTTGGGTATGAAATTAGAGAAGAGTTTTGATTTGTATTTTCTATAAAGTGTTTAAAAATCCCAGATAATCTTCTATACTTTGCAATAATATATCATATTTTCACTTTAACCTTTGCATTTCTTTATTTTTTTTGGTAACATAAACGGCGCTTGAACGAAGAGTACGAACCGCAAAGGTAGAATTTCCCCATCGACATAAACTTAAATAAGTGTTTCTAACGCACTGCGCTCTAACAACGGCAGCTAGGCTGCTCGAATTAAATGAAAGCTAATAAACGACTAGCTCGGGAAACTCTTTCAACTAAACCCAGGGCAGGTGAAAAAATACATTCAAAACATAAACCTCCGAAAGAGAAATGCGCAGTCGGATTTTCCAAGAGGTATTTAAGCAAAGACGGAAGTAAAGGACGGATGACTGTTTCGCATCGCTGTCTCTGGCTCGAGACGGAGCGGGTGGTTTTTCAGGAGGGAAACTTTACAAGGTTTAACGGGATTTGAGCACGATTAATTCATTTCGCTTAATTACTAGAGCCAGTGCAGCCATACTGAAAGGTAGGAGTACACCCTGAATGCGGAAACGTTCATTTTTGTCGTGTATTATTACATTTTACCCGCTTCAGTTTGCGCCATTTTCGCTAGTTTGGTAATGCATAAATGTGCGCCTTTTAGCTCTGGCGTTCTTTGTCCCTATTCTTTAAAAGATAATGATGTGGTTCATCCCGGTGGAAAATCTCACACCCCTGTTTCTACAAGGCAGTTGCTATTATTATGCGTTAGAAGAGAGCAAGTGATCGTTCTTCTCCCATCCAAAAATTGTCTTCGAAATCAAGTGCAATTGCGCAGTTTTGTGCTGCATCAGGCCGTGTCAGACGCTAACAGCGCCAGCGCCTGTTGGGATGTAGCTCCATTCTGGCGCACATGAGTTAGCGTATGAAGCTAACCGGCTAGCGTGCTAATCAAATAGCTTTGATTGTCAGTTTGTCAAAGTGTCTGTTGACGGCAACGTCACGCCGAAGTTCAGCAAACATATAATGAGTAAGATCTTCATGGATCCCCTTTTTAGCTTTAAAACCCTGGTCGCGGAAACGGTAGAAAATGGTAGAATTTTTTTTCTTCCTCTGGAGCGGTTATCTCCACCGGCTAACTTGGCTAGCCTTTTAGCGTCGCAGACTTGTCGAAATAAGCTGTACTTTTAAACACACAAGCCCCGAGGCCAATAAAAACAGTTTAGCTTGCATGCTAGAACATCAGTTTATGATGAAGTCCGTTTGTCTCGTACTGATAAATTGCGGTGGCCGTTAATGACTAGCATTGTTTTTTTTTGCTTTACCTCGTTGTCATTAGCTTCAGTGTTTAGCGTTTATAGACATTCCCATGCAGCATCCTAATTGCCACCGACGCGAGCTGGCAACACGGTTGGGTATGTGAGTCGATGCAAGTCAGAAAAGTACCAAAATTAATATGCGCCATAAACCGGTTGAATGTTGTACGTGTGTGATTTCACACACGAGAAATGTTAATATCACAATACTTTGTTTTTTTTGGAGTAGGGTAGGGAGGGGGCTCATAACTTAAACCAGTTGGAAAAGGACCTGAAGTGATGCTGCTCTGTAATAACATTGGATGCCCTCTTGGTTTCTTTACAGTATGGAAACTTTCAGTTTTTCAAAATTTGGCTGCAGCTAATGGTCATTCTAGAGTATGATTTAGGTTAAATTGTTTCGACTAGCTGCCTAAAACTTTAAATATGTCGAATTAGAATACTAAGGAAATTGTTTCTTTTTTATTATTATTATTGTTATTATCTTTAAAACAAAGGAAAACTAAAGAGCTATTCATTTCAGAAGACAGGACAGCCAGATGTCTGGTTTTCTAATCAACCTGACCCTCTTTCTTTGCAGGAGTCCACAAATCATGTCAGGCATTGCATTGAGCCGGCTTGCCCAGGAGCGCAAGGCATGGCGGAAGGACCATCCTTTTGTAAGTATTGGCTCACGAGATCTGTGCGATGAAAGCCTGCCTGAGTGTTGGTTAGAAAGTGTTTGCTTTCTAACAAACTTTCAAATTTCAACTCTTACTCTTCCCAGGGATTTGTTGCGGTACCGACAAAAAACCCGGATGGAACCATGAATCTCATGAATTGGGAATGTGCTATTCCTGGCAAAAAGGGGGTAATGTGTTTCATACATTTGTTTGCATGCTGAGTAGATTTGTTTTACATAATTAAAAAAGGCTCAATGATCTTTCTAGGACAATGAGAATACTGTAGTGGGTGTAAAGCATACTGTATGAGTAATGGCTCTGCAAAAACAACCCAAAACAAATTAAACCATGATAAGTTTTAAAAATTTTACAATTTGACTGGCAGTAGTAGTAGTAGTAACTTTTAAGAGTCAGTGATGTAGCCTTCTGTTTCTAAATTGATCTAATGATCATCTCTCCTCAGACTCCGTGGGAAGGAGGCTTGTTCAAGCTGCGCATGTTGTTCAAGGACGACTATCCGTCTTCACCTCCAAAATGTGAGTTGCTGTGCATTCAGCCCGTAAATATGACAAATACACTAGCTATCATTTTGGCCTGCAGATGCTTTGGGAAATCTATTTGGAAGTAAAACCTGGAGCATAGTAGAGTTCCCATATTTTCAAGAGCCTTTAGCATTATCGGATACAATTTGTATGCCAGTACAAACTTGGTTATGTTTATCTACAGTCAGATCAAGTTAATTAAAATTATTATTATTATTTTTTTTTTTTTAAGTTTTGATGGTTTGAAATGGAACAGAAAAGTGCAGGCTCACGGGCATCCTCCAGCCTACTCGGCACATCTGTAAACTGTCTTTAAAAGCTAATTAAGGCTTCCTCTCATCAACATTTGGCAGCACTGAATGATGAATCTCTTCAGACATGTTAGTTTATTATGGTAATGAGAAACAGGCGGATTTAAAGCCAAAGGTTTTAATTTAAGGTTGGTGCAGTAATCCTTTGGAAACCTGTGTTTAAGCTGTCAAACTGAAGCTTAGCAGTGCTGGGGATGTTCGACACCTCGGCTGTGATTGGTTGAATACATGACTGTTTTCTGGTCTTTGTGGGATAATTACAAACGCCGAGTTTTCAACTTTAATGATAGAAATCTAAGCAGCTTCATGTTTTTGTTGTTGTTATATAAACAGCAGTGGAAACTGGTTAAAGTGTCTTTATTCCAGTGGCTGTGATTAATCTCTTTGGGTTACATGAAAAATTCTGCTCTTTAGGAAAAACTCCAGAATAACCTTTGCTTGACCTTTACGCAGCAGAGCAAATACAGACTTTCTGTTCTAATTATTTTAATTTGGCAGCGCTATTAAAGCCATTTAAGTAGTGCAGCAAGCATGTTGGAGCTGAGGAAGCTTGGCGATATAACAATGTTGCTGCAATTATGGTGTTAATTCAGGGTCACGGCCAATAGATGCTTTCATGCATGCGTCATTTGCTGTTTCTTTTAAACGGGTTGTGCAAGATTTTTGCCAGTTGATTGATTTTTAGACCTGATATTGTTGTAAATTGATGGTAAAAAACTGCTTACAAACAAGTAGCAGATTCCTGTTGTGTGTCTCAAAACACTACCGTACTTACCTGCCACACAAGGCCAGAGCACCGTGGCTTACACCGGCTCTAATCCTGCAGCACGAGCTCCACGTTGTCTGAATGTCAAATTAAAATGACCTAAAGGCGCTGTTTGTGTAAACAACAGACGCTGCTGTCTTCAGTGGAACAGTTCAGTCTGGGCACGCAGTGACTTTAGTAGTCTAACCCCTTTTGTTTGGTATGTATAATATAACTGAAACATAAAGCCCACTTAACATTTTGCCATCTTTCAGGTAAATTTGAGCCTCCACTCTTCCATCCAAACGTGTATCCATCAGGCACAGTTTGCCTATCGATACTAGAGGAGGACAAGGACTGGAGACCAGCCATCACAATAAAGCAGGTTTGTGTTGTAAAGTGAATTTCATCTACAGTAATGACCTTAAAACCTAAGAGCGTGAGTGTGTTCACATGGTCTCTTAAAGTTCCAGATGTTTTCTGATTTTAAGATGACATTTCTAAACTGGAACCTTATCTAAGTTTATCAGGTAATCAGTCAAATTTTTTTGATGCTGATAGGAAAACGAGATGCGTAGGCTTTTGAATCCCTCACTTAGCTTTCAGGCTGGGTGATATTTTAATAATGTTGGTCATGAAGCACAGACGGTGGCTGTGCTGTCATTTTAAGCCACGTTTACATGTAAAATAATCACACAGTAAGTTTGTTTTGTAACTCCTCACACCTGTCTACTGAATGTCTATCTCCTAACCAAGGATTGTACACAAAGTGGCTACATTTGTCACCAAATTGTTTTTTTTTGTTTTTGTTTTTTTTTTTAAGGGAAGAAAAGTTGGAAAAGCTCAGCTGTAAATTGGCAACATGACAGTCCTCCAGATTAACAAACACACTTATAAAGCAGACGAGTCTCGATGGGCAGTGAAGTGTGACGTACGCCTGTTTCTATTGTGCCTGAGAGGCAGAGAAGCACAACGCTAAATCGAGAGTCAAACCATAAGCTTAAAATATTTGCATCACAACTTGTATTCAGTGTTTAGCAATAGTCAATCATGACTATTATGTGGAGCGAGCAGTGTTGCATAAAGTGTGTGCACACGGTATTAAGTTGACTAATATTAAGGAGCCTTCAGAGAAGCATCCCAACCTGGTGAATTTCTGAAATGTTTCATTTTTATCTTGTAGATCTTATTAGGTATCCAGGAACTGCTAAATGAGCCAAATATCCAGGATCCAGCCCAAGCAGAGGCTTACACGATCTACTGGTGAGTGACGATTAATTCACACGAAACCAGCAATTTATTCACAAATGTAAGGCCACTGACATCTTAGGGCAAATTATTAATTAAGTGGGAGTTGGAGGTCTTGTTTTACAATAAATGAATAATTATTTAAACCGAATAACTGTTGATTAGATTTACTTGAATTTGAAACCAACATGGTTTTAGAAAGGAAAGCAATGTAGACCATGGCTGTTTATTTACTAATTTATATGCCCACAAGAGCAGAATTATTATTAGTGATAACTAAGACGGGGTTCTTAAAAAAATAGCATTCATACAAATCTTTAAATATGTACATCTTGATGCAGAAATATAGAGGGATCAGACTTTTTCTGTGTGCACTGGAGGGCTTTTTATAATATGGTGTTTCACTTTTTTTTTTTTTTTTTTTTTTTTTTTTTAAATCCACTCAGTGAACCTCAGACTTGATGACAACTTTTTCTCTGGCTTCATTAAGAGCCTGAAGTGTCCAAGCCCAAAGACACAATCAGATTGAAAGCATTCCCCTCATTTTTCACCCAACATCCACAGTGAATTTGCCCCCTTGGGTCAGACTCTTAATACTGAGTTCTACTTTAATGTCTCAAGGCATCTGAGGGAGAACATTTAGTGCACGCGGTCTGATATGTGTGTCAGTTGTGTTTTTTAACTACGCCAACACAATCATAGCCACCTGCACCACTTGCCAGATTTGACCCTGTAACAACTTCTTTCTCATGAGAATTAACTTTTAAAGGTTGTCCTGGAGATGATCCAGCACACGTCATAGATTTGCACCTGCAGGTGGTCAAAATGGGGAATTCCACAGTGGGGTCAAAGCGGTCTGAGCAGTATAGAGCAACACAGGAATACAGAGTGGACAAAGGCCAAATTTAAATAAGAATTTTCAGATTGCACCTAATATTATTTTAAGTTTATAACTAGCATAGGAAACTATTTATTTATTCATTTATTTATTGGGTGTGTCTCTGGGGACTAAGCTTGTGAAGCGTCTACCTATTTTAAAGTACACATGAGATCTTAACCCTGTAAAACCTGAACCCTAAAAATTCAATGTTTTTGAAGCAGGAGTGTTTATTGCACCTTCTGACGATTTAAAACACATAAGAGGAGTTTAAGGGTTTAAAAAGAAATCTCATTGATGTAGAGGTCTCAAAAACTCCTGTATCACACATGAACTTCAAGGGTTTTCCACTGACTGATTAAAGATGTTTACTTTTTGAGCAGCATGCTGTGCCTGTTTTGAGTAAGCAGTCGTAATAACTGTTGTTTCTGTTTGTTTTGTTTTTAATGTCTTTTCAGCCAAAACAGAGTAGAATATGAAAAAAGAGTTCGAGCACAAGCCAAAAAATTCTCCCCCTCGTAAGGGCGAAGACGGAAGGAATGGGTTTAACAAGAATCACCTCCCGGCTCAGTCTCTCTATGAATGTGCTCCTCTCACATCGGGACTTGCTTAAAGACTTCTATTTAAACTCCACATTCTGTGCCATCCGTTCTCCTCTGACCTATCAGTTTTTTTTGTTCTTAATTGCCGGTTGGCGCATAATGCTGGGAGGGAATGGGTGCGTTAGCACCCTGGTAATTTCTTTTTAAACAATAATTGTCTTATGTCGTGCAAGGGACACAGCTTGGTACCGGTTTCATCAACCCCCATGCAAGCTGACTGTCATCAATATTTCAAGGAAGAAAATGTCGTTTTGTTTTATTTTGCTCTTTCACAGGGTCTTTTTCTTTTTGTTTCCTCCTTTATTTTCCATAAATTTAATGTAAAATTTAGCTTACTTCATTGTCAGTATTTCAACTGCTGTATAATGAATGGCACTTTTATACTGTTGTATCTCACTAGTGTCTCTAGATGGCTCTGTCTAATTCTCTTTCCCAGGTTTTCTATTCAGCATGCTGTAATATACAATAGATTCTGCTGCCTTGGCTGTCTTTTTGTTATTCAGAGTGTTTGCTATAAATAAAAATGGCCACAGTGACTGAGGCAGGTAGGCTTACTTCTGTATCAGACTTTAAGGTTATATGGTGCTTTGTTCATGTATGTGTTGGCTTAATAAACCTTTCTACATAATGTATTTTCTTTATTAAGAGCAGAATATACACAGAAGTTCATCTTGCATTTCAGTGATGCAGAAACAAAACGGATGAGTCACAAAATAAGACTTTCACCCTGTTTCCAGACAGGTTTGGACTGTGCATAAAAGATAAAAACATCAGTGAAGTAGTACATGGGCAACATGTAACTAAATGCTACATAAAATCTGTAAAGGGAAAAAAAAAATAAAAATTCAAGGTGCCGCAATGGCCCAGAAGTTTAGACCACAGCCTGATTGAAATCCTGTGGTGGGACCTCAAGAGGACTATTTATAGCTTAATGTGCAGAATTAACAATAAACTGAAGTAACATTATAAAGAAGAGCATGTCAAAATTACCCCACAACGAGAAGGACTGATAAAATGAGTTATTTCTGCTACAGGTTCTATTAGCTACTGAATCATAACGTGGACTACTCCGTCCAGTGGAAAAATGTTCCTTTTCATGACAACTTTCAAGCTTTCTGAGTTGATCCCTATTGGGCAAGACTTGTTTTTACAAACTCCCATGGTGCTCTGCCAGGACAGAACTGGACTGCTGGAAGGCACTCAGGGTGCAGTACTCATTGCAGTACCAGGGAGGGTCCTTTTCTAGGGACGTGTCACTGCAGAGCCAGCAGCCCGAGTCTCCAGAAGGACTCCCTAATTGGGAGTCTAGAACCAGGCTGTTCACTGGGCTCCCCTGAGCTGAGAGTGGAATCATGGTGCTCACAGCGTACGGGACGCCCAGGAGAGTGGTATCACAGACCGAAGGAGTTATGTTGCTGTAGGAGCTGCCCTCCATCACGTGCTGGTCAAAGTGGGGTGGACGACAGTCATCCTCCTGGACTTCTGCACACTTTGTCAAGGTGTCGATCTGAAGCGTTTCCTCTTTTTCTAGCGTGTCTGCTGTGTTTTCTTGCGTAACCACCCAGCTCTGCAATCACAAGGTCAGTTACATCCTAATGACATTAAGTTTGGGACTTTTTTTTTCTGTTTTTTACATGAAAAGCTGAACTTACCTTAAAATCTCCCTGGCAGTCACTGTACAGGGTGTGGAAATAGGGAGCCGGAGTTGGGATAAACACATTTTGCTTCCACCTGTGAGCATAGAGAGTGCAATATAGTACAAAAAATGACTTTATATGAAACTTAATGTTTTGTGAAGTGAGGCTTTACATGATATAACGTTACTTTTTAACAGGAGCGTAGCAGATCAGTATGACGAATACCACCAGCCCACAGATGGGAATGAGCACCTTCTTACACATTTCAGAAATGAACATGCGCGTTGACAAACCTGTGTGGGGAACACAATAGAAAATACTGAAGCAGAAGAAATCCAAGAAATCTATTTCTGCTTATGATTGTTTTATCTAAATCTAGCTGCTTTCTTTTTTATTGAGACTCACCATCCACGGCAGGGTTAGTCCTCCAGTGAGCCTCATCAGACCAGTGACTCCACTCGCCTTGGTACATAGCCTTATTGGGAATGGACCGTACTCTAGCACTATACTCGGTGTCTGGTTCAAAATTCTGATCTTCCAAAGAAATACCCGTACTTTGTGTGCTAATTTCACGAATTTTTACCTGAAAGAAATAAAACATAAAAGCATCCCATTAATTTTCAAAAGACAGAAATGCCCTGTTCTGTTCTTCTTTATAAACTTATTTACAGGTTTAGTGTCATCACTTTCCACAAGAGTATCAATTCTGTCACTAGTTAGATAAACTAATGTAAGTCTACGAGCCGCAACCAACCAACCAGATGACGTCACGCTCCTTACTGGCCCTGCACGTTCTCAAAACTAGCTTTAAATACTAGTTTAGTTTTTGAGCGCAGGCCTCAATGGTGTAAATTAGCCTTTATATGTGTATTATTTCATGCCCCAAATTTTGGAACAATTTCGGCCTAATAAAAAGAAGTCGTAAAACCTTTAAATATGTGATCATCTACAGAACATAATACAAGAAGACTCCGAGAATTTGGAGAAAAAGGCCGAAAATTGGTAACACATGCTCCCATTCAGGGACCTGTTTACCCATTCATTTACTAAACTTAAGTGTCCCAGTACTTATGGTCTGCCTTGAATGGTGTAAGTTTTTTGACAGCAGATTTTGACACATTTTACTATAATAGAAGAAAAAAAAACTGAGCTTGAAGACAAAACTTTTGGCTGCTTTCTGTCTCCCAGATTTATCTCTGACACACATTTATCCAGGCCTAGGGACCATCATTTGGAGCACATCAGCATGCAACACCCTGAACGTGGATTTGAACCAGAGATCTTTTATATGCAAGAGAGGGTCAAAAATAGGGTGTAAAAAAAAAAAAGACCCTGCGTGCTGGAGTCGGGTCGGCAAAAAAACTCAAATCTGGCCCAGTAGATGGTTTTGGAACTTGTAAAGGAGGGGATCATTTTTGAACTTTTAATTGTATTATTATAGCTGTTAGTAACAGATAAGCAATTAAATAAGAGAAACTTTCCTTCACTTTCCTGTTTTTTCTGCTAACTACTATAAAGACGACTGTTTCTTTTCTCTTTTCTTTTTCTCTTTAAATTATTTGTTATTTCATTTGAAATAAAACAGTTTCTGCCGCAAACTGTCGCCACACTGAGCTAACACCCACAGCACCAGCAGATAAAAACACTGCAGCTGTTTGACATCTCAGTTTAGAGCTAGATATTTACCAGAAAGTATAGAAGATTTCAATTTTTTATTCTTATTTATATTATTACATTCGGAAAACTGTGTTGTTTTTTACCTCACAACATAAAAAACAGGTTTTCATTTGTAGATTTTTACCATTCAGTTTTACCCTTTGTCATTCCTGCTGATTAGCTGAAGCATACCTTGTGTTCTCCCCTCTTGTAGTAATGGAGCTGATACTCCAGGTTGTTGGGCAGATCAGTGACGCTGGTGTAAGTCTCGTAGGTGCTTTTCCAACCAAAGTGGTGGTGACTTGAGTTGTGGCTGACTGAGAGGCAGCACGGCGCGTTTGGTTTAACTGATAAGAAGATGTGTGACTGTTAAAAAACAATAATTCATACATTTATGAGTCCTGCCAACACAGATGATCATTATGCTGCTTACTGTTGTGCACAGGTAGGTACTGCTCATCTAGCACGTCACAGGTTTCAGACTCCTCATTTGGGTCGTGGCAAAGTGAGATTTTGTATACATCTAAATCTGTAAACGTATCGCCATAATCGGGCGATGTTGTAAATGTGCAGAAATAGTTCTCTTTGGTGTGTGTCAGCATGCACTTGTACGTTCTGTGAGAAAAAGAGAAGCAGCAGTAAGGTGCATGGCGTTAAAGGTGACACATCATTCTTAAACGCGTTAGTAAAAAGAGTCTCACTCGCTGTCTGTAAAAATGAGCCAGAAGGAGCTGTTGCTGTTTGAGGTGTTTTCTGATGGAGTGATGTTCAGGGAGCAGTAGACGGTGGTTAGGTAATCATTGACACAGTGAAGATTGTAGTCCGCTCCTAGGAAACCCCATAGAAAAGATAGTTATGATTAGAGAGCAAAACAAAATGAAGTAGAAATATTTCAAGTCCATGTTTAACTCAAGACTGTTAGTGAATAACCATGTGCTAGCCAGTCCAGAATAGAATTATATTGTAATAGCTTAAAACACTCATGACTGGCCTATATATACACTGAAATTGTGTTTATATGAGAGACAATGAGATCTGCAGTGTGATTAATGTTCTAATCTAAAGAGAGCTAAAACCATAGATCAGGTGTCAGTATCAGATCAACAAGTCAAGTTCAGCTCTTACAAACGTGCATTAATACTAGTGCTATTTTCCCCCTTTGCGCTACCTTCTCTGCCTCTGCCAAGAAAGCAAACAATTAGAAGCGAAGAGCCAACAGGAAGTTTCAGAATTATTCAGAAATATTTTCGCATGAGCTACAGAAGGCATTTTTACACAGTTCCCAATTGCTTGAAGCAACTGAATCATGGTGATTTGCACTTTGATAGTACTTTTCTATCTTGAGGTGCTGGCTGATCGACGTTTTGGGGTTCAGTGTCTTTCTCAAGGGCAATTTGACATGACGGCATGAGCACCAGGAGATGGACTTAGCAAAAATAATGGACAACCTGTACAACGACATAGATCCAGGCATCTCAAAACATCATTTAAGTGCTGCTTTTGCTGTATCATGGTTGTTGTAGATTAGCAACTAGGGTGAAATGCACAAAAACAGTAAATAGTATGTCACTTTATTGTATAATGAAGAACCTCATTTGAGAGCTTAAGCTCATTTAGCCATTTAATCTAGCCTTTATTGCGGTAGTGTTGTTACATCTAGTGCTTTAAAGCTCTTACACTTACATTTTACAGCTGTACATTTGTCTTTAATCTGATGAAAAAACAAAAAAACAAAGTAAGAATTATAACCTGCTAATGGACTTCCATGTAGCCTGATGATGTTGGTAGATTTGAGCAGGAACACAATCAGCAGCGTCGCCTTCATCCTCAGGGGTGGATGCCAATCCATCGCACCAGACGCCAGCTCAGCCCAAAGATTGAGTCATACTGTCCTGACTCTTTTGTAAAGCGGGTTTTAAACGCAGACTGAGAGGCGTAACCGCTCAGGCTTCTCACACAGATAGCTGTCACTCACCACTATCATTGTCACTGGTGGGAGAGGATGTGCTTTTTTAAGAGAGCAGCTGTTTATGAAAGCGTGTGAAAAGAGTTTAACCTAGCAGTGTTTCATATTACAGTCTGTCTGACTGTGCACTTGTTTGCACTTGTCATGAAATCTTTACCAGAGCCCGTTTAGCTTGTTTAGAGGAAGCAAAAGGTGAAGTGCTTTGGGTCGAGATGCTCCACAGCCCACCTGCTGAGGTGCATCTAAAGCTTTAAGGTTACTTCATGTAGTAACTTTCTGAATGGGCACAAAGCTAGAAGACACAGCCGTCTTATCATCCAAACTCAGTTTGAATGACTGATGAGCTGATAAGCTGCAAAAACAGTGAAGCCTGAGATGCCATGTGACAGAAATGACTATATAAACACCTTTCACTGAGCTCTAAACCTACAGCGTAAGATATCCACTCATTTCTGTCAGACATTCATCTGCGTTAGGGACAAATTTAAAACACACCTCTAAACACGTATTTGTGTGTTAACATTTTCTGCACATTGGCTGCAAATGTCTAAACAGGATTAAGATTTTTACCTTTTGTATACTGCACATCAACATCTTTTGACTTTCATATAATATTTTTTTAAAAAATAGGTTTTCTTTGCTATTTAGTGTGCTATTTATTCCTGAGTTGTTTTATTCATATTTACAGAAAACAGTACATTTACGTGCTCTTCCTGTGGAATCTAAACAGCAAAAAGCCACGCAGTCCAAGTTTGCATGCCTTAATCTACCTTTAAGCCACCACAGCACTTTCTCAATCATCATCATTATTATTATTTCAATTTAACAAGTAACCTGATATTAGAGTATGCTAATTATTGTGCAACCTGCAAGGGTGTTGTGCAACATGCACTGAGAGCAGATTAGCTGAAATTGGGGTTGTGTACGTCTTTGGTGAAAGATGTTACAAAAGATAAGAGCTGATGGTGAGTTTCACGGTTTCCTCTAGGGTTCATGATTTTGTTTATTTACAAATGTGTAAACACACTCTAGCAGACCGAATCTTACTTTAGCTGGATGTGTCTGGTTCATCATGCACTCGTGTTTTTTTACGGCCTGAGGGCCCAGTTACATAATGCATCGCCTGCTTTACTTGTGAAGTATGCTGCAGCAAGTATTAGTAGATATTGTGATGGGAATACCCGCAAACATTTTTTTTGTGCTATAATACCATTTCAACAGGAAATGAATAAACACAGCATGGTAATGTATAAATGCGATTGCAGAGGTTAGGTTTCAAAAATACCTGTTTACCTCTGATCGTCTTACCTTACCACAGAACGAAACTGAGGCTTATTTTTACTAACTGAAACCCAAATGACTTCTGTCCCCCCCTTTTTCCTGTTAAGCAGCATTAAAACTTGCTTGAGATCAGCAATGGTGATGGTCCTGGGATGGAACTAGTGTTCAAATCTTTATATTGTGCAAGAAGAGAAATCTGCAACGTGCTGCAGTTCTTCTACATTTGATACAGTTTTTTCCCTCTGTTTTTAGTACTTTGATAAAAAAAAAAAGTTTCCTTTCCGTGATAAACACTCTGAGATGATAGCAAACAGCTAGAGATGTCACATGTAATCACAGTGATACAAATCTGAGAGGCTGATTGAAGCTGCAAAAGTTGTACTAATCAAGCTGATAACACTGTGGGCTTTTTTTTTGTCACGGAAAATATCAGCAATGTAATGTTTAAATAATAAAATTCATTAAGTAAACATAGAGAACGATTAAATATTTTAAATATGACTCTTCGCACACTTGCAAATATTTTAATACTGTTAATCAATATTTAATGGGTAGTTTTCACATGGTAATCTTTCACATTTGAAAAGTTCTTTGCACATCTGAGAAATATGAAAAGTAAACCCTTATTTTAACAGTGGTGGTAAAATAGTAAACAGCCCTATAAAACAAGTCTCCTCTGATGTCTGTGGCATATTAAATGTATATGTTAGTGTTACAGTCCGGCAGGATACAGAACATGAAAACTGATCCTGTGTGGGGATCTCTTTAAGCACTTGAGGCACACCAGCATCGCTCACTCGCAGGCCAGCTTGCCATCAAAGGATGAGAGGGTAATGGCAAAAGCTTGCAGGGCACACATAGGGAAACTGTAGTCCATAGAGAAGACGTCCTCAGCTACGCGGCCAAACTGCATCACGATGTAGTCCTCTGGAAAAAACAGGAGGGCATTGAAGTTAATGAGCCAAATCGTTTCTCCAGTGGTTATTCAGAGACGGACAATAAGTCGTCCTACCATTGTCAGGGTGGATGATCTGGAAGTTTTTGACAGAGGCCTGGGTGACACGTCCGTGAAAGTTGAGCACGTACGACTGAGTCTGTTCGTTCCAGCTTGGGGATTTGTTCACCAGGGTGACCAGTTTGTCCGTGTTGCCATTTGCATGGCGGGTCAACAGAGTCTCCAGGTCCTGGAATAAGAGGATAAGATAAGTTGATCTGAAATAATTCACTCCTATCACAGGTTTAATAACACTGTGAATGAGTTTTATGTTTTACTTATACATTTTTGGGCCGGATGACCACTCTTTCATCATTCTCCAGCATGCCAGGGATGAGCACCGTCATCTTCCTTGGACCCTTGAAACCCAGCACATTTGTCTCCTGGAAAGTGATAAATGGTTGTGATGTATGTTGGAAAGCTTTGTCTATTCTGCAAATAGCATGCATGTGTGTGTGGTACCTACGTAGCAAATTGCTGCTAGCTCTTGCCTCACTGATTCACACTCTTTTATGAAAGGTTTTTTCTCCGGGTTTTCACCTCCATCATAGACTGTGAACTTTGTACCTAGCACATTTGACCTGAAACAAATGAGTCCTATCAGAATCACGATCTAAAACAATTTGAGCTAGCACACACACCACAGATGCTTTGATGCTCACTTATTTTTTCCGGTAAGTCAGCATTGCAGATCTTTGTTAGGGAAAAGGCCAGAGTGGTGACAAGTGCTTTTAAACCCCCATTAGCCGGGTTCACTCTTCAGATGGTTGTCAGCTCACTTTGGTCCAAATTGGAACATCAGCAATCACAGATGGAGTGCAGTGGCTTTTTTTTTTTTTTTTACGCATTCGTGGTGCTCTCACACTAATCTTATGGTGCTTTTTCTTGAGTTCTTTATGTCTGTAGCTGGAGCCTCCCATGTGTCATAGATTCTATTGCAGGGCAAATGATTTCTGGCTAAGCCAGACAGGTTACTGTGCGTTTGAAGTGTTAAGGAACAGTTGTTAGACATAAGGCAACTGGGCACGTGCCTGACACGAGCTCTGAGTATCATAAAGGAAATGTGAAGGAGTGTGTACTTTGGTAGTGGTGAAGTGGGAGATCTGTGCAAGATATATGACGGACGCTGCTCGACTGAAGCCAGTTTACTTTAAAACCACGCAGATATTTCATACCTCTCAAAGAAGCAGTCAGCTGGTATAATAAAGCAGACCCTTTCCTGCCCTGTTCAGCTGTCATGAGAACAGTTTGACCATATGGCATGTAAGAAGTGCCAATCCATCTTACTGGAGGTGCTTTGGAGGTGTGAAACGCCTCCAGATTACCTTAACAAACTTACAGCGAGAGTGCCAAAGGTCGGCAAGGCTGTGAATGCTGCGGATAAGACAATTCTTTAAAGAAAGAAACTTTTACTTTGCTTTACTTTTACTATAACTCGCTGAATTAATTTTTATGAAAAACCTGAATTTTCTATGTAAATAAAAAGGTTTAAAAAGTGAGTTCAGCTGTCCAAAGATCTCCAAGGAAACGTGGGATGAAAATGACCGAGGTTACAACCGATCAGAGCTGTGGCACAAGACCAAAAGACCGGATCATACTAGATGTTTCATTTTAAATGGTGAAATCACCTTAGTTTTCCTATGTAGGAGTTTGTATCTCTGGATAGATTTGTGGGGTCAGTGGAGATGAGATAGTTGGATGTTTTGCACTTCTTTCTCTTTCGGCCCGCCATTAGAAACACCTAGAGGTGGCACAGTGATTAAACAGAGGGAGAAAATGATGCTTTGACACAAATGCGACAGCAAAATGAAATTACTGTAACTAAAATCAGTGTACCAACCCTCTTTCCATCCTCTTTCTCCATGTGGAGGTAGTAAGTTGGGTAAATGCCCTTCTCCATGCCTCTCCTGTCCCTCGTGACCCTGCACTGGATCGTCACATCTCTAGGAGCAGGACGTAAGGCAAACTTCTCAAGATCTTCCACTGATATTGGAGAAGTTGGCTGAAAAGAGAAAGGATGTGAATGATTTTTTGAGATCTTTTCCATTTGTTTTTTGTTTGATTTTGCTTCTTGCGCTTGTAACGTCTTACTCTTTCATTAGATTCACTGGCTGTAGATGAACTCTCCCTGTAGTTGGAGTTCAGGGACGCTAGACTTCGTGTAGTTTTCTCTGCTTTGTGTGACTTTTTCTCTTTTTTCTCTTTCTCTTGGACCTCCTCGTCTTTGCTCTCGTCACTTATTTGGCATCTGGCTATAGAGATAAACAATGACAATGTTCTTTTATAAAACTTTAAAGAACCGGGGATCATACAAAACACCTCCAAAGGTTGATTCTGTTCATCTGGGCGTAGCGTTTTGTGGGAGAAACGTTTCGTCACTTGGATGAGTGACGAAACGTTTCTCCCACAAAATGCTACGTCCAGATGAACAGAATCAACTTTTGGAGATTTACTTTCCTGGATGATTGAGAATGCATCAAGACATCATACAGAACACATTTTTCTCTCACATGTGTCCAGGTCTTTTTTCCTTTTAGGTGTTTGAGAAGCATTCCTCTGAAGCCCATCTTCTTCTTCTTCTTCTTCTTCTTCTTGTTCAGCTTCACTTTGATCTTGTTTAGTCTTCTCTGGGCTTACCTCTGCTGACACTGCTTCAGACGTTAAAGCCTCCTGTAGGTTCTTCTCTGTAAAAGAGCAGACATTTGCATAAAGCTTGATGTGAAGCTCCTTTAATTTAATGGAAGTGGGTTTTTTCTTGTTAGATGCAAAGCTCTTAGAGTGGAAGTGTGAATTTGTTTTATTACTTTTGCGCTCTTGTTTGGTTGTCTTGTTTGTCTTCGGTGCGTCGACAGAGTCTTTGCTCTTCTTCTTTGTTTTTTTCTCCTTCTTCTCCGTGTCTTTTTCTTTCTTCTTTTCCTCTGTCTCTTCCACCTCTGAAAAAGCAGTTAGTTGCTGATCAATAGGCGTCTGTAACGAACAGCGTTCATCAAAGCACGGGACAGTTTCTTACATCACCGCTTACGTTTTGCTTTGTCCTTTTTCACATCTTTCTTCTTTGTCTTTTTCCCTTCCGCTTGGGCTTCGTTGGCCCCTTCGCATTTCACCTCAGGCTCTCTGTCAATCTCCAAGTTCATTTTCTTGGGAACGACTGGCTTCTCTGCAGGCATCTCATCTAACTCCACATTTGCTGTTGCGTCACCTTCACCAAGTGTAATCACATCCAGTGGGTTATCATGGGCATGCTCAACTTGATCTTCAAAATAAGCAAAAAACAAACAAACAAAAAAAGATTTATAAATGATAAAAAATAAAAAATAAAACCACACATTGTAAAGACATGTTTAGTTTTTTTTAATGATTTATTCTAGTTAATTATTCTAACACCAACCACTAAGAGAAGTGCTGCTCAGTGATTGGCTGATCAACAGAGGCGTCTCATCAGAGTGGACAGCTTTGTGCTTTCGATTCTTCTCTCGAGTGTCCCGGTTGGTCAACACCATTTGAGAATCAGCTCTCTTCTTCTGCTGCTTCTTCATCAAAAGGGTTCGCTGTGGGTCACACATCAGACAAACTCAGTCTCTACACAGTGTTCACACATGGACATATAATTACATAGATATGGTCCAAATGGGCTCTTGAGAGTCATTAATAAAACGATGTTCTGCTTTCTCTCTCATGCAACTGAATTCAGTTCAATTCAATTTTATTTATGTATTGCCAAATCACAACAACAGTCACCTAAAAGTGCTTATATTTAAGGTAAAGACCCAACAGTCAGAGGACGAGCACTTGGCAACAGTGGGAAGGAAAAACTCCCCTTTAACAGGAAGAAAGCTCCAGGAGAACCAGGCTAAGGGAAGGGCTCTGGGAAGTTAGATGGTGAGTTGTAGTGGTTTTAATTCTGGACAGCCTAAATGATTGCTCATGCACCTGCATGTTCATTTTCACAGTTTACTACACTAATACTGCTAGTTCTTAATTTAGGATTAGTACTTTACTACTATGGGTTACGTGCTGACGTGACTACTATAGGGCATATATGTAAAGCTTAAATAGATCAAAACCGCATACTGTATAGCATAAATGGGCCTGGGACTTGAAGTTTAGCAGCTCAGGAAACAGCAGGTGGTTCTGACACAGACTGTGACCTTTTCCAACTGGAGAAAGATTTTTTTTTAATGTAGCGATTTTTGTAAAGCTATGCTTAAATTTTAGTACTTGTGAGCAACAATTGACAAAATTTTAGTGTTTGCTCCAGTCTCACTGTGACAGTTTTGCATGCTTTTTACAAAATGGTAACACCTATGTAATGTTTGCAATTACAATTCTTGTACCAGTGGAAACTAGAATATATAAAAGATATATTTAAATTATAATCATTGTATCTTCACCTGGTTGTCCAGCTTCTGTTGTCGTATGTCGGGCTCCTCCATGTCCGGGTAAAACCTCCCTATTAACTGATGAAGCAGTCACTAGATGAATCAGAGTATCTGCAAACAAAAGATGAAGTCCACCATCAACGCTTAAGGTGAGAACAATTAAAAAATGTCGACTGTGTCCAGAGAAAAACCCACTACGTGCAATTAAGGACGGAAAGCGGGTGTTTGATTGTGCCGCCCAGCTCCATCTGCCAGTCTGTCCACCTGCGTGCAGCAGAAGGCAAAGTAGATTAAATGGGGATAATGTTCTTAAACTACACAGCGGCAGCTCAGTCAGGGTGACGAGCAGCCTGTTGAACAGGCTTTCCATGCCTACTTCATGAAGATGTTAAGGCCTGCAGCAGAAACGTGAGGCAAGAGAAACAGGAATGTGGTGCCCCCATCCACTCCCAGCTCCTCCATCACTTACCCCGTAAACAAACACGGAAGCCACAGCAGTCGCACAGATAGCCCCCAAAGCTTCTCGCTATTACTCACTGAGGTTTGCTATGCATCGCTTTGGATTCAGTTAATGACCCCCCCCCCCCCCCCCCCCCCCCAAAAAAAAAACCAAACAAAAACAAAACATAAACAAAAAACAAAAAAACAAAAGCACAGCAGCTGTTGACAGAAAACTCAGGCAGGTTTATGGCGTTGCCATGGTTACAGCTTCACGCAGCGATGGAGAGCTTAAAAAGAGTTCCAAACCCAGCATCTTTAATTTTCTTTTATTTATCACACAACAGGCTGGCTCATTACATCTTTCGCCTGCAATTTTTTTTTTCTGTTTATTTTTAGATTTAACTTTCTACTCTTCATCCTGCATTATGTTGGCACTACGTTTGGCATAACTATCCGAAAACATACAGCCAAAGGTCGTTAGCCTCCTATTTTCAGCCACAAGAACAAGAAATCCAGCAGCAGATGGATGACTCCCACAGAGCGCTGATCTCGTCATCATGGGTTTAGCCGAGGACTTGCAAATGTACCAAGTGATGAGGTTTTTAATTAATTCATTATTATTGTTTTGGTTTTCTTTTTGTTTTGTTTCGTTGTGTGTGTGTGTGTGTGTGTGTGGGGGGGGGGGGGGGGGGGCACTTCACTTTACATTAAATTATAAGATAATAACAAATCAGTGCGGCTCATGCCGTTACCTTTAAGAGCATTGCTGCATAAATAAGATCTATTAAATTATATAACATGATGTATAATAATGTGATAAATAATAAACAAATGTTTATTTAGTTGTTTTATTTTGTAGGACCCTGAACCGGAAAAAGAAAAAAGTGGCCTGTTGCTAGGATACAGGTGGCTAACAAAACGGAGCATACTCCAGGCAGATTTATTTTCTGATATATTTTCTTTAAACTGTAAAACATGTTTTGAAGTCTGTCCATTTTAACTATAGCTAGTTATTTCACCTAAAGAAATAATAACTTTTAAAAATGGATGGGACAATTAAGGTATGCTCTTCAAGTTTTATTCGCTGCTTCTGTGTTCGGTTCTCTTTACTTCCTACTCATTTAGCCTCTGTTAATTTAAAAAAAAAACATTTTGGCATAAATATTCATGTTATATCTTACATTTGACAGAGCTTTTATTATTATTTGTAATGGATTACAATGTATAAAAAGCATCGTTTTCTTTTGTAGCTACCACATGACCTGAAAGCTAAAGTGATGTTATGGTGAGAGCTGGGTCACACACACGGTGCAGATCATTTTCGTTAGCTTCCATTTTATTTACACTTTGCCTGCCTGATTGTAATATTTATCCATGAATCTATTTCCCTCAGGACAGATGTAAGCTACCATGATATGGAAGAGATCAACAAAATGCAATCCATTCCCGATCTGGAGAGGTTTCTGTCACTCATTTATAAACAATAATCACTCAATTATAGGGCACAGACGTTATTTAGGGGGGGTTACTTGTTCTCCTCTGTGACAGTGCTCTGTGCAGTGTGCTTCGAGTTGACCTCCCTGAACCCAGAAAGGGAGTTCTTCTGGAGCTGTACGTTCAGATGGTGCTTTTCTGCAGAGAGCACAGCTTCAACAAAGAACAAACGTCTACTCTCTTGTCCATTATCAAGTCAATTCATGAAGCCAACGTAGGTAAGCAAAGTAGGTTTATCTTAACTATGTGTAGTCAGCAAGGGGTCTATCTGGCTTTGAAAATGATGTGTTTACAATCAAAACAGTACAAATTGTCTCTTCTCCTCACAACATTTGTTTAGCGCAGACTCAACTCTTCTGTTAAGTCTGTAAAAAATACAGTATTTAGGCAATTGAAGGAAATACTGTACAATCTTATGAGTCAGTGATTAACTCAGTAAGATTGTTGACCTAGTGTCACGTGACTTGCATCACCACCATTAAATGCCAAAGTATCCTTTAACTTTACATGACATGTGTCTGAACCTCCTTTCTTGCAGAAACTCCACTCAATAACTCGGAGCAGTGTTTCAAGTACTGCAGGGAGCTTCTGTTATGCCACTCAGTCAGGGTGTGTGCAAAATTTGGCAGTCACTGTTTCATTTTCAAACTCATACAGATCCACGACTGTAATGCTGATTCATGGTGTGTTTGTGTGTGCGTGTGTGTCTCCCCTCTACAGCGGCCTCCGTTCAGCATCAGCCTCTTCAATGCTGATGAGGTTAACCGTGTCTTAACATACATCCTCAACAACTACATGAAACACTACAAGCTATATAAATATATCTTTACCACACAGGTAAATGTCATGAATTAACTGACTTGAGTTTTCAGTATTTGTCATTAGGTAAAGTAAAATGTATTTCTAAAGCACATAGATTGTATTTAGTGCTACATGCTCGTTTGTGAAATAATAAATTATATCACAAATATACAAACAAACAAATATAGAATAGAATAGAATAGAATAGAATAGAATAGCCCTTTATTGTCATTGTCATACAAGGAAATTATGGGTGCTCCACGACAGCTGTGCAGGAGTAAAAAAAAAAAAATAGTAAAGACATCAGGAATATATAGGAACAGAAGAGATATATACAAACTAGAGGAATATGTATATATGTATGTACAAAGCAATAGAAAGGCACACAATGGAGAGCAAAGTGCTTGAAGGTAGTGCAAAGAAAAGACTTGGTCTGAATAGATTCTGAGTGGCTAGAGGTGGGTGGGTGTGTTGTGGGGGGGATAGTGTTAACAGTCTGAATGGCCCAGGGCAAGAAGCTGTTAGTGAGTCTGGAGGTGCCTACCAGGGGTCACCTGTGATGGCCCTGGTTTTTCCTGAGACAGGAGGATCTGGTGATGGCCTCCAGGGGTGGCAGTGGGCAGCCAATGATTTTTTTGGGCCATGTCAGTTACCCTCTGTGCAGCTTTCCTGTTCTCAGTAGTGCCCCCTGTGTACCAAATACATTTTAAGTAAGTTTTTTTTCCACCAACAGGTGAATCTTGATCTGTCTTTGAGATACTCTGGGATGCCGGATATTGGATCCCCTACCGTGGAGGATTCTTCTGCGCCAGGTAAAAAGCAAAGTTTTTAGTAGCATTAAAGTTACATATAGCGGGGGAGAGCAATTATATTTTATTCTTGCCTTTATTCTCCCCTGTTCCCTTTTTTCTTTCTCCCTCTTTCTTTTACCCTCCTGCCTGTCAGCTTAGACAATGCCATATCACACATATACTGTATTAACAGAAATAACACGAATAGAAATGAATAAACAAAAACAGATAAAAGTAACACACGAAGAAGAGCCTATAGAGAATTTACAGAGTTCATCTTGGAAAAGCAAACGTGTTTGGCACAAAAAAAGCTGTCAGACAAGGAAGACAAAAAAAAGGAAAAGCAATCTGAAATCATACAGTGTTAAGATAAGAAAGAAAGTAAATTCAGATGTTTTCATTCGCATTGCCACAGATGCATAAAATGAAGCAACAAGCTACGCAGTCTGCCTTTACAAACATTTGTGAAAGAATGGGTCGCTCTAAAGAGCTCACTGAATTTGAGCGTGGCGCTGTAATAGGATGTCGCCATTGCAACAACTCATTTTGTAAAATTTCTTCCCTCATACATATTCTACCATCACCTGTAAGTGAGATTATTGCAAAGTAGACGCTTTTAGGAACTGCAGAAACTCAGCCAATGCTCTGCTGGCTCACTTAACTGCAGAGCTCCGACCCTTCTCTGGAATTATCACCAGTACAGAAACAGTATGCCGGGTGCTTCATGGCATGGATTTCTTTGTATAGCTGGCTCAGAAATTCGGTTCATGTAGTGTATAAAAATCGTCTTCTACCTCTTTGCAGTGACTACATGTGTGATCCAATCTTGCACAGTTGTGGTTGGAGTGAAATTGGATCAGATATACTGCCTGACCAAGCATTGCCAAACTCTTGCAAAACATTCTTAATCTCCTTTTCACTTCCTGTGGAAATGAATATTAAAAGAAAAAAAATCTCCTCCAATCCAGCACCTGCCTTGTTATGTGTTGCATTAAAAATGGGATATTAAAAAAAAAAAAAAGAGTACTGAGCTATATTTATTACTTTTATCCGACCAGGTGTTGAGAATGAGACAGAGGCGGAAGATGGGACGTCTTCCGAAACACAGCAAGCCTCCATCGCGGCCCCAGCAGGTAAAAATCACGGCAGCGCTGCAGTTATGCTGCAGGCGTAACTTTTACAGTCCAACACAGCCCAAGCAAAGTCATGCAAGGAACGGCTTCATTTCCTCTCTTTCAGGAGCCACATCTGAGCTGAAGGCGCTGATAGAGCAACAAGTCAGAGAGCAGATGATGCTTGTGTCTGGGCAACTAGATCAGCGGATTAAAGAAAAAGCATCTCAGCAAAAGAGTGCTTTAGATTACTCACAGAACAGCCACAAAGCCAAAAAATAACACACTTTTTTTTGCCCCATCTAGATAGACGGTAGATTTCAAATAAAGCACTCCTGCAAAGCAGCACGATTAAAACATTTGTTTTATTGTCAATAAAACCGTTTTTCTCCATGTACAGCACAACATACTTTATACCTGCATTTATATAATTACATGTTTTTTTTCCCAAACAGGCACTTCCAGGAAATCAAAAAAACTTAATTCTCTCTAGATGAAAGAATGAACTGAGTTAGGAATGGTGCTTGTTAGTTTTACAGTCGCAAACGATGTTCACAGTTAGTCTTGAGTGGGTTTCCTGTTGAGGAATGCTTGCATGCATGAAACACGACAGAAACACTCCAAATATTTAACTTGAATATTTCACACGTGCCCCAGTGCTGACTCGTAATACTGGCATATATGTAAATCTGAGCTTTAACGCAGCACTTCTATGTACCTGTATGTGTCTAATAAAGGAGACTTATTATGCTTTTTCCTTATTTTCTGCTGTTTTTGTAGTATTATAATTTTAGGTGTTGTATTAAAGTTTCACGTAATAAGGAAGAAAGTTGGCTTAATGGTCGTGTGGCCTGAAGGTCTGCACTAATGCGCAGTAAAAGACATACAAGTGTTTTTATGAACCGTGAATCATGCAAAGCTACTCAAGTGGAGTCAATATGAGCATACTAGGTCCCCTAGAAATAACTAATCTGAGTGCTTTGATTTCCACTTAACCTACACAGTGCTTAGAAATGCATTCTCTACATCAGAGGGGTCAAACACACACACTGTGGGCCACACGTCTTGTAAGTCGTTAAGAGCGACACTTAATTTCACCATCATCTGTTTAGTAAATGTAGGATTTATTAAATACATAATTGTACTCGCCGCTAAAAGAAAAGGAACATTTTTAAGATTTTTTTAAAATAGATTTTTATTATAAAACACTTTCACTTGCGATCAAATTGGGCTGCATGTGGCCCATGAATTAAAATGAGTTTGACGCCACTGGCCTACTCAGTTATAATGGACGATTAACACATAAAATCCTAAATATATATTATGATGAGTTTTACTAAAGAGATCGTGCAAGGTGTCCTCAACGGCAAATTGCACTGCAAACCGGATGACCTGACAGGGAGTTTCAGACAACAACATAAGGAATATTAAGTGGTGCATGCTTATCTTGAACTTTCAGAGCCACGATGCGCATTAAGGCACACAAAGATCCCCCGTCCCTGCATTCCTTATCTTGAAACAGTAACTCGATGGAGCAAACACAGCAATGACAGCACATGCAAACGGATACATAAAAGCGTTTTTGAGCGACGAGGTTGACCTTTTATGTTTCAAACTCCTCCAGCTCTAGCAGCATGATCTTAGCAGCGTTCTGAAAGAGGGCTGCTCGGTTCTGCTGCTCCCCTTTCTTGACCCAGTGCCCGTAGATCCGGAAGGCGCAGCCGTCGATGAGCTTGCGCACGCCGCGGATGGAGTAAGGATCCCTCGCCAGCACCTCTCGGGTTAGCGGCCGCACCCTGCGGTAGCGGCTGTACATCCTGATGCAGGCGAGCACGCTCACTATCAGAACCTGGATGCATGGAAGCATGTGGAAGGTATTTCCTGTTTCACAGACAGTTTAAATCAGCGGCAATAACAATGCTGGGCTAACACAGCGGCTCACCCTAAACGTCTTTCTGGGGCTGAAGAGCCTCACATCCTCCCGCTGGTACTGCCTGAAGAAGGAATGCGCCAAGGCTTGCTCAGCAGTGAGACGGTTAGCTGGGTCCACCACCAGCAGCCTGGATATCTGAGTATCACAAGCACAAAGATTACAGAAGTACACATGAATGATTTAAGAGATGCAAATACTGCAATATGATTTATTCTTTGCACTGGAAATGTCAATATTAGGGTTGCTGCAGTACAGAATAAGCTGACCGTATGAGCTTACCAGATCCTTCACAGTGTCAGACCGGTCGTCCCACTCTGGGGAGCTGAACTGATAGCGACCCTCCATTATCATCCTCAGCATCAGCATCTGCTTACGGTGCCAGAATGGAGGCGAGCCGGCTAGTAAGGTGAAGAGGATGACTCCACAGGCCCAGCTTAGAAACACACACCATGCAAATGTTAGAAACGGCAGTTAGAAGTAGCACGTTTGTAAATCTCCGCCGAACAAAGACAGACTCACAGATCGACCTCCTTGCCGTAGCCTGGGTGCATTTCATCCATGGAACACTTTAGTATTTCGGGCGCCAAATAACCAGGTGTCCCACAGAGCTCTGATTATAACAGAAAAGATCGTTTTAAACTAATAATGGATGAACACTTGTCACAGGATATGCTCATGATCCACAGCCATACCTCGAAGCTTCTCCACAGGTTGTAGCTGCACGGAAAAACCAAAGTCAGAGAGTTTGATATGGCCATAATCGTCCAGGAGAATGTTCTCCGGTTTCAGATCCCGGTGCACGATGTTGAGGGAATGAAGGTATTGCACGGCCTCCAGCAGAGCTCGCATCATGCTCCTGTAAAGAACCGAATACACACATTTGATCCGTGTAAAATAGATTTCATCCGAGCGTGTCTAAGGTTCAGAGTAAACACTGTGTAATATGTTTGTGTAATTTTAATCATATCTTTGGCTTGATTATTCATGGGATACACAACATTGCTGGCTTCACCAAGTGATTAAAATGATTGGGTATAAAATGAAAATCTTAGAGAATCAGAGCTTCTCAGAAATAAAGATGGGTAGAGAGTCAACAATCTGCAAAAACCTGCATCTAAAAATTGTGAAGCAATTTTAGAATAATGTTCCTCAATGAGTTGCAAAGACTTTGAATACCTCATTATCTACTATACATAATATGAACTCCCATAACCTCAACTCAGAGAATCTGGAGAAATCTCTGTACGCAAGCAACAAAGCTAAAAAGCAGCACTGCGACTATGATCTTGCACATCTGGAAAGGCAACATCTGTGATGAAATGTATATACAAGTTTTAGAGCAACATGTGCTCCCATCCAGACAGGCCTTGCATTTTTCAGCAGGACAATGCTAATAACAAAAACTACAAAACTACAACAACCACCCCAAAAACATGAGTGTTTTTCTTTTTTAAAGCTGCAGCTTTGAGGCTTCCACTTTTTTGATGTGAGATTAAGTTGGGCTGCGTGACACGAGATTAAAAGTGGGTGTCGACACCAAACGTGTGATTATATTTAGATATTCAGCAGCTCTTTAATGCAGAGCTGCTCGCTGGATAACTTTTAAATAAAATCTTGAAAGGCGGCATATTTTGGAATATGGTCTGCAGAAACAGAACTTTATGATGTGCCCAATGCAAAATGCTGCTAGTATTAATTAATACAGATATAGTGCAGTCATGTTGCGGCTCACCTGGTTTCCTTCTCACTTAGGGTAACTTTTTCTGTGAGGTAGTCAAACAGCTCTCCACGTCTCATGCTGTTAACAAAAGACAGCAAATTGACAAATGTTGTTGAAAAAAAAAATTGAATTTCAGGTTGGGAGTGTAAAAAGAATTTAGTTTAATAGTTTTTTGTCCTCATACTCACAGATCAAACACCAAAAATATGAATGTAGCAGACTCATAGGAATCAATGAGGGTGACTAAAGGGAATGAAACAGAAGAGAGCTTTAACATTTACCAAACTTTATGGAAAGAAATTTTATGATTCTTTAACAAAAGGAGAGAGAACAGCAACATACTGATGGAGGGGTGTCCCTTCACCATGTTGAGCACTTGGATCTCTTTCAGCGTGGAAATTTTCACCTCCTCCAACTGCTGGATTGTCATCTTCTCAGCTGTGATCTCGATAATCTTCACCGCCAGCTCCTGGCCCGTGTGTCTGTGCACACACCTGCGCACCACACTGCTCACACCCCTGACAATGAGCATACAATACAGTGCATTTTCAACATTATTAAAAAATGACACGGTATTAAAAAATGTACACAGTAGCTCTGTGTACAGTATTTGCCCCGTTCCACTTACATGTTTCAGATCATTATACTCATTTTAATATTAGACAAAGATAACCTGAACACACTTTTGTTCCACTCTTCTTAGAATTCAGATGTGGACTTGCTGGTGTGTTTTGGATCATTGTTCTGCTGCATAACCCGTGTGGGCTTGAGTGTCAGTGGCTTAACAGACGGCTGTACATTCTCCTTCTGGATCTTCTGGTAGAGCACAGAATTCATTGTTTCATCAATTATAGCAAGTTATTGAGGTTCTGAGGCAGTAAAGCAGCTCCTGGGGCAAGTTAGGCCCGCAGTTCTTTAGATGTAGCTCTGGGTTCTTTTGTGACGTCCTGGATGTTGTCAGTGGCATCTTGGAGTCATTTTAAGGCCGGCCACTCCTGGGAAGGTTCACCGCATTTTCAGGTTTTCTCTATTTGTGCACAATAATGGCTCTCACTGTAATTCACTGGAGTTCCAAAGGCTTGTTTTTGTAACTCTTTCAAGATTGATAGATGTCAGTAACTTTTTTCCCACCTTTAATAAACAAAAACTGCATTTCGAATTTATTTGGGTTATCTTTGTCTAATATTTAAAATTTATTGATGATATGAAACATACAGTGTAACAAATATGAAAAACAACGACAACAACAAACAAATCACGATGGATGCTTTTTAACAGCATTGTATATCTCAGGCTATTTTGGTTGACTTACCTGCCAATCACCTCTTTAGGATCATACTTCTGATAAAACTCCTTGGCCCCCACCCAGTCTGGTAGTTCGTCCCCAACAACGATGTCTTTGGTCATGTTTACAGCTTATGGAGCTGTTAAAACAATAGTCACGTGTCTTAGTTTGTACCAGTGGTTCTGAATAAACAGGAACTAGTTACCTAACTCTTGATAAGGAAGTATTGTGCCCTTAGCTTTAGTTTAAATCTAGTTAGCAGGTCAAACGTGTATACACACATCTCCTCGACCTATTGTTATTTAGAAGTCCATCAAAACGGTTAGGTAACTGTCTTTGCTATGGCCTTGATACAGCAGCAGGTTCACTGACCGAACAGGAAGCTACTCACCATTTATGCAATCAAACGACAAGACAGAGAGGGAAACGAGGAATCAGGAAGCCCTCTCAGGTCGAGGAATCTATAGTGAAGCCATAACGTGTGCGATTAAGCGGCTACAGTAACGAAATTAGCTACCGTTAATGTTAACAGCAGTTAGCTATCACCTGAGCACTGTTTACATTCTGGTCACAGTCCTGGAAGTTATTATTACAGTGTGCCGCAGGAGCGCCCCCGAGAGGCCGGAGGGGACGTGGCAGCATGGTTTGCATTTTTGAGGTCTCGAATACACTCTCCAGATAAATTCGAGTAGCTGCACTTCAAAGCACCGTATCCCAAGGAAGTAGTCCGTGTTTTGAGTGTGTTTTTTAATTTACAACTTGTTGTTACCAACGGGAATACTTAATCTTTACATTATGTGAATTGCAAGCAATAGGCGGCGCTAATGCTCTCCCGTTATTGTAAGGAACATTTAAAACCAACGAAGAAGAAGCGTTAGCTGCATATTTCCTGTTGCTTCTCTGATGTCCTGACTTACGTTTCAAGTACTGGTTGTTAAGGTTTGTAATGATAACATTTCTCTTGTGAAAAGACACACATATACCTGTTTAAGAACATTTTGTGTATGTGGGGATGGATAATGAATAAAAACCCCGACCACCTCGGAATCTTGAACCAATAACGCCGTCCGTTAGCCTTAGCGTAGCATTAGCATGGTTAGCAGTAGCAAGCTGCAAGCTTGCAAAAGATCTTTAATCTTTGTAGCAATATGGAATTAAGATGGTTGGTAGTTCTGCAGGCATACCTTTATACAGTAATAAGTCGGCATTTAAATGCTAGTGGACCAGAAAAGTGAACCTTTTAAAATTTAAAATTGCATTTTTGATTTAAGGCTAACGCCGTCCCTTTGCTGTCACAAAATGAATGAATTATAATTCTTCATGCCTTGCTTGATGTAATGCAGGGAAGGAAAGATGTCAGGTGCTGGGGGAGGAAAGCGTCCCCCAGGCGGGGACAGCCCCCCTGGCCCACCTGAAAAGAAAAGCAAGAAAGAAGAGAAGACCACCACCACGCTAATTGAGCCAATACGCATAGCTGGAGTCTCCTCTACCGTGAGTTATATGGTCCTCACACTTTCAAGGCACAATCTGTCATCTATTTTTGCCAGACAACATCTACAATCCCTAACACTCATTATTTTGTTTCTCTGTTTGTATGTGTTTGTTAATTCAGGAGGAAATGGACATGAAGGTTCTCCAGTTCAAGAATAAGAAGCTATGTGAACGCTTGGAGCAGAGACAGGCGATGGAGGATGAGCTGAGAGAGAAAATTGAGAAGCTGGAGAAGAGACAAGCCACTGATGACACTACCTTGCTGATTGTTAATCGCTACTGGTCACAAGTAATTCTGTGCATTTCATTATATTGTTAGAATCCATTCTTGAATTTTAGTTTCCACTCTAACCTGATTTAAGAACTGGCACATTTGATAAAAACCTCATTTAAACGCAGCGGTCAGATGAATCAGTTTTTTTAGCACGCTTGCATTTGTGTGAGGCAAACCAATTTGGCTTATATCTGGTAATTGCAGATCTTAATGTTTTTTCCTGTTACCAATTATAGCAGGCACATGTGCATGTATAAATTAAGAAAGCATTGCCCAGCTCTTCCATCTGATGGATTGTCATCTTTTTGTAATTTGTAAGGATCTGAGTGTTATAAAAATAACTCCCAAAAGCTATATAGGTGTTATAGATAATCCTGGTACCTTAGGCAGGTTATATAGTAGGTTTCCTCCAGATTGATCAGCATGTCTAGGAGGATAGTTGTTATATACATAGGTCCAGGCTCCACGTCCTATGTATCCTGTACATGTTTTCCACCTGCCTGCCTTAACCTGATTGTACACATAGTGACAGGTATTGGTCGGTTATCAGGATGTTTAGAAGTTATTTAGCAACACGTTCTCCACAAACATGGGTGCACAATTGGAGAGGGGCGACTGTTGTTCGGCCGTCCCCCAGTCCAGTCACAAACAGCTCTCCTACACCGGCGGGCTGTTCAGTCATAATCCCACAGATGGTAGCTTTGCACCTTTGGCTCCTCAGCCAAGCACTATACACCAAATGTCTGAACCTGCGGTTCCTCTTGTACTGAGCAGGATTACTATTGCAACAACACATCATCAGTAGGTCTAATCCCAGCTCACGTTCCCTATTGGTAGGTGAACAATCCAACGCTTGGTGAATTCTGCGTCACAATGATAGGAAGAGCTTACATCGAAGGATCACAAAGCAGTGTCGCTATACATATACTTAGCTGTACTAAGGCTTAAACTCATGGTAATAACTTGTAAAGAGAATTAACACCTTTTTCTTTCTATGTCTATCTGACTTGCAGTTGGAAGAAAACGTGCGCATTCTGCGCAAACGTATTGAGCCAGATCCTCCAGTCGTTTCTACCCCTGCCCCACCCTCAGCAACCATCCCTGATCAAACACCAATGGAGGAAGATGGTGTCAACCTGGCTTCGCCTTCTGGCGTGCCTCCCCCTCCTGTGCCAGAGGCCCAGAACGAGGGTGAGCGGCCAGAGCAGCAACAAGAGGAGCGTCAGGAAGAGCGTCAGGAAGAGGAGCAGCAGCAGCCCCCTCCTCCCACTGGAGACGATTTACTGACACCAACAGAGCCGCAATCGGATACAAAAACAGGTTAGCAATTTTTTTTAATGACAAATCGTCTGTCATAGACTATTGTAATCTGCCTTATTCATTCATTCTCAATTTAACTTAGTGTATCTTTATGACTTTCATTACTCATGAAGTTACATCAGTCTGAGTCACTACTATTTATATTGATAGCTAATTTTATGCAACAAGACTGAACTTCAGGCCTTGTAATTTAAGGATATTCTTGTTTATTGTGTGTTGACCATTATTCAAGATGCGTATTAAATTATAGCAGGGGTAGGCAACCTTTCTGATGATGAGTGCCATCTATAATTTCCTCAGAAGTCAGTGTGCCATATAATTGCATTAGCAATAAATTTAATAACGCTCTATATGAACAGTTACACACTATATAGAACAACTTTATACAATTGTATTTGTTTGCAGATGTTGGCAGCTATCAGTAAATAGTTATCAGCTATTTTGAAACAAAAAAAAGACACTTTTTATCCATAACGGCTACCCGAGGACACTCTTCATGTGAGAGAAAATCTGCTCACACAGACATGTAGAGCCAAATACTGTCAATAAGGCCTCTGCAATGTTCTGAAGACAGTTAAACTTGTCAGGTAGTGATGTCCAACAGGTGAAAATGCAAGCTCCATGAACACGCACAGCTATGGATTCCAACTGCTTTTGTAGTTCTGCAAACTTTGACCCCCACAGAGTCGAGCTTTTCAGTTCAATCAGCTGCATTTTGATGTCCTCTGTGTCCAGCCAGTTAATGCGAGACAAATCCAGCTGCTCATTAAACCTTTCTGGTTTGATCAGAAAAGAAAACATTGGTCCATACACCTGAAAGTCCTAAAAACACATTGTGAATTCTGTCTCGAGCCTACGGATGTATCCGTGTATTTCTGTGGTGCTGATGCTGCGCTGAGCGGAAAGCTCCTGAAGCATTTGAAGTGTTGCAATGTGGAAATTTCAACATTGCTTGAAAAAAACTGCCAGCTAGCAACATCCCTCTCACCGGTAGGCTAAGTGATTTTTAGCCAATTACAAGTTGAATCTGGTAGTTGGGGTTGTTGGCTAAGATACCGTCATTAAGAAGCGGCACGATTAATGTGTCTATGCGAGCTGATTTGCGATGTGCACCGCTGGCCTGGCTATTTATTTTTTAATGCACCTTCTCAGATTAATTCACTAAGTGTCTTGCCCAGGGCTGGACTGGGACAAAAAATTAATTAAAAATAAATTAATATTAAATAAATTTAAACAACAGAAGAAGAGGCAGCTGACAGCGTAAAGACAGAATAAATCCAACTTTGTGTCTTTGTTTGATTCTAGCTGAAGTACGGGACAAACTGTGTTCCTTTTTGGCTCAATACGAAACGCGTAATATTTTCTCTGAATGCGGGACGATTCCATTTTTTACGGGGACGGTTGGCAACTCTACTAACTAACCTTATAAATAAAATAAAGTTCACTATCAGTAACATCATAGCACCCGCCCAGCTGTATAGAAACTCCGTCATGCTAGCTAGTACGTAGTACGAGTTATTGTAACTGACTGTAAAAAGTCAGCACAACGAAAATAAACTCCACCTAAACTTGGTTTATATCTGACCCAGATAGACTGCAGGTCATAACTTCTTACCTGATGTTCAGTTCACCTGACACTCGGCGGCCGCCTCAGGTCTCTCCTCCTCCTGCCTCCCCTTCCCTCATCCACCTGCTGGCCTCTGTGGAATCTCCGCCATTGCCACCACCAAACAACTGAGTTATTTTTACACATCGGCCAGCACCTGGCCAGTCCACCACCTCTCATTGTTTATACCGTTACTGAAACATAAAATAAAAGAAAAAAATCTTCGGCCCATAAAAAATGCAAAATCACCAACGGCCGATGGCCAGTCCAGCTATGGTCATGCCATCAGTTAACCCTTCGCGTGCCACAGCTGGCACGCGTGCCCAGGGTTGCCGACCCCTGAATTATAGTGAGGCAAAGGGGAATGATAGTGAGCTAAAGAAGGCAACTGTTACAATATTTCTTTCATCTGTTAGCATGTACTACTGCAGAATTTTAGTGTATTATCAAGACTTTAGTCCCAATCTACACAGTCTGTATTTGGTAGATTTCCTTTTTCTTTGCTTTGTATTTAAATAACAAATTGCTCTGAAAATACTTGTTTATACCAGACTTTACCACATTGGACCACACTGTGCCAGCAATAGATTACTGTTTTAATTGTAATTTTTTTTTAAATTGATATTTAAGAATTCTGTCAAATTGTTACTTGCTGACTTTATCATTTTTACATATGTGCAGATACATCACCGCCACCTCCTCCCCTGAGTGAAAATGCCAAGGGTTTCTTGTCGACTCTGGAGCAGAGCAGTGAGGAGGAACTAACTCTGCACCTCCAGGACCGCATGCAATTCAGCAAAGAAGCCATCGCCTGCTTGGTCTGCGTCTTTGATAGGCTGCACAGTCACATCAGTGACATGTGCAAGGTGGTCCAAGCTGCAGGTAACTGTGGAGAAATGTTTGTTATTGACACTTAAATGTACAGTTATAGTCAGAAGTTTACATACGTTCATCAATAGTGATTTCTTTGAACTGTTCTTTTTCCATTTTTTTTTTATCTTTAATGACATTAAAAGTCAAAAATTAGGTGCACGAGTTTGAATTTCATTTAGATTTTTTCTAATTCACACAGGGCTAAATTTATTTATACAGAATCAAATATATACATGCACTCATTTAAATCTGTAAATATGCTGAAGGTTCTACAGTTTCCTTTAACTTGACAAGGTTCAGGTTTGTTAACTTCTCTTTGTGATCATGATGGACTACAACTAGTGGTTTCTCTCTGTCAGCATAAAAAATATTTGTTTGACGGCACTCTATGGACTACCAATACTCAGAAAAATAGGAAAGTCCAAAGAACTCAGTGAAGATCTGCGAAGGAGAACTGTATTTACAAAAGCTGGGAATGTCTCCTGCAGTTATTTGTGAAGAACTGCATATTGCAAGATCATCAGTTTAAACAAATGCGCATAAATACAAATTATTCAGATGTGTCACAATTTTGCCAAATATTGTAAGAAGACCCAAATTTTCACTCTCAGATGAGAGGATGTTGGTTAGGATGTTCAGGAACATCCCAGGAACCTCCAAGGCTCAAGCCTGCCATGTACTGGAAGCTGCTGAAACACCAGGATCAATGGCCAGAGTGAAGGGAGTTTCACATCGCCATGGACTGAGAGGGCGCCGACCAAGAAGGAAGTCTCTGAACCGAAGTTGACACCTTCAGGCTCAAATGAAATTTGGATCAGCCCAAATTTCATAAGCCAAATACCTTCAGGAGAAAAGTGTGTTGTAGAAGGCTCTCAGTCATCCAGGTCATTGTAGTCTAAGGAGCTTGGAAAGAAAAGTGTCTGGACTTCTTTAAGTTTCTTGAAGGCGTGACAAATGGGGCTTAAAAATCTGGGACTCTCCACCAGTTGCTCTTAGAACTGAAGAAGCTTCTCGGATGAGAGTTGAAACCTCTTTGAGCCGTTTGGACACAATGAAAGGAGGTATGTTTGGAGTAGTAGAGATGAGGCTTTCAAATCTAAGAGTTGAGTTGTCAAACATGGTCATGCTTTGGGGCTGTTTTGCTGCCAGTGGTGCTTGTACATTGCACAAAGTGGATGGAATAATGACGGCGGAAGAGGACTACCTCCAAATTCTTCAAATTTCATCTCAAATCACACACAAAGTTTGACAGTGTGACACAGTTGTTCCATTGGGACACTGATGCCAAACACATCCAAAATGGTTTTGAAAAGGATAAAGCAGGCTAATGTTAAGCTGCTGGAATGGCCTTTCCAAAGCATCGATCTTACCCCAGTTGAAAATTTGTGGACCATGTTAAAAAGCCCAATCTGTGCCTGGAAACCAACCAATTTAAACGTAACAATTCTGCTAAGAGGAGTGGTAAAATATTCAGCAAGAAGCATGTTGATGGATATGAAAAGCATTTGATCGGGGAGCAATTTGCTAAAGGATGTTTGATCAAATATTAGTGGGCGTGTGTGTGTTTGGATATGGATACGTTTGACCCTGTGTGGTTTTGGAAAAATCGAAAATAAATTCAAAATCACTCTATCCTGAAAAAAAGAACAGTTCAAATAAATTGATCAAAAGTCCAAATTACCCTGACATTCATGGCCATGAGTGTAAGTAAACCTCTGACCACCATCATTTACCTTAAACTAATTACTAGATTTTTGAGTTTAATGCATCATAACTGAGTTGTTGGAGTGCTTCCTTTGATACTTGTTAGTTTGGCCAAATTAGAATGACAGTATTGGGGGTTTTGTTTTTTTTGGTTTGGTTTAGCAGGATTTGAAGATGACAGCCAGTCTGACATCATCAATCTGAACTGCACTCTGCTGGACGAGAACACTCGACTGCGAGACTTAGCCACTCTCCTGCAGGGAAGACACCATAAGATGTCCATGGAGGTACAAAGTCCTTAGTATTGTTTAAGTGACTCACCATACACGTTGACTGTTTGCAAGTGTAGTTATTTCGAGTGTTTCAGGGTGAATGAATGGGGAAAACTAGTTAGACAATTTCTTATGGTCGCTAATTCTTAGTGATGCAGCAACTATTCACATGTCCCACTCTCCTGCAGTATAATGAGCTCGTGGACAAGGTGACCAGCTCAGAGACCAAGGTGACTGAGATGGAGACAACGGTGGAGGACCTGCAGTGGGACATTGAGAAACTGCGCAATAGGGAACAAAAGCTTAACAAACACCTAGCAGAGGCCATGGAGCAGGTGCGTTTGTTTAATGTCCCTTTGCAACTTTTGCATCAGCCCCCTTTTTGTTTTTTCTTTTTCTTTTTATAGTGTGCATATTTATTTTTAAATCTTTCCACTAGGCGTAGGCTCTGTCGTTTTTCCTCTAATACATGAGTTGACATTGATAAGGCTCTAAGCATCAATGCATGTCAAAACAGCTGCTTCTACTGATGCACAGCTCAAAGGTGGGCTGTGCATCAGTAGAAGCACAGCAGTTTTCTGATCATGAAAATTGGATGTCAGAAGAATTACAGAGTAGAGTTGTATGCTTTTGTTCACAAGTACAGACAAACACAATCTGCTTTAACTAATAAGCCAAATGTATTCTTTTGAGTCTTTGTTGAACACATTACTTACATATTTTCATGATAGTGCAAATTGGATTAGTTTATTTTGGCTGGTTGTTAGTCCATGCTTCCTTACAGAGCTGCTTCAGGTCTGGCATATTCTTAGAAAGTCTGGTGTGCACTTGAGGTGGATTGGATTAAGATCTAAGTTCAGAGTGGTTGTTTTGAAAGGCAGACTGCCCTTTTTTGTAGTAAGCTTTACTTTGAAGTTTGACAAATGTATCCTGCTGGATCATCTAACACCACAGATTTTTTTCTCTCTGTAGGCTGATTGCAGGCCTAATTTGTGAGTTTCCATCTCTATGCAAATCATCAGTTTTTAGTTAGAAAGTGCAGGGACCTGCTGAAGTCACCTCAGCAGATGTTTCTTCTGAAGTACAAACTAAATATTTCCCCCTTTTGTGAGTTAAAGTAGCTCTAACCCCAAACTTCCAAACTTGCTTCATGGATTTGATCTCAAGCCCGGGTCGGCAAGATTTGTTTGTCTTTTTCTTTTTTCCTTTTAAATGTACATTGTAAGACTTTGATGCAAACGATGTGGATATGCACACAAGTGTTTTTAGTTAAAATAGCTTGTTTGTCCATAACTGCATGTGCAGATGTGACACTTTATTTTTTTTTTTAAACGCACACAATAAGAATCATTTACTTTATGTTGTTACTTCCTGACACATTTTCTGTGTTTTCTGTCTGCAGCTCAAGTCAGGATACAGCAGCACTGGTAGCTCAGGTGGGCTGGCTGGAGGCCAGATTACACTGAACATTCAAAAGGTTAGACGACTTAGTGTTGTGTAACACGTTTTTATATGCAACTTGCCTCCAAAAGTCCATATTTCTTTATCAATGTGGTCTTCTTTTTTTTTTCTTTTTTTAATAGTTTGAGAGTCTCAATGCAGAGCTGGAGCACAACCAGGAGTTGGCAAATAGCCGCATGGCAGAATTGGAAAAACTACAGGTGGAGCTCCAGGAGGCTGTGAGGGAGAGTGAGAAGCTCAAGGTAAATGTATTTGAATCTGCATACCTGTGAGACGGGAGGCTAATTTCATTTTCCTTCTTTATTTGAATGATTTTCATGGTTTAGCCCTGCGTGTCATCTCACTCCACATCTGGGCTTTTCAGATGGACCTGCGTAATATTCCAGAGGAGGTTGTGAAGGAAACGTTAGAGTACAAATGTCTGCAGTCTCAGTTCTCCCTCCTGTACAACGAGTCTCTAGGAGTGAAAACCCAGCTGGATGAGGCACGGGCTCTCCTGCTCACTGCGAAGAACGCCCATCTCCGACAGATTGAGCACATGGAGGTGACTCTCAGAGCATTTCTTTGTGTGTTTGTGTCAACATTAATATAATTTAAGATTCAGAGAAAGGATGAGACTCCGGAGCAGCTCCTTCAGACTAAGCTTGCAGTGCACTGGCAGAAAGTCTGTTGTGCATTGTATATTTTTTTACAGTTTAAACTTGTATGTGTTGTTATTAGTGCTGTCAGCAAATCTCCATTAACGAGTTGACCACGCTAATGCGTAGTCAACTCACCGCGGGTCGATCCACGGTGACTCGTTAACAGACATTTGCTGCGTTAATGCAGTTATGGCGTTAACGTCATTTTAATGAGATTAACGCTGACAGCACTAGTTGTTATTAACGCTCAGAAACATGGAGAATAATGTCTCACTGTTTTTAACCTTTCAGAGTGATGAGCTGTCTCTTCAGAAGAAGCTGCGGACTGAGGTCATCCAGCTGGAGGATACTCTGGCCCAGGTGCGCAAAGAATATGAGATGCTGCGTATTGAATTTGAGCAGAACCTGGCAGCCAACGAGCAAGCAGGTACCTTTTCAAAACACTCTCACACTTCAGTCAGGGACATTGTTTTGCGTGTATATTCGTCTGTCGAGAATGAACATGTATTTGTTATATTTTTTAATGTGCTTCAAAGCTCAGTAGAAGAAAGAAATGTACCATATTTTGAGGGTGGTATTCGAGTGGATATTAAGGAAGATATCAGTCAGCAAACTAATCCTCTCTCAGCTCTGCAGAGAATATTGCATATCATCCGTATCAAGCTGTCAGTTCTGTGCACTATGTGATTAAACTCATCATTTACAGCTTCGTGATGCTAGCCGAGAGTGCTGAATGAGTCAAACTCAAAAACACCCACTGACTGTCGGGCTTTCATCTTTTTCTCAGGACCGATCAACAGGGAGATGCGACATTTGATCAGCAGCCTCCAGAACCACAACCTGCAGTTGAAAGGCGACGTGCAACGCTACAAGAGGAAATTGCGGGAAACGCAGCTGGAGATCAACAAGGTAGGTTACGTCATTTACTAACATGCACTGACATTATCTAATTGAGGTGTCTGTTCTGAGGTGTCTGATGATGATTCTCAATAAAACTGTTGTGCCATCAACAGTTACGCTGTCAGAGTGGCGACACTGGAGTTCTGATTTTGGAGGAGACGACGAGCGACAGCATTGACGTGAAAAAGGAGGAGGATGAAGACCAGGAGGAAGAAGAGGAGAGGAGGAGGGAGCTGGAGAGACAGCGAGCCCGAGAGAGAGAGCGGGAGAGGGAGAGGGAGGCCGAGCGAGAACGAGAGAGGGAGCGGGAGAGGGAGAGGCAGCGCAGCGACGAGCTGAAGAGGAAAGACTCAGACACACTGAAGATGCTCAGAGTAGAACTCAAGTACACTGCCCTCTATTTAACTCCACATTCATATGTAGTAACTAAATGCGATAAACACACATTTCCTAAAATGTTGTTACTCTAATGATGAATATTTTCAAATTATCTTCATTATAAAACAAATAGGAAATCATGCAGATTGCAGGAAGTCTAGTCATAGTGTTACTCTAAGAACTGCAAAGTCTGCCAGTGTTTTGTTTTCATAATTAGAAGCACTCTGCTAATTAAAATGCCATGACTGTTTATTTTAATGTAATCTCTAACCAATCAGGAAAGCCCAAGAGTCCCAGAAAGAGATGAAGCTTCTGCTGGACATGTATAAGTCAGCGCCAAAGGAGCAAAGAGATAAAGTGCAGCTGATGGCGGCCGAACGCAAATCTAAAGCTGAGGTTTGTTTTGTTTTTCTTTCCGTTTGTACTCTTTCACTTACTTTTTAGAGCAACTGGTAGGTTAGATATTTAACAAAACAAAGTAAGCTCCTGTCTCTTATGGTCCAGGTGGATGAGCTGAGGATGCGAGTGCGAGAGCTCGAGGAGAGGGAGAGGAAGGAGAGCAAAAAACTGGCTGATGAAGACGCCCTCAGGAAAATACGAGTGGCAGAAGAGACCATTGAGCACCTGCAGAAGAAACTCGCTGCCACTAAACAGGTGTGTGTGTAGTGCAGTGGTAATCTTCTCAGAGCACTTCACCTTAACCTGTGTTTTTACCTCCTCATTATTTCTCTTTTACTTTCCAGTTTGTAAAAAGTTAATAACGGCAAAACGTGATGCCTAAGAAGCTCGTCCTAAGCTCTTTGTCTTCCATGTGACGAGTTTTGTACCTAATAAAATATTTGAACCATAAGCCTTATAAAAATGCCATATTTAAGCTTTTGGGGATTCCACCGGCGTTGAATATAAACAATCAGCGGTGTTAAGATTGAAAGTAGTGCAGTGAGTATTGCATTTGCCTAAGAAAGGAGTTCTACTAATCTTAGACGACCAAAGAGGAACTGAAAGCTTACGCTGTGGCCTGGCTCTGATCAGCTGAGTATGCTAATGCTAACCTGCTGGTAATGTTTTGAGCTGTCACGATTATTGTTACTGGCACCATCCCTTTGATAATCCATGCGCTCTAATTTGAATTTCTTTTGCCCTTTTTTAGTAGGCACTCCCAATTTCAGTGTTAGGAGATACATGTCTAGTGGCACTTAAAAGCATTTGTCTTTGCTGGAGTACCAACAGCTCTCTTAACACCTGAAATGCTGAAATGTCGGCACATTGTCTGTAGTTTTTACCTGGTTCACTGGAGACAGGACAAAGTGTTTTCACTGGGATGTAAACTGCAGATTTTGTACTAGAAAGCTGGCGGGTTAAAGTTCTCAAATGGTAAAAATTTCTAATGAAACAAAGATAAACAGATTTTCTTTTTTTAGCACCGTCATTTCTCTCTTTCTTCCTCTTCGTCGTAAATGTGCAAAGGTTTTCTTGCGCAATACAGTCTAAATTTGTTGTTCATTTTGCATAACATAAGCTTATGTCATGATTAGTCAGTCCATATTTCACAAGAATTGTTATTCTTAGAGTGTTGGTTGCTCTTCACTCTAATTTTACTAATGGTCAGGATCAGGGTCATAATTGTTGTTTTTAGCAAAACCTTCATGCACACTGCTTACAACTTCATCAGATTCTCACTGGATGTTGACTGAATCGAATGTTTTCCGAACAAAATCTCGATGTTGATACATTTTGCATGCACACATTGATAAAGAGTGAATTTCCTGAAATAGCTTGAAAGATCACTTTGCCACACGCGGTGCATGACACCATTATCCTGTGTTGTATGGTGATGATCATGACCTTGGTCCTGCTGGCTGACTCCCATGATGTTTTGTGCCTTCCTATCACCATTGTGTTAACATAAGTAGTATGGTCAGCGCTTGGGCATGTGCATGCTTTGTGTGGCTATGGTTACTAATGATCATGTGGTCACCAGACTCCTGAACCTAAATGCTTTAATAGAGCAAGGTTATTGTGTCCTGGATATGGCTGTTTGTGCAATACAGTCTTATCACTTTCTTTTTGTACTCAACACTTTATACTAACTGGTGAATTGTGAGCCAGGTGAGCTGCTATGCCACTGATGTTCTGGTCACTTTGAAAAGCAACTTAAACTTTATGCTATCTAGCAGAAATGTATTCACCCTCTTGTCTCGCAGCAACACTGTGCCACGATTATCCTGACAGTTTAAGGGGAACAGTTTTAGGCCAGAGTGTGAGAATTCATTTTGGGTGGGGACATTTTTTTTTTTTTGGGTTGATCCAATGTGATAAATTTTCAGTATGCAAAGCACTCTGAGCTCACTCACTTGGCTGTGCTGTCATGCAAATGTTGAAACACTTAAAGAATTTCATTTGTAAGAAAATGCAGAAAATAAGAGGGCAGATACTCATGACATTCAAATCTTTATCTGCCTTGGGTTAAACGCTGTTCAAGTCATGTCACTGTTATTCTGCATAGATGGTGGATACACCCATATTAGGTAATCGAATGCTTTTTTTTTTCTTGTCATGATATTAATTTTGCTGTGAGTAGGAGAGGTTTATGAATAAATGTTAATCACTATCTTCACCTATGTCAGCCAAGAAATGGTGAATTCTGGTGCAAATAACTGAACATTAAGAAAACAGATGTTGAGCTCTGATGGTCTGTATGTCCTCATGCTTGGGAGGTCTTGCAGAACATAATTAACAGGAGGTAAAACACAGTCTGCAGTGAAATATTTATTCAGCTTTTCACTTTTGCCTTAATATCTGGTATAAAGTTAAAGCGCAGCAACTAAAGCTCCAGTGGTGTCAGATGTGTTTGATTTGTTCCCCTCGGTCCTCGGCTGCCAGAATTTAACTGCCAAAACTATCCAATAAACAGGCTATTTATGAGTTCATCTGACTTTTGTTTATAGGCCCTAGCTGGTTCATAAAAAAAAAACCCAGCTTGAACCAAAATTTACAAATAAAGCAAAGCTAATTTTTTACCTAAAAACAAACCAGGTGTGTCTGTATCGAGACGTCCGCAGTCTTGAATAGTAGGGTGGGAATCTTTGGCAGTATCTTGATTCAATTCAGAACTGACTGACTCATTAAAAAGAGAGGTGGCACAAAATCGTGGCTCTTAGTCCAGTGTACTGTGTCAAACTTCTGCTTTTTGCCCACTGAGCTGCAAACACCACCTACATGAAAATTCAGCTAATTGATCTTAATGTGCATCATAGTCTCAAGAGAAGAAGCAGATAATTGTGTACAAGTATAAGGCTTTTTCCCCCCTTTATTTTTTGATGCATAACTTATGCATTTAACTAAATGCTTCTCTTTTGTCAGTAGTGTTGAACAGCTGTTGAGCAGCACTGCTAATGCTGGGGAAAAACCATCTTTATCCCAAAAACAACTTTGTTTTAGTGCTGGAGCTTGTCATAATGTTAGTAAAAGCTTTATGAAATGATTTGTTCTCTAGAGTATTTTATACAATCATAAAATCATAATACAGCCTAACAACTGCTTTTAGTGAAAATTAATAAGGCGACAAGGGAAGCATTTCCGAGCTGTAGACCAGGGGCTGTCAAAAACGAGGCCCGGGGGCCAGAATCGGCCCGGCAAAGACTCCAGTCCAGCCCCTGGAAAGTATTGGAAATACATTTTTGGAATTTTAACGGTTTTCTTAATTTTTACAGCTTTTCCTATTAATTAAGACCAACCCTCAGCCATTCATACAGTAGCAACGTAGTAACAGATAAACAGCTAAAAGACAGAAAGGTTTCTGTTTTTCACCTTCTATAGAAATTGCACTTTTTCTTATATTAAGACATCTCATGGGTTAACTGTGTAGGTAAATGCCTTTACACTGACAGAAAGTGGAGTTTGATTCATTCGACTTCAGATCAAAACAGGTTGTGTGTGGTAGACCATGTAAAATGAGTTGGATGTCCAAATTCTGTGCCAGTTTGATATCATGAACTAGTGATGGGTGACTATAAGTTTAATGTAAGATAGGATGGCATCCCCAAATGAAAAGAGCTCAGCAAGTTGCTCATTCTTGATGGCACATTGATCAAGGATGCACAGGTTTTCAGAACTGGGGGGAAAAAAGAAAAGCGTCTTTGTTTATGTCTTTGAGTCGTAAGAAAGTAGTTTGGAAAATTAAATCCTTGTGATTCTTTTACAGTTATTTAGAAGTGGTACTGTTGGAGGTCAAACCTGCGTGTCCTCGTCACATTCTTATCTTAAAGACTGAAAACTGCTGTTGAAATCATTTCATAAACTGGAGGGCAGAAGCAGCACAGCTGACTGTCACTCTTTTCACTGTTTTTAATATCTGACGCATGTGTTTTTCAGGAGGAGGAAGCCCTGTTGAGTGAGATGGATGTAACAGGCCAGGCCTTTGAAGACATGCAGGAGCAGAACAGCCGGCTGTTGCAGCAGTTGCGCGAGAAGGACGATGCCAATTTTAAGCTAATGAGCGAGCGAATTAAATCTAACCAGATCTACAAGCTGCTGAAAGAGGAGAAGGAGGAGCTGGCTGACCAAGTTCTTGCTTTCAAAACTCAGGTGAGGTGCAACTTTAACCTGACAAGGCAGCACTTGTGGGTTAAAAAAAAAAAAAAATTGGGTCAGGGCAGTGAAGCACTCGCTGGCTACTTTTTGCTCCCTCTTTTAGGTGGATGCCCAGCTGCTGGTTGTGCAGAAATTGGAAGAAAAAGAGGGAGTCCTACAGAGCACCCTGGCAGCTCTGGAAAAGGAACTGGCTGTCAGAACACAAGCACTAGAGCTGAACAAGAGGAAGGTGAGGAGGGCCATCAATCAGAAGGATCTTTTATATAGAGAATCCACTTTAGAAGACCCCTGTTTATGTTGACCCAAAACAAGCCAGTGTAATCACTACACACTAACACTGGGGCTGTAGGCCAAAAGCACAGGCTCTCATTGTCATTTAAGCATTTAAGCATGTAAAAAGTTCAAATATTAGACCCAGAATTTGTCCCTGTGGCCACATTTGCCTTTTTTTTTTTCTCAAGTAGTTTTGGTTTCGATGTTTCTGGTAATTGATGGGAAGCACTGCAGACACTGAGACAAAGTTATTGAGGTCATCTTGTCGCATATAAGGGTTTTTTTTTTTTTTTGCCCACAAATAAGAACAGTCACCAATAACATTTAAATGAGTCCCAAAACACAATAAAGGGACTGCTTACGTAATTGAAACAGAGTTGAAGAATAGCCTAAAAACTCATAATGCTCACCGTACCACCGCCACATTACATCTGAAAGTTGTCATCGTTAGGTGTTTTTATTGAGTGCGCCTGTTTCCTTCCTCGCTGCAGGCAGTGGAGGCCGCACAGCTGGCAGAGGACCTGAAGGTGCAGCTGGAGCACACGCAGGCCAAGCTGAAGGAGATCCAAGTCTCTGTGGCTGAGAACCGCACTGCCCGGGAGAGGGAGAGCAGCAACCTGAAGCGAGCACAGGTATGCATGCACTGCGAGTGTCACTCCAAACCTAAAGCTCTGATTGGAGGATGCAGGTCTAACATCTTGGGGATTCTGTCCTTACAGGAGGATCTGTCCAGGCTCAGAAGGAAGCTGGAGAAACAGAAGAAGGTGGAGATGTACTCGGATGCAGACGAGATTCTGCAGGAGGAGATCAATCAGTACAAGGTGAAAAAGAGGAGGCTGTGTGCAGAGAACACAAACACACCAATAGCTCCCAGGCACAGTCTGAAGTTAGATAGCTACATAAAACATAACTGTCTAGTAAAATTAATGCAAATGCTCCGGCTTTGGAATTTGCTTTACTGGCTGTGTTTCAGTTGTGAGCACGGGCCATTCAGTGATTTGTCTGCGCTTCAGGGACATGAAACTTGTTTGTTATACCCTTGAGTAGTAGTTATATTACTCAGGAAAATTAGGTAATGACTGAGCTCACATATGGCCTATACACATGTGTTTGTCTGTCTTCAGGCCAAGCTGCGTTGCCCCTGTTGTAACACCCGAGACAAGGAGACGGTGCTCACCAAGTGTTTCCACGTTTTCTGCTACGAATGTCTGAAGATGCGTTACGACACCCGACAGAGGAAGTGCCCCAAGTGCAACTGTGCGTTCGGAGCCAACGACTTCCACCGCATCTACATCACTTAAGTCACTCTGGAAGAAGAAGAAAACGAGGCGTGACTACAGAAAACAGTAGACAGAACCAAAGGAGAGAAATAAATAGAAAAGTGATAAAGGAACTGGAGATTTATTCAAAGAGGCAGACATTTTTGGGATCACAGATGAGTGTGTCCCCTGTTTTTAATCTCTTTGGAAGGACTTGTTTTAATCCATCTTGGTTATTTTTTTCATTAAGTTGGTGACCAAACAGAAAAGCCCTTTTCAGACATTAAATGCACGACATCCTGTCAGTCAAACACGGGTCATTTTTAATGCTCCTAACGGCTTTACAGTGACGCAGAGAGCCACGGTACGCTCCACACTTCCCTAACGTTTAGTTGTCTTACCCGCTGTCACCGAGAGCAGGGTTTCTGAGTCAGCACGCGCTGCAGCAAATGATAACAAAATCCTCCCACCCCTATCACGCCGGCTCCGAGAGCAATCACTCTTCTGATTTGGGAATGGGGGAAAAAGCATCATGGAGGAGTGTTTTTAATCTTATTTTAAATGGAAAAAAAAAACGTTCTTAAGTACATGCTGTTGGTGTCAAAAGCATTGCAGTGAGCTGAGCAACTTGCAATGCAAATTCATAAGACTTTAGTGAGTGATCAAGGTTGCTAGGTCCAAATTAGTGAGATTGCTGCTGTGAAAAAGTGATCAGGGTGCTGAGTCAGACTGAAAGCAGGCCTGCTCATGAGTGCATGTCTGAAAAGGGTTTTAGTGACACATCGGACTGAGAGTGTTTGTTTTGTAGTTAATAAACAGTTTTTTTTCGTGCACAGTGATTTTTCTCTTGCAAGTTGAGCTGCTCGGCACTGTTCTCCTGTCTTTGCTGTTCTTTACTGTGTTAAAATGGTCTCTTTTTCACATACCGGGCCCACTTTTGCAGTCTCTCTCTCTCTTTTATCTTTTAATGTGTCGTTTTAAAAACTTGGAACTGCAGTGAACTGTATTCGATCATCTTGAAATATTGCTTTGAATTGTTTAAGTCCTGCTGGTTTTTTGGAGGTCCCATAAAGTCATTGAAGCTGAAGTTTAAACTCACAAATTAAAAGAAGTCGTTCTTTACAGCCCCCAGGCTCGCATGGTTACAACTAAATATGTTTCTAATATATAAAGTAAAACAGCCAGAGCTGCCTTACGTCTTTAGTTATGCTATAGTATTAACAATGCCTGAGAGACATCAGCTAGTTTGGCTCCCACTCAGCACATGCAGGAGTGTTTGGATCACCTTGGGCAAGGTCCTCTGTGTGTGTTCATCCTGTTGCCATGGTTCCTGCCTGAGAGTTTGACACAACATCTGCAGCTTATAGTGCCTCATTACCGATGAAATCACTGCAGTGGAAATTCGGCTCATATGGGTGTCCTTAGTGGGCTGTGCTGCTCCAGGTCCTCTTTAGACCGCTTTCCTAAAGGTTAGCCGTGACAGTCGAGTAGAAAAACATCTGTGCAACAACATGCGTCGAACATAATTGAGCCAATGAAAACGACTTTTTTTCCTCTCTCTCTCTGATCTGATGATGTGAGCTATTTAGTGGGAGGTTGGTTAGCGTCTGTTTGACGTTAGCTTGTGTGGGAAAGGCAGTTTGCACCATGTTACAAACACATAAAAAAACTTCCAGGCTGCATAGAAGAAGACTGAATATGTGAAAAAGAGGCTTTATAGGGCATTTGGGAAGTGTTATCCCAGCCTTCCCTGAGAATTGGCTCCAACTGCGCCAAAATAATTAGATACTTGAATACCTGGGCACTGGCTGTTTGAATTCATGTGAGTATATACATATGGATTCCATGAATAAATCAGCAGACTTGTGTATGTCCGTGTGCATCAACCGATGTGGTTTTTATTAATGTATGAGATAATGCTGTGACGGAGGCCAGCCTGATGGCTCTCCGAGCGTGCGTCCACTGGCTTTGTTATTGCATATTTGTGCTCCAGCAGCAGCAGCAGGCTACACCCAGCTCCAGGCATTAATAACAGGGACTCTTCCTATTCAAACGCAGTCTCCAGACCATCACAGAGCTGTTGTGTTTCAGCAGAGGGCTGAAGAGTGGACACAGATAAACCTCATCTTACTTGAAGTTTAAGCAGAATTTCCAAATCTCTTTAAAAAAACATAGATGTTTTTCTTTTTTTTTTTCTTCTTCTACTGAGTGTCATCTGTTTTTGCCTCGGTTGCTGTTTCCCCCCCTTTTCTGTGTATGGGACCCAGACTCATGCCAGAGAGTTGTGTTTTTTGGCAGGGAGGACGGGGTGACGTCGACAGGCGTGGTAATAACAATGAGAACACTATTAAGTCCAGACTACGCGGGGTCTCGGAGAAAGAGAGAGAAGGAGAGAAAAAAATGTAGGGTGTTCCCTTAAAATATGACATTTATGTATTGAAACTCTCATACCTGAGGTGGTAAAAAACTTTCACTCGAACTGAAACAAATGCAACCACACTTTATGGCACTGGAGTTTCCTGTGAGTCGGGGAGTGCGCACAGAGAATCCGAGCAGTACAGTACATAGGAAATGACTCATAGGAGTGGAGCTGTTAGCGTGGGTGTGTGCGCGCTATTAAAACAAGGCGCAGACTCCTCCGTATGACTCACTCTGATGCTCGCTTTTCCATGCTGAAAACCAGCACGGACTGTTAATCAGATGAACTTTCGGGAATTGTGTGGCCGACAGCGAGCAGCTTTCCCTCCGCAGACATCATGCCTTTAAACGGTCTTTGCGCGCTCTGCGGACTTATTATTGCGGCGGTGACCACTTTCCATGGTGTGAGCGCGCAGAAAAGTAAGTGAAATACGTTTTTTCCCTCCCTCACCTTTTTTTTGGGAAAACAACCTTTACTAAAAGAAAGAAAAAGCAGGGGAATTCCTTGTGCGCGTTAAATGTTCCCGTTTTTTATTCTTATTCCTAAATGTTGATTCATAAGTGCTGGCGTGTTTTGCGTGAACACTGGTCAGAGTCTGGTGGTTTGCTCTGCTTATAATGGAGTCAGATAGTGGGGTCTGCTTACAGAGCCGCTTCCTTTACCAGCTGCATTTCTCACCGGTTCCGCATTCCGATCGCCTTATTTCACCTCATCCATCCGAGCCTCTCGGTGAGAAGGACAAGCCACATGGAAATGCTCTACCGCCTGTGTCCATTTTGGACAAAGACACGTTTATAGGGCCTCGAAAAAAACAAAACCCGAAACAACAGAAAACCCCAGCTTTTTAACTTTGTTTCCACAGCGCTCTGAAGTTTTTAAGTCTTAATCCCACCGGAGAACACCAGGCGCAGAGTGCACCAAGAACATAAAACTCTGAATAATTAAATGGGTTAGGGCCATTTCCTCAGGCATTAAAGTGCCAAATGCGTTTTCAAAGAACTAACAGCAAACCCTGTGCTTTAATCTTGATTCTATCTGTGGGAAATCTTCTCTACATCTGGACATCAGCTGTTGATCCACCCACCCCTTCCAGTTCATGACAAAATACAACACCCCCACACCCCAAAACACCCTTTGTCAGACTAGGTGTTGAGACTTGCCAAGGCCTCTTAGTCAAAAAACAAAACAAACAAAAAAACCTGACATTTTGGTTTTTCTCTCCCACTCCACACTGATTTGAAAAACTTAACCACAAGAAACACCTGTGGTAATAAAGAGATGTAGAGATGAATGATTCAGCTCCTTAACCTTTTAGCTTAATGCTTGAAATGTTATCAGTCCCATCAAGTTTCGGGTTGCAGAGGTCACCCAGCAGTCAGGCTTCAGTTCCTTCCAGTTACCTTTTGAACTCTTGTGCCGAAGTCCAGCTGCATGATGTAGTGCTGAAATCATGAGGAGAAATGCTTTACAAGGACTGTGACACATTTTTTTACTGTGACCAGGGCTATAAAATGAGTCAGTCAAACCCTGGAGGGAGACTGGCTGTGGAGGACGGAGAGTCTCTGAGGGCCTGAGCATGTGGCTGTAATATAACCAGAGAGTCAAAGTCAAAGGAGGTCAAAATGTTTCAAACATGAGTGTATGAGCAGGTGGCTTTTGACTACAGATGGTCTAACAATGACCTGTACTCAAAAAACCATACAGCGGCATACTCATGCAGGTCTCAGAGTTAACTCTGGATTTCTTCAAGCTGTGACTGATGAGACAAATGAAGTGAATGTAAAATGTTTCCCAAGTAAGGTTCAGTTTGGACTGGTGGATTTGGCCCAGTGCTCTCCACATCCCGCAACACAGAGACATTTGTCTTCTTTAATATTTAGCTTTCATTAATCAGCAGCATAGATGTGACAGCTTTTTAGCCCAGAGTTCCTCCTTCATTCTCATTTGGTAGCTTCTTATACTTTCTGTAACCTTCATTCTTTATAATGGCCAGCAGGGGGCGACTTGTGTGGTTAGAAAAACAGTAAAAATGACCATACCTCTTACTTTCTTTAATACCTCAACACCATGTTTCTGATGTGTTCATTGTCCGATTTGCTAGTTTCAACTTATGTGTAATACAACCTGATGTTCATTTTGTAAACTATGGTTGCCATTAAAAATAAAACCGACACCAAAGCCGTGGATGCGTCACTGTGTGGCTCGCTTATGAATTTAAGCTGCTATGGTCTGAATATGCATATGATGGCATCTTTATTTTAAAAAAATTAAGATGTTGAGTCTGAAATACTAAACTTGAGACTTCAAGAGATAAATCCCCATCAGTGATGTCACAGTGGCTGTGTCCATCTTTTATCTACAGGCTATGGTCAGGGCCCCTTGCATTTTACCCCTTAAGCATATATTTTCAATGTGCAAGCTCTGATAGCCTTCAACAGATGTCCCTCTGTCTTTTGTCCTGTCTCCATGATGGAGATGGCTGCCTCTCCCTGAGCCTGGTTCTGCTGGAAGTTTATTCCTGTTAAAAGGGAGTTTTTCCTTCCCACTGTTGCTAAGTGTTTGCTCATACAGGGTTCTGTATTAATGTTTATTGTTACTTTACAACATAAAGCAGCTTGAGGCAACTGTTGCTGTGATTTGCAGCTATATAAATAAAGTTGAACTGAACTGAATTAAGTCATCATCTGAAAACAGATGTCCAGAGACTGAACCCGAATGTTCCCTGCTGGTGTCGTCATTGTTGAGTGATTCGTCACCATAGCTAGTTTGTCTTCCAACCTGTGGTTAGAATTGTGAAACAATGTATTTTAACTGAAACCATGACCTTTTCATAAGCTTAACAAAGTAGGTTTGATGCGTAAACCCAACCACACGGCAACTGACAAAAGAAAAAAACAAAACAACACCCATCAAAAAATAGCATTCCCAGAATGGAGGGCAAGATCTGTCTCCTGGGTGGAAGTCCTCCAGCCGGCTTCAGCCTCTTCATGCAGACTTTTTTTTGTTTTGTTTTCAATATCTTTTCAGCCAAGAAGGTGCTGCTCTGGAGCACTACCCCTGAATGTTGGAAAAAATGTTGAAACCAAGCATCAGTAATGTGATGAGTTCTTAGGTAGCAAGCTCTGGTGCATCCTAAATACTAAGAATATTTTAATGTCACGCTTCCAGTTTGCTATGACGACTTCTGGTAAAATATTTATGAAGAAAAAAGGAAAAAAAAAAACACACCTTTGAGGCAAAGCCGAGATAAGCCTAATAATGTCACCGTGACATTATTAGGGCTGAACCACAGATACTACGCTTTTGTTTCAAAGCTTGTTAATTACTCCTCCTCAACTAGAGTGAATTATCACTTCAAGAGTCTTTATTATGTAAACTGTTTGATGCTCGTTAAATTGACACATTATTAAATGTGGGATCTATTTTACTTCATTTGCTGCAACTTTGTTTCACACTTTGCTGATAATACTTTTATATTACTATTTAAGTCAGGCTTTTGAACCACAGAGTAGGTCTTGTGATCAGGAGTAAAGGATTTGAATACTTCAGCCATAGCACAGTACTAAAGAGATTTACTTCATATTGGTATTCATCACTTCTTTGTTTCATTTTTCTCCAAGCCTGCCTGATCTGTTGTAGTTTCTACTTTCCCCTTTGTCTGCTCCAGCACTGATGAGGCGGTGCATCGTCTCCTGAGCTCGGTGTAGCAATATATTTATTACATGTTACTGCCGCAGTTTCCTATGCCTTAATTTCCCTACTTTGATATGCATCAGGTTCACCTCTGTGAGTTTTGCTATTGCTGTCAGCGGTGGTTAAAGCCAGCAGTTATGAAATGTTACCACAAATCATGACTCGGGTAGTTTCTTGTTAAAATTGTTGAGCATAAAAGATGTTTGTTTTTTTAAAATTCTATGCAAATGCGTGTCTTACACATTTGATGAGGAATGATTATCATCATTTATCAAGTGTCTCTGGGCGGTTTCTTTGTTGTTATCTGTCATGTCTGGTATTGTTTGACCTCATTAGGTTGATTTTGTGTTGTAATATTGTTTTTGCAGAGATCGTACTTCATGCATGTCTTCAGGGCATTAGTGCATATGTGTTTCTTAACCAAATGCAGGATGTTGAAGCTGGAGAGAAAACCGCACACTTTAAAACAATAAAACGGCCTCTGCTCTCAGCCTGTCTCACATCTTTAGCCTTGTCCTTTCCTTATCATCTAGGAAGTGCACGGCTTTAATTGTCCGCCTGGCTGGCTGCCAGAAAAAAGAAACGAAGCTGTCCATCGTGGCTGCAGAGGTAGACGTTTTCTGTCTGGGCTAAACCAAACTGCCACTTCTTTTTCTCACAGATGCAAATTTATTCTCTGGAAGTCACACATAAACGCGCATAAGACAATTCGACGGAAGCACTCTGTGAAAGCACATCCTGCTCTTCACACACATGGCCCGAATGTTCACGCACGCCAAACCGACTACTTGTCTGTCGTGCAGATGAGATGCACCGACAGATTCTCCACAAAGGAATTTCCCTGTTTCACTTTATGAGAAGAGAAATCATTTGATGTCCTGTTCAGGTCACATGTGTTTACTGTAATAGGTGGATGGAAACCTAATTTCTCCTTCAAACCACCTGATTATGGTTTATTTGGTTACCTTCTAGGATTACAGTGTAAGGTTTGAGATAATGACCGGAAATGAAATGTCACGACTAACCTGCTTCTCTGTGTGTGCAGGTCCGTGTCGGAGCTCGGAGTTTTGGAGCTCAGACTATGATGGTTGCTTGCCCTGTGAATCATGCAAGCAGTACCCGAAAACCCCGTCCTGCAACACATGTGAGCCACTGAGTCGCATCTGTTAAAACATCTATTAAAACTTGCTTGTCGAGTGTTAGAGCTACCGTGAAAAATTATTTGCCCCCTTCCTGATTTCTTGTCACACTTACATGTTTCAGATCATCAAACACATTCTAATATTCGACAAAGATGAGCTGAGAAAATACAAAATGAAGTATTTTGGTGAAGGTTTCATTTATTAAAGGGGAAAAAGCTATCGCAACCAACCTGCTCCTGTGTGAAAAACGAATTGCCCTGTCTTGTTAAATCCATAATTAACTGTGATTAAACAACTTTTTGGAAGGTTCTGCTCCATTTCATGAGCCAGACACAGACCTGATTACTGCCAGACCTGCTGAATCGAGAAGTTACTTAAACAGAACCTTTCTGACAAAGTGAAGCAGGCTAAAAGATCTCAAAAAGTAACACATCCTGCAGGATCTGAAGAAACAGCTCAGAAACAAAGTCTCCGGCATCTATCAGACTGAAAGAGTTACAAAGACTTTTCTAAGGCTTTGGGACTCCAGTGCACCACAGCCATTATTATCTACAGTGTAAGGTTTGAGATAATGACCGGAAATGACCAGACCCTAACATTATTATCTACAAATGGAGAAACCTACCAAAATTACCTCAAGAGCACATCAATGACTCACCCAGGAGACCCCAGAACAACATCTAAAGAACTGCAGGGCTCACTTGCCTCAGTTAAGGTCAGAGTTCACAATTCAACAATAAGAAAGAGACTGCACACCTTGATGATCCTCAAGACTTTTGAAAAATAATCTGTGGAACTGACGACACAAAAGCTGAAGGTTTGAGTCCCGTTACAGCTGGTGTAAAACATCATATCAACAGTCAAACATGGTGATGGTTATATGATGGTCTGGGGCTGCTTTGCTGCTTTAGGACAACCTGCTGTAATTGATGGAACCATGAATTCTGCTCTGTACCAGAAAATCCAGAAGGAGGATGTCCAGCCATCAGCTTGTATCCTGAAGCTCAAGCACACTCAAGCTCAAGTCCACCTCCGAATGACCCGGAGACAGCAACATTTTGGAGTGGCTTCATCAAAGTCAGGACTTAAATTAGATCGACATGCTTTGGCATGACCTTAATCAGGCTGTTGGTAATGGACAACTCTCCAGTATGAATTAAAATGATACCACAAAGTGGGCCAAAATTCCTCCACAGCGATGAGAAGACTCATTGCCAGATAAGGTGGCAGGACCAGTTATTAGGTTTAGGAGGTAAATACCTTTTCACACAGAGCCATGTAGGTTTGGATAGGTTTTCCCTTAATAAGTGAAATTATTATTAAAAACTAGTTTGCACTTACCCAAAGAATGCCCTCTTCTTCAGCCTGTTAGTAAAGCAATCTGTCGTAGAAAAGATGTGAACCAAATTTTCAGTTTCTTGTCATTTATATTGGTGAGTTTTGACATTAATTGCCAATAAAAAAAAACAAATGGCTTCTTTTAGCTGTGTTTAACACAAAAGTGTTGGTATTAAAGTGGAATTCTAATGGTGTTTTTTTTTTTAAATAGGCAAATCAGTGGATGAGACACCTGACGTGTGGAAACTGGCAGCAATCACCAGCTTCTCAGTACTGGCTGTGGTGCTGGTCAGCGCTGCACTGATCATCGGGGTCATGGTGCATCGACGCAAGTCGCACAAACGGCCTTTACGTGGTAAGACGCAGGAGAAAGGTGTTTCCTTTGATGCATTATTTTAGTGTAAAATGAAGGGAAATGAAGTTCACTGCTTACAGTTGTTTTCCCGCTGTGTGCTGGGAACGATCTCTAGATTATTTTGATCCTGGAGAAATCTGAAAAACTGGAGGATGCTTAGGGAAGGCCAATAGTCTGCTGTGCACTATCTTGTAATTATGAATTAAACGTGGCTACCGTGGTTTCCTTCAGCTACTGAGTATCAGTGGTAAGAGCAGCATTTGCGCATGCAATTATGATTTCTGGGACGGGGTTAGGTAATCCTCTTAAAATTGTTTGGCGTCTCTGGCGTAAAGCAGTTCTTGGTAAACGCGAGAACAGTCTGTGCTGCTCCTGTTTTGTTTTTTTGTTTTTTGGTGTGAAGACTCTGCAGCTGAGTCACAAAAGGCTCAGGATGTATTTTATTGTATTCAGATTCACCGGGGCCTTTCTAACAGCAGGAAAAGGATAACTACATTCTTGATGCCCTTTGTGTTGTCACAGCTGTTTTGGAGGAGCGTCAAAAACATTGTTTTAAAATGCTCATTCATTTTTTTAATCTTCATTTATTACAGAACCTATCGAAGAAACTGCGGGGCCACTTTATCAAGCTTAAACCACTCAGTAAGTATCACATGACTCTCTCGCTGTGTGGTGCAGCCAATCATAAGAAAGTTGGCTTGAAGGTAGAAAGAGCCACAAGTGTTATTTCAGACGGCGTACACGAAGAATTGCGACTCTTTCAATGCTAATGTAAAAAATAAAAATCACAGAGTGGGAAACCATAATAATGGGTCCACTTTTTAAAATGTGACTGTAAAGCGAGGTGGACTAAACTGCTGTCACTGCCTCCACAGCCTCATCTTCCTCTGAAAACTGATGTAACAGAAATGAAACAGAACCAAGGAGCCACTGGTTACTAGCCGGGAGGAGGCAACTTCTGAACGACGAACCGTGTACTCTGACTGCAGGGTATACCTCGACCAGAAATGGACCCTTTTTTATTTTTTTTTATTTATTAGACTGGTTGGTGAAGAGATAAGCTCAGTTCTCATGCTTGGTGTAGGTCCAGTGGTTAAGACGGGACTTGCAATGAGCAAATCTCACACCTCTGTAGGTATATTAACAGCATTATACTAGTGGTATCATCTTTTAGAACTTGTGTGCCTTCATATTCCACTCCGTTGAGATTTTGATCTGGATCATTGGGGGGGGGGGTTAGGCAGGTTTGACTGAGAATTAACCGTAAAACTAGAGTCTGCACCCCTGCATTGCGTTGTGCTGTTTTCAGCAGGACTCCAGTGAATGTAACACAGCTACATCCGCCAGCTGGGCCACAGTTTGATCCCCCCCCGCCGTTCAGCGGGGTAACACAGGGCCTCTCTGCTGGTCATTTACCACAACAGCCTCTGAAAGACAGATCACATGTGAGTAACACATACTGTTTGGCACATTAAGGCCATATGAATGTAGCTACCTTTTTAAAAATCTTTTTAGGTGAATTGTACTCCAACCTTTGTTCCTGCCAGTACCTGTTCTTGTAGTTGCCTGACGCAGTGAGAACGCTGTTGAGTAAAGGAGCAAACTGTACTCATGCACTGTTACTGGGTCTCCTGAGACCAACACAGACCATTTATTGCAGGTCTCTAAAATATTGTCTTGTCTGTTTTTTTTCTTTTCTTTCATTTAGAGTTTAGATGTCATTTTTTGCCTAAAACAAACCCTGAATTCACACGACTGTTGCAGCAGCGCTTTGCAACCCAGGATGCTTGAAACACTAGACGTACAGCCCCAAACTGCTAACATGTGAGAATGTTGTGAGGAATGTACTGCAGAGAGGAAAACTAACTACACCTACAGTGTTTTAAACAGAGCTTCAGCAATCACAGCGCTTTTCAGATCTGCAGCAAGGCAAAAAAGAAAAAAGAAAGGATGGTTGCAACTGCAGTGGTCTGTAATTTTGTTGCCGCTGAAGCCAACACGAACCACAGCGGACAGGGTTGTTGTCTTCAGCTTTTTTTTTTTAATGTTTTTTTTTCCTTGCGATAATTCGGCACCGACAATGTTTGAGGTCACGGATCTGTCTGCTTGTGGGTGAACCCTCTGGCAACAAAATTGGGGAACCATTTATATTGTCTGTTTTATTGTTTATTTCTTTTTTTATTTTTTAAAAGAGGTCTATATTATTTATTTTAGTATGTTGAGCTGTTGTAATGCAACAAATGTGACAGACAAGCACAGTTTTAAAGGGACACCAGTGAAGATCTTTTCAAAACGTCCACCAGGCCAGCTATTACTGAACAATATCTTAACATTTTCTACTTGTTTCTCTTGCCTTCTAGTTCTTCTTGTATATAATGTAAATGCACTGGCTTTTACTTAATGCAATCTTTATAAACTGCTTTTTGTGTAGCAAATGTATTTTCACAATAAAACTGACAATTTCCATCACTGCTGCAAGTGTTTTTCTTTGAATTCAATTCAACTTTATTTATATAGCGCCAAATCACAACAATGGCCGCCTCAAGGAGCTTTATATTGTTAGGTAAAGAGAAAACCCCAACAATCTCATGACCCCCTGTGAGCAAGCACTTTGGCAACAGTGGGGAGGAAAAACTCCCTTTTAACAGGAAGAAACCTGGCAGAACCAGGCTCAGGGAGGGGCGGCCATCGGAAAAATAATCAGCAGTGTAAAAACTTGGACAACAAACACATTTTTTCCCCCCAAGTCTTTTAATTTATTTCACCTAAATTTAAATAATTTTCTCATTTTTTTTCTAAACTAAGTTCTAACAAAGAAGTAAAAATCTACGCTTTAGAGTGACAAAATAGTTATATAAATATTAATTAAATACTAAGCAGATATATATCTTAACACTGAAATCCAATAAATGAGAACATGTGGTATATGTATTTTTATTACACAATAGCTAATCTAGCAGTTTTCTTCTGTTGAAGAAAATGCAAAAAAACAAAAAACCATTAAATAAATTTACAGAGATCCAATCATCATCTTCATTCTAATATATACAGCGCACTGAAATTAAACACGAACCACAACAGCAGACTGTGATAGTGATCAATGACAGATCAGTGCGAAAGGTTAAGTGCCAAATGAGGTGAGACCGAGAATGTGGTGCAAAAACAAGTCAGTTTAACTCAAGTGTGCACGTATCGTTTGACATCTTACAGGCTACTGTGGCATACAAAAAAAAGAATAAAAAAGAAAATCTGACAGTGAGGTCAGTTAAATTATTACGATTGTTACACGATGACTTAAAAAAAATGTAACAACATGGCACAAGGCAAGCTGTGATATTAGAATCAGTATACTGAATCCGATCCCGCTCGACTCCATACAATGGTTAAGACAAATGAGACGCACTCGACTCGTGCACTGAAACAATACTTTCAGCATATTGCTTAAAACGTTACGACCCGCACACTAGCTGAGGTGATTCATCAAGCAGCCGACTTGTCGCTTGTCAACACGGCCCTCCTTAGGCTACAAGTGTCGTCTACACATGTGCAAATATAAATCTGAAAACCACAAACTGCAAACAGACGACCGCGGTGAGGAGGAAACTGTCTGCACAAACTAAAAGCCCTAAGTCTGATGCTTCATCCGTGCGATTACAGTGTATTCTCTACTGATAAGCTGTATGAGGCATTTAAGTAGCAGTCTGTCAGGAAGGCAGGGCATTCGAGGTATTTCATGCTTTTATGACCAGTGCCAAACAAAAAGAAAAAAAAAAACGTTAGAAAAACAAATCCTGCGTGTCTACTTTTGATAGACGTCTAAATTGTAAGAAAAAAACAAAACAACAAAAACAAAACAGGCACATTACACAACTTGACCAAGAATAATAAAAAAAAAAAAAAAAATTGCACATCTTGCAACAATAACAGGTTTATGAACAGTAAATATGAAACCGGTTTTCACTATAAATAAAGCTCTGGTAAGTTTGTATTTTAATAATTGTGCTTAGTAGAAATGAGGCATTATGGCCGCGGACAGACAGGCGAAAAAAAGGAAAAATAAAATATCCCTGCAGCAGAGGGATCCAGTCTCATTCATATAAAGTGGTGGGCAATGTTTCTGGTATGTTTAGGTCTTCTTGTTCCTTTAGAGGTGATGCGTTACACTGCCCCAAGAGGGGTGGGTGGGTGGTCACTGAATGGTTTGATGAGGATAAAAATGATGGTGTCAGGGCTCTCACTTTAGGGCCTTGAGCAATCATGTTGGTTTCTCCTTTAATTTGTTGCCTGTTTCCATAAGCATGGGTGCAATGCTAGTGTTGACTGTTTTAATGAAAGTTTAACTAGAACTGAGGAGATCCAGGTCCAAAGATACATTAAACAAATTTACAATTAAATTAAATTTACCATTAGAAAAAGAAAAAAAAACATTTACAGTATAACGCTCAGTGAAAGGAGGTTTGTTAACATCAAACTGCTACAATCAATGTACGTTTTAGGCACTGGCACTGAAATGTGACTGATGCTTTTCAAAGATGAAAGAAAAAAAAAAAAACACAACCCAAAAACAACTATGCTCAGTTTGAGAACAGATTTTCTAGACTGTATTACACACCAGGTACGTTCCTTTTAAAGGTTAACCCTGAGTGCTAACAATAACACACCACCCTTGGCTCGCTCGGTCCTGCCTATTCTGAAAATTAATGAGTAACCAATCGACTGATGAGAAATCCCTCAAAGGCTACATGAGTTTTAGAAGACAGCTTTTACAACATTCAGAAAGTTTTTCCTAATAAAATATGCGAATAAAAATAAGAATAAATTAATAAATACATCCATTTTAGCATACGATGTCACTCGACGTGAATGTGAATATTGAATATCATTAGCAGTACGACTATTTATTTCGTAATATGGTTTCAGTTAATCACTTTGACCTTTCAACACACCCAGAGGTATTTGACTTAAAATTAACCGGCCTGCCTGATATGAGGAAGGCGAGCAGTCCCTCAACACTGATGGCAGAGCTAACAAAAAGATTCAGAGTTATATACAGTTTGTATATTTAGTTTCCTAGGGAACTCACAGAGGCACTGAACACAATTATACATAGCGAGAGTTATAACAGTACTGTTGTACAAAAATGTGTCATCAGCTTTATGTTCTTACATGAACCTCTCTGTTCACTTTGGTTGGCTGGTTCATCATTGAGGAATGAGCGAATACTAATGTTTTCATCACCTGCCCGGTTTTAAGGGATCCCGTGTATCCATGGGAAAACCAAGAACCAAGGAGCACTTTCTGAAAAAAAAATAAATACTGTTTTACAATTACTGATCGAGGGATAAATAACACAAGCATATGAGGACCATATGTCCTCTTCTTTTATATGCTATTTAGTACTTCTTTAAAGAAAAGACCCCATGTCTAGGTCCATAAATGCATTAGCATCCATGTTAAATGAGGAGTCGAAGGTCTGGGTGTTCTGGTGCATCTTCTGATGGTGCCGCAGGTTGGACTTGCTGGAAAAGCTCTTGTCGCACAGCAGGCAGGCAAAAGGCTTCTCTTTGGTGTGTATCCTTCGGTGACATATGAGCTGAGTGGACACCCGGAACGCCTTCCCACACTCCAGGCACTGGTAGCGCTTGGGCTCTGTGTGAATCCGTCGGTGGTTCTTCAGGGCCATCAGGTTGGTGAACTCCTTCTGGCACACTGAGCAGAAGAAGGAGCCCGTCTTGTGGCTGTTCTTGTGGTTGAGGAGGGAGCCGGCGTGACGGTAAGTACGCCCACAGTGCTCGCAGACGTGGCTCTTCTCCTCTGTCGCAGAAGTGTTGTTGTTCTTCTCTGAATTAGGAATGCTTCCTGGAATATGGGACAAAGGTGGTGGAACTTCACTGTGCATCCCTCCCATTCCCATGGATTGACTGACTCCTGAGTCCCAGCAGAGGCTGTTATCTATAGCGTCATCCTGGTCTTGTTGGTAGTGGTCCTGAGCCACGTGGTGCATGTTATGGTGCTCCTGATAGCTGGCTGCGTCGGGAAAGCTCTGCTGGCACAAGCTGCAGACCACAACCTGGTCCTTTGAGTGCACCTCCATGTGGCTCTGTAGGTGGGTGACCAGACAGAAGGTCTTGCCACACTCGGGGCAGCAGTGACGCCTCATCTGGGAGTGTATCTGCAGAGTGACGGGATCGGGAAATGTTTGGAGACACAAGGTGCAGTGGTGGAGGCTTTCGGAGTGTGTCTTTTTATGATTGAGAAGGGAGCCCGCATGGCGATAGGAGCGCCCACATAAGTCACACCTGCGGCAAGAAATAATTAAAAATTAAAAAACAACAACAGGACACTGCAACTCAAAATACGTTAACCAACAGTGAATGATTTATAAAACTATTTGTGACATTATACTTAATGTTCGGTACATTGCAGAATCAAACTAGAATTACTGTCTCATAACTGCATACCCTTATTAACCAGACAAGTTATAGCCGAAGCCCACAGGCAGCAGTTTTTGTATTTTTCACACAAATCCTATGAAGCAAAGTGTTGCAAAAAAGCTCTCAGTGCTCAGCTTTTCCCCCCTCTCCCACTGGTCTCACCGTACTTTCAGTCCAAAACTTGTCGAACATCACATAAATCAACTTTAACCTTGATGCACACTCAATCATCCAAGTAAGGAAATCCCCAAAAGTTGATTCTGTTCATTTGGACGTAGCATTTTCAGTGTGAGAAATGTTTTGTCAGTCATCAAAGTGGCTTCTTCAGTCTCAGCTGACTGCAGGTTTCCCCAGCCTTTTTAAACAGGACATTTGCATAATGACTGAAATCACCCCCACAGATACAGCGGCCAGGGAAGCAGAAGAACATCATATCAAGAAGGCCCTGAGTAAATGTGGTAAGCCACCTAAAGTATTCTCCAGGCGATCCAGGAGAGATCAGCTGCTGCCTAAACAAACACCCTTAGTGATCCCTTATATGTCAGGAGTATCTGAACAGCTTAGACGCATTTTCTCTAAACACCGCGTCTCTGTGGCTTTTAAACCCCAAAACACGCTGCGCCAAAAACTGGTCCATCTCAAGGATCGGGTCCCCTGACACAAACAGAATAATGTAGTGCATGCTGTTAAGTGTCAGGAGGGTTGCTGTGATCCATTCCTCATCAGGGAAACCAAACAACCTCTGACCTCGGATGGCACATCACAGAAGAGCTAACTCATCAGGCAAGCACTCTGCCATCTATTAACACCTATAGGCCAGTAGCCACTCTTTCAATGATGGGGATGTACACATCCTGGACAGGGAGGAACTCTGGTTTGAGCGAGGAGTCAAGGAAGCCATTTATGTGAAAAAGTAAAGACCATCTCTAAATCGAGGAGGAGGCATAAGGGTACATCTTTCACCATTTCGCAATGCTTTGATTGCAGCCATTCCCCAACTCTGTGAACGGTACTCACAGCCATAGGTCAAAGAATGTTTGAGAGGAGTGCTGTGACAATAAGGTCACTGATGCTTTCAAAAAACAAACAAACAAACAAACCAAAAAAAGAGATTGTCCATTGACCTTTTGGATATGAACATTTATCATTTTAAACATTTTTGTATATTTCTGATCATAATTATTGAAAGAATTCTCTAGTTGTAGCTAAACAAGGTCACAATGACATCTGACCTCCAAATTATTACCACTTCATCCTCACATTCAAACTCAAATGATATCAGGTTAACAAGAATGGGATAGAAGGTTTTACAATTAAATGTATGCACAACTTTAAAACAAAATGCTTTAAACCATGGCACTCATACTTAAAAATGAAGCTGTCAGTACTCTCTAGCAAAATTTGTTGCAGTGATGTTGTTTCTTATGCAAACACAAGTTGCTTAATCCATATGCATGAAAAAAATCCCATCTTTGTCTGCGTCAGTTTAGCAGGGGATAACGTATCAGTCTGGCCAAAGTCAGGCTTTATCAGAATGACACACACACACAAAAAAATCAACAAGTGAAATAATTAGAAAACCACTCCAATAATAATTAATAGAAAAGACTTACATGAAACACTTGTCTCCTCTCTCTGACTGCTGGACTCCAGATCCTGCGTTCTCCTGACCTCTGCGGCAGCGATGCCTCTTCAAGCCAGACCTGCCCTGGAAGCTTTTTCCACATGAAGAGCAGCTAAAGTGATTCACCGCCCGATTGTGGACCCTCTGGTGATTGTGCAGAATGCTGGCGAGACGGAAGGCCTTTCCACATGTGAGACACACGTATTTCTTCTTTTGCGTGTGGATGCGTGTGTGATTGCGCAAAGCCATGGGGTTAGTGAAGGGCTTAGAACAGAAGTTGCAACAGTAGTGCCCCGTCTTGTGGGTATTTTTGTGATTCAACAGTGAGCCTGCATGGCGATAGCTGCGATTACATATGTTGCACCTGAAAGGTCGCTCCTCTTTATTTGGAAACGTATTTAAATCTGCTTCCCTGCTACCCGAAGGTTGATCACAGGTGTGGGCTGCCAGCTGGTCTGCAGAGAAAAAGGCCTGCTTACATTCCTTACACTTAAAGGCTTTAGATTTTAGGCCCCTTCTGACTCCAGACCTATCTTTTCTGAGGTCTCCACAGACATGAGCTAAGAGCTGCTTCCTTCCTCTAAAGCCCTTTCCACAGTTTTGGCAAGAGTGCCTTTTATATGCAAAGTGGGTGCGTAAGTGGTTCTTCATTGCTAGCTGGTTGGTGTAAGTGTTGTTGCAAACTGAGCAGCAATATTGACCCGTTTTATGAGAGTTTCTATGGTTAACCAAACTTCCTGCATGGCGATACGTGCGACCACACTGGTCACAGGCAAAAGGTCGTCTGTCACCTGCATCCTCCGATTTCACTGACATCTCCGACTTTGTCTGCGTTTCTCTTTCTTCAGTTGGCTCCTTGCAGCGCAGAGCAGAATTACAATCCTGATTGGCATCTGAAGCTAAGGGCTGCATTCCTCCATCTGACCTGGTCCCATTCATCTGCATAAGGGCCTGGATCTGGCTATTGAGTTCCTGGATTTTGGCTTGGTTCTCTTTGTGCCTTCTCAGGTGATTCAGTAGCTGCTTCTGAATTTTGAAAGCTTTCCCACACTCATGACAAGTATGCCTAAGGGAGGAGACAAGGGTTATAGTTAATTCTATGTTTGAAAAACTGGGCACAATCTCCACAAGTAAAGCCACAATGACAGAACACTTTGACACCGTGACAGACAAAAACACAAATCCGACCCTACAGGCAAAGCTTTGTTTTTAATCACTTCTTTCCAACAAGCACAGATCATCTATAATATTAATTAATAGTATTAATAGTGTGCATTCATGCCAAACTAACCTCTTAATATCAAAATGGGATCTCTGATGATTTTTAAGGGCCAGCAGGTTGTAGAAGCGTTTCTGGCAGACGAGACATCTGAAGACACCCGTTTTGTGTGACTTTTTGTGGTTGAGGAGGGAGCCAGCGTGCCTGTATGACCGGCCACACTGATCACACTTGTATTGACGTTTCTCAGTATTGACCATGTCTTTGTCAGCACCCGTGTCTTGGTGCTGGGCAACCTTGTTTACTTTCACTTCCTCCTTGCTGTCCACTAACTCCTGTTTCCTCTCAGCTGTGCAGTTGTGGTTCTCAAGATGATGGTAGCTGGTGCAAAAGATGCCACAGCTTCCACAGATGATGTTTTGCGCGTCCTCCTTGCTCTCAGAAACATCATTATTAATGTGGAAAGGTTTAACATTATCTACCTGGTCCTGATTGTGCACAAGCTGATGAGCAATCAAGTCTTGCTGATTGGCAAAACTTTCCCCACATGTACTACAGATCATCATTTCTCCTGACTCCTCATCTTTCAAATCTTCATGAGAGGATGTGGAAGAAGGACCTGAGCTTGTAGGAGTGCCGTGGGATTGTGTGTGCCCTCGGAGATGGCTCCTGAGAGCCCTCATGGTTGTGTAGCTGTTGCCACATATGGAGCACTGATAAAGGTCACCATCATCTTCCTCATCTGTGTTAACATCTTCTTGGCCACTGTTCAGCCGTTCACTTCCAACATTTTCTTGGAAATTTTGTTCAAAGTGACTTTGGTTGTGGCTAGCATTCAGACCCTGGAACTCAACATTAATTCCTGGATTTCCAACTTCACAATGGCCATTACTGACCTGGAAGTTTAAACTGTTGTGATAGTCACCATTAGTAGTGTTATGTTGCTGATGCAGCAATGGGCAGCTGTGAGACTTAATCCCTGCAATATCTGCAAAAGTCTCACCACAGTCTGCACACATGTGCCTCTGCATCAGGTGTTCATTGTGAGGTAGATGCACAGTCATATCCTGGGAGAAGTCCTGATTAAACTGCTCGTGGTACAGTGCTCCATTCCTGCCATCAATTCCATTCTCCTGATCCATACAAAGCACAGGATGAGCACTGTTCTCTTCTTCATCCTGGGAGGAGAAGCAGCCCTGCTGGTTATCCGAAGTCAGAGGCTCTGAGGAGAGCCAGTCTCCCTCAGCACTGAGGTTAAGAGAAGACGGCTGAGCTTTGTGGAGGCGAAGATGACTTTTGAGGGCTGCCAGGTGAGGGTAATTCTTCCTGCAGATGGAACACTGGTAAATCCCAACCTGATGTGACCTTTTGTGGTTGATGAGGCTCCCAGAGTGCCGGTAGCTTTTACCGCAGATCTGACACTTGAAGGGACGCTCATCAGAATCTACAGTTGAAGTCTCTTCAATTTCAGGTGTATTGCAATTATTTTGTGTGGGCATCAGGGTAGGACTGAGAGTGTTTGTATCCATGATTGGGGGATCTCCCTGAGTGCTATTGGACGATGGGGTTTGATTACTGGAGCAGTCAGAGTACATGTGAGCGTTACTTCTAATCTTCTCTTGTGTATCAAAGTCTCCATGACTATCCATTGATGACACTGGAGGAATATTGTTTATAGGAGAAGCATAAAAGTTGGACTCGGGTGAAGCAATACTGTTTTCATATGATACACTGTGGCTCTCTGACAATGGATCTTGAAGACCAAATGACAGAGATGAAGAGTTATGCATTTGGATGTGTTCCTGGAACTCCTCATTGTTTGGGAAAAGTACCTGACATAAATGACAAAAGTTTACTGGAGCATCTTGGCTCTGAGGTGAAAACTGGTCAAGAAGTGTGCCTGCGTATGACCCACCTGTCGAAGTGAGGTCAGTCCCGCTTCTCGCCTTGTGTGTTCGCTGATGGCTGTAAAGGGCAGCCATGTTACTGAACAGTTTGAAACATACTGTGCACTCAAATGTTCCCACTTGGTGAGTCTTTTTATGGTTGGCCAGGCTTCGATGGTGTATGTATGACTTGTCACATAAATCACACCTGAATGGTCGATTTACTGCATCCTCTGAGGTCTCCGATTGTACATTATAAACAATCTCAGCCTTGTCCTCAGATGGGCCATTTACTGTGGAAATCCCAACGCTGGCCAAGTGCTCACTAAGATGATGTGGGTGATCGTTTTCAAGTTCATGTCTGTTTTTATATGAGGAATATTCCGTGTCCACCTTCCGATATGACTGCTCTTTTGCTTGTCTGGCAAAATGAACCCTCTGATGTGTAGCCAGCTGCGTTGCCAGGCGAAAAGCTTTTCCACATTCCGCACAGGAATACTTTTTAAGGGAAGTGTGGCTCCGGAGATGACTCTTCAGGGCCGAGGCATTAGAGTTTTCTTTTCCACATATATTACACTGAAAAGAACCTACTTCGTGAGTCTTTTTGTGGTTAGTTAGGCTACCAGCATGCCTATAACCACGTCCACATTCATCACATTTAAACTTGCGTTCTTCATCTCGCTCCTGATGGCACTCCATATGTTCGACTAGACTGGGCATACTGGGACACACCATACCACACTGTTTGCAAGGAAAACCTGTTGTCCTGCCATGGTCTTGCAAAGCCATCACAAGATATGGACTGAATTAAGTGTGCCAGACACAAAATAGGGCGGAAATGCATTAGATGCCTTTCTTATCCATATAAAAAGAAGGCAGTTCTTTATAATATGATGCAAGGACTCTCTATGGGATATAGCCACAGAAATATGTCAAAAACAGGTCCCATCAGATCACTGGAGTGAGTTGAATTTGAAGAATCCAGACAAATGGAGCTGTGGAGAACAGAAACAGTATTAGTTTTATAAAGCACATCAAACTAGACACTTTAGGACGCCGCAGATAACTCATTACTATTAAACTCATACAAATTAAAAGTACAAACTTTTAGATAACTATATTACAGAGTTAATGTGTTACCACCAGTAGTCAACATGCATGAGGGAAGACGTAATAGCGGAGTGTAAACAGTCTGACAGGTTTTGCTATACCTCTGCACCATCAGGCTAACTGAACTAGCTATGTCAATACACCAGGAAAACAACGCCTGTCAATGCAAATGTACTGACACTGTAAATCCGCATCACTCTCCACATCATGATCAAAAGCGGAGCGGATTATGCACGCTGTCGTTGAGTTTTTAGGAAGAGGAAGCAACTTAAATATTAATGGTTTAAAAATGCAGTGAGCTAACATTAGCGGAGTATGAGCTAGCATCATCTTGGCTAGCTAAACAAACATTGCACCCACTGCAGCAGAAAGCGTTTTTAAACGCGAAACTCCAAAGGCCAGCGACTGCACGGAGTTTAATACCTGCGGGAGTAGTTATTCCAAGCGAGCCCCAAAGACATATATTCACTCGCTTTTTAAAAAAAAATTCACTTTTGTGTAAAGGGCAGCCCCCCTTTTTCCAATTGTCTTTTTTCTTCCATCCCCATTTCCACATTGCGCTTGTTGCTAGGAAACAGGAAATGTGCAACAGAGAAATAATTCCCTCTCAAAAGTAACTCTACTAGCTCAAGATGCAGCAGCTAATCGATAAAACCGATACAAAAATAAAAAAAATATATCTATAATACGTTGTTTTTAAGCAAATAAAAAGCAGGAGGTGAATGTTCATTTTTAGTTCATTCTCAAAATATCTTACATAATCCGCCCCAAAACATACTGGTTAGCTAAAATAGCTAGATTTGCATTTAGTTGAGCAGTTGGGCAAGCATTTTTCCATTTTAACACACAATTGTCGAACTTTATTGGGACTGTAGTATCTTACTAGAGGGCTTATAGTACATTTATGATGTATGTTATATTAAAATTTTATAATTAAACGTATTACACGCTTGGCTTTCCAAGAGCTGTCGTCATCATGGTCCTAGAGCCGTCCGCTCTCGCACAGCCAGTCAACGGCAGCCACCGTGTCTCACAGTAAACGAAGCCCTTTACCGAACGGCGATTAATGCCCTGATTCCGGTAAGATCGACTTTTGTTTTTCTAATACACGCAAGCAACTAACTTAGCTAAATACATGCTGTACATGTACAGTAATTATGATGATGATGGCACTGTGGAGTGAATCGGTACAGTCGGTCCTAAAGCCAGCCATTTTGAGTTAGTGAAAATATCTAGCAAGCTAAAGCTAGCGGAGGGGTATACGTACATAACACGCCCGGGCTGTTCGTAGTACCATCACCCTAAGCTGTGATCTCTGGTGTTTTTCTCTGGTCGTGCACATGCCACTTGTTCATCTTCATGCACTATGATCTCTGACATTACCTCGCCAACTTCCTTTGGCATTAAAGCGGCTAGCTTATTGTCCCTGAGGTCCTAATGCCAGCCATTTTGTTATTAACTGCACACCCACATATTTCTTTTATTATCTGACTGATTATTTCTTATCCCTCAAAACCCACTTTCATTAAAGTTGTGCTCTTCAAATCCATAAAAGTCATAGGACTTAATACCATCATGTCTGTGGAAGAATTTCTATCCCAAGCTGCCAATGGTGTGTCTTTATTTTTTACATTGTTATTAAACGGTAAATTTTTTCCCCATCATCTTTTTTTGTAGATGTAAAGATGGCCTCTGCTCAGCCTGCAAGTCCACCTCTTGCTGCGGAGTACACCCCTCCTGTGCAGGATGAAGAGGGCCAAGAGGAAGAGGTGGAGAGGGATCAGCCTGCAAAAAAACGTGGCAGAGGCAGGCCTCCGAAAGCCAAACCCCTTTTCAAATGCACTGTGTGCACAGAGGCCTTTAAGACTCTGTCAGCTCTGCAGAGCCACAAGCAGTCGGCACATGTGAAGGAACGGCAGCAGCACCCATGTCCCGAGTGTGCCAAAACATTCTCGAGCAAGGCTCAACTCTCAAAGCACGAGCGCACTCACTCAGCCCAGCGCCCCTTCCAGTGTCCCAGCTGTCACAAAGCTTACAAGACGCCCACAGAGCTGCGTAACCACAGCCGCTCTCACACTGGGGAGAAACCTTTTGTATGCACAGAATGTGGCAAGGCCTTCATGCAGGCGATATGCCTCAGGATCCATATGACACAGCACAGTGGAGAGCGCCCGTACTCCTGCCGTCAGTGCTCTAAGAGCTACCCAACCCTGTCCAAACTGAAGGTGCACATGCGCTCTCACACGGGAGAGAAGCCATACTTGTGTGCCGAGTGTGGAAAGAGCTTTGCTGACCCCTCAGTGTTCCGAAAGCACAGAAGGAACCACCAGGGCCATCGACCGTATGCTTGTGACGAATGCGGCAAAACATACACTGAGCTGAAGGACCTCAAAAACCACGAGCGTTCCCACACTGGGGAAAAACCCTACCTGTGTTCGGACTGCGGCAAGGCCTTCTCCCGCTCCTCCTCCCTGGCCTGCCATCAGCGCATCCACTCGCAGAATAAACCCTATAAGTGCGAGCAATGCACTAAAGGCTTCACCCAGCTTTCTTCCTATCAGTCCCATCTCCGCACCCACTCTGGTGAGAAGCCGTTCCTCTGCCCGCAGTGCGGCAAGATGTTTTCAGACCCCTCCAGCTTCCGTCGGCACCAGCGAGCCCACATGGGATTCAAGCCCTACCCCTGCGATAAATGCTCCAAGAGGTTCCGGCAGCCGGCCGACCTGGCCGTACACGAGCGCGTTCACTCTGGAGAGCGCCCGTACAAATGCCAGAGCTGTGACAAGGCCTTCGTAGCTTCCTGGGATCTGCGGCGGCACATGCTTGTCCACACAGGTCTGAAGCCATTTATGTGCACAGAGTGCGACAAGTCATTTGCTGAGCGCTCCAGCCTCAACAAGCACCGGCGTGTGCACTCTGGAGAGAGGCCTTTCAAATGTGAGGAGTGTTTGAAGTCATTTGTGGTGTCCTCAAGCCTGCGCAAACACGAAAGAACTCACCTCGCTGAGCAGTCTGAGCAACAGCAGCAGCAGCAGGAGACAGAGGCTGGGTCACCCTCAGGCTTCACTGCCCACACAACTCTCCCTCAGTTCTCTTGTACTCACTGTGATGCTACATTTGGTACCTGGGAAGAAGTTCAGACCCATGAAAACCTTCACCCCATTGACTCTACCCAGTCCGTTGCCAAAATTGTGTCGCTGGGCTCGCACATCTGTAAAACCTGCCACGAGCAGTTTGCACAGCTTGCAGACTTGCAGGAGCACGAAAAGCAGCATCCCAAGCCGAGGCCGCACGTCTGCGACAGCTGCGGCAAAGGTTTCCTCAACAAATCGGGACTGCGCAAGCACCAGAAGATCCACTCCAACAGCAAACCCCACAGCTGTCCCCACTGCGGCAAAGCCTTCCTGTTCGCCGCGTACCTTCGCAAGCACTTACGGACTCACGCAGACGCCGCGCCGGTTGCCACGCAGCTCGCCGACATAAACATCATTCACACAGACCCCCTGCCTTCTCCTCCGACCCCCAGTGAGGTTTCCCCCTCGTCGGTCGAGCCCGGCACCATGTCGCTGACTGTCCCGACCGTGACTGTCCCCGTCACCGCTTTCCAGTCTCTTCGAGAGTACTTAGTCAAAGAAGAGGGGATTTAAGCTTCTCTTTAATTTTAATTCCACACATATTTACCCCGTGGCCTTAAAGCTGTTTTTTAGATGGGTCTGACTTTTCAAAATAACTTCCTTAAGAAACATCAGAAACACATTATCCTTATGTAAACGGTCGACATTTGGTCTTTGTTTTGTATTGCTGCAGTATTTTTAAAAACAGTTATGTGTATTATATGTTAATGTATTAAAATATACAGTATACTGTACTATAAGTACCTTACTATAAAATTGGCGTATCTGTTGTAATCTCGTCATAAAAATCCACCATAAAGAAAACAAACGAAACCAACAATTAAATCCTTGGCTTTATGGCCGACATGTTTTTATAAAACATTTTTAAATGTTTTTTTGAATCTCTTTTGTCTGAACAATTTGTAACTGCTTCACCGTGTCGCTAAAACAACAACTTGTCAAGCTGCAAAAGGTCGCTGGCATTCAGAAATGCCAAGAGGAATCACATTTTTATGCCAATAAAAACGTGTGTGCAACAATCAGTAATAATCGGAGATTCACTGTGTTGTGGTCCTGTTTTTTTTGGGTTTTTTTTTTTGTGAGTCCGTGTAGTGTTTCTGTTACTGTTGAGGATGATGATGTACAGAAAAAACTCAGTGAGACCGTGTCAGCAGATCGTTTGTTGAGAAACTAACACATATATTGATGACCGTGACGTTTCTGACTGAACGCAAAGCCACAGTGATTGTGTTCTATTAGTGCGCTGTGACCCTGCAAGGTAAGAGCTCCTGTCTGCTTTACTTGACTCCTATTATACACTAAGATGCTCAGACACAGAGCTGTATGCATTTGCTGTGACATTTGTAAATGTGTATAAAATGAGTGTTATTTTAAAAAAATGTTTGATGCACTATAATCTGTCCATTTGTAGCAGTTTGTTGGTTTTTTCTGTGTTTGCACATTTGAAGATGGAAAACCCGAATCAGAGTTGGTTATTGACTTTGGAGATGAGATCTACAACTTAACTACCATAATTTAGCACAAAAGCAAAATGATCTCTCATTATGACCTAATTATTAATTAGATTAATAGCGGTAGGGTTTATATGTTTCACCAGCTTCCTCTTTTATATTACCAGGAAAAGTGATAATGGCAGCAATAGTAACGGGTCTCATCCCAATCCTGAGAACAGCAGTGGATACCACCGCCACCTACAAGTGCCGCTCCCTGTGGTTCGGCCTGCTGTGTGTCCGACTTGTGGTCCTCTTCTTTGCTGAGCTGCCCTTCAGCAAACTGGATGCTGACTTCACCTGCAATAGCAGCACCCCCGGCAGCAGCACCCCCGACGTCTGCACAAAATTCTGTTTTAATGAACGATTCGACAAGCCCATGATAGTGGCTTGGAACTTCATGTTTGTCGTGGTTGTCATCTCTGTCCTGCTCATGGAGTTGTTCACCTCCCACCTCCGCACAATGGCGCAGAAGAGGAGCTTCGGGATGAAGGCGGATGAGAAGCCGGAGGCTCAGGGGACAGAGGAAGCTCAGACGGCGGGAGGCAGGGGCAAGATGATCATAGATCTCCACAAAGACAGGGGCACCGTAGGCTTCTACCTGCTCAGCATAGCTCTGCGGATTCTGGTTGAAGCCTGCTTTTTATTTTTTCTGCTTTATTGGAACCTGCACGCACTCCGTGATGAACACACGTGTACAAAAGAAGGCTGCAAATATGTTTGCATTTTGAGGGCTGCCCCGGAGAAGCGCATGTCTATTTATGCTTTAGCTTCTATCTCAGGCATAATCATTGCTTGCTCAGTTTTGTTTTGTGTTTACTCTATTGTCCACTACCTCTGCAACGCTTAAATATCAGACTCCATGTACATATTCCGTGGGTGTGAAATGTGCATACATACATAGCCTGTTAATTTTGTGTCTTATATCTCTATAAACAGAGCTTTATGGTTATAATTAGGAATATTATACATGTATAGTACTACTGAAATAAAAATCTCAAAAACTGCTTTGTTGCATTTTGTTATGTTAACTTTTGTTTTAGAGTTGTTGTTTTTTTAAATATGTGCTATGAGATATATTTTGCTGACATAAAGGATCTGGGTGTTGGCTTCATGGTGGTGTTTCTGAATCAGGTTTTTACTTGGCGCTTTGGTCAGTGCACAAACTCAGACGCAAGCGACACTGTCAAACACAAAAGCAGTTCTAACTGTAAAACTGCATCAGTAGTTTTCTTGTGTAACATTAAAAAAAAAAATCAAGCATGAGAAATGAGGTGTGAGATATACTGTAATGCATTATTTACAATGTGAAATATTTGAGGGATATCCATCCAGCCAAATAATCAAAGTCTAAGTGCGGCATTTGGCCTCGACATTCAGACTCGAGTTGCTTTCCAACGAGGTAAAAGGGGAAGGAGGGCAGTTGGCTGGGCTTGTGTTTATTCTGAGATAGATTTCTTGTTTCTCTGCTTCATGGTGTAGAACAGCGCTGCAGCAGCGTCTGTGATAGACTGGCGGGAAGAGAAGAAAGGAGGATTTATAGAAAAAGGAATTTGGGCAGCATAGTAAGTATTCTAAATAAGAAGCAGAATAAGAGAATGAATTACCTGTGAGTCTGAGCTGACAGTGTTTTTCTGGGGAGGGGAAAGGAATTAAGTGTAAAAGAAGTCTAATGTGATGCATTGAATCTAATAATAAAAACACAGTAAAAGCTCACCTGTGTGAAGTTGGTGTAAATCGGCTCCATGGTTTTAACCCATTCGTTGTATGTTTGTTCTGCCTCTGCACTGTGGTTATGCTTTCTGAAAACAGCCAAACATTATGCATAAATCATTATCTATTAATCACAACACATTATCTTGATATTACCAGGATAAGGAATATAAAACATACAGTTCTGTGCAAAAGTCTTGACCCACTCTTCATTTCTTCATAGTGGTCTTGAGCAATAGGTTCTGGATTTCTTGATGCCTTTGGACATTGGCTGCTTTTCTTTCTTTCATTTATTTATTTATTTTTAGAAATGATCTGACACAGGACCTGAGAGATGCATCTGACCCTTCAGTTGATGCATCTGCTGTTCACTGAAGCCTCATCAGAAATGGCCTCGGTGGAAAGGTGGCTGTGAAGAAGCCATTCTTAAGGAAGAGAAACAGGAGAAAAAGGCTGATGTGTGCCAAATTACACAAGAACTGCACTGAACAGGTTTTATGGGGCGATGAGCCCATAAATGTTACATTTTTAGGTTGAATTCTCAAAATATATGGATGCGGTCAGGCGAGAGGAACAGCAGTGATTGTCTAACGCCATCTGTAAAACACGATGGCGGCTCTGTCAAAGTTTGGGTTGCATTTCAGGCAGCGGTGTTGGAGATTTTGTCAAAATTGCTGGAAATATGAATGCAAAATATACCAGCCAGATTTTGTTTCACCATGCATTACCATCTGGAAAGCATCTGATTGGCAGTGGCTTTATTTTTCAGTATGACAAGGATCCCAAACACAGAGTGGAACACCATCAGTCATGAATTGGCCTCCCCAGAGCCCCAACATGAACATTATTGAACCAGTGTGGGCTCAGCTTAACAGAAAACAGAACAAAAGACAGCCAACATCCAAAGAAGAACTTTGAGTGTTCTTCAAGAACCCTGGAGAACTATTCCTGAGGACTGCTTAAAGAAATGACAAGAAAGCTCAACTACGAGACTTCAGGCTGTGTTTAAGAATAAAGGTTTCCACACCAAATATCGACCTTTGTTGTGCAAACTTTAACAATAACCTGCAACGCACACAGTGAGCGTTTTGAAGTGATTTAAGCAGATGGAGCCTCAATTTCTGTTTAACGTCTCCCATTACATTGTCCCCACTGTGTCAGTGTGTGTGATAGACCATAAGGCCCATTTGTAGTACACATGCATACAACTAAGTGAGAAAGTGATATTACTATTACTAATGTGATATGATTAAATATGTGATTAATACATGAGAAAAGAAATCTGCCGCCACACCTTCAACCTTGTTAAAATTGTACAAACTGTTTTTGCTTGATAAACTATATTTCCATCAAATAAAGCATTTTTGGTGACTCAAGACTTTTGCACAGCACTGTAAATAAAGTCAACATGGGAACTTTTAATACAATTTAAAAAAAAGAAGTGAAAAACCAAGCTGCAGGGTAACCTTTGAATCAGAAAGTCTGGGATAATAATGGTCTTAAAAGCACAGGAAGCGCCTGAGCTGCTTCTTCTCAACGCAGTCATATTTCTCATCTAAAACCACATAATGCCAAATGTGCTTAAACTCATTTTTTCACCTTCTTATTTTCATACTTGTGTGTCATTATGTCTGTCGATTCAGCCTTATTAAATGTCAGAATTCAGCATAAAATGATGGCCTTCAGTCAGAGGTCCCTGCTGCTACTCACATCGCTCTCTCAATAAGCTGCTTCTGCATGTCTCCTTCCCTCCTGGCGCAGAGCAAGCGACCTCTGACAGCCAGAGCGGCGCTGGCTTGTGACGAGTTGAGCTGAATGATGGCCAGACACAGTGAGGACAGCACCGCCGAGCTGGGGAGGGGGCACAACGTGTTCACAAGAGTGCTTCTCAACATTTACTGCATCAGCATTGCCATTATGTTAATGTGGAAAAACACACAGGCCCCGCTCTGGATCTGCTCAGACGATGAATTGCATGACCTTCACTGAGCGTGTGAAGACTGGGCTGAGCACTTCATTTACTGTGTAACTAAATGTTAGAATGGATGAGGCATTATTTCTGCACGAAAGCTCTGGTATCTCAGCAACAGTCAGTCTCCTTGGATTATCGAAACCTGCTTTGCCTAAAGGTTCACTGAAATTGCCATAAAATAATACATCCAATCACTTGTTGTCCTGAGGGGCAGAACGCCTCGCTGATTAAAGATGTCAGAAGATAATGGCTTGTTTAAGCCATCCATAGACATGCAAATATCTCTGTGTAGTAAAGCTGCAAGTGGAGGAGAATTCAAAACTAAAAAGTAAATAAAGCATTGTGATTAAAGATTTGGCATTATCACCCGTCATCAGTAACTTCCCGGTCTGCAGTTATCAGTCTGAGCATGGTCCGCCCATTCCTCTGCCTGTACTTGATCTGCAGCTGGATGGATACACGGCTATTAGGAGATGGTGGCGGCACTAAAAAAAAAAAAAGAAAGAAAAAAAGGAGTGATTCGACAGTTTAAAAACAAAACAAAACGAGCTGCATGAATGTTTTAACTCAAGAGGTATGAGTAAAATCTGCAATTACCCCTGCGTGTGAATCTGCGCCACACTGTTTCCTGCGTGTCATTCCCCTGACTCTCTCTCCCTGCCCTCCCGGCTGAGACTATCTGTGGTGGGTAAATGAGTTAAATGTTGCTCTGGCCTGCATGATCAGTCCCTGGTCAGTTTGGATCAAATGAACCATTTTTCGCCCATCTGATGCACATATCTCAGAATTCAGGCTAAATCCCTCAAGGCAAGTGTTCAGTGATCCCAAGTTGAATTTGGCCTGTAAGTGAATCTGTTTATGTTGAATAAATTCAGATGGTAATTTACCAACACTAGATGGAAGAGCCTTTTACCGATGTGTTTTGCCACAGGGATTTCGTCTCTATAAAATACAGCTGGACACACTAAAGAAAATGCACAGCCATGGTGGGATCAGAGTAGAAGTCAGGGAACCATGACTTAATTTACTGATTTTTTTTTTTCTCTGCTGTATTTTCCCCCCTGTTTCTTAGTTGTTATTGTCTTGTTTTTCCAAGTCCCAGTTAGCAGTGTAACATGTCTGGGTCCACTTTGTTATGTTTGCTTTGTTAGTTTATTTTCAGATGCTGTGACTCTGGCTGCGTCTCACTTTGCAGTGTTGCAATGATCTCAAACTGAAATTTCTGTTTTTCATGGTTGGCAACAACAGAAATCACCACATGTCGCACTTTCCTCAAAGACCTGGCAATATGCTGCAGCTGCGATATTGTTGAGAAATTCAGCACAACTGCAGCTGAAACTGAGAAAATAAACGAGCCAGTGGCATCAGTCTATAAGAGTGTTTATTTTCCTCACCTTCTGAGACCTTTTCATTTGCTCTAAACTGGAAGGTGATGTCTGTATCTGGGTCCACATTCCCCACCTCTCTGGTCCCTTTGTGTCCCGCCTCCTTCTCTCCCTTCATGCACCTTTACCCAAGGAGAACATGACTCAGTGCTTAGGGTCATTTAAATCTCTAGAGGACCAATTCAGTGAGCTCATTTTAAGTAATTATGTGCAGTGCAGCTCTCACATTGATTTTGGCAGCAGTATAATTACAGTACAGTGTGTGGCGATGGTCCGGTTTTGAATGATCTGCTCAAACTCTGGATGCAGCCTGCTGGGACTGGCTATTACCACCTAGACTCAAGGGGAAAGCACAGATTGACACCAGGAGATTGTGCATGATTTGATGAGTGATATGCTTCGCCATGGTTACAGCGCTCCTTACCTTTCCTCTAGTACGATCAGCAAGTTTCCCCAGCTCATCCAGTCTACAGTCTGTTCCCTCTATGGACAGCACAGACACTGTGACGCTAAAAAAAAAGAAGAAATCTGAGGATCATCACAGTGCATCGAGACCTTTCATTGGGTAATATGAGTACTAGTGCTTTTAATAGAGACTTAAACACATAACTAACTGCCTCAACAAGTTCATTCACTGTCTCTTTTTACGTTAGCGTAGAGCAGCAGTGTCAAACATAGGGCTCGCGGAGCCAGAACAGGCCCACCAAAGACTCCACTCTGGCCCACTGGATGAAGGGGGACATAGATTTTGTACTTTTCACTGTATTCAAGTTTTACAGCAGTATGTGATAAACTGTTAAATGACAGAAAATTTCCTGTTTTTACATGATCTATTATTTAAATTCATGTTTTTTCAGTGGGTCCAGAGTAAAGATATTTTCTGTAATTTTACACATTTATCATGTCTGGCCCACTCAAGTTCAAACTTAAGTGAATTAGACATGCCTGACGTGGAAAATTTAGTTAGAGGTATGTGCTCACCCGTTATCAGCAGCAAACTCTCCCAGCTCCTGGTAGAAGATGGTGGATGAGACGGGAGTAAGAGCATCGGTGTCTTCCACTTCTAGATTTCCTAACTCTGTGTTGGCTTTCCCGTCTGTACAGATAATCACCTTCAAGATCAACAGGGAAAGCGAATCGGGAATGCACTGTTTAGAAAGCTGAACTGTAATTGATTACCACAAGGAAGTCTTAAAACATTTTCATGTAGTAAATATTTATATAGCCCAGCTAACTATATGGTTCAATCCGCTTTTGGTAGGTAAAAAAAAGCAGTTTGAGTCTAGCTGGAGAGATTTGTTGCATATTTTCCACCTTGCTCTCACTCTTTGTTTCCTGCCTGCCTTTATCCTGCTCACTTACCCGTAAAATTACAAAATCCTAAAGAAGCTCCATCAAGGCCCAAATTCTCACCAGTGTTGTGACATAAGATTCAAGCAGGTAAGCAGGACATGTAAACTGGATAAAAAAATTTGACTTGTTGGCCAAACTTACCTTTGAGCCTGGTTGTCTGGAGGCAATTGCAATTGCAAGCAGAGCAGCTGGACCCAGAGCGGTGGCTCCACTTGCAGACAGTCTTTAAAATAAATCAGCAATTGGAAGATCAATACATATAATGCAATAATCTAATTAAAACAAAACATCTAATTTAAAAAAAAAAAAGATTTTTTTTCCATACCCCACAACTTGTCTTTCTAAATACTCCTTTGTCTGTGAAAGTGGAGGTGGACTAGGAAAACTGGCCGCAATCTCTTTCAAATAGAGGCTTTCAATCAACTGAGCCCCACTCAGACAACGTGATTTGAAATTCTCATATCCGTGCATTGTCACCTGAAGATGCAAACACCGAAAGATGAAAAAAAGTGATAAATAAGTTTATACCAGATAATAAAGAAAACAGTGAGGAGAATCAAATAAAATCCACCGTAAACAACAGCATTTAATGATTTTAGACGAGGCAAATTTCAGTGAAGCACCTGTTTTGCACAATGAAGTGAAAACTTATAATAATTTTACAGCTTCCACCTCACCTCACTCCTCCTATCAGAGAGAAGAACAAGGTACAGAAGGTTACCTGCCTAGTGACAGAGACCATTAGCCTCGTCACAGCAGGTAGTCTGCAGTAAATAGTATTATGATCATAGTTTGCAACAACAGCTAGCCTAGTTTGTGCTTGTTCTTCTTCCTCCTAACACAAAATGTAAGGTCAGCATGACTCTGCTCAGGAGCAGGCAGTGGAGATGCAAACAGCGTCACGTATGTACCTCATGGTTGAAGGAGATGAGCCCCACTCTTGTGCCAGGTTGTTGTTCGTTTAATCTCTCAACGCACAGTGACACAGCTTCCTGGACAAACTGGTTAGAATACAACAATCTTTGATTTGTAGCATCTCTACACATAATTGTCAAAAAAATATCACACAAAAATTCTCAGCCACAGATTTCAACTGGCAAATAGCCCGAGTCCCTCAAGGTAACTTCAAAATAAGGAGAAAAAAAAAAGACAACTCACCTGGAGACGGGATTTATTCACAGTATGCTCTCCCTCTGACACCTAAAAACAGTAGAGACGCCACAGGTTGTATTCATGAACACCTGCTGTCACAAACAGCCTCGTGATGCCAAGTGTCTGTAGTGTTGTTGTACCTCGGAGGTGATTTTCATTGAGCCTGATACATCAATGCAGAAGAGCAGCAGAGGATCCGTATCGCACAAAGGCTTTTCATTAGGATTGAGTAAAAAGAGTTCGTCCTGGTAACCATTTAGAGGACTCAGCAGTAAACTGGGCGCGTTGGAAAAACTGGAGGATTTACAGAAATAACACTCATCAACCTGAAATGCAGCAAAAGGAGAGAACACAAACTCAGGATCATTTAAACCAGTCAAGTTGTCCATGTTTCCTTATGATGTGATCAACAATGTGCACGCTTCTTTCAGGTTATCCATTTCTGAGATCAGCGCCTCTGAAATGTGAATTAATAGTTATCGGTTTTCAGGTTTAATACGATGCAATTACCGTATTGTCATAGCAAGTGTCCACCACGGAGCCACATTGGGAGCAGAGGCTGTGTACTCCCTGTATGGGGTCAACTGGAAAAGAACAAAAAGGTCATTGCCACCGTGAAGTATGAACTGAAATCAAACTAGATTTTTTCAAAAACAGAATCACAGCCAATCAGATTTATTTTTATTGGTATGATGTTAATGTGGTGATAAAGGTTTACTTACCTTTTTCCTCTGAGAGTAATTTTCCTAAACTTACAAGAACAACGTTAGGATTTCCTGGCAGATCTGCTGATTCTGGGTTTGGAATAACATAAGCATTAAAAATATGCATCTCATACTACATCAGTTTTGTGATGGCTCAGCAGGGACTGCTGTAATCACCTTTAGCACTAGGGGATAGAGGAGTGTTCGGAGAGGTTGAAGGAAGTGAGTGGGACGAAGGTAACGGCATTATGTACTCGGGGACTAAATTCATGAATTCAGGTCTTGGAGGGATGACTCGGGCTAAGATGAGAGGAGAAGAAAGGAGGATGATCTGGATGAGGATGTCCAATCAAATTAAACTGTGTTAATAAGACAAAGAATGTTGCCTTTTACCTTGTGATGACACAATGCCAGAATCAGCCGGCAGGTTCACTTCGCCACCAGTGCCTTCTGGTACACTGTTACAGTAGTTCGGGTCCTGGGGTTGTGCATTTAAATCCGGCTCAGTTTTTGGGACATCATAGGCAAGTTCTTGGTTGATGATACTTGATTGAGGGCAAATGAGCGGCTGGTCGTAAGAACATGGCTCTGATCTGGTTTTCAGGGGAGGTGGAAGAAGAGCTGGTAAAAACAAGCAGAAACAGAGTGTTGATCATAAATCTACTAAACGGCAGATTGTGCTAATGAGGCACAGTAAGAACCCAAACCTAAGACTCAAAGGCTGACATTAATGAGCAAAAGATGAAGGTTTATTACAACAAAGCCCAAACCAAGGAAACAGAAATTCAACTTGGGACCATAACAACACGAGAAACACACAGGAAAGCGAACACAGACAAAAACACGCTAGCTGGAAGGAGACATGCTTATTTATACACAAGGAGGGTAATCAGGGGAATGGGAAACAGGAGGGTGATGGCATACAGCTGGACATAATCAGGGAACAGAGAGGAAGTAAAACTAAACACAAGACACAAAGGATGAAAAAAACTACAAAATAAAACAGGAAATGTAGAAAGTTCCCACCTTACAAGGAGTTTGAACCCAGGAGCTTCTTGCTGTGAGATCAAGTAATAACCACTGCACCACAGTGCAACCCTGTTGTGTGTGTATATGTGTGTGTGTTTGTTTTTTTAAACAACCACAACGGCAATGACCACAAAAAGAACTCTTAAAAATGGCTGCATTAGTCTAAGTAACTGATAAAATAGCATCCAACCTTTATGTGTGGTTTCTGTGTGGTTGGATGCTAAATGTAGTGTGAGCAGTTTAAAATAATACATTCAAATGACAATATCAGTGCTACATTCACTGTACCTGTCTTTTTAGGTGGTGTTGGCTGCTCAGGTTTTACACTGTTCAAAGAAGCTGCTGCCAGTATAGTATTTTCATAGAAAACAGAGTTCTCCAGGACTTTCTTCTCATCCTTGCTATTTTCTGACTCTGTCTCAAGGTGCTTTCTTGGTGGGACAGGCGGCGGCGGAGGAGGAGACTGAGGACGAAGCCGAGGATTAGGAGGAAGAAGAGCTAATAAAAAAAACAAACAATCAAAATACAAATTAATAGAATAGAATAAAAAGAAAAATCTGTGCAGTGTTGACCTTTGTGCTGTGACTCAGGTGGCTTTTACTGAGTAAACTATGTAAAAGTAAGCTCTACTCTAAGACACACAGGACAGGATGTGTGCAAATTTACATATTCTGTTTTTATTTATATGAAAGAAACTATATCATGATGTTTTTTTGTTTTGTTTTGCTTTGCTTTTGTTTCATTTGTTTGTTTGTTTAATTTAAGACTAAAAGAAATTTAAATGAATTAGAGGTAAAATTTGAGGGGGTAGGGCCAAATACGTGTATACTTCTGCCTACTCCTTTTCAAACAAAAGAATGGAATGATATTATGTAATGATGGTGAATGTACATGTTTGAAATAAAAATAAAATGAACTGATATGAAAGTTGTTATTTTGTGCTTATATGTTCTTTAATCTGTTTTCATAGTTTTATACTAGCTAACAACTTCAAACATTTCCTTTGGCAGAGACGGTAGAGTAAACAGGTTACAAATGTAGCAGAAAGTATCAGCTTTGTGTCTATTAGAAGGATTTTATCAAGCTGGTACATCAGTGTCTATTTAAACCTGCAACTGCAGAATCTGATGTTTCCTGTTCTTGTTACACATAGCTGAAATGCTTTCTTTTGTCAAAGTTGACCAACTGTAAAGTGTCTGTGTCTATTTAGCAGCCAGTGAGGCAGAAGCAAAAAACAAGTTGACACAGGAATGTGACATCTGAATTTTAAAAAATTAGTATGACTTCCATAACTTAAATTTTCCTTGTGGTAATGCATGCCAGTGTTTGACTGAGATCATACCTGAGCGTTTAGTGATGTTTGGATAGCGTCTCTCCTTCTGACTCAATGATGGTGGCACATAAACAAACCCACAAGCAAATTCCATCGTGACTCTACCTGCCAGTGACAGAAACGACGCGATTAAACAAGACAATGAGTGACATTTAAATCAGGACGCAATCCCACCCAAAGTATTTAAATAACTGTTAGCACAGATGTCCCTGAGTTGCAACTACTGTAAAAAAAAAAAAAAAAAAAAAAAAAAAAAAGTAAAACAAAATTAGGTGACATGAACGGATTCTTTAAACACAAGTAAGTAAAAGTACTTACAACATAGAAAGTTCTTTGAATGCAATCCGTACAGTACAGCGAAAAATATACTTTCAACTCCGTCTGGTCTCAGAAATTTTCAGTTGCTGTTCTGCGTCGTGTCTTTCATTGAGTTATGTCTCAGACATCTCATCCAACAGGTTTCTTTCCTCAAGAGACTTCACTCGTAGTTTGCTGTGAGGGTGTTTACCCAACTGTGCTTAAAAAATATCCCGAGTGTTGGCAAAATGGATGAATGTGCTGGGAAACAGGAACATTTGTGTCTTTTTTAAACCTCCAGTTTTAAACTTATTTTCTACTTCACCTACTGGTTATTCCAACCATAACAATCCATCCATCCATCCATCCATCCATTTATCTAATTCATGGTCACAGAGGGATGGCTGGAGCCTATTCCAGCTGTCATAGGTGGAGAAGTGGGGTACAACATTTACGCTGTCATCCAAAATGTTGGCACAAAATTCAACTATGAATTTTTTAGTTTTTTGTGAGTTTTTTCTTTTCTTTTTTTCCTACTTCAGAATATCACAATCCTCTCTGGACAAACACCCATTTTCAGTTCAGTCCTTGTACCTGATCACTTTTAGAGGAGGGGTTTTGTTTGTTAAGCCAGCTAACACTGACCTATGAATCTTTCAAACATAAAAAAGGTGGCCAACTACATAACTAAAACATAACAAACATACATAACAAAAAAAAATTACAGAAAAAGAAATTTACAAAACAATTGTAAATTGTATCTTTAGGCACTTTGTTACTAGCAGCCTGTTGTAAAACAGACGATTTGTTTCCAAAATCATGGCCAATTGCCAAACCATTTGGCTACTGGCCAGAAACCTGGAATATATCAGCATGTTGTGCAGTGTGCTCTAAAAAAACAAAACAAAACTAGTGGCAGATCTACTAAAAAACCTACAGCAGAGGAACAGTATCTTTTTCTGTCATCATGTGCTAAGAAACGGGAAAAAATCCAGCAAAGATCTGACACAAGATCCGACAGAGGCATCTGAGTCTTCAGTTGATCCATCTACTGTTCACTGAAGCCTCATCAGAAATGGTCTCAATGGAAAGAAGCCATTCTTATGGAAGGAAACTGTGAGAAAAGGCTCAAATGTACCAAATTACGGAAGAACTGCACTTAAATCAATGGCAACTCATCTCATGAAGTGACAATCCAATATTTACATTTTTGGTTTAAACTGTCAGATTGTACAAAGGCGGTCAGGCGAGAGGTACAGCAGTGAGTGTCTGTAAAACACGGTAGAGGCTCAGAATTGACAGAATTACGAACACAGAAAAGTACTGTCAGATTTTGATTCACCATGCAATACCATCTGGTAAGTGATTGGCAACAGCTTCATTTTCCAGCTTGACAATGACAAAAGCATTCACTAGATCTGATGATATGAGATAAGAAATGATATGATAACTATGTTTGTATAGCACTTTTTTTTACAGTGACAAACAGTTACAAAGTGCTTCACAGTTTGAATAAAACCACACAGACACACGGTCAATCAAATGGTTAACTAAAAAGTGATTCAGCTGACCTTAAGTACATAAATCTGTTCCAGAGTTTATGTACTAGAACCCCAAAAGCATAATCACCTCTGGTTTTAAAATAATGGTGTCAGATTATAATCAGATTATCTGACAGGCTGACTGTCATGGTCCCAACTGGCCAGGAGGGTTTTTCTTTTTCTTTTTTTTGTCTTTCTCAGTGTGTTTCTATAAACTCAGTTGGAGGGACGGACTTGATTTTCTGTCTGACCCACTCTTTGGATGGTGCTGGGATTCCCGGGGTTCACACCTTCAGTCAATTCACATAATCAGGCATTGCATTATTTAAGGACTGGCTGGTTATTGGTAATTTGATCAACTTTTTTGCCCTTTCATTATTTCTTTTTGTAGTTTTATAACTGAAGCTGGATTATTCAAAAAGACGTCTCTGGTCCTAATTCATCACGCTTACCTGTTTCTCTCTGACTGGTATTCTTGGTTTGGAAAAGGTTTCCCCTAAAATGTTCTCCATCTCCTCCTGGATTCTTCTGGCTGTAAACCTTCACATGTAGTCACCAATCTGTGAAAGTAAGATTTAAATTCTATTCCACCCAAATTAAAGTTGCAGTTGAACTCCTGTCTCGTTCCCATTGAGCTACACTTACTGGAGTTAATTATTTCTATTCCCACATCACCAGTAAATAAAATCTGTAAACCACTGCCAGCAAAGAGTCCTGCATTTGAGTCTGCATTCTTCTTAATTATGATATGACTGCTAATAGGTCTCAGAAGCTCTGCTATATATGTACGAGCCTGTAAAAACACACAATGGAAGACTATCTAGTTATGGATCGGCCCCCCCAGTGTCGTTTTGTCAAACTGTTGAAATCATGAATGCAGAAAAGTATAGTCAGATTTTATTTCACCATGCAATACCATCTGGCAATGATCCCAAACCCACTGCCAGTGCAATAAAAAACACTACCTGTGCACTCAAAGTACTTTACACAACATGCCTCATTCACCCAAGCACTTTTTTCTATACTTTTTCCTACTTAAGTGCTTTCTATCCAAAATTCATGCTCCAATGGATGCATCAGAGAGCAACTCGGGTTTAGGATATTTGGCATGCAGAGTAGTCAGCGATTGAACCACCAGCCTTCACGATTAGTAGATGACCTGTCCTACCTAGCTACAGCCACCCAGGTGAAAGCATATCTGGGTAGAAAACAGACAGCAGAATCTCCCTAGAACTAAGCCCTCAACAATATCGAAGCAGTGTGGGATCATCTTGACAGAGAATGGAACAAAAGGAAAAAACATCCAAAGGAGAGATTTGAATGTTCTTCAAGAAGCCTGGAGAAATCTTCCAGAAGACTACTTAACACGAAGGTTTTCCTGAGAGTTTAGGCAGTGTTGAAGAATAAAGGTAGTCACATCAAGTATTGATTTTTTTCAAGATAATTAGAGGTATAGGCTTGGTTTTTACCATATATACTGTATTTCCTGTATTTCAAAATCTGCACAGACATTATTCTGCTCAGTCAAATAGGAACCACAAGCAACAAAAAGTAGGCGGCAACAAAATAGAACAGAGGAAGAGATTACTTTTATTTTGATAATTCCTCCTGCAATCAAGCAATTTTCTGCGCTTAATATTGAAATAGGCATTAACATTGCATGCACACATCATTGTAAACTTGCACTTGTGTAAACCCCAACAATCACTATCAGCTTCATCTGTATTACAGTGATCTAATGACTGAGGCACGATGGCAGTAAATAAATATCTTCTCTTATTTTCTTGTGTTTTCTCTTAACATGCAAACACACTCACACATATGCACAATCAGCAGAAACAGTACATTCTATTCTCTCATAAGTTAATTCATATTGAAGATGTACTTTAATCAAGTGGGTTTCGATATTAAGGCCTTAAAACATTAAAAAAATGTCTGGGAACAGATACTATATGACACAAGCTCAACATCAGTGTGACAACATCTTAGACGATAAATAAGTGGTATTTATGAAGAATTTAAAAACCAAGTCTTTGTAAGAAAAAGGTTCAGGGCATAATATGTTGAACAGTGTTAATATCACTCTGCAACTTCAACATAATTAGCTGGGTAGAACCCCTCTTTCCCGCCGCTCAGTGCTCCTCTGCACCAGCCTTGATCGTCCTCTTCCTCGACCTTCAGGAATACCTCACCTGGCATCAAACAGAACAAAACTCAGTTCAGTTATGGACATACAACACGGTGAAATTAATGTTAATTAAGGCAAAAAATTCAACTGATGTTGTAAAGACATATTTCAAAAGGAGACTGGAGTCATATATATAAAAGAATATTAGAGTTTGGACATCTTGCTGTTACACGGCACTAAAATAAACAAGTGTGGAAGTGTGCAGGGAATAAAAACACACATCTGTTTAGGTTTCATGTTGGCTTAACTGACAGTAACAGTTGTTTTTTGCTCCATGTGTCATCCTGCGGTTCAGATATGGGTTTCCAGGCAACCTTGCAAATGCTGTCTTGTGTTTTTCTGTTTTTCTAAGATTTCGGCACCCTAGGGCAGTGGGTCCTAACCTTTTTCTGGTAAGCCACATGCACACAGTCTACTAATTTCATGATCCACATTGCATGCTTTTTTGGTGTATCATTCAAGTGATAATAAAAAAAGATCCAAGTTGAATTTAGTGAAATAATGATCAGCATAAAAGCATTAACAAGCTCTTGTTTGTTTACATTTTTATGCACAAATCATATTCATTCAGCTTAATTTTACTCCATACTTTTCCCGTGGCCATTTACAAGTTATTAAAATGAAACTACAGCAGCATAAACCATAAAATATCACATTAGTAATTCCATGCAGCACACTTGTGTTTACCAGCCCGTCTATCATCATTTTAGAAGGACTGATTACAATTCTGTCCTCCTACGCATATTTATGTTGATGTGGCAGTTGTAATTTGGCATAAACATCTTGCCTTTACACCGAGAATAAAATGGCGTTGTTGCGTCACACTGTATGTGTCACCTGCTTTAAAGGACAGCTCATCACCCTCCTCTCCCACGTAGTCGTACAAAGCTCGCACCTTCACACCCCCAATCATCACACTAGGAGGAGAGGAAAAGTAAAAATGACGAATATGAATCAGGCGGAAAAATGTATTGTCCACCTCTGGATCATTATTATTCATTCAGACGTGAAAAAGAAAGTTTTCACAGGACTGCATAGCGTGAATAACTAACTATACCCTATGATTCAGCAACTTGTAGAATTACCTTCAGCAGCAATAACTCAAAGTAATCATTTTCTGTGTGACTCACATTATTGCAGAGGAATTTTGACTTAATCTTTTTTGCAACCTCGCTTCATCTCATTGAGGTTTGAGAGTATTTATTTATATCCAGCTCCTGTAAAGATCTGCCACAACGTTTCAGTCAGACTTTGACTGGACCATCGCAACACCTTTGATTCTTTTCCTTTTCCGCCATTGTTGTAGATTCACTGCTGTGCGTAGGATCGTTGTCCTGTTGCTTGATCCAGCTATCAGACAGATGTCCTCACATTTTACTCTAGAATACTTTGGTATTCTAGTTCATGGTCAACTCAATGTCTGCAAACTGTTCAGGTCCTTTGGCTGAAAACAAACCCAAAAAAGCACACCTCCACCAGCAGTGACTTTCAAAAAAGCCATACTTTTTCCAATTGTTCAGTCATAAACTTTAACATTTAACACGTTAAGTCCTGTAGCTTTTTGATTTTTGCAGGTGATAAGCTTGCTGATGATAAATTGAGCAAATGCATTTGGTTACTTGATGGTTTTTGGCTGCTAATTATGTTCTTAATTCCTATGGATGGTGTACGTAGTTTTTTACAGAACTGTATAAGAGCACACACACCACTTGGGGTAACTTACGGTCGGCTTTCCTTTCCTTTTTGGTCTCTCTTCTTTCGCTTGAGCTTTTTTACTGGTGGGACCCATTCCTGATGTAACATGAAAAAGAAGATATAGGTTAACATGTAGCTCCCTGACAAAAACTGTAAAAAAGAGCTGCAAAAACACAATTCATGGCTCTGAATTCAAAACACCTTGCATATTAAAATTCCCAAATTTACAGTAGAAATTAACATGTTTACCACCTAGTATACAAATTGTTTTTATCAGCTAATTTCCCCTTTAATTATAATTGCTGAGATGATGTTTTTAAAAGAAGGCTTAAAGTTGTGCATTATTACCGGTGAAGGTTGGTGATAACTAGGCAACTAACTGTCTGCTAGGCTTCATCTCACTGAACTGGACTGCTCTGCTATTCTCGTGGGGTTTTCACTTTAATTTAATTATCTGACAAATAGTATTGCTCTGCCATCTACAACAGGTTTGCCCTCAAGTTCTGGTGAGTAAAAGTTATTTTATTTGTATTTTAGCGCTAACATACCGTGTCTGTGATTCAGCTAAGCTAGGTAGCATTAGCTGATAGCTTAGCACTCTTGCTATTAAACTAAATATAAGACCTTTCTAATATAAAAAACTGCAACAGCCAAAACGTTTCATAAGTGGATATTTATTGTGGATACATTGGGTTTTTAGGTCTATAAGAAAAACACTGAAGGTTATGAATTTTGTTTATATGTATATGTATACAAAATATCTACATAAACACAATAGATTCAATTAGTATATAGTGTTTATATCGCACATAGAATAATACAGCTGTTTACATGTCTGTGTACCTCAATCTTTGGCCAGTCGGTGGGCATGCCTGGACCGTGATTGTTCTTCCACCATTTGACATCATCTTGCTCATCAATGGCCATTAAAGTTTGGTGGAGCTCACTGTAAACTGCCTTGACGCTGGCACAAAGATGAAAAGACAGTCAACGCTACCACTTATGCTAATAAGTAATTTGTACACATAAGCATTCAAGCACTCAAGTTGCTCACCTCTCATTGTTGGTGACATCCAAGTGTCTATGGATGGACAGGAAGACTTGCTTGAGAAAGCTGATCCTCTTCCTCTCCTCTTCCTGCGACTGTTCAAAAATGGCTTCCATCTCCTCCATATATCGAGGTGTGTAGGTCGACACGTCCTCCAGGATTTTCTCATATTTATCTCTAGCCTGCAGGCAGAAACAGCTGCATGATGCAAAGTTGAGTATCCTCCCCAGGAAGAACCTCCGCTGTGTGGCTTTAACAGAGAATCTAATACGTATAAATCATCTGATGCTCTCTGCTGTTCCCATGCTGTGCTCCATAAACACTGAGCCGAGTAACAATAACACATCTCCATAGAAGGAAATTGCTTGGAACAAAAACTGAAGGCTGGGGCTTGTGTTTAGAATTTTTCAACTGAGTAAATATCAGCAGATATGAGTCGTGAATAAGAAATGGTGAAATTAGAAGTCCTATCAATGCATCCCTAATTAAACATGCATGACTGAGTGAAATGTTGCAGTGATTAAACATCTCTCCTCACCATTTCCTTCTCCTCCGTGGCCTTCTCTCTGGCCTCAGTCATCTTCTGCTTTTTCTCTTGGCTCATCTCAGAGTTTTCGTTTGCTTGCTTTTCTTTCTCCAGAGCTGCTTGCTCCCTCTGACAGACCTTGTGGTATGCAACTCGAACCTTCTCCAGCTGTTGAATATACATTTGCATGTAAATATTATTTATTTGATGTAAAACAGATTTAGTAAATAGCAGTTTTTAGCCAGATTCTTTCTTCTTCATTTTTTGCTGAGAGTTAGATTAAAAAGGTTAAGGCCACTTACATCTATCATTTAAGTACAAAGCTTTTGCCAGGATTAGTTTATCTTTGTACTGGAACTAAACTGAGCTTAACTACTGTTGATCTGCTAAAAAGTAAATAATAAGGTCAATCCACTATAGCTAGTTAGTTGCATTACATCATTTTTATATACAGGAAAGTCAGATAAGTCAATACTCAGATTTCACCAGGAAATAGTCTGTGTCCAAAAGGTTTCGGAGACTCTTTGTTGTTGTATACCTGCCTGCCTTATATGACAGAGCTGCTTTGAAATTTGAATTCTCTGCTGTGAAATTCAAGGGTCAGAATTTGAATAACATAAAACATCAATAAAATAAAAGCATGGATCCATCTCTTATCAACCGTTCAACCTGCAGGTGGTGTAACGATGAAGGGGGATATTTTCTCATCTCTTTTTGTGCCTCTCGTGCCATTTGAGCGATGTTCAAACACCGCAGCATACCTGAATATACTGTTAGTGACTATGTTCATCTCTTTATAACCACAACATTGCCATCTGGTTTCATGAACATAAGAATGTGTTCACTGTACTCAGATGGCCTCCACAGTCACCCAATTTCAATCCAATAGAGCATCTTTGTGATGTGATTGAATGGGCATCATGTATGTGTAGCCCAAAAATCTGCAGCCACTGTGTGATGCTATCGTGTCAATGTGGACCAAAATCTCTGAGGACTGTGAGTCAGCGAGTACATATTAGCATTCTACTACAACAAAGCTACAGCTACAGATTTGTTGATGAGCTGATGATAAGATTGATCTATTTCATGCCTTTTTCAGTTATAATTTCTTCAACACTTGAATGCTTAGCTAGTATCATCAGAAAGCTGTAAAAATCAGTTTTTTGCAAGGGGGGTACAGGACAACAGGGCAGTTGAGTGATGACAGAGACAAAGGGCTCAGGGCGAATTCAAACCCAGGACTCTGTAATTTACTTGCAGCATACCATCTCAGCCTGAGACGCTAACCTAGCACACAGTTGTTATTTAGACTGGTCAGAACGACATCATAGATATCCTGATATCACGTCATGTAACTAGTCAAAGTGGTATATTGCTACTTATAATGTTAATTTCAATCAAACTTACTAAATAAATATTAAAATGATTTGTTAGTGTTTATTCAAATGGTTATTAACATAATAACCAATCATAGCAGAGCAACCGATCTACGACCAGCCCTCTCATTTCTTTAAATAAAACATGCAGCTAGTCAGCAGCTTTGGTCTAACATCTGATATGGAGCTCCTCATAAAACCACATCATCAACAAATGTGGTATAATGTGTTCCGTTTATTTCTTATCAAGGGGGGAGGGCCATGGAGCCTAGCCTCGCTATTACTGGGTAGCCTGGATGGGTTTCCAGTCCATCACATGGAGCTGAGAGCTAGCCAACCATTTATACTTAAATGTATGGTTACAGCCAATTTAGGATCACCAATAAACCTGTCTTTGGACTTTTGGAGGAACCCAAAGTACCTGCAGAGGACCCATGCAAGCACAGCGAGAACATAAAAGATGCAGCCGGCTGGCAGATTTGGACCTAGAACCTCTTGCTGTAATATTTTCCCAGCAAACATTGTCCCCTTGGGGCCTGTGTGGGACAAGTGTGGGTTTGCTGGACAGGGCGTACACTGGCATGTTTGCTGGGTTACTACCTTGAAAATGAAGCTAAATCTCTTTTTTTCTATTTTTCTGCTAAGTGAAGCTAACAGGCTGCTAGGAAAAAGAAACATTTCAGGTCTTCTTGGGCAGTCTTCATCTGCGTGTGTCTGATATATCTTATGTTTATTTCTTAGATATATCTTTCATTTGCTGATTAAGAAAATGACATTGCCAAAAGCTAAGAGGACATTCAGCCTGTTTGGTATTGCTAGACCATCATTATAAGTTCACAGTGGTGGATGTATGTGTGCTGCACCTTCATAAGCTTCTTGGACCAGGGTTTCTGCGCACGTGAAAAACTCGTATTGGTGTCGTAGCTCTCCCTGAACCCGCAGAAGATTTTCTTTGGAAAGGTCTCCTTTTGCCAGGTCTTCACCCGGACTCCCTCCTCTGAAGTTAGCGACTGCGAAATGGAAGAATGGAGCGCGGACAAACGCTCAGCGGAGGTGAAGAAACACTGCCATGCTCTCATGAGGGAGCCATAAAGTGGCCCTGAGGAAGCAGGAAAAAAATAGAGGGGATGAGGAATGAAACAACACAGGGTGCAGTGATGAGTCATGGTACTAATAAAGAAATAATGACCTTAATTTTTACACTGAAATTTCAGGCAAGCACAGATGTGCTCATAAAATAAAAATCAGTACTAATTTTGACTTTGTGAGAACAGCGATGGTGAGAAAAGGCCTGGGAGTGTCTGTTTTTAAGCCAACATGTCTTCCCATGACATAGCTTCTTATACTTACGAGAATCCACTATGGACTTCCACTTGCTGCTCCACTGGCTGAGCTGCTGGGCGTACTGTTTTTCTACCTTTGCTCTCTCCATGAAGCAGGCCACTATGTCGTTGCATGCCTGGAAGGACCGTTCAGTTCGATGCACTGTGCGTACATAATTCCCCGGCTGGTAGGAAAGCAGGAAAGATGTTGATGATATGTGAGAATAACAATTTTTGCGAGTAGGCACATCTACTCTTTTAGATTAACAATGCTGGTTGTCTAAGATTTGACCATAAATATAATCCTCACCATCCAGAAACTCTGTTTCCTGGCATCCTCGGGAGGCTCTTTGGGAAGGCTTGCCATTATTGGGAGCACGTCTGTCTCATAAAGCAAAAGATTTGTTATAGAAGATAGTTGCTAGACTGGTTTGGATACATAGCAGGCAGAGAAAGAGAGTTTTTATTGGCAGGCAGAAGACATTGATTATCATTGCAACAGGTTGGACGTCTGCACTGTGTGATGTGTACAGTTTCCTAGTAAAGAAAACCGCTCCCCCTGTGTGGAAAGTGCATCTGACAGAAACAAAAACTGGCAAAGCTTTGTGGTTGTGTGTTTGCTTATGTCATTGTCATGACAACTTGTACAGTTTTGTGTAATTTATACTGTACAATGCCCAGATAACCCCTACTTGGAGTCTTCCTGCAGTATTAAGGGGAGTGCCGTTCCAGTGGCAGACTGGAATTCACAGGGGTGGGGATCTGCCAGCAGGAATAGAACAGCTGCTCTAACATTCTTCCTGTTGCCTTCCCAAAATAAACAGCGCGGAAAGGTCATCTTTCCCATTTGCTGTGACTAATACAGGCCCTGTTAGTACCAACAGTCTCCCACTCTGACTCTTGTTGCCATTCAGTTCAGAGATCATGTCTGCAAGAGTGCAGGGGCAGATTTCTGATCTGGCAACAAAAAGTGTGATTTTAATGAAATAAAGTGTCCACATAGCAGCCATATTTGCACCGCATGTTATGTATGACCCATTGGGCAGACAGAAGAAGAGAAACTGAACAGAAGAAGGCAGATGTATCCACAAATTTGTTACAATCTGGCTTCTGTCTGTCTGGGTAGCGCGTTGACACATGGCTGGCTGAGTAATATGAAAGTGACTAACCACACCTCATCACAAGACTCAGCATGACTGAGAGTCAGACTCATAGCTTCTTTTCTATAGATAGCTGGTATTCGTACTTGTATTATCTTGTTTAGACTTAATTTTTCTCACTTTCTATGAGCTCCTACAAGGTTAAAAAAAAGTCCCCCCAGGCGCAACCTAGACTTGCTTCATCTTGACTCTACTGTTCATGCAGAGGAAAGGAAGAGAAGCAACAAGCGAACAAATGTGAACAATTTTTAAATAGTTTGTCAGACATATGCATTCAAGTATTTTAACTCTTAAAAACTCCATTCGCAAGCCAAGAAAGCATTAAAAGTGGCAGCAGAGCACTCATGCCAGGGAGCAACCAGCACTTACATTTCTCTCTGAATCACCAGTGATTACTCAAGTGACCACTTGTTACTGTAGTTCAAGGGCTGCTGAGGATTTCTCTCCATGACTATCTCCCCCTCTCCCAGTGTGCCTCTCCTCCTCTAACACATGCTCCTCTCCCTCTCTCACTGACCCAATTTTCCCTTGGCATTTAAAGTTACACATACACGTTGTTGATCGCAAAGTGGGTGTGAAACACAGAGACAGTTCAAGCCAGTAGGAAGAGAAAAAAAAGTTAAACAAATCAGAACATTTGCATGGTAGCTGATTCTATGCTAAACAGCTTCAGGGCAAACAAATGAGGAGGACGAAACTTACCTTTCTCGCTCTCCTACCCGTCAGCTGTGCTTCTAGTTTGCAGTCATGCTACGACAAACTATTCTTCCTCTTTCTCTTCTGATCCTTTACTTTAACCCCATCCTTTTTCAGCTTTTTTAGCTCTTCTCCCCCTCTGTGACTATCCCCGTCTCACTTTCTTTCCACTCTGTTATTAGAAAAACAGCTGGAAGAAACTCCCCTCCTTCTTTCTGCCCTGCCTGGCCCTCCCTCTGTCTCTCTCAATATGGTGCTAATGAGATGCTGAACCTTCATTTTGACTGTTCACTGGTCACAGAATCATGTCAGTGTGGCACACAGTCATGTGAGCCTATTAGTGAGAGTGTGACAGCAGGAGGGGGGCTCGGCAGAGGGGGGCTCCCGTGAACTGCCACATTAGCCCTATGCTCCACCGTGACCTGCCCTTCTCTCTGGTCGGGCCTAGAAAGAGAGTACAGCATGCAGCATGTTCACCTACTCACTGTTTATTCTGCCCTGCACTCTTTTGGATGCGAGCCAGGAGTGAAAGGAGAGCACCAGTGTCATCCGGACTTACACTCTATTTACTGCTGTCTCTAGCTGGTCTCATTGAGGCTTGCTGGAAACAGTGGAAACTGTTGTGAACACAACATTGGCATGTTACATTTTCAAACACAGCTAAGTTTTGGCAGTTTTAAATAAGTTATAAAACAATATTGTGATTGATTTGGAGCCTATTGTATTCCAGTTATTCTTATTCCAGTGCTCATTTTGTTCTTTTTTAGCTCTGTTTGGTCAGTTTGGGAAATTTCTGTCTCTTTAACTCCTTGCCATTAATATTGCCTGTATGCTTTTTGGTGCACAGCAGGTATTGGACTGTACAAAAAATGCCTTTTGTGCCTTATGTACACTGATACCTGCTCTGTTCTGTGCTGGGGTCTTTCTCAAGCTGCTGCAGAGGAGATGCACATTGGAAGGCAGGAGGAGGTCTCAAAACAGATCCATGACATCAAATATAAATTGCTGCAGATGGAAATAACCACTGTAACAATAGCAACTGTTGTCGCGCTGCAAAGAGGAGTTTGAATCTAAGCCTTTCTGTGTGCATATGCTTGCATGGTCTCCATGCAGATGCGTGGGTTCTCTGCACAGTCGAAAGACATGTTAGGGTAAATCATGATTCCACATTGACCACAGTAGTGAAGGTTTGTCTGTTTTTGTGTTTGCCCTGTGATAGAACTTTTGACCGGTCCAGAGTGTACCACATTTCTCACCCCATGACAGCCGTGCTGGGCTCCAACCCCCCTCCGATCATAAGGATAAGAAGATGGATGAAAGAAAATAACAGCATTCTTTTAACTTTAAGGGTCTTTGCTAAAATTATTCAATTCTGACAACTTAACTAAACTAGCAAGTAAAGTCACAGTATGTCCTGACAGAGATTAATGAGGTATAATGAAAATATCTAAGCCTCCTGCTACATTTGGATCGCTCTGTGGAATTCCAGTTTTTATCATTTGCATTTCCACATTTGGGATGCATCCTATTTTTCAAACAAACAAAACAGCATCACTTCAGTTTTGTTTTGGGGAAGAGGATAACACTGTATGAATTCAAGTTTGTATGGGGGGGCATAGTTGTGTAGACATGGCCGAAAGCCTCCTGCCTTCTCCATGTAAATTGCGTTGATGCACAATGGCAGGTATCACATTTTGCATCAGAGGTTTTTCTTGGAAGGTCGCAAGACATTACAGTAGAACACAGTGTTGACAGTTGAAAAACAAAAAGCAAGCAAGCAAACAAACAAAAACAATGAGCACACTCCTGGTCATGCTCCTGACCTGATCTGCCTCCTTCAGGCATGCACACTGTGCTTTCTTTTTACACTGACAACTGCTGTTTGGTCTCTGGGTTGTAGTCAGAGACCCATCTGTTATCAGCATCACCCATGACATACAAGTCAGTCTGACACAGAATTGGACGGTGACTTTCTGGACAGGTTTGAAAGCCATGGTGAAAGCACAGATATGCACGTGTACATGGTTAGAACGGGACTTCCATTAAAGTCTTTTTGAGAAAAAAATCCAGGGTATATAAGTAACATTTAGGGGTCAATGTGTCCAAACTGTGAAAGCGTTTGTTTTCTCACTTGGTAGATGTCTCTAGTAATAGAGTTTGTGACTTTGTGTGTCCTGGTTTCCGAGTAAGCATCTAAGATTTCTGCTGCATCCTCGAGACAATGCAAGCCAAGCGAATAGTAATTGTGCTCATAGCAATGGAAAATTACATTTTAATATTTAAAGACCATTATATATTTTCCAAATCACAGACCTGAATGCTACTTACTATTACTTTTCAGACCTTGGAGAAACAGAGTTTAAATTAAAATAGAGATTGGTGACAAATTCAACAAACAATCCTGTTATTCAAGTGAAAAAAAGAACAAGTGCAAAGAAGAAAATATCTGTAGGAAGAACAGAAACAGTGTTTTGCATGCTTTAAGTACAAGTTTAAAGACTTGTTTCACCAGTCAGATTGCTCAGTTATGTGATGGTTACTCTTTTAATTTGTACCAGATATGCAGTCCTTATGCAAAATGAACTTGAAGATATCAGTAAAGAAAAGTAACTTTGAAAAACCCTTATTAAAACTACACATGTTGTGAGTAAGTGGTAGCCTCTGGGACCGAAACATGAAGCCAACAAGGAGCTGTCAGAAACTGTAATTCCTTGATGGGCTATTTGAAGCTGTCTCTAAAACTGAATCAATTTTAATAAGTATCCATGTTAAAATCTACATTAGAATAAAGCATATTTACAGCCTGGTACAAAAATAGTTTTTATTAGTATAACTTATATAGTCCTTTAAAAATTGGTTTCCTCTGTTTGTAAAGCCGCAAGTCCTTTTCTCACAAGGCGAAAAGACCTCCCATGAAAAACACCTGAAAACCAAAGACTGCATATAAAAGATGGACATAGCCATTTTTGTTGTTTTCCCTCCAGTCCCAGATCTCGCGATGCTAACAGTGTGTAAAATCTCACCACTAGATGTCAGTAGATTGCAATCAACTGAATTTTGTCTTCTTACTTACTCTCTCAATTCAAGTGCAAAATCCAACTGTGGTGACCACTGCAGGATAAATGACTCTGGCCACCATTTATGTGTAGTGAGTATGCGGTGTCAGTCCACTGTTTACCTTAGCTGTCAATATACTGGGTGTCCATGGCAATTTACTCTGGAGGAGGCTATAAAAGGAGTCAGTATGAGTTGATGAATCAGTGAAGCTCACTTCTGACTGATGACAACAATAACTGAGGTGAGTTGTTGAGGATACCCTGAATTTTTCTGTTGGTAAGACCTGCTGAGCCTCCCTGAGCCTGGTTCTGATGGAAGATTTCTTCCTGTAAAAGGGAGTTTTTCTTTCCCACTGTCACCATGTTCTTGCTCAAGAGGGATTATTGGTCTTTGCTTTATATTTTTGGAGCGTCTTTGGTGCTATAAAAAATAAATTAAATTGAATAAGTTCGATTAAAAGTATCCCCATGAGAAGAAAACAGTTGTGGCTTTATGACACAAAGAAAACCGATTCTTGGTAGTTTTCCTAATTGTGTGCAAAACTCAACAAAAAGAAATGCAAAAAAAGGAAAAAAAATGGGAAAACTGGCACAAAAAAATCAACATGATTACATTTACAGTTTTCTCCCATGAACCTTAAACTGACCACCACGGTAGAAAACAGTCATTTCTTTCAAGTTGTTTTGCATTGTTCTTCATGCCTCACGGGCATCATTCGTTTTGCTGCATGAATGCAGCCAGTGTTTGCTTTGAATCAAGCCATCTCATCTTCTTATCCTTGCTCTCTAAACTTTTGTCCTATTAGCTCACTGAGCCTGATGGGAAAACAATCCTGGACCTGAAAACAATGTTGTGTTCAACCACCCTAGGGCTGAGACGAGCTGCTGCCAAATGACTCAATTCAAACACTGCACTTGAAATTGGATCATTATGTGAATCTGTCAGAAGAGGGAATCCAACATGAAATGAGAATCACAACAGGGCAATAGTTTATTTTAGCATTTATTTCAACACCTTAGTTGTACCTCTATCATGTTGTTTACCAGTATACTGTATTTTATTTAAAACAAAAATTATATATATATATTTATATATTTATATATACCTTTTATCTCTGCATACTTATGCTCAAACTGTATGTAGTCATAGTCGTTATGCATTTCACTAGACCTAAAATGCTCTTTTAAATCATAGTATGTAATGCTTTCTACACTACTGCTCAATCCTTTCTCCTTTTCGACCATAATGTGATAGCAACTCGTCATAAGAATACAGAGCCGTAATTTTAAACTCACATGTAGAAAATATGCAGTATACTAACGTGTCAGCTTCACAGGGGTCACCACAGGGCGAGCAGTATAGAAAGCATTTACAGAAAACCCAAAATGAACCATAAACAAAACAAAGCTTCAAAGAATTTTGCCCACACTATTTGGAAGACAGAGATTCTTAAAATGTTTACATACTTAATATTATAATCTTCATTATACTATATTTTTATATGTTATCTTTGTCGTTGCCATCATCATCATTACATACAGAGCTATAAATGATGTGTTTTTGCCTTACAGTTGATTTTACTGCAAATGGCTAAACTGGCACGTTAAAAACAAAATCCAGGATGTTCATGTTCACCTCTATGCAACACTCATAGTATTTTAAGTTTATCGCAGAAAAATCCCTTTTAAAAGTGAGTCAGAGCTTTTCTTTCTGAGGGGTAATGTGTGTGGAACAGTGAAACATTTGGATTGTCATCTGGTGAGAAAAGATAAACAATGCCGTCTGAGCATTATAAATACATTTTGAAAAAGGCATTAGAGAAAGAAAGGGGCTCAGGGGGCAAAGCATTTGACTACCAACGCAGGCAGATGGACACACACGCACAAAATCAGACACACACAGACTCACAGAGGCTTAAGGTTGAGGAAGTCAGGCAGACAGAAGCAGTAAAAAGCCCTTTTTGATCACTGCACCTGCTGTGTGAGAGAGAGGGCGTTCAACATTATGGCATGGTAGAGGATGGAGCCACCCTTTGACCTGTGCTATGGCCAGTAAACACCAAGAAAGTCTAAGAAAAATGGTTTGAAATGACATGCTAAACATTTCATTTCTAATATGCCATTTCCTTTCTGCAGAATAATCAAGACAACAATAAAAAGATTAATTTAACAACAACAGTTTTTCAAATTTCTGTCCTCGTTTTTCACAACTTTGATTCCAACAATTAGAAATACCCTGACCAGTTTGAAATGAATGATTGCAATCAGCACTTAGTACAAAACAAATGGTTTCTACTAATAGTGAATTCAGTTTAACATGGAAAATATATTTAGCGCTTGCAAAGTACATACATACAAAGCATACTGGGGCAACCTTTGGGGGAAAATGGCAAATATATAAAACAGTACTGTGGTTGTTTAGCTTTTCTTCTATCATCATTTACAAAAAAAAGCCTTTCTCCCACATTCTGACTTTGGCTCCAGTACTCGCAGCCATCGATACTCTGATCTGCTTAAAGCTACAAAACTGATGTTAGGATATGGCCCTCTGCTTTTACAAGAGTTTCTGGCTCAGACATAATCAGTAACATTTAATTGGGCTTCACCCTTTAAGCAGCAACTTTGCAACTTTTTCTTTGAACTCAGACTCAAGTTTTCTCATTGCTGCAAAGCAGCAGATGGTGTGAGAATCCATCTGTCAGTGTGTGTGAGAATATGAGTGCAAGTGCGTATGTGTGTTTATTCTTTTACAGCACAAAACGGTGTGTTAATTAAATGCCTGTCCATCAAAAGTTTTAAAGTATATTTTCAGATGAAAAGCATTATCTTTAGAAATTCTTATTTTCTTCATCACCTCTTTTGACCAATAGTTCTACAAATTTCCATCCAGTGCTCTAAAACAAATGTGCAAGACAACATGTTTCTCCACATATCCATGGATTCGAACAAGTTCAACGCAAGCTGTTGTTGTCCACTGTTCTTCTCTTGCAAATCTTCTGTTACTGATGATCTTTGTCATTTCATTTCTTTCCCTCTTTTTCATCTTTGAATCACACCTTCATTCTCTCAGTCTGTGTCTCGGGGAGGAGTACTGACATGCAAAGGAGAAGAGAGCCGCCTGGGAAGAAAAGGAGGCCAAATCAAAGAATAAGAATGGGTGGAAACTTAAAAAAGATGGAACGACTAAGGTTGATATGACTAAGTTACTAAAGTGAAAGAGAAGGGAATGGAGAGAAGATGCGATGACCTTATCAATTTATATGCCTCTAATGAAAGAAGGGGATGGTTGAGCTAACTTGCATGGAAGTAATGAGACTCTTTGACTTTCCTTCATCATCCAGTGCTCCTTTTTGACCTCGTTGCCTCTCTGTTTTCCAGAGTCTATTAGTCCTCCCTCACCTGTCAGTGAGTTTCTTCAGTGCCCTCTCGATGTTCATTCGATGCCCCACACGTGTCACTCCTAGATCCAAGAAGTCATCCTTGGTGAGTGAAGGCAGATGTGATCCATCTATCTCATTGTCTATAAAACGCTCTCTGTGTTCACCCAGATTCAGATAAGCCAGCCAGTCGGCCACGTCATACTTGGTCCAGTAGGGTAGGGGTTTGATGGCAAATGGTTTAGTTGGAGGAGGAGGATTGAGATGGGGATAGTTGAGACAGGAAGGGCTAGGTGGTAAATGCATGGGGGAAGAGGCTCCAGAGAGAAAATGAGTGGGGGAGAGTGAACGGGAGACAAGCAAGGGATTTGGACTTGGCACACCAGATGGAGAAAACAGTGGAGGAGTTGAAGCTTTGTAGGGATCTCCTAGAGGGATGCCAGGAGAAGGAGGAGTAAGGGGCCCGGGAAACTCAAATGGGTTGCTGTAGACGGGTGTGCTTGGAAGGATTGGGAGAGAGGAGGGTCTGGGAGGGGTGGGGCTTTGCTGTTCAGTGTTATAGATAAGAGGGCTGGGAGCCCGACGTCGAGCGACTGAAGACCGCATCTCTTTAGTGGGACTGCATGGAAAATCAAAAGTCTGTCTACGCATCTTGGACCTGTGCTTAGGTGATGTTGGGTATGGGCAGTAGGTTGGAGAATGGGGAGGATGTGAATGAACTGGGGACGAGGGCATTTGTGGAGAAGGGGATCGGGTCCAGTTGCGCTGAACTGGGACTTGAGGGGAGGGCGAGACAGAAGGTGTTGCCGAGAGGTTGGGGGTCAGGGTCTGACGATGCTGTGGGGAGGAAGTGGGCAGCGGTGAGGTCGAGCGTCCAGTGGGAGGGCTATGAAAAGCATCACTGTAATCCGCTGAATACCTAAAAGACAAATAAAATGATCCTGTAAAATGTAATTCACACTATCAAATATCTTTCATTTAGTTATAATATCAAGAAGAGGTGAAAATCAGCAAACCTATGCATGGTGGGAGACTTTGGAGTGTGGCTCCACTCATCCATGCTCTTCATGCTGCTCATCTGCTGTAGCTTGGAGCTTAGTTCATTGATGATGCTGGCTTTCACACCTGAGAGAGGTGAGTGAATTCTGCGGCCATCCAAAACCAAAATGCCTCTCTGGACTCCAGCTTGCTCGTGTTCTCCAAGGTCACTCCAGCCCACTGATCGAGTGTCCATGGGCCTCTCTAAGCAGGCAGCCAGGGCAGAGCTGAAGCCGTCTTCCATCTTGGATCGACTCTGCTTGTGCTTCCTTTCATCTGAAAATCCTCCATCTATACCGGTGTCTTCTGGGTTGTTTTGTCTGTGTAACTGCAAAGGAGCGGGATTGGTGCTGTTCTGCCTACGTAGTGCTACAGATGGGCCCCTCCCTCCGCCCTCCTTGTAATGAGTCATCTTCGGAAACACGGGATTTGCCAATTTGGCGCTGTGCACCTCAAATGTTTGCCCACCTGAGTAGGTTGTGCAAGGATCCTGATGTTCACTGATTTTCTCTCCCTCTCCTCCTCGCCCATCTCCTCCAACCCCTCCTCTCTCTCCTCTTAGCCCACAGAGTCCCAGCATTTCTAAATGGTGGTCACTGCTACTGTGACTGTCCAGCTCTTCAATTCCAGAATCCACCACAGCTTCTTGCCAGTCTCCGCTCTTGTGTATAATAGTAGTCTGATGAGTGTGGTCAGATGCTTTTCCCCCTGTGGTGAAGCCAGCCTTGGACCCAGCCATAGTCATACTGTAGTCAGAGGATGCTGGAGAAGTTGTGGTGGTGGTGGCAGCAGCAGTTGCAGTCATGGTCGTGGTAGCATAGGTCATGGTAGTGGTGAGGGTGGCAGTGCCTCTGTCCTGTGCTGGGGTATGAATACCTATTGAGGGGTCGTTAGAGCTGCTGTAATAGGGGTGGGAATGGGACATGGGCTGGGGTCTGTGCAGTGATGTAGGAGGCAGAGAAGCAGCAGAGGTGGTGGTGGTGGTGGTAATGGAGGTGGAGGCAGAGGGAAAGATCTGTGGGGATGGATAAGATGGAGAGAGAGCTGACTGCGTGAGGTTGGCCACTTCACTGTCATAGGAAGTAAGGCTGGAGGTAGCGGAGTCGCCACCCTGTGAAGTGGGTTGGGGAGGATTTGAGGTCTTGGGGGATGGGGGAGGAGGTGGGGCGGGTGGAGCAGCAGAAACAGAATGCTGACCCTGGTGTTGACGATGTTGTGAAAATTCCCGGACCCTCTCATTCTTACCATTAGCAAACTGCAAAGGAGGGGGCAAGGGATCTGCGAAGACAAACTCATCATCTACGTCTATTGATGGAGCTGGTGGAGGCAAAACCATGAGTCCTAAATTTCCACCTGCTCCCGCCCTAGCTTCTTCCATTGCTTCGTGTGCTTGTGAAGGGGCTGTGGGGACAGTATACTGAGGAATGTAGCTGGTGTTGGGAGTGCTTTCCATCTGAAGGAAGGAAGGTCTGCGGGGGGCAGGTTGAGTTGGTGGGGGAGGAGGCTGTATGGGTGGAGCAGGCCTGCTGTCATACACCTCCTTTTCTCGCTCCCTGGGACTTTGTGGGTAGTACTGGGTTGAATATTGGCTGTTTCTGTCTTCAGAGAAGCGAACTCTAAGACCTTCCCTGGGTCCTCCCTCCTTTTCTCTTTCCACACGCTCCCCACCTCCCCCCCCCAAACGTAATATCCTTGGTGATTGTGGCCGGCTCAGAGATGCAGGAGAGGTGGTAGTGGTTGGGGAAGTTAGGTGAAGAGATACTGGAGAAGTGTAGGCTGACTGCGTTGGCGTTGCAAAAAGAGAAGGCGTTGGAGTCTGAACAGGGGTGGGGAAGGCTCCTACTGTGGAAAGTTGCCGGCCAAAATGTCTGTCCTCTCGTCGTGTCCTGCGATCATCTTTTAGAGCCCGCTCTCTTGCAGCCAGGGCCAATCCCAGAGGGGATGAGGGGTCCAGAACCTTCCCAGTAAGTGGGTGAATGAAGGTAGTAGCATGCTGGGTTCCATACATTGAGGGAGCTGACTTAGGCTGGCCGTCCTGATTGAGGACAGGGGAAGAATACTCAGGCAGGCCAAAAGCTGGGGGCATGCTGCTGGAATAGCTGACGTAGTTGTCTCCAGAAAACATGCCTTCATCTATAGACTTGGAAGGCCGAAGCCGAGGGGTGGGCACTTCCATTTGTGAGCCCTGTAAAGGCTGAATTCGCACCCCTTGTATTCCTCCTCCCTCTCCAGCTCCACATCCTGCTTCCACTTGGATGTCCTCCTCTGATGAGAGGAAGAAAGAAGCACTCTTTCTCCTCATATCTCGAAAGCGTTCCCTTTCCCTGCGTGCTCCTCCACCCGCAAATGTTGTACCAAATGCTGAACTATAATCCAAGTTTTCTAGGTTTTGCTGTGAGGAAACCGAAGGGGCAACAGTTGATGAAGGCAAAGAAGTCGATGTTGGAGGTTGAGGTGGCACAGAGGTGAGTGGTGAGGGCAGGCTAGTATTAGGGCTGTCTGGGGTTGCCTCTCCAGAGGTTTGGTCTTCCACATCTTGGGAGGGCTCAGCCTCCATGCTGCTACCCTGGCTGCTTCGACCACTGCTACTGGTGGAGGGCGCTTTGACAATGATGGTGGGAATGGGGATAGAGCTCTTCTCTTTGGTTGCACCTCCTTTTCCTCGATGCTGTCTCAGACCATCTTCCACTTTTGACTGTTTCATCAAAGCTCCCCGACCTCCCCTCCTTGCCACCCCTCTGCCAACTCCTCCACTCTGATCCCGGTTGGACACAGGTGGTTGATGCTGGGGTGCTTGTTGTTGGGCCTTAGGCTTAGCACTTGTTGGGGGTGTAGCACTGCTGTAGCCTCTCCTTAATCCTCCCATCTTGCCACCACCTCTCCTGGGCGCCTCTGGCTCTCTGATGCACAGTCCTTCTGACTGCCTCCGAAGGGTGGGAACCATGACCTGCTGGTTCATTACACCTGGTCCTGCCCTTTCCCAGCCAGCTTGGGAAGGATGCCCTGGCTGAGAGTGGAGCTGGTAGTGAGGTTGAGATACAGGAGGGATTGGCATGGCAGGTCCTCTACCCGGATGAGGGCCTGCAGACAAAGGTGGCTCTGGAGCAGATGTGTTTGGTGGTGGGGGGATTTCTTCTGGTCCAGGCACAGACAGGCTGCGAGCTAACTTCATAGCAGGTGGGTGAAGGTACTGCCTTTCCTCCTCTGTTACACCTAAAAAGAAGGTCACACACATTTAGAAACATTTACAAGAAGAAGCTGTACTGAGCTGGCAGATATCTCTTAATAAGAACTGACATTACCAATAGATTTTTGACGCATCATGACTGCATGCTGGGGACCGTGGCCTGGTTGAAAATGAGCTTGGTTGTAGTCAAAACCAGGTCCAGCTTGTACCATTGCCAGTGATGACTGCTGATCATATGGTTGCTTCAGGTACCAAAAAAAAGAAAGAAAGAAAAGTAAGTAAAAGAGAATGAATGAGAATTTAAAATGAAGGAGGTTTATAAAGAGAAGAAATGCAACAGGAATTTAGATATAATCAAATAAAACTGATGTTGGCTGTTGTTGAGTAGATATATACAGAATAATCCAATACATAAAAAACAATAAGTCTGAGTAACAGTACATTAGGCAGCAGAGTATAGATGAATGGACATAATCTGACTCACACTAAACAAATGTTTTGGAGTGGGTGGTCAATAGTCAATCATTTTCTCTAAAGTGCAGCGAGGGCAGGAGAACACCCAGAGCTAAAGACCAAGTTGGTTTATAGATTTGAATTATTTTTGTTGGTATTAGTCACCTCCATGACTAAATACTGTATGTGCTAAAGCAGTGGAGAAGATCTGAGAGGGTGAAATAGCTGTTGAGTAATTGTGTGTGTGTGTGTGTGTGTGTGTGTGTGTGTGTGTGTGTGTGTGTGTGTGTATAGTTATATATATTTAAAGATCAATAAATCGATAGATGGAAATACAGTAAAGAAGGCGAAAACAGTTTCTACAATTCTAATGAGTTTGAAAGATCATTTAGTATGATTAGCTTTGTTCTCCAACACAGTATTCAACAGCTTTTTTGTTATTTCTTTAAGTAGTCTTCAGGAATAGTTCTCCAGGCTTTTAAAAGACATTCACAACTCTTCTTTGGATGCTGGGTACTTTTTGTTCCAATCTCTTTCAAGGTTTCTTGTGGGATCATCTGGGCCTCGGAGAATCCAATGCATGACTGAGTGTGTTCTATAGTTTGTTTTCCTATCCAGGTATGCATTGACAGTATGTTTGGGCCCATTTTCATGTTGAAAAATGAAGCAATTGGCAATCAGATGCTTTCCAGATGGTATTCTGAAAAATCTGATGGTACTTTTCTGCATTCATAATTTCATTGATTTTGACAAGACAACACTAAAGCCCCAAATCCTAACAGAGGCTCCATTGTAGACACTCACTGTTGTACCTCTCCCTGATCTCCTCCATACATACTGAATCAGAATTTTCAATTTTGGATTCATAACACGCAAACTTTTCTCTGTATTTGCCTTCCTCAAAACCTGAGACCATTTCTGATGATCAGCAAACAATAGAGGGAACAATTAAAGGTCCAGATGCATCTCCTAGGTGACTTTAAAGCCCCATTTCCATTAGTACCTCCTCGGATCGACTCGCCACAGTTTTCAGCAGGTATATTTTACCTTGACATCCACCCTTGTTGTAGTGTTCGTGTCGCATATTAATTACATCATGGGATGCTCAGATGCGTTGCTATGACAATGTCCATGCACATTAGGTAGTACTCAATTGTAATGGAAAACCAGTTGATCCGAGCTAAGTCATGGCGAGCTATGGCGAGTTGATCCAAATAGGTACTAATGGAAAAGGGGCTTTAGATACTGCTCATGTGCAGTAGATAGTTTTGTTTGTCCTCCACTTGTCCAGTTTCTTTAAAATTTTTAAGGACACGCTTCTTTTAAAAAAAAAAAAAAAAAAAAACCAAACAGTTTTCATAGCAAATTCATAACAAATGGGAGCATATGATAATTTGGCAAAGTGTGTTAGTAACAAAATGCACAAAGATACGATTCAAAATTCGTTCCTCTCATTAAAAATGACGAAAAATGACAAAAAAGCCTAGCTCCTTAGAAGCAAAATATAAAGAAAGGAGGGGTGATTATATTCAAAATTGCTCCTTAACTCGAGTTCAAGCCATTCACATTGCAGCAACTTAGTGCATTTAAGCACATGGACATGATCCAGACAACCTGCTGAAGGTCAAACTGGGCATCAGAATGGAGAAGAAATGAGATTTAAGTGAGAGAAAATATCCAGTGAGCGGCACTTCTCTGGGAAAAAAATGCCTTGTTGATGTCACAAGTCAGATGAGAAGTGCTTTGAAGCGATACAAACGCAAACGTAACCCAACAGAGGTCATCAGAAGAACGTCTGAGGAATATTTCTAGCATCTTGTTAAATCTTTGATTTTGTGCCACAAAGAATTAAAAGCGGTGGTGTCCAATTGAGGCAATAGGAATAGCTTGGTATAAGAAAAGGATTTTCTTTTATGAACTGTGATGCATGCAGAGCAATGTTAGTATAATCCAGGAATAACAAAAAGGATAAAAAAAAAACAAAGGTCAAAATGAGCATTAAAGGCCCCCTTTAATAACTTGTTGACATGTATGTGCTACAGGAATGACCTCAACTAGGACCATTTCCTCACAATTCCCAACAGTACCTCCTTAGACACATTGGGAACAATACTCTTGCTTCGGTCCCTCTTGCCTCCATGACCTCTCTGGCCCTGGTTGTCTGATGTCATGGTGTGTTGGGCGGCAGCCAAGATTTCATCCAGTTTATCTAAAACACAGACAGAGCAGAGGGCATAAGACATAAGGCGTAAGTCAGGGCATAAGGAAACAGAGGAGTAGTGGAAGAGCCGTAAATAAAGAAGCCAAAGGAAGATTTCAGTGATCCTACTCCTCTGTCCTTAAAGGTACAGTGTGTAAAATTTCACCTCTAGCACAACCCCAGCTACGATGGCACTGTGGGACAACAACTCTTCTCTAGTGAATGAAGGCTATCAGTCCACTGGTTACCTCAGTCATTAATATGTGCCCATATCTATTTTCTCAGGATGAGGCTGTAAAGCTTTATGAAATGAGTCTGATGAGTCAGTGATGGTCACTTCTGACCAGTGACAGCGATACTGAGGTGAGCTGCTGTTATCTAGTGTTAGTGAAACTAACTAATGAAATCTAAATGCTGTTGGACACTTATCAAATAAACTATCATACATTTTGTGTAACGTAATCAAACTTTTTTACTATATATTTTTTAGGACACTCCAGCCCAACATTAGCTGGCATAACGTTAGCTTATAATGAGCTGCTGTTGTATAGCTGGCTCATTGTCAGCAGCCCTGAGATGGGAGGTTCACATATCTAATCTGGTGACAACAAGTGACTGCAACACTACTGGGAATAGATAAGCAGGTTTATGCACATTTCCATGTGACTTCAATCCAGATGATTAGGTTTGATATGAGGGAGGAGAGACCAGTGGTGCAGGAGGTGGAGAAAGACAATACGAAAAATGATGATAAAAGTATACATGAACAGATGTTAAATGGTCATATATAGTTTGAAAGAGCCACTGTATTTCTCAGCCACTGAATACAAGATGGACTCTGCCTGTATGAGCAGTTTATAATGCAGCTATATCAGTTTGCTGGAAGTCATAATCACAGACCAAATAACCTCAAAAAACTATGCACTGTACCTTTAACGTATCTAAACACCTTCTTACAGTATCACAAGAGCAGTGAGAGTGATTTCTTACTTAAAGCCATCTGATAGACGGTCCTCTTCTTATCAGGACCCTGAGAGGACTCGTACTCTGGAAAAATAAGCAAAAAAGACATCAAACTGACTGATTTTTAATTAAAGCTCAGAGGCTGATAGGGGTGATGATAACACTGATACTCACCTGCTTTCTTTTTCCACGGAGAGGCAGCTGTTGCACGCGTAATTGGGGAAAGAGAAATTAGGTGTGACTAGAACTTCTGCAAAGTGTGTAAAGCAGATGAAGAGATGAAGTACATACTCAGACACATGTGATGGTGTGAATGCTGATGTGATGATAGGGATGTTGATGGGGACAGAAATGATCATGAGAGCACACAAATCTGTGATTCTCCCACCTTTGTCCACTGCATGCAGCACATTTGGTTTGAAAAGAAGAGAGAAAACAGAGCTGTTTGTGACAAATGACATTTTAAATGCATCATTTTTACAACATGCCGCTGCTTTTGTATCGCTTAACCTCACTGTTTAATTGCCACCTTTCTTCTTCATGGCTAACATCCTAAGTGCAAATGAATCAAAAGACTTCTTCCCATGAAGCTGTTGCTAGTGAAAAAAAATGCACCACTCTGGATAATTTTCTTGGCTTTCTGCATCAACTTGGTTAATATTTAATGCTGTGTTTCCTTAATAGTACCACAGTACTATACCATCCTCCTGCAGAAAAGCTGCTAACCCACCCCAGAAGAAGCCTTTTCAATGTGACCCCCAGAACTCATGCTTTTGCGCTTTTTCCCTTCTTTCGTCTTACCCATATCTTCCAGCTCTGATGTCATTGACTTGGAGCGCAGGGCAATGGCAGGAGGAGTCAGTCTTTTTGTCTGCTGTGGGGCTGCCAAGGGAAGCCAGCCAAATGCAGATTTAATGTTTAGAATTCTTGTATACAACCCATTGCAACAGGCTTTCAGGTTGACGTAAACATGCAATCAGCTTAATCATCACATGATAAACACAGAATTCAAATGGCGTAAGACGAAAATCTGACTAGTACCTCGCTTTCGAGCCGTGTCCTCCAGCTCAGGGTTTCGAGCAACCATGACAACTTTCACCATGAGACTGTTGCCGCCCTGCCGGATCATGTTGACAACCTGCCGATGACCAACCTTCACCACATTCTGCCCGTTCACCTGCCAGAAAAACACAGAACAAAATGAAAAATCCACTCTAGTCGCACACAGTGGATGAAAAACCTGAGACAGTTTGGAGTGCACACTTTAGGCATTGTCTCCTCTTACCCAGTGGTTCACTTTAACAATTTGGCTTTCTTGTGTGGTTTAAAACATAAATCTTACTGGTTTCTGGGCAGGTGCACCAGCAAGTCAAGCTGCAACTTAATAACAGTTACAAAAGCTTGGGCAGCTATATAAGTGACTCATATTAGGTTGAATAGTAATGAACAGCTTCTGTCAGCTGTAACAAAGGTTTGACAATCACCATTTTTAGTGCCAAGGTTTTAAGGGAACATACAGGAACTCTTAAAGGCTAGACAGTTGCAGCAACTACAAGCACAGCAGCCTCCAAATGACCATAACTAAAATGCAAATTATATATTTAGGAGAAGTATAGAAATAATCACATCAATGCATCATATCATGCACATATTTTCAGTGCACACAAATGTCTTTACCCTGTCCATTCTCTGTCTTCTTTATTGTCTATTTTTGCTATTATTAAAGGAACATACAATCACTGAACAGCAAGTGAAGAAACCATTAGCATTTTTACGTGTAACGTGTTTCCTGCAGCTTCCTATGTTTGTTGCATAATACATGAACATATGACCCCAGTTTCTGTTTTACAAAACTACTTATTTCTTCATAGGTCTTGAATTGAAAGTAAAAGTAAAGCTTCAGTTAACATGCTGGTTACCTCGATGAGGAAGTCCCCCATCCTCAGGCCCGCTCTCCACGCCACGCCCCCCTCATCAACAGACTCCAGGTACTGCAGCGCGGGGAATGCTGGCGTTGGAGTGAACTCCTCTATGGGAGTCTGAGCTGTAGATGATAACAGAACAAGAGGTTCACCACAACAGGCGCATGGATTTCATAATTATGCAGTAATTGAGAGATTAAAATGTTGGCTAAACAACTAACAAGACTTAGAAGTCTTTGGCAATGCGTGATGAACTTTGAGAAGACGCTCACCTTTGGCTCCCCTGAGTACAAACCCAAAGCCCTCATTGTCTTTCTTCTGTAGGAGCACAGTCTTCTCCTTAATGATGTAGTCACTTGAAAAAAGTAGAGAACGGGTATATGAAATGAAGGAAGGGGTGAAAAAAAAAGAGAGAGTTGGAGATGAAGATATGATTGTCTAGTAGAAGAAAAGTGTTACGGTCATGCAATTAATGCATCTTCTAAATGTGGAAAACAGCTATACTGCAACACATTCGGAAATCACACTGCAGCAAAAGATACTTGGGCTTGTGGATGTCATACAAAAAGCTCTGGTGCACAAAAGAGGGTTGATGGCGGGGATACAGTTAGTGTCACAATGGGAGGAATTGTATATGAGATGACATTCCATACTATGGAGTAATCCAGCTAGCGCTGACAAGCACTGGGCCAGGGGGAACAGCACATTAGAAAAATGTGCACATCCACTGATAATGGAAACTTCCAAATGCACCCAAATCGCTGCATTAGCTTTCACCGCCTCTGGCAGCTTTTGCAAGGATACTGCTTCACCGACTCCTGCGCAACCACTACCGGTCATACATGACACTTCAAATTATGTACAAGAAGTCAGACGGGCCTCTAATCCACCCCCCACCATCACAAACAGCTCCTCTTGCTCAAAGACTACAGTCCGAGAACATAGAAACATCGATCACAGGCTTTGGAGATGCAATCTTATTATGAGACGGCTTGAATAGTGGCTCAGCAAGCTCCTTCATTATTCTATTACCATGTCTGGGACGTTTTGGCCAGGCTGCTTTACAACACTTTCTCTAATACAGGGCCAGTTAAATGGACTCCACACTGCCACACACAGCCACATCTCATGAGTCATTTCTGGACTTGACTTTCTAACAATGTCAATTCACCCTACCACTGCTAGAGAGCCCGGGGCTCGAGCAGAGTTGTATGATTAAAGAGGAATTCCAGATATTTCTTTCACAGGCAGCTCATTTTTTGTGTTAGTTTGTGCTGCTTGAGTTAACTCAAACTGACACTCCAACGGAAATCAAATCAAAGGATTTGATTTCCCAAAGAAAAAAAAATGGCAGAACAGTGAGAGAACAGGAAGAGTAGCCTGGTTGAAGAATCGTCCTTATTTATAGTGATAGCTTGACTGCCAAAACATACACTAAAACTGCTCTGGGTAGGCTCAAGGACAGAATTTTTTTTTCCTGGAAATAAGCTGTTTCGTTCATCCTTCTTTTAAATGGGAAGTTAAAATAAACTGTCTATTTATTTCATGATAAGTGCGTGATAAGTACTGAGTAGAGGTAGGATTTTTTTGGCTACAAGGTTGCGCACTAACTCTGCCTTCACAAGGGACGTATGAAAAATAATTTACCATGAAAAAGGGACAAAATGTAAAATATTTTTTAGGTTTTAGGCAGCAGATGTGGTGGGGGTTTTTTGTGTGTGCGTTTTTTCTTTAATGTCTGGCGAGTTCTCAGTACTCGGTTCTTATGCATATAACCCCGCAAACAATGTTTTGCCTGTGCCTGCGTAACCCGGGTTCAGTGGACTCCTGAGCGTTGGCTGACGGGCCCGAGGATCCAGACTTTGACATGAAGCTGTAACTTTAGCACTTAACAGACGATCGCTAGTTTCCCCTAGTGAGGTCCATCCCTTGTGTGTTCTCCATCAATGTTACTGTTTCGCCAACGCTCAGCCGCCTTCCAGCCATCTGCTCCTCACACCTCATTCCTTTTTCTCTCACCCTGTCCTCCATCATGCCTTCCCTCTCTGAGGATCAAAGTAACACAAAGTGGGTGGACAGATCCATCGGGCTCTTCATCCATCTACTTGTATAAGGATAACGGGGAAGGGGGGGCACGGCCACAGTTGGTCTTTTGGGGGTTTCTAATTTGCATTGCTGGCTTACAGTAACACACCTGGTTCCCTTTATGTATGCAAAGCTATGTAACTCGTCTGTTGCTACAGAGTCCACCACGGCCCAGCCAAGCAGGACCATAAAAAGCACAAACGTCCCTGGTTAATTAGCAGGGCACACTCTCAGTGAACTGGCTGGAATAAAGCTGTAAGCCTACTAGAGACTAGAGTTATTATGTACCCTCCTGAGTCATCCTCTCTTCTATCCACAATCACTGAGAAAAAAGGGAGCTTTTTTAACCATTCACCTGCTGAATGTACATGCAAATACATAGCTTATGTGGAGACATTACCCACACATCACAAGTGAAGCACTTGACAGATGTTTAGTCACACACACACCGTGGATGGAGACATGGTAGACAGATGAAAAGCGCACAGATAAATGTGCAGGAGAGACACTCCCACAGCGAGCGCTATGACATACACACTTATATGTGAAAGCCACATATATTTGATTCATTGTATATAGTCACATGCATTCTCACATCAAGAAAAAAGCACGCACACACACAAACATGCAGAGAAATAACCGCTTTTCCCACATTAGAGGAAAAAAAAAAACACTCTTTCAATTTACTGACTTTCCCAGTACAGTAAAAATACCACACGTCTCTAATGATACAGTGAGAGACATTGAAAAAATGATATGGGATGTGACAATGGCGTTTTTAAAGCAACAGAAATGTATGGGAAGTCCTGGTGAATTAAAAATATCTGCTTACAGAAATCATGACTCAAAGAGAATGAAATACACCCACACTGTCTGACTGAAATGCATCAATATGTGCTCTCTTTCATGCACTAACACACACACACAAACACACACAGACGCACACACAGTGTTCAAAAACGCACGGGAGGAAGACACAGAAATAAACATGCTGCATAGTCTCCATTCAATAGCCACTTCTGTACCACAGATATACACATGCATAGGAACAACACGGATTTAAGACGCACACGCACATATTCGCACACGCACATTCAAAGAGGCACACACACAGAATACACAGCTTATTAGTCTGTCTTTGAAAAGGCACGGCCTCTCAATAGCATCATCTACCTCTCCCCTCTCTCCATTGTCCTCTCCTCACATCCATAGCCAGCCAATGAATGAGGAAACAGCCGCTACCTGTAAATGAACCACACGCTCCTGTTTCTGGGGCCCAGTGACGGCCACGAAGAAGAGAGGGAGAGAGAGAAATCTCTCTCTCCGCAACCCCCCATTGCCATGTCCCCCCCTCCTCTCTCGCGCGCTCTCCACCACCTCCTCCTCCCTCCTCCTCCTCCTGCCTCCCTCCTCCTCCCGGTCTTCCAGCGAGAGCTCAGCCGGAGAGAGCCGCGAGAGTCGAGGAGAGAGCGAGCGAGAGAGGTGGGGGATGAGAAGGGAGAGAGAGTGCGATGATCTGCACCCTGTGCACTTCAGACAAGAGAAAGACAATGTGTAAGAAAGATGGGGAGAGAGGAAGAGAGTACCAGTGACTATCACAAAAGGGAAAGGATGTATTGTCTGTGTGTGTGTGTGTGTGTGTGTGTGTGTGTGCGTGCTGGTGGATGGCAAGAAGAGGGTTTGGTTTTTAAATAGGGGGAGACGGAGAGCTGGGTTTGTGGGGAGGGGATGCGGGGGATGGGTACAAATGTGAGGCAACACCGGGGAGAGACAGCGCTTTCATTTTCACATCCACTAACTGGTAAATCACAGATATGCTAACAGCTGATTCCCACCCTGGATTTGATCTTGCACACATTTGCCAACTTTGCTCTCACTCCCTCCTATCCTCTAAAACCGAGCTGTCATCACCACACAGGCTAACAAACATTCTCCCTCTCTCCATCTCTCTCTGAAATAGTAATTGACATTCTCCCAAATGCCCAGCTGCAGTGACAGAACATGCTCCGGATCACCTTGCTCTTAATTGAGCACCACTTCACCACAGCTCTGCAATTACGCTTAACCAACTTAGCATAGGTAATGTAACCCCAGTGGCTGCTATTTCCATTTGGAACACAAGCGCATCTGAATTAAAGCGAATGCCTCCTTTTTTTTTTTTTTTTTTTTTGAATGACACTGAAATCTGCTCAGCACAAGGGCAATGTCAGCTGTAATGCGTTAGCAGCTATAAAACCCCGAGACGGGGGACCAGTGAGTCCTTCTCGCTGTAGCCCAGGGATCTAACCAGCACTTGGTGCTTCAGCCTCCTCATGACTCATCAGCAGGATGATGTATGTACACTCAAAGACGTAGGCATTTTCACATTCACATGCACACCAACTCTAAGCAAACATACACAGCTTCACAACACACAACCTTCAATGCCAAGGGATGAGGTTGCCGCTTCAGAAGAAACTCTTCCTTTATTACAGCGTTATTGCTCTCAGTGAATGTGAGCAACAAGAGTATGTGGATATAAGAATCAAAGAGACAAACGCATTCGTGTCATGGAGTTAAAAAGGGGCAGAGCTAAAAAATGACACCGCTGCTCTTTGTTCTTTTTAAGCATTGACGCGTTCACATAGCACAATAGAGAACAAGTGCTGTTCAGGATCGGCAGAAAACTGCCGAGAACTGACACACACAGACGCACACACACTAAACACAGCAGGGGGAACAAGTGTGCACACATGCTTCGCGCATAAGAACCTCCCTTTAACTATAAAACAGCATTGTGATGACTGTTTCAATCACCTAGACCGGCCTCACAGTCTTGCCTTGCAACAGTTTTCTTGCTGCCCACACTGAAGTGGCAATCCACAACTAGAGCCACGTCGGAGGCTGTAGCCAATCAGGATTAGATTAATATTATTTTATTAATTTTTTTTTCTATTTCCTAAAACCAGCATGCACTTTGTGGGAGGTTGGGGACAGCTCAGAATAAACACTATCAACTTGAAATTTACAGCACTTTAGACTTTAAAGTGGATGTATTATGCATTTTGTTATTTTCTGCCATATATAAACTCTTACAATGACTGATGCTCACATTAAGTATCACCCAAGATCTAAAAATAAGGTCAGCATACAAAATATGGACAACAGCATCAGGCCACACCTGTTAATCTTTGAACTCAGGTGATTTCATTGGTGTTGCCACACCAAGCCACGCAGTCTGGTGAATTTGAGTGTGCATTTCAGAACCACAGCAACGTAAATTTGTCGACCGGGGACACCGAGTGCTGACACGCATATGCTATAACTGCATTATAACTGCAGAGTGCCAAACCTTCTCTTGCATTAACATAGGCACATCAGTCTACCCTCGGAGCTTCGTAGCATGGGTTTCCATGGCTAAGCAGCTCCTGTAGGTGTAATCTGCAGGTCGCTTTTTCCATATAACATATGTGCTGTGATCCATATGAGCCAAAAGCTCTGACTTTAGATTGCTCTACTCCTCTGTGTTCTAAAGTTTTTCTCTACTCTTGGATCTAGATTAGATCATTGAGATCAGAAAACCCCAATATGGTCATCTCAGGCACACAGCTCTGGCTCTGAGCACAAAAGTGTCACCCACCCACTTTCTTTTGCAGCAAATCAGAAGAAAGTTGGCTCAATGATAGAAGTCTCAAAAAGGCCTTAAAGGAGCTTGTTTGAGATAATGGATGAATTGAGGTGCTGGAACAAGACCCTGAATATGATAAATATGGATTATTTTGAGCTTTGAATCAAACAAAGCTACTCTAGTAGCATCCAAGAATAAAAGGATAGTGTAATCCAGATTAAACACCACAATTTGATTGTGTTAAGACTTGATTTCCTGATAGATTAAAGCACTTTCCACCCCATCTCACTTAATGACTACTACCCTTTTTGCACAGAATATGAAAGTCACAGCAGCATTTCTTTTGTACCTGGGGCCATCAGTGCCATCGTAGGCTCCAACGGTGACGTTACGGAAGAGCTTCCTCTTGGCTTTCTCGCTGCGCGTCTCTGCAAGGAAGGCACATGCAGGCAAAACATATGTCCAATTCAAACATTCAGCTACCGCCATGACACCTTCTCTGTCTTTGTGCTGAAGTGTTGTGTCGTCAGCAGTCAAATGCATTTACACCCTGTTTTTGTCTCTTCAGCGTGGCATATGGTTTGCTTCTTGTGTGAGCAGCTGTGAAAATAGAAGACAAGTGAATAACTCTGCTGCACATGCATGTAGCACTGGTTGTTACCGAAAGCACCAACTACTGAACATGAGTGTGACATGTGGGTGTTACAACAGTTTAAAAGATAATTCCAGCCTAAGGAAATATGCAACCCGTTTTCTAGCTTGTCCCTTCACTAATCCATGTACTATATGTGCGCGCGTGTGCCTTGTTAACCCACCTTTTGACATACTTAACATGAATGAGTAATTGTCTTCTCCCATCAGGCACAGCACTGCTGTATGTTAGCTTTACAATCAGTCTCCAGAACATTCAATTTGGTGCTTATCTCACCTGGTCGATTGTCTTTGCTGGGAGCTGGTACTTCTTGCACACAGTCCGAAGGAAACCAGCCAGTGCGTCCTTTCACTGTTCCCTCCCAGTATCCACCCTCTCCTACACTTAACACTGAAACAGACAAAAGGACAGAAATATTTTACATTTTTGTTGTGATGAACTGGGATGCTGATCCTTCTCATTTCACTTTTTTCAGCAAACCTCTTTCCTTCTCATCTACATCTCCTCTAAACAACAGCCTAAATTTTTATTCAGTAAACTATATCGCAGCAGCATGACTAGAAATTTATATAACAAAGAATTATCTAGGACTCAAATATTGCCCTGCTAAACAATAACATGACATGATTCCACTGGTTACTTCTACTCAGCAGAGTAGAAATTGTTCAGCATGTGAAAATTCTAGGCTTTTCTCACCTTTGACTTTGTCCCCCTTGTTCAGCGAGAGCTCTCGGTCTCCACTGGCAGAGTGGCCACGAGTGGCCACGTACACTCGTCCTGGAACTGCGCTGTACATGCGCTTCATCTGACCCCCGCCGCCACCCGCCGAGGTCGCACTGCAGAGAGACAAGCGCAGTGAGTGCATTAGAAAACCAAGAGATAAGACTGAGTGGCACACTGTGGAAAAACAAATGAGACAACATACAGCCTGTCAGGCCACATCAGAGACAGCTGAGTCATGCTAATCTGTCATACCAACAGTAAGATTTTATTCTGTGCTGGTGTATTTACACAACAGCGTCTAGTATTTAGCATGACAGGTGCATACTGTAGAAACTTCTGACAATTTCAGTCAACAAAACCAGCTCCTTCCCTTCATTTTGCACAAAACTAATGATATTAGTTATATATATAGTTTGTCTAACATTTAACTTCATAAATTTCTGTCACTATATTTCAGAATTTGACACATCACATGCATCAAGTACTATTAATTTTTTCTTATCACCAGGGATTTATTCTTTCATTTTTGTACAGTGGTTGAGTCACTGCTTTGACCCGATCAACATTTCTGATGTTGGAAGGATTGGGCCAAAATAGAATGAATGATTAAGCACATCTAATAATTATCCCTCCATCCATCCCTCCATCCATCCATCCATCCATCCTTCCATCCATCCATCCTCTTCCACTTATCCAATTCAGGGTCATGCTGGAGCCTATCTCAGCTGCCTTAGGATGAGAGGCAGGGTACAGCCTGGATAGGTCACCAGTCTGGCAGGGCTCATTATAACACCAGTTTATGATATTGGTCAGTACTGGTCAGTTACCAGCAAAATACATTCAGTTCTAATGGTGCTGCTGCACTTATTTTTAGTTCTAACACACAAATCAAACAAGAGTACAAACCTCCGCCAAGACAGCTCACTCTCTGGGCAGTATTCACTTTTAAGGGAATGGTATTATATTTTGTATCTATTCATTTCATTTTTTAAACAAACTTTAAGTAGTTTTTAGTGCAATAAAAATCACAAGGACACTTTGTATTATACTAAAGTATGTCTGTGTAGGTTTTCAGTGATTCAGGTCATGGTAGAAATATTTCTAACTAACTTGGGAGCTCATTGTCTTTCTCTTGACAGTACCTTCTTTAAAGATATGACACATTTTGAGGTCAACTTGAAATAATGTGAAGTGTAAATATGAAATCAGAGGTCAAATGAAACATGAAATTTGGATGTACACTTACTATATTTTTTAGAGATTAGAGATAGATATTTAGAATCCACATATAACAGGATCCTCTCCTAAATGTTGTTGGTACAAACAAAGGCAGTAGAATTTGAAGCACAGTTTTAAAGATAATAAACATTTTATGAAACTTTGACCTTATTTGACCTGAAGGAAGAGGTCAGAAGTTTGAAGTAAAGTGATATTTAGAATCCCTATTTGTCTATGTTGTCAATACAAATGAAAGTAAGACACATAATTTATAATAGCTCTGTATAGCATTATTATCACTTTGATCTTCAGATCAATTTATTGACCTTGAAAGAGAGGTCAGAGGTCAAATGTAACATTATATTTTAAATCTTTATATGTTACTTTTGGTATGTTGACAATACACATTTATTATATTAGACTGATAGTTTCTAAGTTTTAAGCCTTTTTATCCGCTTTTTTTTTTACCTTGAAGACTTTGGTGGATGTAAGCCAAATTATAATGAATTGTAATGGGACCTCACTCTACATCCCTACAAAGGTTTATCATAAGTCATGCAAAATGTTTCGCTTTATTGTGTTTACAGACAAAAAAAAAAAATGACACGCACGCAATGCTACCAAAGCCACAACCTCTTTAGTGGAGGTAAATATAGACAATAGTAAATATGCACACATTAACATCGTGAGATTGTTAGTTTCTTATATAGTTGCTAACCATAGCATAAAGAACTTGTGTGCTTAACTAAGTCTTTTTTGTGTATACATTTTTAAACCTTCTTTTTTAAGGTAAAGTGAATGTATCCTAAATTTCTTTTGTTTACACAAAAACGCCGATTTATACCACATATAAACAAATGTGACCTTCTTGCAATTGCAAATAGTAAAAGGTATGCATCTGAGACATAAATAGTAATTTCTTTGCATGCAGCTAATGATAATTGGAGATGACTGACTTCCTACTGTTGGATGGCCTGAAAGGACCTAGTCAGATTAAGATCCCAGCAGGCTTCTTTACCCCTGTCTGCCTCGTGGCTGCCTGTGCCTCTCCTCTGTGTCACTTTGGCCTCCTCTCCCTCTGGAGGGTGAACGGGTACGAGTTCTGGGGCTGCTGGAGCTTCTCATACCCACTGAGGCTCTGCGATGACCCTGCAAAAAACAGCCCCACGGAGAACGTCAGTATTGATCACTTCAGATGATGAGAAATCATCAAGCGAGCTACTATTACAAAAGATCAAATCATGGACATCCACCTAATGCTGGACAGTACCTGTCCTGGGTTGGGATTGGTCGCAGCCTTGTTGGGCAGGGCCAGAGGGTCAGACTGGGTCATGGTGTTATCACTATTGGCACGCAGTAGGGGGTGGGAATGAAGCAAAGGGAGGGGCAGTGTGTGGGAACTTTCTTTTCGCTTTGGAACAAACTTTGGTGACTCCAAAAACGGCACTGAAGACATAACATGATGCAGAGGTTTGGTGTGACGGTACAGGTGAATATGTGAGGTGTGACAGGATGAAAGGGAGGGAGAAAACAGGTACATTGTTAGGATTATATATTTGGGAAAGAGCAAGGCAGACAGGTGTTGGGAAGTGACGTTTGAAAGTCCCTGCAGAAGAAACAGTTGCCAGGGAAGCTTACCTATATCAGAGTCTTTGTGGTTTTTGATGATTTCCCCGAGTTCAAAATGACCAGACAAAACAGCTAGCTGCAAACAACAAAGACAAACTGAAATATTATTTGTTCCAGCAGGTAAAAGCTACTCTACAAATGCAATTTCACTCTGCAGACAGGATAATAAAAAAGCAAAACATGTTCCTCAAAACTCTGGATTATTTTTTAAAACATTTACCTGAAACGGGGTCTGACCATGCTTGTTCTTCGCCTCCTTATTCACCCCCCTGTACAGAAGAACACGGACACAGCTTTCCTGATGATTCAGAGAGGAAAAGGAATCGGTTAACATCTGTAGAAGATATAACAGCAAACATTACGGTAATAATAGTTTAATAGGGGATCTTTTTGCCATACTTGCCTTGTTGTACAGGGCAGAAATGTGAAGCGCAGTGTTCCCTGAGGCATTTTGAGAAGTGGTGTCTGCCCCATAAAACAGCAGATGCTCCAAGTGTTGTGCAAAACCATTCTGGCAAGCCTTTTAATGTCAAGAGTATGATAGAAATATCCCCAGTATTATAAAGTATAGAAGGACACAAGTTGGACTAAAGAGAATGGTTTCAAACGGGATAAGGAGAAGATGGTGTAAGAGAATAGGGAAGAAAATGAAAGACATTGAAAAAAGAGATACAAAAAATAGGGGAAGGGGAAATCTGTCACACAGTACTCTAACAGAAAACAAAGAGGTGAGAGCAAATTACAATTCACCACAGTGGAAAAGAAAGGGAACAAAAGCCATTAAAACAACAGAAATGAGCCTTCAGCAGCCTGAGAGGTTCCCTCATATTTTTCTGCAGGGATTAAAATATCACAAGATACGTACAAAGTAAAGAAAACACAGAGCACGGCAAAACCAAAATAAAATACCATGACAACCGGCTTGCAGTGCAAACACAAATTTCCCAGAATGTCACAGAGACATAATGTAGGCAATGCACACATATCTACGCTGAGAGAAAGAGCTAAGATACAATGCTCTTTCTGCACTGGACTCATCTCAAGATGAGCGAGACGTGAACGGGTTCGAGGAAACAGTGTGGTCACTTCATTCCCTTTTGGTTTATTTACGTAATAGTCACAGCATGGCTTTCTGTTAGGGATGAAGGGATGGTGGGATGAAGGGTACCTTATGTATTTCTTCCATTCCAAACTCCTCTTCATCCCTGTGCTATGGAGAGAGACAAGGAGGGGAGGAAGGAGAGAGAATGGAGAGACGAGTGAGGAAGGCAGGGAGGAGAGAGGTGTGAGAAAAGGCTGAGAGACACTGAAGGTGATGGTAGATCTCATCAGTCACATAAATAAGAAAGGGAAATGTTGGTGCATTGCTTAAGTTAACATGAAGGAGACAGAAACCAGACGGGATTTAACTATGATGAAACAGACATGATGAAAACTGTGAATCGTGGGAATCAGCAAAGAGGCGCACAGGGTGATTGATTTGCATTTGTAGCTGATTAAAAATCTAAGCTTACCTGATGGGATTCGTCCCAGCCGTTCTCGTCCCTTGTGCCCAGCTTTGCCCTGTAATAGAGCAAGGTCTCACAGCAGGAAGTGTCACCCCCTGTCAGCACAGTGTGGTACAGCGGGGTCAGGCCACAGCGGTCTTTGGAGTCTGGAGATGCTCCGAGGGACAAGAGAGCCTGGCAAGTTGACACACGGAGGGCAAAGAACAAGGATTATTTTAACGAAGTGTCTGTGAATGTGTAGAGTAGTAAAATATAACAAAGGCTTAATAGATTTTCTTCACAGCAATTATTAAATCAAATACTAAAACAATGCAACAGGAATATGAAATGTTACAGATAGTTTGGCTTCTTATATAAGTACATCACATGTACCATAAGTGCATGTGGTACAAAGTTATTGTGATGAGTGGGGGTGGGGTGTATATGTATGTGCGTGTGTGTATGGTGGAGGTGGTGTTGTCTATATAATAATAATTTAAAAAAAGGAGAAGAGAAAGAAATGTTATCACAATTACACACATTACAAAACATTTGGTGTGTGACTAAACCCGCAGCTGAGGCAATTCTCAGAACTACAAAAGAGGAAAATTCTCGTAGTTTATTCAAAGAAAAGGAACAGCGCTCACAAGTGTACACTAACCAATAAGAACGCGAGAGACATAAAGCCAAGAGAAAACCACTTAGAAATTATTATCATATGACCCACCTCTGTAATTATCTTCAAAGGTAACAGCCTGTTTCCATGGGGCATTTATGCTATTTTTCTTTTATCCTTTAATTAGAATCATTATTCCGTTTTAATTTATTTTGTCCACACCGCCCGCTCTACTTGAGTGTGTTTGTACTCTGCATGCGTGTGACTCTAACTTTTTTAGCCCTTACCAGCAGCCCAGCGTGATTGTGAGCCCTAACAGCTTTGTGCAGGGCCGTCATGCCGTCTCTGCTTCTGAAGTCCAAGTGAGCGCCGCCCTGAACCAGGACCCTGATGCCCTCCACCGACAGGCCAGACTGCATGGCCACAGTGAGGGGGGTTTCTGACCCACAGAGAAGGTGAGAATGAAAGTTCACCCTTGTATGCTCTTGATATTGCTAAATATTACTGGCAAAGAATAAAGGTAAAACTCACCTCCGGTGTCAGGGTCGTGGAAGTTCGGATCAAGACCTTTATCGAGGACTTTTCCCATTTTGTCTATTGCTCCGGTCTGAATGTAATCCAGAAATTTCTTCAGACTGGCCTGAGCGTAAGGAAAGAAGTTGCTGAATGCAATTAAGCACAAAACAACAAAGTTCAAAAAACACACACAAAAAAAAGAAATACCTTTGTGCTGAGTTTAGCGAGAGCCTTTTCATCCAGATTGGTCTGTTTATAGACTCTGGTTTTGTACCTAAACTGAAGACCGGAAAACATAGCACACATGAAAATGAGGATAATGGTACTTAGCTGTTCAGTTTCTTGGTGATAGCCTACACTGGAGGATATAACAAAATGATTACAATTTGTGCTGTGAAACCGTAGTTCAGAGAAAGCACCATTATTCTGAACTCTCGCTGTTTCCAGAGATCTGTTCTCCCACTCGGAGTCGCTAGAATGACTCCATAATTGGCTTCTTTAAAATATTTGTGTCAGATTTGTTTTTACGTTTTGAGAAAAGGCTAAAAATGGTTAACTCTTCAGCCTCACAATGTAATAAGTTGGATTTGATGTTTCAATTATGATAATTTAAGCGCAAGCAAAGTGATGCAAATGAGCGGTTTGCGCGCACAGCTTTAGAAAGGATCTAGGGAAGGGCTCTATTAAGTTAGATTAATGATTAATGGGGGCTTTTTTTCCACAATGCATTGGTTAAGGTTTGATTAATGACATTTAAAATAATAATACTATTAATGCAGTTTCCTTTAAATCACACTGGCAAGATTAATTTATCATATAAGGTGATTTACATCTCAGGAACTGACAGATTGCACATTAGTCCCTCATTACACTGATTATATGCCCCACTGCGTTATTCTAAGACTGGTTTATCACAGAGTAAAAGGGTCTGAACGCACTGCAAACTGCTCATTTTAAAATATTTTTTCTATTGTTTTCCACTGATGTTCTTGTGTTGAGGCAGCAGAGTGTTAATGTGTCGTATTCTTAATGTCTCTATTTTGGAAGGAATAAAGATCCGAAGAGGAAAAAACATCAGCCTTAAATTTGTTCTTGAACAGATGAGACTAATGAGTGTACTGTGTTTGGCTGGTTTTGCTTTTTTTTTTTTTACTTGGAAACCACCTGACTGGGTGTGTAGTCCTCACACCAAATCAGTTAACAGCTGAGGAGCTTTGAGGTAAGAAATTTCTGTCTAGCAGCTCAGAGCTGAGCTGCACCTTGCACTATGCCCCAGAAAACCAAACAAAGATGGGTTTAGCAGCCACAATACAAAAGCAATCAGCCCTAAAAGTCTCAGTAAAACAACTGCAGCAGTACAACAGGAACTAACAGGTAGATGTACTTAGTGGAACAAATGCTATATTTTTAAATGATGCTTATAATACATTCTGTTTGTTTCTACTTCCTTTAATATGACTTCCCTTACCATGACTCTAACTGACTCTGTCTTTACTTTAGTGTCAAAAACGCCTAAACTCTATGCAGTCTGCTGTGGGGTGTGTGGAGAGTGCAGTTACAAGGCCTCATCAGTATGCAGACAGGACCCCATCTCAAACGTTTTGAGGAATATAAACATTCTAATTTGAAGCTAAACTTTTGAGCTAAAGAAGATGCTCTTTCCAGCCCCGCCCAACTCAGCAGCACATACAGGAGCTGAGCCACCAGAGGGCACTGTGAGATAATTGTATTACAGCAGGAAACCTCAGATTCATGCTGTCTCACAACCCACTTACCAAAAAGCCAGGCAATACAATGTAATTAGCAGGTTACATAATATACGTAATGCATTTAAATCCATCCAGTTTTGTAAGGATTTCATTTACGCAGTCCACTCACTCTGTGATGCAGGGGGATTCTAATAAACACAATGCAATTTGAAGTTGCCTGCAATTAGACTTTCCTTACCCAGTTATGAGAAAAAAAAGTTTCAGAGTATCATACAGGATACTTCATTTCTCTACAGAAAGTACAAATCATTAAAAACATATCTGTATTTACGTTTGCTTTTTTGATCACTAATTTTTAGCAAGATTATTCAAAACCCATAAAAGAATCTACACAACATCACTGTAGAGTAATAACAAGTGCACTTAGGTCACAACTTCTGTAAGTTTAGCAGGAATTAGGGGAATCTGATATTTGATTACTTCCAGCTGAAGAACTACAAATACATCATCACTGTTCTGAGAAATGAAATTGTTTGCAGTACAACAATATTTATACAAAAATCAATCAATCAATATTAGATTTTACATCATTTTACATCATTTTAAGAAAGAGAGAAACAAGTGATCCTCTAAGGGGGCCTTACACTGGGTCACAGCTCCCTTTCCTACCTCCAGGTACGGCACCCCTTTCTCGAAGGACTGTGAGTAGTCTCTCAGGGGTCTCTCCTCCTCCAGGAACTTGGCGTCCCGTCCCTCTCCAGCTGGCTGGAAGAGGCCATAGTTGTAGACGTCCCATAGGGACTCACTGAGGGAGCAGATGATCTGCTGCTTAGCGTTCCACACTGTGCAGTCCTGATCAAACTGGAGACATCTCTGTCAGACAACGGACAGGACAGGGGCGGGGTTAGAGGGCGATAGTACACCTGTACTGAGGTTGAAACAGTGGTTAAAAATATACAGGTTTTACAGCTGTTGTAGTGTACCTCTGTCAAAACATTTTTAATGGATATTTTCAGTGCTTTGAGCACCAAGAACAACCTAGTGTTTCAAATCAGATGTTGATGAGCCCAGTTAGCTGTCTGTACGTTAGATAGCTTTACAGGATGCCCTTGTGGATCGCTAACTGCACTATAGTGCTGCAGTGTTTTTGTAATTTACTCAATAAAATCATAGTAAGGTCCTTTTTTATTTAAGAAATTTAGATACATGACCCATATGCACTTAACTCAATGTATTATGCGTGTAGACATGGCTAAGATGACATGCTGAAGGTCAAACATCAGAATGGAGAAGAAAGGTGATTTATGGGACTTTGAATGTTATAAAGTTGTTCGTGTCAGACGTGCTGATCTGAGTATTTTTTAAACTACTCATCTAATGTGGGGATTTCCCACACAACCATCTCTGAGGTTTACAGAGACTGATGTTAGCAAGAGAAAATATCCTGTGAGTGAGCTCTCCAGTTCTCTACTTGAAAATGCCTTGTTGACAAATTAATCTGGCGATTAGACTCAGATGACCCATCATGGCAGAACAGAATCCCATAGGTGATAGGATTTAGGACAGGACCCCCGGAGTCTAGATGTTGATGGTGATGAAGATGAAAACTGAGAGTGAGGTGGAGATGGAAACGAGATGGGTTGCATGAATGAGAGTCTGAAAGGAAGAATGACAGAGCACTGAGATTTAAACCACGCAGAGTGGTGGCTGATTGACTCAAAGAAGGTAAATAAAAAGATGACTGGACTAGTGTAATGCTGTAAGTACTGAGAGCGTGGGAAAGTGATAGCGATGTAAAAACAGACTAGAAGCTGATCTTCCTTATTGAACTTACACATAAGTTTTATCCCCAGTCAGCACTCGTTACAGCCAAGATATGCAGAAGAGCATCTCTGAATGCACACCCCATCAAACTTTCCAACAGAAGACTGGAAAAGCATTTCCTTGTTTAATGAGTCCCATCAGTCCTGTCTTGTATTAACTGTTAAGGTAATGGTGTGGAGAATATTTTCTCAGAGCACTTTGGCCCCCTTAGTAACAACCGAGCATTATTTAAACACCGCAGCCTGTCTGCAGTCCTTTTATGACCACAGTCTACCTAGTCTCCGATGGCTGTTTCCAGCAGGACAACACGTATCTTGAACTACTTTCTTCAACATGACCCTGAGTTCACTCACTGTATTCAAATTGCCTCCAAAGTCATGGGTGTGAAGCTGACAAATCTGCAGCAGCTGTGTGGCGCTATCATGTCAATATGGAGATCTAGATCTCTGATGAATGTCTTAACCACTTTGTTGAATCTGAGCCAGGAAGAATTAAGGCAGTTCTGAAGGCTAAAAGGAGTTTGTCCATGATGAATGTATATGAGTGTGACGTGCAAAATATGAATGCATTACTTTTAATGAATCACCTGCCACATTCATGAATTATAAGATGACTCATTCTGTCCTTTTAGTCTGTGGTATCAGGTTATTTGGATCTATTTCACTTTCATTTTTATGCCCTATTTTTTGATTTTCTCTGCTAATAAAGAAGTAAAACTCACATAAATATTTTGCTATTCCCTCCTTGTCCAGTTTACTCCATTATCCAGAAGAGGAGGAGCAAACTTTGTGGATACACCCAAAGGCTACAATTACAAAACACCTCGGATGTATTATGTGTGTGTGTGTGTGTGGATTTCCTAACATGATTTCACTGTGATTGTTGCATTGTCCATTTCCTCATATTCTTCCATTTCTGTGCAGTTCCACAGGAAAGACATCTTTCTGGACATGGAGCTCGAGCTGATTGGAAGCTTGAACAGCAGGAGAGCTGAGAGGTGTGAGAGATGTATGTATCCATACTATTGTTCCATTTCAGAGGGCTGTGAGTAAAACTGCACAGCTCAGCACACTTCCATGTCCCTTCTGCCCCCCTCGAGCCCGCACTCGGTTGCCCTATTTGATAGTGTAGCAAACTCTATTGGCATGGCAACCAGTTCATTAGTGGAGGCAGGCACCCGTTGCCGTAGCAATGTCTTGGTGGTCCCTGGGAGGTTAACCACATGATAGGGATGAGCATGACTGTGTGTATGTGCATGCATATAAGTGAGCTATAAACTGTCTGTGTGTGCCTTCTTATTGGAGTGCACTTGTGCAGTGTAGTGGTTTTTCTTGTGTGTGTGTGTGTGTGTGTGTGTGTGTGTGTGTGTGTGTGTGTGTGTGTGTGTGTGTGTGTGTGTGTGTGTGTGTGTGTGTAAAACAGAGATAGAGTGGCTAATCCCTCTGAGTGAGGTCTAATGTAATGTATACTGTATATAACAGTGCTGCTTCTTTCCTCATCGTTTCTTCTTTAATGCAGTTTTCCTGAGATGTTTCTGGCAGTTTTTATTATTTAGATCTTCAGTGTGCACTATTACAGCACATATTTTCCTCTCTTTTCATCCCCCCCCCCCCCCCCCCCCCCCCTTTCTTCAGTCTGTCTAAGTCAGCCCCTCTCTTTATCCCTTTTTAATTCTGTTCAATAATACTTCAGCTTCCGGGTTTGCAGTGCCGAGTGTTTGTCAGTGATGTGTGGATCTCGGTACGCTGCCTGTGGCTGATGGAAACCTGAGAACAGAGACGCCTTCCACATATTTCTTCCCTTCGACAGTCACTCACTTCCTCAGCTCTCCCAAAACTCATTAAAAACCTATTAAATAATTAGCAATTACTGTTGTATTGAGGGCAGATTAGCTGACATGTAGAACAGTCGGCATGTTCAGGGAGTTGAAAATGGAGAAAGGAGGATGGGGGAGGGGTTACAGTGGGGCACCCATTCTCACCTGGATATGGTGCGTGTGGGCTGGCCAATTCTCGCCTGCTGCCACCGTAAGGCTGAGAGCTGCTTCAAAGTGTGAAATGAGACTAACTTCAGTTTTGGAAGCTAATTATGACCACCTGACCCAAGGCAGATGCTTGCATGGTGTTGTTGACTGAATATGTTTTCCCTTGCAGGGTGCTCAGCACAAGCTGAGCTCTGTGTGAGTTCCTACTTCCCTTTGGGACTCATCTCTGAGCCCGCGGGATAACTGGAATGGAAAAGCCTTGAAATTAGAGATGTGCTTCTACAGTTGTGCACACTGTTTGACTTATATAAAAAAAATTGTATGCTTCAAGCCACCCATGTAGTGTTTTCTGTGAATAATTTGAAACAGACGTAGAATCAGCAACGCATCAGTATTATTTGACGTGTTTTAACTCAAAGGATGGAAAACGGCTGGATTTTAGAAGAGAAGCGGGAAGGGAGGGAAGCAAATCAAAAGACAGGGAGAAAACTGAAAAGCTTCTGAGTTTTAGGGGAGGTAATAGCGAAGGTGGTGACCAAAGCCCAGTGTTTAGCTCTCATTAAATGGCTGTTGCCCTTTTCTTTTCTTTAATAGTCACAAATATAAAAAAAATACATTTTTCGAGCTTTTTGTCTGCAGTTGATCATAGCATCAGAATCAGAAACAGCAACATTAACTAAATGTATACCTGCCTTAATGGTTTAAATAGCCTGAGATATTATTTTTGAAATTCTGTTTGTCACATTAAAACTCTCTGTCTCTGAGGCAGTAATACCAGGGAGACTTGGCTTGAACTACTTCCTCATTTGGAAAGACCTCCAGTGCAGTGTGAGGGAGACTTCTTTCTTTTTATTTTTTCTTTGACAGGGAGGACTAAACTTTTAAAATTTGGACTGGTTTTGACAAGTTTTTTTCTTCAAAAAATTCTGCTTCAGCTACTTTATTCACTTTTAAATGATCAGTCAAGAAGCTCCAGGGACGGCTGTGCGGGCCTCCGCCTTTCATGAATTTCACACACACGTTACGAGCAGTGTCTTTGATGCACCTACTGTTTGTTTGATGTCGGGGATTCCAATGCGGAACACCATCATGGTCAAGTAAGTGTCCTCCAGTGGAGCCACTGTGGTCATGCTGCGCTCCATGAAGGCTCGTTTCTTTGCTGCCATGAAATACTGCTGCTTATTGGCAGCTTGATGATGTAGCGGGGCTATATTGGGCATGTAAGGGATCCCCCTGTTGCCGTGATTGCCCGGCCTCAGCGGCCGATCTACTCTCTGTCGACCGACCACAATGGCTGCTGGTTTCACCACCTCACCGCCTTTCCCTTCCCAGGATTGTCGTCCTCCTGTCATCTCCTTTTCCTCCAGATACTCTAGTCGTCCATTCTCCATGTCACGTTCACCTTCTTCTTTTCTGTTTTCTCTTCCCTGCTCCTCTTCCTCCTCCTCATCCTCCCCATCTTTGTCATCCTGACTGGGATAAAAGTGCTCATTATTTCCCAGCATCCTTTGCTGTGCAGAGGTCACTGCAGAGAGGGCTGAGTGATCTAGCTGTCATGGAGACAAAACATGGCTATCCCATGAGACTGGCTTCATCCTTAGAAACATGCTGTAGGAAAAAAAGGCAGAAAAGGGAGTAAATGTCGGTCATTTGACTCGTATCTTTGCTTTGATTGAGAGAGTGAACTTAGTAATGTTGGAATATGAGTAATTCAAGTACATAAAAGACACGTGCAGTAATAGAAAATCTAGCCACTGGCAATGCTAATAAGTCCACATGTGTGAAATAGCACAGAGCTGGTCCACATTTTCCATTTAGCCACTGGGAATGCGTCTGGGAATAGCAGACTTATGAAAGACAGGCTAAATATAAACTCTGTGAATTTGCATCACAGGTTTTCTGCAGGAGGGAGTGAGTTGGAGATGCGATCTAGCATCACACGAGGTCAAGATCATTGGTATTTTGTGACAATGGAGGAGACCTATGTTTGAGGCACAGCCCAGGGCTAACAGCTAAATGTGCGCTTCTTAAAGGAAAATTCCACCCTTGCACTCTGTTACTGTTAAATACAATTTAACTTGTTGACCTTGCCCTATCCCTCATCCTTGACAGCCTGTTTTCATTCCCAAGGTGTCAAATGGAGCTGTTTTGACAAAGCTGGTGGCATTTCCAAATTTCACACGAGGTCTCCTGTGCCATGAAGTAACAGGTTTAGGAAACAGGGTGGCAGGTGTCTTATCTGGATGCTTATAAAGAGCCCCTTGGTGTCTGTGCTAAATCACGGGGTAAGCATCATTTTCTAAACTTTCACTAATCGTAACCCTTAGTGCAGGATTTGACACCCTTGGATGCAAACGTGTTGACCTCCAGCATGTCTGCATGGTTCACCAACAGGATATGAAGGATAGGATGGCTGGCAGTATACTCCAGATTAAAAATGGTGCTTTTTAATAAGCATGAATCTGCACAACATCCAACATATTCTCGTTGGACAGCTTTTAAGCTTTGCTGATCAGACCATTATCAGACCGTGAGGGCTTGTTACAGGAATTGGGTTGTTTTCTCTTAATAGCCGTCTACGCCAGATTGAAGGGGGCTTGGGGTTTTACACAGCAAAGGTTTGTAAATAACTCAGTGAATCAGCAGCTTCTGGAAAGCCACATCTGAGTGTACTGACTGGATTTGCAGTTGTTGACATAGTTTTAAGAAAATGCCCAAATTATATTTATTTTTCCAGCTGAAAGAAATAGTCATGCTCCTTCATTAAAATAAAGGAAGCATTGTGGAGGAAGGGTTTTCTGGTCTAGTGAACTTTCAGTTTAGTTATTTGTGTACTGTACATATTCAGTTCATTTGAATTCAATTTTATTTATACAGCGCCAAATTACAACCACAGTCACCTCAAGGTGCTTTATATTGTAAGGTAGACCCTACAATAATACATAGAGAGAAAAACCCAAAAATCATATGTGCCCCTATGAGCAAGCACTTTGGCGACAGTGGGAAGGAAAAACTGCAATATGGCATTACACCTCACAACTTTACACAGTACGGTAAAGAAGACTTGGAGAATTGTATTCTTTCTTAAGAAAGCACTTCTTGGCACTTTGAGGAGAAGCAGAATTTCAACAGGAACAAAGGAGGGAGAAGCCACCGTCTTCCTTCATGAGTGCAGACATAAAGTCTAGGAAGAGTACCTTTCTCTCTGATCACTAACAGCTGTTTTTAAAAAAAAAACGTGTCTTAGGGTGGATTTTTGCTTTAAGCTTGCTCCATTGCATCTTCATGCTTCAGATTTGGCATACTGGTGCCTCCGTATGTTTTGTCCTGGTTTTTCTGTGGTGAAGTCTGGCTACAGGGCTTTGCCATCATGCAGATCTGGACCATTGCCAACAGCCGCCTTAATGATGGGGAGTGATGCAGGGAATCTCCCACTGTTTCATTTGCAGAGTGGTGCTCTGAATATCTTATGAGCTGAGTCTGACATGGATGAGAATCAGAATGCACAGATGGACAGATGGAGCACAACTCGAATCAGGACACAGATCTAACGTCAATCAATCACAGATTACCAACATGCAGATAATTCAATCGGTTATTAATAGATTATGTAGAAAACGTGCTGATGAGGGTTAACGGGGCATTAAGTGATCTAGGACTTTTGACTTATCAACCTCTATTGGGGACCAAGGACATCGACAGGTGTCTGGCACAGCTTACAGTGGCCTGCAATGGACATAAACAATAATGCAGAGATGAAGAAGCCAGCCAAGAGCCGGACACCCAACAGGAATATTGATGAAGAGCATACTCACTTTTAAAACACTCTAACATGGATGCTGCTTTTGTAATTCCTGATTGTTACACAGTTTGAAGTGTTTATGTTTTTGCGTTGTTTTGAACATTTTTGAAAAATCCACAGATGTCTCCAGTCACAGGCAGGTGACAGAAGAAAAATCCCTAAGGTGTTGCATGTTGATGGTTGGTTATAGGCAGGTGTTATGTACCATTTTGGATAAGAATTCAGGTTTTATTCTCGGTTTAAAAAAAAGCAAATATATATATATATATAGAAAAGGTAGATGTAGCTTCTAAAAAGTAAAGTCAGTGGGGATGTCTGCTTTCTTTCTAATAGTGTGCAGGGAATGGCTCCTGGTTGGAATTCTATGGAGAAGAGGACCCTGGGCTCCCTTTACTATGACCACAATAATCACTTTCCTCATTTATGTTCTCAGTCTCTAGTTACAGTACATAAAGCTAATTCCGTACATGTTTGCTCCCTTTAGTGTTCAGAAAAACAAATTATATTTTTGACTGACAAATTGCAAATGAGCATGCAGCGTCTCTCTATTTCACAGTTTGGCACATCATGAGGTCTAGTTAAAAAAAAAAACTGAGATGGTGTCAAAGCTAAAGGTCATTGAGAGGCATGCAGACTACAGGGTTGCTAGTTTCAATTTTTAATATAATTGTTGGGCTTTTTAGCCTTCATTTACACAGGACGACAGGATAGAAAAGCTGAGAGTAAAACATACAGCAAAGAGTTTTGTGTCTTATTCAGGCTTCTAAAATAGCCTTACGGTAAATGGTTTGCCTGCTAAATATATATAATGGAATGCATGGCCATCTCTTATATACAGTCTATAGGTTTGAGACAACCGTTTTGTCTTGAAAAAAAAATTCCCAATTTTGATATGTTTATCTTTACAAGTTGGCGTTCCACAGTTCAGAAAAAAGTCATAAAAACACATTTTTATACCTCCTTTATTTGAAGCGCCTCCACATGTATGAGGATCCTAACCCCTGGATTGGTGATGACTGAACACAGATTAAGTTTGGTTTGGGTTTGGGATTAGAGAAATCGCTGTCTAAAACAAGTGTGTATACCAAGACCTTTCAAAATATTACAAGAGTGAGGGTTATGGAGAGAGATTGGCTCAGAAACAGTTTTTTTCCATATAACAATGAAAAGTGACCACACTTTACACCGTTGCACTATGTGTGTATGATTGTTTCATTCTGTGGAAAAATACAGATATTATTTGATGGATGCTTCCAAACAATCGGTTTTTATGTGTCTATAGTGCTTAAAAGACGGAGTGGATATATGAGAAATGATCATCTCACTGGCCAAAAGAAAGTCTGCTGGTTGAGCATTTCTGAGCGAAAGCATAGCGCAGAGGGAAGCAGAGTGACTGTGGTCAATTCCCACAGACTCTCAGAGAGTGACAGGGTGGGTCCTTTCAGTGCAAATCCAATGTCTGTCAGAACAAGTAAACACAGGAAGACTGGAGGACAAAACCAAAGGATGGGTTTAGAGAAAAAAATGTAGGAACTTTGATGAATCTGGGAAAACAAATAAGTGCCCAAAGCAATAACAACAAGGGCTCTGGAGAAAGTGGCTCAGTGCCTATCAAGAACCAAAAGAGTTCTCCTACTGAATGATCAGTTACCTGAATCATTCAGGGCATATTTAACCACCTCTGGTCATATATGTGATTTACATGTGGCATCACATTTTAGGCTGAAAGCGTCTCTGATCAAAAGCTGACAAAGAACAGCGTGTTAACACTTGCAAGGTTTTAAAGATTAACACTATCATTCAAATACACCGTGAGGGAATAGAGGAGGCTGATTTATGAACAAAGTCTCATCAAATATTGAACAACACAATGCAAGATAAAGGAAGGAGGAGGACAGGCTGAGAGTAGGCAGGAGTCAACTACATGTTTGTAACTGGGATGTAAAAGCGAAAGGGGAATACACAAGGGGGAGAGACAGAGAGAGCTGCAGTTTGCATAAAGCAGAGTAATCAGATTGGGAGAGAAAAGGGAGGCGGGATGGGGAGGGAGGGAAAAAAAGAGGGTGGAAAAGGCGTGAGTGCGAAAGCCAAACACACACACAGTACCGTTAGGCTAAAAATGGGAAACGATGAGCATTATGTAAAATGGATTAATAATATAACTGTGAAAACTCTAATAACAAGTCCGAAAACTCTCCTCTTAGCCGTCACGGATGTCAGACTTGTCTCATCTTTGCGTCTTTGCCTTCTCCATCGTGTCACTCAACTCCTACACTCCTGCAACAACAATAGCTCAGTCAGTCTCCTTCTGCCGGCTGTTTCGCTCTCCTGTCTCTGTTGCTGGCCATCATCTCACATCTCGTCTTGACTTTTCTTCCTCTTGGGAGAAAAGCGGTGTAATAAGGAAATGAATTTCACCCCTCTGACAGAACAGTCTTTTTGTGCAAAACTCACAGTTCTCATTTCAGCCACTTACTTGAATTGTTCTTCAATATGACTTTTTTTTCTCTCCGTCCATAATTTGTGCTGTTACCTATTTTGGTTGTAATTTCAGGAAGGAATTTAGATTTAATTTGGGCAGACTGTGGGGTAAGATGAGCCAGTGAGGAAGCCGATCCATCATCCGTATCCGAGCAGCCATACTTACTTTTTTCTCCATTTGACACTTAATTTAGTTTAAGTTTTTCTTTTTCATCTTGATGCATTTTCATAAAAGGAGAAACCTTAACAATGAACTAGGCAGTAGTCATTTTTTATAAGAAACTTCTCAAAGCTTTTCTTGGCATTACAGCCGCAGAACTGTGCAAATGCCTTTGAGCCAACCCTCATCATTTTGCCATGAAAATGGAAAATAGGTGCAATGATTTATTGACATTGAGCAAAAAAAAAAAAAGGTATCTACAATTCTAATGAGCATGAAAGTCAATATTTGGTATGATCACCTTTATTCTTCAACATAGCCTGAACTCTCTTAGGCAATTTTCTTAAAATTTCTTAAAGTAGTCTTCAGGAATAGCTCCGGAAAGAGATTCAAAGCACTTTTTTGGAAGTTGGCTGCCTTTTGTTCCCACACTGCTTCAATAATGTTGAGGTCTGATCTCTGGGGAGGCCAATCTATGACTCATATATGCTTTTACTGCTTTGTCAGTAAGTTTGGGATTATTGTCAAGTTAAAAAATGAAGCTGTGGTCAATCAAACTCGTTCCAGATGTTCATAATCTCATCAATTTAGAGAAGATCCAACACCACTGGCTGAAATACAGTCCCGAACCATAACAGAGCCTCCACTGTGTTTTACAGATGACTGTAAGCGTTCACTGTTGTAGCTTTTCCTGATGCCCTGTGTACATCCTGACAATAATTTGAAGTATAAATGTCAAATTTGGATTCATCACATCAGACCTGTTTCCACTGGTCTTCAGGTCAGTTCTTGTGTAATTGTGTAATTTGGCACACCTCCGTCTCTTCTCCTGTTTCTCTTCCTTAACAGCTGCTTCTTGACAGCCATCCTTCCACTGAGACCATTTCTGATGAGGCTTCAGTGAACAGCAGATGGAACAAATGAAGGGTCAGATGCATCTCTCAGGTCCTGTGTCAGGTCTATGCTGGATTTTTCCTCTTTCTTAAGAACATGACTTTCAGATGTTGTTTATCAGCAAACAATTTTGTTTTTATTATTTTTACCTGTGACTTCTTCTTTTGTCCTCCTCTTGTCAAGTTTCCTCTTTTTTAAGTGCCCGGATATGCCACATTTTAACTAATAGCTCTCTGGAAATCACCTTGCTGGTACAAAAATACTATTTTATTCCTGTTAAACTGTATTATCAATCCAAAGTGAGATCTTTTTTATCTTTTAGAAATTTGGAACGAGCAATTCATGCGTTTGTTTTATCTCAACTGGATTACTGCAATTCACTATATGTGGGTGTCAGTCAGTCCAGCTTGGCCTGGCTCCAGCTTGTACAGAATGCTGCAGCTCGCCTTTTGACTCGTGTGAAGAAACACCAACATATTACTCTGGTGCTTGCGTCCCTTCATTAGCTTCCAGTGCGTTTTAGAATTAAATTCAAAATCTTACTTTTGACTTATAAAGTGCTAATTGGCCAGGCACCGGACTATTTGTCTGACCTATTGCAGCTTTATACGCCCTCTAGAGCCCTTCGATCAAGCGATCACCTGCTCCTTACCTTACATAAGTCTAGGATGGTTCATAGAGGAGATCGGGCATTTGCGGTTGTGGCACCAAAAATGTGGAATGATCTACCTCCACATTAGAAAGGCCCCAACTGTTACTCTTTTTAAATCGCATCTTAAAACATATTTTTTTACTCTGGCTTTCAAAACTGTAAAACTGTGAGAGTTACCAACTCTTTTATCCTAATTTTCTTTTAATTTTCTTACCTGTCGTTGTTGTCAATGTCATTGTTTAACTGTTACTTTGTACAGCTCCCTGTTGTTATTAAACATGCTTTATAAATAAATAAATGAAATGAATTATCTTTGGCATTTTTCTTAGATTCAACTAAAGAAATGGGAACAAATGATGTGTTTTGCAACAAGCTGCTGGTAACAAAGCGTCTAAAGATTCAATTTAAAATAGTTTTCTTGGTAAGTTCTCTGTTATGTGTGGATACAACACTGGTTATTGCCTTGAGTAAGGTGCCTTTTTTATGCTTGAATGATTCACAAGTCCTGAGGACGTGTTAAGAAACAAAAAAACATTCCTTGGAAAATGGTTTAGGTACGAGGAGAGGACAGAAAGTGAGTGAAAAAGCAACCAATGCCCAAAGACAAACTTTGAATGACCTTCAGAAAGCCTGAAGAGCTATTGCTCGAGACCACTTTAAAGGGGCAAAGTCTGGATCTAACTGCAAATATGAACATGTATGGCAAATTAGGCAGTAATTATTCCCACCTACATGTTGCCGTATTTACCTTCGGTCTGATTTGAAAACAACATTTTTAAATGATTACTCTTTCAGGAAGCTAAAGGGAAAGTGCTAGCTGCCCTGCTGCAGTAATAAGTTAGCATCCAAAGAGAGTCACATTAAACAGCTCAGAACTGTTGTCTCAGTCTGTCGGTGAGAGTAAACTGTGCTGAGACATGCTTATGATGAGCAAACAGCTACGTGAAAACTGTGAACCTATCCATTAGCATCTAAACATACAGAATATTATGTAATGCTAAGCTAGCTCTTCGTAGAAATATTTTATCAGTGTCATGCAATCCTACAATTGCTATAAATCACGATCTCCAGACAAACATTTAACATGCATGCAAGGTAAGAGCAGAAACGAAACACAGCTTAAGATTTCAGAAGTTGGTGAGTCTCTCTGCCCTTGGGACATCAGCACTGCAGCATGATGATTAGACCCTATGAGAAGAGTATTTCCATAATCCTGGTCGGATGTGGGTCTAAAGACAGTAATGAAAGGTAGTAATGAAGAATCAGGAACTGATTAATCATGATAATGATGACAGAGACGGATGTCCTCCTTAGACCCCTAGAGGGCAAAAATGGATGGATGGAGAGGTTTACAGAAAAAGTTAATGGCTAACAGTCATCCCTATTTATATCCGTCTCTTCTATGATATTTTTGTACATTTTGCTATTTGGCAAAGTTGTAGTAATAACCTATTAATACCAAAACACCATGCATGTTTGGGTGAATAAGTCAGAGTCACGTTTTTGGCAACACCAGTTATAAAGGCTGCAGGAATCATGTTCGATCGGCCCAAAATTTGTCATCCCCACTGTAGTTTATTAGATTATATTACATCACCTTTTAAAAGATCTTCCTGTAAATGTCTTATCCTTGCATGTTGCAGTTTTTCTCTTGTTTTGGCCACAGAAAGCACATCCCCAGCACACTACACTGGAAAGAACTTACGGCCAGTCGTTTCAGCTCATTTTCATATTTCTTTTTGTCAATCTCTCTCTCTTTCTCTCTCTTTTTCTCTCAGTCTTTCCCTATGTAGGACAGTGCATGTGTATAGATATATTTTCAGTGTATCGGTCCCCGGAAAGTAGAATTGGAGATCATCCAAGGAACAGATTGTCCCACTTTTACGTCCTGAAAAAGTGGAGCGGCCAAGTTCTGTCCTCTATATCCCTCTCTTTGACTGGGTCTCCACCCTACAGCCTTTTTCATACGACCAATGACGAAGAACCGTCAAGAACACGCTGGGCCTCCTCCAGTGTAAAATGGACAGAATGAGCCACTAACATGGAGAGGAGAGGGCAGTTAGGTTTATATGAATGGTCTGACGTATGAGTTTACGGGGGAAGGGCTAAGCTGAGATCTACCCTGCATCATCATCAGCACTCATTAAGGTTGGACAGCATAATTAAAAGATCCTGTGAGCTTTCGTGTTTACATTCTCCAAAACAAAAGTTTAAAAAGATCCACAGAGGAATTTATTCGCTTCATTTACCCTTGCAGTGACGAGGCTTGGCATTTTCAGGCTGTAATTAAATCCGTGCCTCATAAAATCCGGTGAAATGCAAGTGTTTAATTGACAATCCTAGCATACTGGATTCATTTTAAAGACGGGTAACAATGCCAGCAGTAGATACATCCTCTGTGCACCCAGAGACTGGCAATTCCCGCAGCGAGGATGGAGGTGGGGGATGGTGGTGGTGGGGGGGTGATCCTATCAAACACAAACAGATGCGTTTAAATCAGCTGCTTATCTCATGCTGATCAAACAAAAAAAACGATAATACTGCTATTGGGTGATTAAATGGATGATTAAAATAATTACCCCCAGCTCTCCATTTCACATAAAACATCCTTCTTCTTTCATCTGCAGGCCAAAAACCTCACCAAGGACTGCCCTTCTTGTTTTTCTTCGCAGAAAGGGGTCACAGTTGTGCCCCCCATAAGTTACTTGCCGCTCACCTGATGTTTCGAGCACAGTCGATAGTTCTTTAAGGAGCAGTCAAACACATCTGTGCTGGAAAAATGTCCAGAGGAAAGCAGCGTTAAGCGCCAGACCAGTCAGCCCAAGCCTGGCTGGCGGTCTTGTGTAGATCAAAGTGGGCTATCTTTCCCCTC